>NC_137584.1:68219276-68819276 GCF_963210335.1 Falco punctatus | reverse complement strand
GCTTATCAGAGAGTATCCCAATGTACATTCAAGGATCATAGTGAATAGCATAAACAGACATTAATTAATTCATTACTTGAATCTAGAAAAAACAGTATTATTCTGGATTTTTATCTTCTTTGCCTGTCCTCCAAAAGTGTGAGGTGACTATATTTACAAAACAGCTACGTTACCCTGAATGCATACAGCTGCACCTCCACTATCCACATATTTTCATTGTCTACAGAAAGATGAGTTATGCTGGTGCTTAATGAAACAACAGAAAGTCAGACTCAGCAGCTATATAACCATGGTTAAGGTACTTTTAGATTTGAAGTAGTTACCAGGAAAAAAATGTTACCTTGTCTGAACTACACTGTGCAAAAAAATATTAAAAATAATAATCCTATATTTTAAAGAATTCCTAAACAATAATGAGTGAAGTTTACATCTTCTAAGCAACCATACCCTGTACCTGGATTTAGAGTACAGTTCTCAGTGCTACCCTTTTGTAATCTAGTATAAACAATCAAGGACCCAGCTGAGATGAGGGATGTACTGAATTATATGTATAGACAGTCAGATCTTACCCGAAAAGCTCTAATCTAAATAGATTGGGGAAGGGGGGGGAGGGGGCTGTAGGGGGAAGTGTTCTTCCAAATACTCTGACCAACAACCCGCCTCCAGAAGAAGGTGACCACATCCAAATTGCGTTGGAAGAATCTCTCCTAGGTCGTTATAGCTTTTGAGTCTTGCCCAGGGACTGTCTTTGAAGTGCTGCTTGGCACGTACTAAAGCAATTCCAACAAACCCACTAGCACCTTACAGACATGGAGGACATGAAAAATGCGCTGCACACACACACCCTGTCATAAAGCATTGAAACTTCCCAGCAAACCTATTTTTGTCAGTTTGTCCCAAGACCACTTCCAGGGAAATCAGGTTCCCTTTCTTTAGAGTTCAGACTCAAGTTAGGTAGGGAATGATGCCATGAAACTCAACCTGAACACTACCACCCACCCACCCCACCCCCGTTTTCCACACAGCAAGGACATTTGAAAACTACACATTTTATTTGCTTTCTAAGTGGAGTGAAAGGGAGGATTGCTCTCTGCAGTAACACTGATTTTAGAATTTCCAAATATGTCACAAATTGGAAATTCTGGCTTTCAGCTGACTCTACTTAAAACCAAAGAAAATGTTGAGCGGTGAAATAGGTGCAGCAGGGAACTCATTCAGCGGCAAACAAGATGCTGTTACGTGACCCAAGAACTGAACAGTGTTCTGATTCTTGATGAAAATAAGAAGCCAAGAGAAGGAAGGAAATTTCAAGGTGATTCAGAGTCAAACATGGTTTATATTCAATTAAATTTCAAAGCTAAAATCCCAGCCAACTTGTTTTCCATCTACTGTGTGTTTTATGCCATGGTGCCATATGCTACATTTTGGAGTACTGTCTCCCTCTGTTGTCTTAATTGGCTTGACCTATGGGAAAGATGGCAGGAAACCAAACTAATTGTATCAATTCACCTCATGCTCTATAAAATCTGCTATAGAATGACATGTCAGGAGGCAATAATAGAAATGCAAGTAGTTTCTTAACGTATTTCTACATGCTGGACCTTGCTTATTGCACTATCATCTTACGGATTTCTAAGGATTTCATTGACAAAGTGAGCAGATTCAGATCTCAAACTACAAGACAAAAAAAATCTCATAACATTTATCCCCCATAAAACTCTTTTTAAAACTATTAACAGTACTTTCAAAATGAGCAGGCCCCAGTCCAGAATAGTTAGTTAGTTCATTTCCAATTAAAACCAAATACAGCATTTTTATACCTTCTACTGCACATTAGTGTTACGCTCCAGTTACACTGCTTTAAATTGAAACATTGTTTCTAAACTTCTGCAAAACTGGGAGTTGATAACAAAAAAAAACTGTTAAGAGCACTAGGTGACATGAGTTAGACAGTGAAGTAGATGTCAGAGCTGTAAGAAAGTCTTATTCAAAGCCACAATTGCATGTCCCACATGTCAGTGAAATAAGCATCTTATCCCAACTAACACCATTTCCACTTTACAGACTGATATTTGAAATGGTGAACAATGGAAAGCTTGTGAAATTCTATCCCCACTACACTTTATAGCTAGCACGGAGTGCATTAGACACAAATGGGTAGTATCTTAATGACTACCTACTGAAATGATAGTCTGTCTTACCTGATTTTGGCCACCTAAAAGGTAATGATCTATTCTAGTTCCCTAGTCATTGTTTGACCTTTATATACCTCTTTTCATTGACATTGGAAGATGTCTGGATCATTGACTTAACACTCAGTGACTTGAGTCTGGTGACATGAGCAACATTTTAAATCCTAAAGATTCAACCCTAAATATTAAATCCATTTAATCCATTCCTGAGAGATTTAATTAATATTTTTCAACAAGTAGCATATATACGCAGTTGCTTATTTGTCACATCCCTTCCATTTATTGCTTTACATGTATGAAGGTGCACCCTCAGTATACGTCCAAATACATGCCTACAGTTTCCATCAGTTTTTGAGAATACATTCCTATTTGTGTCCTGGTTTTGTAGATAAGAGAATATCCTACTAACAAACCCACTTTAGCAAAATAATTCACAGAATAACTATAAAGGCTTAATGAAACCACTGGGAAAGAATTAATTAACTGCCTCCACTAAACAGTTCAACTTAAATGCAGCAAAAAGCTTGGATGTATGTTTAATTTTCACAACAGAAATAAGCACTACTTAAATAGTCAAAGAAAATTCAAGATTCTCAGCCATGCATAGTGTTATGTCAACAACAATGCTGTGCAGAAATGCTATTGCTGTCTTGCATGTAGTTTTCCTGAAATCCTAGTCTTTTCATTTTCATAAATACAATAAATTACCAGATTTCAGAACTTCACAGATTCTGATACATAGGGCTCAATCTCAGACTGAGCTGATACGCCTGTTTGGCTAGTTTAGTTTTAAACTCACTATCAAATTTCCATTCTGATACACTACTTTCCAAAGTCAATATGAATCTTTTCATGGATTACAATGGCACTGTGTTAGCCCACTCCTTATTTTAAGTCATATGTTCCAGGGTTTTGGCACAGATGTTCTCTGATAACTGGACAGAGATGATTCCTGCAAATCAGTTATAAAATGGTACTGTTACTGTTACACTTTTGTAGTGGAAAGAGTTGAGCAAAAACTGCCAGTACCAATGAATCATAATAGCCTTATACTTATTTCTTCCATTTAGGCCGTAGTTTACTCCGAAAGCAATTACAGGAAATGGGTCTATCTTAAAGAGAAGAAAATAAAAAAAGATTGAGTAAACAGATACAGTCTGTGCAAAATGTTCCTCTTACTCTCCACTCTCTGAGAACACCTAATGGGTGCTCTGTAGACAAAGTCTGCACTCTCTGCAGACAATAATCTGCAAGGCGCTTACCTGAGGCGTACCTCTCATCTGAAAAAGGAGAGTGTTCTGCAGTGCCCTTCGAGCACCCTGCACAGCAAAGCATTCTCACAGATGAGCCTTTTTCACCCCACTCCTCCAAAAGAAAGTACTGGAGCTTTATTTGACAAAAAAAAAAAATATTTTCATTTGAAAGTAGTAAGGTCCAAGAAGTGTTTTTGGAAGGTTTTAAAAACTCAGGCTCAGCCGTGACTGGCTGGGGCGTAAATCAACACCTACTTGCTTTCTCACAGCTCACCTAGAGTTGTAATCATCTTATGGCAAGATCACAGCACACTGCCACTAAAGACCATTATGATACCACAGATCTAACACTGGTAAAGCAACAGAGAGTGAACTTCTAAAGAATGAACTGTTACCATGTAAGGACTTTCAGCAATTCAGCATGCTCTAGTAATTCGATCACAAGCTCTTACGTTATATGCAAGAGTCCCTGGGTGAAAGTGTGTCATTGGGGTTATGCAGGATTTCAGCTAGGATGATCATAATTGTTCCCTGCAGCCTTTTAGATGTATTAAAAAAAAAAAAAAAAAAAAAGAAACAGCTGAAACTGCCATATGTAGGGGAGGCAGAATTGTTCTTAAATCTTGGTCTTTCATTTTGTTTTCCTCAAGTGGTGTTCTTGACCTGAGATTGCAACTTCTTTGACAGAGCTCATACAATCTGACCAATCAATCATAGTGTTTTTTTCCTAAAAAAAAAAAAAAAAAGAGTAAAAAATTGTAACAATTGCATCATTTTTAAGATGAATTTCAGGAAAATGAGTTGAAACAGCGTCTTTAAATAATCACTGTAACTGACCACAAAGGGGTCACCCACAGAAAGCTGCCGCACTGGCCTGCCAAAGTTTTAAGGCCTTTAAGACCAATATAACTAATGAGACTGTGGACATAATTTATTTTAATATTAAAAATGCAATTGCTGTTCTGCAATGTAAAAAGCAGAAAAGAGGTGCATGATCATTTGGGATTTGAAATCTTCAAAATACTTTAGCTTGCCAAATTTTTACTTCCAATATGAAATTATTCTCTCCTTTTAGCTTTAAAAATAATTCACAAGCACAAAATTTTTCAGCTACAACAGAATGCAGAATGCAACTGAGCATTGCAGTAATAAAATTAATGTAAGAAAATTCAGTAGGTGTCTCAGAAAAAATATCAAGCATATCCAGAAATATATTATGATGTCCATTTATTTTGCTATAATTCTGAGGAAGAAAAGTGGAGAATATGGAAAATTCACCTAGAATTGTTTCCACATGGGATAAGCTACATTCTTATTGAAACAAGTCAGTCTCAGAGAGGCTGTGAAATCTCTGTTCTTGGAGATACAAAAAAAATCTGGACAAGTCTCTAGGAAACCTGTCCCAACATTGAAATTACTTCTGATTTGAGTGGGGTCTGTACTAGTCCACTAATTTCAGCCTCGATTATTACACAGTTCTAAACACATGGAAATTCCCATTGACCAGAATCAATCTTAAAATAATTTTTCATTACTTTTCCCTATATTCCATACTTTCCATTTATGTCATGTGCGCGTAGTTCAGGCCCCTCAACACTGAGTCTTCCTCTTCCTCTTTTCAACAGAGATGCACACACAGTGTCAGGACTCAGAAACAGAAACACTTGACCATATTCATTGCCTAACCCATCCACATCAAAACAAACGAGTGGTCACTCCTAAAATGAGTAAGTAGAGTAAAGTCTCCCAACTGAGCTTATCTCACAGTGGCCCAGCTTCCATCATTACACACTCCTCACCTCCCCTTGAAGAGGCCACTCTCTCCAGCCTCTCCCAAAATTGGAGAAATTTGAAACCTTGAGGTATGCAGCAATCCCAGTTCTCCCACCCATGGGCAATCAGTGTCACCACTGAGCAGTCATGCAAAAAGAAACAACAGCCACAGTACCTTTCCTCATTAAAGCTTTGAATATAACTGGCTGATGGTATTATGAAGGAGTCCTTCATGTAGGTTATTTTAGGGCTTCCCTATCCATATGTCCCTGATTAGGTCCTCCAGAGAAATTAAATGGCAGAAAATTTATATGAACATTTCTGATCAGACTAAGGCGTAAAAGAGATGCCATGATACCTGGTTATTTGACTGAATGGACACAAAAGTACTTGGAGGTTTTCTTTGAAAAATTACTAAAGCGGCACACTGAGTTAACCTTGGACAGCCACCAAGTGCCCATCAAGCCACTCTATCACTCCCTGTCATCAACAGGACAGTGGAAGAAAATAAAAAGAAAATCTTGTGGGCCTAGATAAAGGACAGTGAGGTCACTTGCTAATTACCATGATGGACAAAACAAAGTCATTTTAGGGCAAGTAATTTAATATATTCCCAATTAATAACACAGTAGGATAGTGAGAAAAAAAAGCACAAAACTGAAAACATCCAAGTGGTAGAGAAGCAATGAGGAACAGGTGTTGTGGTCAGCCCATAAAACTGTCTCCTCCACTCCTTCCCCCTTATGCTCTTACCCTGCTCCAGTGTGGCGTCCCATTCACAGGAGACAGTCCTTCACTAACTTCTCCAGCATGGGTCCTTTCCACAAGGTACAGTCCTTCAGGAATTAACTGCTCCAGTGTGGGTCTCCCACAGGGTCACATGGCCTGCCAGAAAACCTGCTTCTGCATGGACTGCTGTCCATGGGCCACAGTTCCTGCCAGGAGCCTGCTCCAGTACAGGCTCTCCACAGGGTCACAGCTTTCTTCAGGGTACATCCACTTCATCCAGCGTGGGGTCCTCCAGACTACAGTGTGGATATCTGCTCCATTGTGGTCCTTCATGGGCTGGAGGACAACCTGCTTCACCATGGTGTTCCCCATGGGCTGCAAGGGAATCTCTGCTCCGGTGCTTGGAGTACCTCTTCTCCCTCCTTCCTCACAGACCTTGTTGTATGCAGGGCTGTTTCTCTCACATTTTCTCACTCTTCTCTCACAGTTACTTTGGTTTTTACCCCTTCCTAAATGTTATCACTGAGGTGTCACCAACAATGTTTATGGGCTCAGTTTTGTCCAGCAACTGGTCTGTTTTGGAGCTGGCTGGGAGTGTCTCTGATTGACATGGTGTCTTCTCCCAGAAGCCATGCCTGCAGCCCACACCCCCTTCTGCTGCTACCAAAACCTTGCCACATAAATCCAATACAAGCAGAAATCTAAGCTAAGAAGTGGCTTACGCAAAATCACAATTTACGTCAATGGCTGAGCAAAAAAAGAATCCAGATCCCCAAAACGCTCATCTACCACTGCACAATCTCTTGTTAACCTGATTTTTCATTGTTGCAATAAGAATAACAGGGTACAAGTGTTTTCATCAGATTTTTTCATGTCAAAGATCCTTACAGTGCAGGATAGATCCTTGCTTCACTACTGCTAATTTTAAATGGAAAGAAAACTATAGTCAAATACATTCTGTGAATCTGAATTTCTCCCTGACCTCCTAGAATGATTTAAAAGACTTTTTCTTACTAGAAAGGCCTCCAGCCCTCTACCTTCAAGCTGTCATTTACAAAACAAGCCTTTAATTTATAGATGTATAATATTAGAGAACTCTAGTCCACTTGCAAAACTAGATTGGAAAACAGTTTTACGTCAGAGGAAAGAAGTGATTTACAGGAGGAAAACAAATTAAGTGCTAGCATGTGTGTATTAATGCATATTTGCAAGCGCAGACACCGAAGATGAAATTAAAATAATGCTAGAAATAAATATCTTAACCTAGTGGATAGTAACCATTGCTCATAGCATGAGGAGAAAGACAAAATAGTGGATAAATAGGGAGATAACATTGTACAAAAGATCCTCTATATTTGCACTGAATCATATTTTCCATTTCTGTTTTCATCCAATGGTGTGTATAATAAAAGATGGTTGCCACTGAAATTTGATGTTCCAGCAAGTATGAGCAAACATAGAATGTGATCTGGAGCATCATTTGTATTGGTGAAATTCTCAGCTGGAGTCCCACAGAACTACAAGATATTAAATAGATTTATTGCCTATCAGTTTTATACCAGAGGGAGAATATCTGCTTCTCACAGTGTAGAGATGCATTATAAAAAAAGTAACTGTGATACTAAGAAATCATCATTCAGCCAAGCTTAAACAAATGATAAATTCCCTTTGTGGCTGATTTTTATCTGGCTGCACCTGACAGCAAAAGTTTTCACAGGCAGATAGCCACAGATTTTAAAAGGAGCCTAACACTAAACAACATTTCCTGGTATTAGTTTAACCCTCTCCCTCCTCTTCTCCATTTTCCCAAGCTGTTGTCTGGAACAGAGAAAGCCCTTTATCAACTTACCTTAAGTCTATAGGGAACTCACAAGATAAGTCAGGCAAAACATAGAATATAAATTTTCATTACCATTTTACACCTTCAGAAAAGTAAAGGTGAGCATGGTATCTGCTAGAATTTTCTGCCACTATCTGTAGCTTCACAGTCTTCAATAAAGCGTAAAGGATTGAAAGGATCCTGATGTCCTACAGCAATGTGAAAAATACAATTCTGCATCATACTTCTGTGGGTAACACAAATTAGGGGAAAGACCCTTATTCGCTCTGTACTAACATAAAACCCAAGCGCAAACCCATAGATTTCTTTGTTTTACAAGTGAACTATAAAGGACATCCTCTATTAAACAAACATTTACTGCATAGAAAAGTTATTACATTGTGTCATGATAAAACATTCAATAATTCATTCCACTTTTGTCTTGCCAGGGTCTATAAATCAGGAATTATAGGAGATGGAAGCACACAGATACACAGGTATAAACGTCTTTTAAGTCCCATAGATTAAATATGAAAGTCACAGATCAACAGTAAATCTGAAGTAGTAGTTTCATCCTCCTAACATGAAATGGTGTAAAAGGCTTATTCTTACTCAAAAGCATTATTTTTGTATCAGTGCAAATAACCAAAAAGCAACAGAGTAGCAGGCATTACTTTACTATTCTGAACTCACTGAGTATTTTATTATTTTTTTTATTCTGTACTACATAAAATATGGTTTGATTTTCATGTGTGTCTCTTGGCTGCACATCTCTCTCTTCTTTATCTTTTCTGTGGGTTTTTTTTTCCTTTTGTATATAGACATTTTCCTATTCCTAATGGATTTTTTGAGTGGGATGTGGAATACATTTCTCAATATTAATTCATTTGCCGATATTGAAATTCACATCCTTTGCCTTTCCTGAAATGCATTTCTTCTGAAAACTGAAATTCATTTTTACTGTGAGCAAAAGGCTGTTGTTTATAAGGGATGGTTGCCCCCCTCCCCCATGGGAGCTATTGTCTGTGACAGTGAGCATTAGGCTTTGAGTAATTGTACTATGGGTTCCAATGAAACTGTGCTCCAACTCTTACTCCAAAGTCCTCAGGGTAGGAAAATGTAGAGGCACTTAAGTCTTCATATAACAGATAAAATATCTTGCAAATATTAAAAAAAAAAAAAAAAAAATCCTGTACTTTTCTGGTAAAGGTGTGTAGCCAGAGATCATGTCCAAATTAAAGCACAACACATTTCACATGAAGAAAAGCAGGGAAAGAGATAACATGTGACATGGGGTGACTCTTTGTTAATATCTACAAGGAGTCACTCTGAAGATGAAGGGCAAATCTAGTACTCCCTGTGCATGGGTGACAGATTGAACATAAAGGGAATAGAAATGTATCTTTGTGTAAACACTAGATTCAACCCTTTCCCTCTTTCTCTCATCTTTTCCTTTTGAAATAATATGTTCATGAATTTAATTGAGAATTTGATGCATGTAAGGTTTGGTAAATAGAATTATGTACGCTGCCACTGGAAGGTCCCCCTACTTTCAGAGGTAATATAGCTTACTGGCATGATTAGACCCATTTTAAGCTATGTTCTAGTTCAGTTTCCCCCCTTATTTCTCCCTTCACTATTCTTTTTTCTTTGACCAATTCTTCTAATAGAATATTCAACAGCTGGATTACTCTGGTGCCAACTCAGGTTGGGGGCAGAGGCGGTCCTAGGGCCTCAGTCTTGCAATTCATTCTGCACAGATAGAAAAATAGAGGTTTAATCATTAGCACTGTTTCTTATTTAGACTCAAACAAGAGGCCCAAAAAGACAAGATATGTTATTTTTTGTCCTGTGTATTGAAAGAAGTAGGTATCCAGGTTAACTCTATCTCAGCCCAAAGAAGGAATTTCAGTTTACAAGAAAACAAAATAATCCTAGAGGATACACACATTAAATATGGTTGATAAAACAATCCTATGTAATAAAAGGTTCTGTATCAGCCTAAGGCACATAAAAAATGTGGTATAAGAGAGGATTTTTTTCAAGAATGAAGCTTCAGTTAAACCAAGATATCAATATTGGTGCTTCAAGTGTTCACTCACTGTTTACAGCATTTGTATTTATTCTTTTACACACTCATAGAAGCATAACAATTCAGGTTAGTAAGCTGTAAAAAGCTCTTCCCTCTGTCTACTCAAGTATGATTTTCTTCTGAACCCATCACCCTTCACCACCACCACCCATGAGTTAGTTACCTCTGCTGTATAACAGTAACAGATGCATTCTTCTCACTGCATTTTGTTTGCCTTGTTGTCTGTCTGCATTTATGGCAACGATTTAAACAAATGTTTTTGGCACACATTGTTAGCCTTGATAGGATTTAACCAGTAAGAAGTTGGTAAACTCTCTGCCGTGGCTTCTGAAATTACACCAGAAAACAATAACAGGATGGTTTTGTTTCTGGCTAGCTTTGAAAATTAATTTAGAGGCATCAAAAGTAAGTTTTAGGTAGAGCAGAAGGGCTTAGAACTGGGCTGTAAAATTCCCCTTACTCTTTCTTGCCACCTAGCTCAGAACAATATAGATGAGTAAACCAGACTTGGGAACAAAATTTTCTCAAGACCCTGAGGCTGGCTGTCACAGAAGAGCAGCATCCGTGGTCTGAAGCTTCCTGGGCCTCCAAAGCAGGGTGACAGCATGCAAAATGCCTGCAGGAATACTCCCCAGACTGTGCTAAGCTACCAGGCAGCACTTGGGAATTAGTGGCACTTCAACAAATTTCCCTGGCCAGAGCTGTAGTAAGGACTCTTTCAACAGCAAGGGTGAGCAAATGCCAATCCTCTGCTCTGGCACTGCTGAGTTTAATAACATAAGCCTGGCTGTAAAGTCCAAGTAATTTTGTTGCTGTTTTGTGAATGGATGAAGCACCCAATCCTGCCAGCCAAGCTGTTTGAGACCCGCTTCACACATCAGCACAACCAAGATCTAGAAACCCTGACTTTGCCATCTGTATACAGTAAGTTCAGCCCTGTGTGGTTTTTAAAAGAACTATTCATGTCTTTTATTTGTAATGCTGCTTCATTTTAAACTCTTCATCGGGCGGTCGGAGTATATAAGAACTGCTTTGACAGCGAGTGCGAATGTGTGTGTGTGTATAGTGGGAGAGGAAGATAATGCTCCCTTTAGGTTCAGGATGCCAGCTTTCAAACACCTGTAGAAACCACACACCTA
The DNA here is from genome assembly GCF_963210335.1 of Falco punctatus. Classification (NCBI taxonomy): domain Eukaryota; kingdom Metazoa; phylum Chordata; class Aves; order Falconiformes; family Falconidae; genus Falco; species Falco punctatus. The sequence goes on along the minus strand of NC_137584.1, from coordinate 68,808,279 downwards.
CATTTCCAGAGGGACTTCACACATGCCTGCCAAGTTGTTTGCAAAGCAAAGGATGTGTAACTGCTCAGCAGATCAGGACAGGTGAAATCATCCATTTAGGAATGAGAGCCTAGGGTTCCCATCTCTCTGGAGATGCTTCTTTAAATATGTAAACTATCCTGGAGCACACCTACGGTAAGTGATTTTCTGAAAGTGAAACATCAGTACTTCCTTACCCTTCTCCTCTGTCGCCATCTGGCCCAAAGCAGCTTTAGTGCTTTTGTGAAAAGGAACAAATTCAAGTAAAAACGTCATCCCAGAAAGGCCTCTTTGCAGTCTGGCCATTAAGACATGGCTCTGCAAGATGGCTGAAGTGAGGACAAATCACAACCACGCTGTTAATGCTGAATGGCAAAGGCACAGCTTCCTGGCAGGGCTCAATATCACACTTCTGTCCTGGAGGGGGATGCACTTCAATATACATCTCTTGAAACTCATACGCAGCACACAAATGGATACAGAGGCTTGTGCATGCGCCCATCGTGGTGCTGTACTCTGCTGTGCTCTCCTTATTCAATGCACTGTCCAGGAGACAGTATTCGTCTCTGGCATACAGTATTAATCTCTGGGCTGTGGACTTCAGTTCAATGCCATACATCTGAAAGTTAATGGTACCATTTGATCCTGCAGTAACCAACTTCATTACACATTCTGACAATTTAAATTTCTGACTTGCATTAGAGAATCTCTTCGGGAACCTGGTCATAAACCCAGATGGGAATTGTATGATGTGGCCAGAAAGAGACTATATGTTCTTCAAGTCATAGGTCAAGAGCTTGCCACTGAAAGTCAAAGTATCTGGGCATATGAAATCTCAGAGTAATGTATTTCTCTCTCCTTACTTCTCTGCCTACTTTCAGAGTTAAGAAAACTCGTCAAAAATGAAAGACAATTTTTCCCACAAGCCAATTTAATGAATGAGCCTTCCATAAGCAAAAAAATAAACAGCTAATTTTTTTTTCAAGTTGTTCACTGTTTAAGTAGGTTTAAAGTAAAACAAAATTAGAAATTCATGTCCTTTTTGTCTTCACTAGGAAAACAGCCATTTCAAGTACTATGGACAGGTGAGATTTTTCATGTAAATGTGAGTGAAACAAAAGTTCAGAAGCCAAAACTCAGTGGTGAAATATTAGCATCATACAGGGGGAAAGTTATCAAACAGTTCATGTCCCACTCTGCCTTACATCCTATCCATGTCAGTCGAACATCAGATTTCCACATTTGGGACTGAACAAAAGGTTTTTGATATTATGATGACATAATGCTTGATTTACAGTCATAGAAATAGTTCCTGGAGCATTTTCAAACAGCAAAATATCTCCACATCACATATTTCCAGGCTGTAGTTCTAGCAGATAACAAAAACAGCTCTTACTGGATAGTTGTGCTAGACACCAGTCAGTGCATTCCCTGCCAAAACACTTGATGCCATTTGAGTATGTCCAGGGTGGAGGGAAGCCAGTTAACAGCCTGTATATAAAACAACATGCAAGGTAATGGAAAGATATAGCTTTCTGCTTCCTTCCACTGCATGCTGACTGTAGGCTCCAATGTTGTCATTTGTCTGGCAGCTGCAATGGCCCATGTATAAAGCAGTACCTACATTCTGGAGAGGCAAGTTTCTTCCAGTATCTAGACTGCTTCTGCACATTTTTGACAATTCTTTCATGCTCCTGAGCTCATGTACCTGGCATATTAGTACACGTATTTATTAGTGCAGTTTCTCAGATTGTCAAAACTTTCCTCCCTTAAGTACATAAAACTGACTTGTACAGCATGCCAGCGTACTTTTCCACACTACCAGATGAGATTTATGTTTGTACTCCTTTTCTCCTCTTTCCAAGTGACAGGTTGAGGATTCTTCACCTATCTCAAGTGTCAGACCCTCAGCTGCTCAGACTCCCTGACTAGAGCTCCATCTTTTTCCAGCTCTGTGAAAGACAAGACAAGGAGCAGAGCTGAGAGTCTTCAGGAGCTGATGACTCTGGCTGATTAATGACTCAGAAAACAGGTTCTCCAGAAAAGAATGTTATCTATTTACCTGGAGCACGTAACACACACCACAAAGTGTCAGAACATCCATTAAAATGCACATTTCCTTTAAGAATGCAATAATATTTCCTCAGAACGTACGTGAGGTGCTTTCATCCCAGCCAGGCTGAGTACCAGATTGATCTCTTTATAGCAGTTACCCTATATCTTTGTTTAAAAAAATTCATCATGATTTCAGTCTTATCTTCTGTAATTTAGTCCTATTAATTTGTCCAGCTTGCCTAAATTAATATTACCTGTAATTCTGCATATTTGACATGGAAAGACTACACTAAAAGACCAGCTGTAGAGCTGATAAGTAGAAAGTACTTCTACAATAGCTCCTCCACTGTTTTTCAGCTACTTTCCAAGTGATTCTGTCTTTAACTGCTCCTCTCTTTGCTCTTAAACTTCTCTTGATTTAACTGTGTATTTTCTGATAGATAATATCACACAGGTAATTAGTCAGATCTATGACATTTATTAAAATACTACAAAGAATTCCCTTATTCATCACATACAATAATTTGATTCCCATTACGTGTTTATCAAATGAGTATTTGACTATTAAATATTCAGTACATGATACTTCATTTTGTCTTATTCCGGTCCTAAGCAACAAATATTGTTTGTGATCCCTTCTTCCCCTGCCTTTCTTATTCTGACCTAATCATCGCTCCTAGAACAGACTGAAGTTTCCTCAAGATGGTCACTTCCATCTTATTATTTTGGCAGACAAAAGGAGAATACAGGAGAATGCTAGGGCCATGTTAAGAGGTAAAATACGTCTAAACATTTGCTACCAAAAAGCAGCATTATGTGTCAGGTTCTGGTGAAAACCTTTCCATAAATATTCCATGGGCTTTGCTGAAGTGCCTAAGAAAAGCAGTGAGACAGAAAGTCACTGGGCATGACCAGTGAATAGCAGAACTACAAAAGAGAGTAGAAGGCTTTTGTAGATAAGTTAGTAATTCTCCTAGGGTAAAGGAGAAGGATGTGTTTCCTCTATCCTTCATGTCTTTTGGGGAAGGGCTGGCTCAAGTCCAGTGTTTAAAATAAATAGAGAAATTCAAAAAGTGATACTCAACCCTAAGTAGTCTCTTTTTTTTTTTTCTAACCTGACAGTAATACTAGCATAAGGAAAGAAGCCTTTACAAGTCTGTAACTGAAACAATAATTTCTCTTTTACCCACACCACCTGCAGCCACACTGCACTAGCACAAGCCAGCAAAAACAGGGGCTTGCCCCATCTCCTTCAGATTCTTTTCCCGACTTTGCCCACCCACCCACACTGCTCCTTGAGGAGCAGCACACACCATGAAAGTGATCTAAGTAAAGCTGTCTTTTCCCTTGTTCTCTCCTAGAGTTTTAGTGCCAGTGTGGTTCCCTCAGTGGCTTCTGCGCTGGCAGCAGGGATCGAGGACAAGCCCCTGTTGAGGCTGAGGCTGCTTCTTTGGTAGGTGTGCTGGCTTGTACCTGTTAGACATACACAGTATCCTTCATCTGCAGTGAGGGTGAGAAAGATTACCCAGATCAGCTGTACTATAATACCTTTAGCTTGCCAAGATAACAGCACAGAAAAGATAAAGAAGTGAAAAGTGAAAGGCAGTCAGCTGCTGCCTTGAATATTTATTAATGGAAATCATTAGCAGAAGAATTTTACTAATTCCTGAAAAATTAGGGTATTACCTGAAATTTGCTTTTAACACTGAAATATCTTATTTAATTTTCATTTGCAACATTTTTTTCCTTTTCTTTCACTATTATCTGGTAAATTTGGGTAAAATCGTTCAGACAAAGAAAGAATTTTAAAAACCTTCTTTTTTCTAATGCCAAACTGCAAAGTAAATCAACTTCACTGTAGTTGGACGTGAATACTTATAAATTTCACATTTCACACATACATTGACTATAAAGATTATTGTGCTTTCATGGTCATTTGAAAACAAGTATTTATGCAAGATAAAATTTATGAGGGCTTTAAAACACACTGTGTCCCATGAGCTGCAGTAAATAGTCTTAATTATTAAGTGACAGCCTCATACACACACAGCCAAGTAATTCTGTTAAATTCCTCCTAGCCAGCTGAGTTAAGGTGCACAGATTTGGGAAGCATGTTGCTTTTTTTTCATACTACAAAACAGAGACACAGATTTACCCTAAATACAAATATTAACATCTCATAATTTCAATTTCAAGTAGAATAGCTTCATCTGCTTTCTTTATCTATCCATTCTTCAATAAAGGAGAGTGGGAAAAGGAAATTTCATTCAAAAACCCATCATGCAACACTGAGGCTAAACCAGCAGGTACCCAAAATTAGGAAGTGTATTGTTTTTAAAATGCAGAAGTAAAACTAGTTTTCACATTTTGCCTATTTATAACCATATGCAACTAGTATAGTGTCCATTTCATGACAATTAGTTCATTAACACAATACAGATTTGTCAGATTTATGTTAATACAGGTAGTCCTGTATTGTTATTGTATTTACTGTATTTCTGTGTTGCAAAGAAAGTGTGAAGCTTCAGTGCTTCCTACAGCACAGTTGGTGACTATCTGACAAAGTTAGTCTCACTTGCACATCACGTTCTGCTCTACAGAGCATGGCAACTACAAGATTATGATGATGCAATAGTGTCATCCTGAGTGCACAGTCCTTGGATTTTGTGTTTCTTTTCAGATGTTTATTTCAAATATGCATATATCTTCACTTTCAATGGCTTTAAAGTAACTGTATGGATATTTATTTCTTTCAGTGTTCCCAAGCAAATCTGTAGGAGAGAGTGGAACAATTCCAAGGAACTAGAATCAAAATAGAAGGTTGTGTGCAGTATCTAGAGTCAGAGTTTTCATTGATGAGGTATTATCTGTAGTATTCTCTTCCTTCCTTCCAGTAAGAGAGATTGCTCTGGGGCTGAGGATCACCTTTGGTGGTGGCTCTGTGCTTCAGCAGCTTGACATGGCTTAGGCAAAATAGAAGTCACCAGTAGTTTTCCTTGAGAAGAAAAAACCCACAAAGGTTCCTCCTCCCTGCCCCCCCCCCCCCCCCCCCCCTTCCAGCAGTGTTTTATCTTGGGAAACTTGAGCCCATTATTTGTTTATTTGCTTTCCTCTTCTTTTTAAGTCTCTCCTAATTGTTGCTGCTCTAATGCCTTCTTTCCTAGCTGCTTTCCACAATAGCAAAGTGGAGAAAGAAAACAAATCAAAACAAAACAGAGTGGTAGAGAAGGTAAAGAAGTAGAGAAAGAGAGAGATGGAAACCAGATTTGGAAAAATATAATCACAAAATTGAAACATGTAACTTTTCCACATACATGTTTCAAGAAAGTTTGTTTGTTTTTCCCTTGTCCAAAAAATAAACATGAGCTCAGTTCAACTGATTTATACTGTCTCTTTTCTGCTGTGCAATGTACAGTTGGTCTTATTTGTGGCATAAGGAGAGAACATGCCTCAAGTTTCTTATTCAGGAAACCAGAAGCACACGAATTCTGAAAATCTCTTAGACACCCATAAGAAGATTGTCTGAAGTTTGTGTATTCTTTACCGACTGCAGAAAAAAATTGGAAATACCTTGGACTTCACTTTGATACAAGTCTAGTGTATGTTGCTGAAAATTAGAATCTTTAGGAGATTTGGTTTTTTATGCATTCATAAGAAGTTTATTGCTATTTCAACAAGAATGAATGCCATGGTTTAACTCCAGCTGGTGCCAAGCAGCCTCTTGCTCACTTCCCCCTCACCCGGAGGGATGGGGAGGAGAACCAGAAAGGAATGTAAAACTCAAGGGTTGAGGTAAGAACAATTTAATAGGTAAAGCAAAAGCCACACACTCAAGCAAAGCTAAACGAGGAATTCATTCACTACTTGCCTTTGGCAGGCAGGTGCTCAGCCATCCCCAGGAAAGCCGGGCTCCATCACACATGTCAGTTACTTGGGAAGAAAAATGCCATAATGCCAGATGTCCCTTCCGTCCTTCTTCTTCCCCCGGTTTATATACGCAGCATGATGTCCTATAGTATAGAATATCCCTTTGGCTAGTTCAGGTCAGCTGTCCTGGCTGTGTCCCCTCCCAATTCCCCGTGCCCCTCCAGCCCTCTTGCTGGCAGGGCCCAAGAAACCGAAAAACCCTTGGCTTGGTATAAACATCACCCAGCAACAACCAAACCCATCGGTGTGCTGTCACCATTGTTCTCACGCCAAATCCAAAGCACAGCACTGCCCCAGCTTGTAAGAAGAAAACTAACTATATCCCAGATGAAACCAAGACAATGAATTAGTCTCCATAAGAAAAAAAACTTTGAAGGTCAAAAGTAATGGAAAATAATTTAACAACACTGTAGATTCCTGTGTATTCAGTACAAGTGGGGTCCAACTAGCTGTGAGTAGCTTAATAATTTGTTGTCTGTGTAAAGCAATCGTTTTAAACAGATGCCTGCTTGCTACACCTATGACACCAGAATAAATCTAGTAGCCAGTGTTAAAGCAATGTTGATTTTAACATCACCACCCAGAAAGTCTTATATGAAGCACCATTAATGTGCTAATGACCTTATATTGTGTTATATCATCTTATAGTAATTCTTTCTACATTTTTATATGATACAAAAATTCAATTCTATAATGTTTTGGCAGATTCCAACTGCACCATATTAGTCTGATGTTTCAATAGTAGTTATCCTTCCCTACCATTAAGAAGAAGCCCTTCTGTGTAAATATTTTTCTTCCAAAACTCTGCCAAAAGCTCTTATCCAAACACAACATTACATTTGTATAAGAAGGAGTAGTTTTAAAACTTTTGGAGGTAACCTGAGGATTAAACAACTATGGAAGCAAACGTAAGAGGAAATATGTAAAATAATTTATTCTGACCATAGGTTAATTCTTTTCCTTGGCTAAACCAGCTTACTTTTCAGTCTCAGAATTTCTTAAAACCCTGTATACTTTTCAACAGTTACTTCTCGCCCCCCCCTCCCCGATCCTTACTGTTCTCACATAAAAAAGAAATTACAGTATCTGATTTCACTCCATCACAACCCACACCCAGCAGGAGCAAACTATGTTCTGCTAGACAGATCTAAGCAAACTGTTCATCTTCCTTCTCACTGCCTGTAAACCTTTCCTTTTTGTTGAAGTAACCCTCCAGAGAAGTTTTACAGGCACTGTGCAGTCTATGCCACAGATGACACAACCCCTCCTGTAACCAAACCTACAGCTGGCCAGGAGGCCTCCCCAACAACAGCTACATTCCCTACATAGACCAACAGCTGCTCTCACCAAGGTTAAATTCCCTGGCATGTGGCACTAAATTAGCAATTTTGTGGTCTACTATGTGTAAAAAAAGGAGACAACAGGTATCCATCCATTCTGTCCCTTTCACCTATGGGATGAGTGGGGTACCAGCATTTTTTTTAGAGGATTTTACTCAGGCATAGTGTTTGGGGCGTTGTCTAGTCTGTCATTCCTCCTGACAGAGACAATGGGCTGGATGGAGACATTAAATAGGCCAGTTGTTGTCCTCTGGCTGCCATTTTGACCTAATGAGGTAATGCTACGTCATGAAGAGGTACAGATGTGAAACAACCCTTGGAGTGCTCGTGAAGCCTCCAAGAGCACATTCGAGATCATAAACTTTTCCTGTCTATGATATGTTTGGTTTTTTTTAAATCTTCATAGAGAATTTGCGTGTGTTAAGAAAGCACAAAATCCCTAGAGAGAAGTTTTGGGATATTAACCATGAAACTGCTAATACAAGGCAACACATACAGCAAAAACAGAGGTCAGTATGCCATAACCTCTTACAGACTTTCTGTTTTTTTACATAGGAACAGGGTGTCTACCAAATTCCTTGGCCACAGAGGATTCACACATTAACTGGCTACAGGGGATTCTTAGCCTGTTTCTTAATAGTGCCTTTGCAAACACAATCAGAGCTCAAATTACTTTGTTGCCAGAACAAGCAAAAATGGACAGATAAGCACAGCTGAGTCATACTGCTTCACAGAAGCTTCTTATCCCAGAATTGCCAGTAGATCAAAATCAGACTATCTCCATGCTTTTCTCGGTCATTGCTACAGCCTAAATCAACAATGCCAATGTTGCAAAGAGGTAAGAGGGAGTAGGACCCTACTCAGTATGGATCAAAAATTAATCATCTCTGTGTTGGTTAAGGAACAGTGAGTATTAGGTGTGAGCACCTATCAGAAACTGTTATAAACTGACTAAATTTTTCTGCAGTGAAGAAGCACAGGCTCATTTAGCAACCTCAAAGCATGTCCATTTCCAGCTTTGATGGATGGATTTCCCATATAGGTCAATGCAGACCACCTTTGCCTGACATCTACATGTCATACTCCATACGTACTCCACATTCAGCAATCAAAGGGAGCAAGACCTAGGGCATCTCCTATGGGTTACACTGCCTAGTTACATTGATACTGGCTTCACACTGAGACCTTATCTGACTGCTTGGCAACCATGTTTGCATTCATTGTAGATCTGCACAGCCCACTGATAACAATGTCGGCTAGAGATTAGTCCATTCCTGTGAAGAAGTGTTTATAAAACATTATATAGCCTCTTGCTACCAAGTAAATAGGCTCAAAACACAATCTATAAGCGAGGATTATGACGAAATTTAGGGAAGGGATGACTTAATGTGAAAAAACAAACAAACAGAAAAACCCACAACTTTAAAAAATAGGTCATGGACCCCACAAACGTAGGATAAATTCTGGAAAGATGCAGGAAAAATAATGCCAGGTATCATACAAAATAGTTCAAGGATCATGAACTTTTAGGGAAAGACCAGACACTGAGTTGTAGGCCCTTAAATTACTTTTAAAGTATTTACCTTTTTTAGGAGTTTTGATCATAGGTTTTACCACAGGAATCTGAAGAGGGGGCCCAGGGCTCCCACTTTACCCTATTAAACAGGAAGCCTCCAGGGACAACCGGCTTGATATTCTACCACTTTAACCTTCCAAAGAGAGACGTTAGGTGAAGCAGTGTGCTGACGGGATGAAGCTGGTGTCACTACAGCTGTGATGCCAAACTTCAGCCTGCGAGACCTCTCAACAGTTTCATCTCAGTTCTCTGAGTATGCTCTCTCTGAAGTGTTACAGCCTAACAGTGGTATAATTTAGTCCAAGGAGAATAAAATTATCAGCTTTCTTGGCTGCTATCAACAGCTTAATACAGAATTTAATTTGCTGAAGTAAATGTTAGAGGGGGTTTGGTTTGTTTTTCTCCAGACTAGCATCACAGACTGGGATATTGATTTGCAGCTCTAGCCACAAACAGAATCTGTTAAGATCAAAGTTGCCATAATATTATTAGTTTCATTTGTAGGAAGTTGGCATGGGATTTACTTTTCTGCACAGGGACACTAATTATCTCTTGTTATCTAGAGTTGTAAAAGTATTTTCAAATATGATGCTAAATAATTACATATGTTGACAGTTATACAGCAGATTACATAAGAATTAAAAATGTCTATCTACTGTCAGTCCATTTTGCTCACTGAAACAGAGCTGTGTAATACTTAGCTCATCATTTAATAATCCTGACCCAGAGGAAAGGGAGGAAACAGGTGGTTTATGTCAGCATGAGAAATGTTTTTTTCTCACCCATTATGTTATTAGTATAGATTCAAAGGCACAGAGATGATAATTCTGGCCTGGAAAATGAAATTCTTCTCCAGGGACACTTTTCAAACTGATTTGCTCAGTCAGAGCTCTCTTGCTACCTGTTCATGGCTGTGGTGCTTTACAGTGTCTAATCAAGAGATGATTAGAGATGATGACATTAAGGAGGTTCAGGTTTAGTGCCATCATGGTGGCTAATCAGCAATGTGATTGTCTAACCCAGTAGCCAGGGGATCTGTGTATAAATGTTGTTATTTACTAACCCTTCATGTCCTGCTACGAAAACAAAACTGATGTGCTCTTACAGTGTAGAAATGCTCATTCTAAGAATATTTTTTCTGGCATAAGCATTAATAAATCTGAGATAATTCTTTCAGTCTCCTTTTGGCTTTATCGTGATTACAAGTGTTTTCACACTTGCAGCGATTTGTCACTTTATACATGTTTCATATGTTCTGAAATAAAACCTGGCTGTAGTTTTATGGATAGCCAGATCTCTAGTAAAAGATGTGAAGGCTTTTGACACTGGTTTTGGAAAGGCACTCTGATCAGGGAATTTTGAATTCTAAAAGTTGTTAAAAAACACAAACAAAAAAAAACCTCCAAGCAAACAAAGAGCTAATTATGAAATAGCCACAAGTTCCTTTTCTTACACCATAAGACTAAATAATTTATTTTATTTTTTGTGACTCAAAACTAACAAAGCTACTCCTTTGTTCATAAATAATTTTACCTGGAGAATCACAAGATTCAACATCTAATGGTTGTCTTTTTCTCTGACTAAGCATTAGATGTTCTGCTCAACTAAAGTGCAGCAGAACCAAGGAACTCTTTCAAAGTCCTTTTGGACAGAAGGAGCTAATACACAATTCACATTCATTAATTAATAAAGATTCAGGGCCATCCAGCTTTATTTACTTTGCTGCACTGTACATTTTTGCTTTAGAACAGAGTATAGCATTTTTATAACTTCCTCCAGGATTTATCTTTAAATAGGCAGTTTGCCTTTCACATTCATGGGTGTCTGCATTCTGGTCATAGTCATTCTGTCATCAGTATAAGTCCAAAGATTTCTGCGTTTTGGCCAGAGTAACTGGAATCTAGACCTGGCAGAAGATTTAGCAAATTTTGATTTAGCCAGTTTGGTTTTTATTCTGCAGTGTCTCAGCAAAAAGCAAGGTCATGCTGAGACTGCATAAGGAAATATCTGTAGCTAACATCAACTTTCTTCTAAGGAATTAGTACATAATTACACTGTACCCTGACCATCTTGGTGAGAATCCCCAAGACTGCCTCATTTCTGAATTCACCAGGACAGAACAACATCATGTGGTGTTGTGGGTCAAAACACTTTCAACAGAAGCTCTCTTGGCACAACTATTTTATCATTCAATAGTCAATGAGAGAAAAAAAATATTTAGTTATTATTTTTGTCCTGGCGTCATGTATAAGGCTTGTTGCCTTGATCTATTCTTGTCAGAAATTTGGTCATCAGGTCAGATCAGGTACTTGTCATTGATAAATGTTGCCAAAGTTGATTTTTTTTCATGAGGTGTCAGACAAGTATTTAGTGGTATAGAACATCTAAGTGAAAGCCAAAGAACCTTCAAAAGGGGAAACTAGAAGTGAGAGTTGAAATTTAAAGCTACCAGATTTAAGATACTTCAAAAATTTGAACCTGTTACATATAATGTTTTCCAAAAGTGTCTTTTGAATGTAGCTTTCCCTAACACTTTTGGGCTGTGAGTGAAATCTCTTCTGTTTATCATTTTTATGATGTTCAGACTCTTATCTAATACAGTGTGAAGGATATGATCCTTGAAAAACCCTTGCAAAAATAAATAAATCAACCTACTGTGACCAGGGGTAGCTAACAGAAACAAAAAAGAAAGTAGGCAGTACATAAGTTCTGCACTACAAATAGAGCGTACGTAAGAACATAAGTGAAAACGCAACAGAGAGGGAGAGTAAAAATATAGAGATATGATTTTGAAATAAAAAGTTAATGAAAAGTGGGCTTAAAATGAAGCACTTAAACCAGGTTAAAAAACTTAAATGCATTCCCCTAAAAATAACAAAGAACTTGGACAACAAAAGTAGAACTCAGCACTAGTCAAATTAAACCAGAAAATTAACAGAAGGAAAGTGCATGAAATAAATAGTGCTTTAGAACTAGAGATAAATAAGTGGAAGCAAAATAAAAGGGATATACAGCTTAGTAAAACCAAAGATACTCAATTTGTTGTAAAGTAACACTACACAGCAATAAAGCTATACAGACAAGAAAAAGAACATTAAAGTTATCTGTATTTGAGACAAGAATTCAGGCCTCAGGTGTTTGCAGGAATGGCTGCAACAAGATTTTAAAGGGTTTTCAAACCACTAATAGTTTTATTTCCTTGCTTTACTTATTTTTACACAAGCAGTTGCAAAGTGATAAACTACAGGATAAGCACAAAGTGATAATGGAATTTGATAAGACAGAACATGTTCAGTGCAGTACAATTCATGCCAGATGGTGAAAGCAGCACAAGTTACAAACAAATAAAAGATGCCGTTCATTCAAGTCCAAAGCTGACCTCCCAGAATTCACAGTGGGAATGTTAGATAAAAGGAAGAAAAAATCTTTTCTCTATTGCACAATTTGACATGGGCTACAATGCAAGAAAGATCATGCCTAACCATTACCTGTCTTTTTTCGCATATATTGCTTGGCCGTATTTTGGCCCAGCACCAAGTCTACTCCAGTTCTAGGATTCAATACATTTTCTACATCCTCTCATTTGAAAGACGTACTTCCCCTCTCTTCCACCACTGCTGGACTCTTCTTCGTAGTAGGGAAGGAATCCTAGTCTAGTCCTAGTACAAGTCTTATCGCAGACCACAGCTAAGTCCTCAGGGGACAAAGAGGTGAGCAGCAGGAGGAACAACAAAACCATCAGAAGCATAGTCACTGATTCTTGCAACTCAACAATATTACCCAAGCCCTAGGCCTGATTTGTTAAAACACAAGGAATTCTATGGCTAAAGGGGAAATGTTATGATAGGCTCCTGCCAACAAATAAATAATTCAAGAGTATTGATTAGCATCAGAGACATAATCATCTAGTACAATTTTGCCATTTCTAGCCTGAGCAGGCTTGAAACTAGTGGCTAAAAGAGTCGAGTCTTTCTTATTTTGTGTGAGCCACCCACTTCCCTACAGGCAGGGTGAGATTTGCCAATACCTCTGTGATACATTAATGTACATAACAGGAAAGAGTGACCACAGCACTAACTTCATACTTGCTAACTCTGATCTCCTCTTCCTCTGTTCCTAATTAGCAAAAGCTGCTTGTCCGTAGGCTTCAGGCTGCAAGTAGTCACCCTCGCATCCAGTTGGATGCGTGGCAGTAATTGCTACAGCTGCAAAGCTGCCACTAAAGTCAGAGGTCCCTCCACCCCCAGAGGCTTGCCGCAGCTGTGCCTCCTTCTGTCAGCCTAGCTGCTGCAATGCAAGTTTAAGCCCAGCTCAGGTGACTGGTCTGCTTCCACAGCTCTTTTGTAAAGACTCCCCATTGCCTTGGGCAGCGTACTGTCATTTACCTCCATGCAAAGTGGGTATAACATACTGTTGAAGCAGTGCATTAGATAGATGAAAACTACCAAGATCAAGCTAAAAACATGAGATCGTTTCCTCTCAGCAGGAGACTTCAATAAGACACTTTCAATTTAAGTGTAAAATTCTCTGTCTTTTTCTGTACTGCAGATTCAGCAGGGGCTGATTCTTTCACCAGCAATCCTCTGAGTTTCTTTTTTAGGCTTCTTGTTTTCCTCATAGCCCAGCAAATAAAATCAAGGCTGCTACTGTAAAGGTACCTTACCAGGCTTATCTGATTCACACAGCAGGCTACAACGACAAGAGAGACCTGATGTGAAAGCAGGCTGATCCAGAAGAAAGGAATAGTAATCAAAGGCAAAAATGTTAATGGAAGGACAAAAAAATCTTTGAAGAGCTATGCAAGCAAAAAATTCTGGTAAAGAACAATTGAGTTTTTAGCTTTAATTACAGAAGAACAAGTTGGGGGTGCGGGGTGGGGTGGGGGGGAAGACTACTGCCTGCCAAAGATGAAGGGGGCACTCCCACTGTTCCTTTACATATTAAGACCTTAAAGAATGTGGCAGGATGGATCCAGAAAAAATTGCAAGAAAAAGAGGCAAGACCATCAAAATAGTAAAAAGGAATGATGTCATGCAGTACACAGTAAACTTTAATGGCCCAGAAGAGGGACATACCTAATCCTTTACTTTTGGGGTTGTTTCCTTTTTCTATGGTTGCTAGTTCTCCAGTTCATTTCATTTCCATTCTCTGTAATTTCACACAATATGCCCTTACTACTAATTTTATAACTGAGTGGTTTTGGGTTTGTTTTGGTTTTGTTGGGTTTGGGGTTTTTTTGTTTGGTTTTTTTTGGTGGTTTTTTTGTTTGTTTGTTTGTTTTTTGTTGTTTTTTTTTTATCAGATGTAACATCTTGTGGAAGGAGAATACACAGCTTGAAAGAAATTGTGGCTGTACAGCATCTTCTTCAATACCTACAGGGGTAGGGTCTGTCATAACATGCTGTTTGGAAAGCCATTATTGCTTAAGTAGCTCAAACATCAATGATACTACGTATCCAAGCATGTCTGAATTGCAAAGACAAAACCATACAAGCTATCTTTGAACTAGACAGCTTGTGCACCAACAGCAATGTATCTCAGCATCACCATGGTTCTTCCTTCACTATTCTGAATGAATTTCCTGATGTGATCTATATGAAAAGAATTACAGATTTCAGCACACCTGTCACTTCAGTCTGGGCAATATTAGTAATAACAGCATCTCTTTTGTAGAATTATTCCCCTTATATATCAAAGGGGAATATACTGAATAGAACACACCATTTCAATTAATCCTCATGTTTTTTAGGGAAAACATAATTTTTCCCTTGTCTAAGTGTCAGAACCATAGAATCATTATATTTGATGAGTACTGTATCCATCCATCCACCTGTAGACAAGAATATCTCACAGTATGATATGACGCATTTCTTTCCATGGAATCCCAATATTTGCTGCTAAATAAAAGAGCCAGGGACCAGTCTCTGGGCAAATAGTTTGGCTTAGCTACATCCACTCTACACAGCACTTAGTATTCATCTTTCCCTGAGCCTTGGTCACCTTAAGTCATGCTTATCATCTCTGTATGGGGTTTTTTTCAGTTGAGCGTGTCTAGACTAATAAAAAATTTGTGTTGCAGTCTATCAGTGTTTCACTGCCTGAAACTGGAGGTATTTTTGAGGCTCTGAGGTGTGGGCACCTGAGTGTGGGCACATGGGAGTGCTTGAGGATGCCAGTCTTGCTGAGATACTGTTGGAGGACTGGGCAGGGCACAACTGTTGTACTACATACCCTTCATGGGCAGGGATATGAGAGCTCCCTGATGCATCCTATCCCCCAAATTCTACCCAGACATTGTCTCATCAAATTCTGGTGGGTCCAAAACCATGACTGGGAACATGACAGCAATTAAATAACATGCATGATGACAGAGAAAATCCTTAAACCCATTCCCTGAATCTGGTTTATTTAGTAGTGTAGGTACAGTTTATGATACGCACATTCCTGAGTAATTTTTCTGCATCTTTTGACTTGTTCTGTTATGAATGCCCCAGGCAAAAATGATTGTACAATGCAATTGAGTCAGTGGAATCTTTAACAGGACGTAATAGTTGGCAAAGAAAAGAATAAAGACAGGAAGCCAGTATAAAGAAACAAAAACCTGATCACAGCAAGACATTATGTGTAATTAGTGATAATCCAAATCTGAGAAGGAAACAAAGGATTAGATAGCCACAGCAGCAGTATTTCCATTCATGTGGTGACCTACTCAAACATGCAAATTATTCTGTCCTTGATGTCACAGATCACTGTTACAACAAAGCTACAAAAGATGTCCTAAGGTTTGGGGGCTTGTTTGCTTTCATTCCCTTCCAAAAAAAGGGACAAGCTAGAAATTCAACTGCAGAAAGAGACAGTAACAGTTGCCTTTTACTGAGAAACTGCTCTAGCAGTTCAGATAGCTTTGTGGCTGTTTTGCAATTAGTTATAAATTTTTGAAGCCCTCTTCCTCTCATAGAGAAGACACAATGGAGATGATGCGGGCTAATCATGGTGTGGGAGCCAACAGTCCCATTAGCAGGCTCTGATGAAGCCACAACGCTGCTAACTGCTTCTAAGTACTGACCAGTCTCTGGCACAGAAATCTTGAAGTAAGAATAAATGTAGACAGTAATCACATTTATAAAATCACCTACGAAGAAACTGGGAGCTGATAAATATGTGCAAAATGATGTGCCCTGTTTTTCTAGGGAGTTCACATTACAACTTACTTTGCTGCAGTTAGTCTTCAAGTAAATGAAGGCAAAGTCATTATCTGCTGACCAGTATAATTAAAGAAGTGATTACTTTAACAAGTAATTGGTAACAAAATGCCTAACCAGTAATCAGAAACACAGGCCATATGTTTTTAAATATGACCAAATCATTTGCATAGTGTTTATGTGCAATAAATTAAAGCCAAATGAAAAATCTGCTGACAGGAAATAAGTAGCAATAAGGGTAGAGTGATATGTTAAATCCTTCATTCTGGATCATTTAGGTAATGTTCCATTCATTTTAGATCCATGAGTAGAAGCCTTTACAGATTGGGCATGCATACCATAAATCTCAGGTTATCCATTATTAGGTGGCATTCTGCTGTTTGCAATTGTACATGTTTACTTTGTGCATAATTAACTGCATAATGGCTGTCTGTGTTCTGCACAGGATTTACACTCAGGCTTTCATCAAAACAAATGACTCTAGAAAGTAGGGCAGTTCCATTAAGCTCTCCATAATCTGCATTTTCTAATACTGGTTCTCAGAAAATGGAGTTGGAGCTTCAATTTTCCAACTGCAATCAGAATAAAATCCAGTCTTTCAAAAGGTCTCATATTTGTTTTTCAGGGTATTTTATTAAATTTCACAGACGTAGTGGTAACACCAAGGGGTGGAGACAGAGCAAAGCTGAGAATACCTAACAGAAGCAGGATGATACATTTCCATAAGAATAATAAGTACGGAGCAGATTTGGACAGGCAATTGATCATTGCACAGCTCCATGCTATGGATCAAAAACTTCACCCTGCAGTTCTTCTATTTCTGTGCACGATTACCACTACTAGGTCAACTACTTCTGCCATATAGTTTCTTTATACACTTCAAGTCAGCAAAAGCTCCCAGATTTCTTTTTCCATAATGCAAAATTGGATGGAGAAGAGAAAAATAAAATAAAATTAAATAAGGCTGAAAGAAAGGAGGGAAAGCTGCCGATAAAATAAAGTCAGGCTCAAAGAAAGAGGGAAAAGCTGCCAATATGGAAACCTGCAGCCACAGAATAATATTAGACAAAATATAGAGAAGTGGTGAATTTGACTGCTTCATGTAACTGCAACTGATGTCTCTATATTTTTAAATGATCTAGATGCTACATAAAGAATATTTAGTACAAATGCAGGTATGCAGTGAACTATTTTACAGCTGATCTGCTGCATAAAGAGTTTTATAACAGGAGTTGTTTGAAAAGTAATTACTAAAAATGTGTGGGAAGAAATCTTATAAACTACCCTTCTGTTTGAAGGAAGTATTATGATAAAATGTGACTGTCATGGTGCAGAATAATATAAATATTCATAACAAATAAAATTTTTCAGATTGGGCAGCTCTAAGCTAAAAATCATGAAGAATATAAATGGCCTACTAATGCTAATGAGCTTCTATTTTCCCCCTATGAAATGATGTAGGGCTACACTTGAGGGAAACAAATTAAATGTGAAATTAATTGCAAAGATAATAACATGTGTTTTATATACATTCCTTTGTTTCTGTTGTTTTACAGGTTACCATGATGCAAATTTACACTTTTTTCTTACAAACAGTTATATACTACAATCATTTGGGGGGAGGGAAAGATGCAAGTGTTGGTTTCCTGGTTTTCCTTTTATCTTTTAAAAGAAGCTATGGTTTCTTTCAGGACAGCAGTGGGAGGGACTCTTACTCATTATTTTTGGAAGGTACCTCCTTCAGTCCACACCATACACCACTCAGAGAACTTTGGTATATTTGATTCATGTAATGTCAGAAGGTAGGATTTCTCATTAGAGGAAATTCTAAGATCTTGTGAAGCACGTAAGAGTGCCTTTCCAAAAGCATTATTAAAACAGACACATATTTCTGCAGCCTGGCATGGTTTACTTTTTTTTTTAAAAAATCTTCACTATTAAGAAGTACATATCAAAACATATCAAAATCAAAACCAAAACATGCCACATTCTTCAAGCTGATGTCTATACATTCTTAAATTATCAAGATGCTATGTAAATAATAATTACTACCAATGCAGTTATGTAGTGAATATCATTTTACACTGATCTGCTGCGTGAAGTGCTTTATAACAGAAGTTGCATTCAGTCCTCATACTAGTTAGTCCCAATGCATTTTTCTGCTTCCTTTTGTTTTTGAAATATAAGGGATGAGCAGCTAGCAAACAAGTTTCTACTGCAGGATTTTCCAGGCTGAGGTTTATTTATTTCTTCTCAACTCAGATGTTGTAGCACTGTTGCTTTATAGCATACCTTTCAGCAAAATATTTCATTATTAAAAAATCCTTCTGTAGACCATTGTTTTTTATTCTTTTTATAGATGATTTATTAACATACAGATACTTAAATTTAATAAAAAGGGTCATAAAAGGCTGTTAAGCACCCAGTGGAAGTCAATAGAAGTTTCTGCTTATTTCCCATTTAGGCTTTGAGAATCCCTACTCTCTCCCCTGCCAGCACCATTGTATAAGTTGAAATAGATGTCTGCATTCGTCAAACAGCTACTCTGGTAGACTCATCATTTTCATTCACAAGCCCTCGTCATCTTTCTTACAAGTAAAGAAAAGGGACAAGAAAAGAGGCGGAACTCTTCAAAGAGAAGTAAAATAAAACTTCAGAATTAAATGCCACCAGGACACATGCATGTCCAAGGGGTACCTGTATAAAACCACGTACAGCTCAGAGTCTTAAGCAAATTCTGCCCATCTCAGCTGTGATCAGTACAATACTTCACTTTGAACATCTGCTGCTGTAAAGCAGTATGGCCTTCTGGCTTTCAGGAGGCTTGTTCATTTTCATTAATTGAGCACTTGGTTCTTTTCAACTTGTTATGATTAGATAGTATATACATTATATATGTACAAATGCTTATATGTATATATCTTTGCTGTGCAATTTTTGAACAAATAGATACACATGCAGTGCTGTGAAAGATTATTTGCAATATACTTGTAACAAGAAATATTCATAAAAGCAGGTTTGTTTCAACAAAATGGTGATTTTAACGTTCTCACGAGACTTACTTTGTGCCATGAGAAAGGTAGAGGATTAAGAGAATGAGAGACACTTCAGGACTTGTATTAGCTTTATAATGCTGATGATGTATATAGTACAGTATTGAAAAGCATGCTTGGACAGGATGACAGCATTTGCTAATGAGCTTTTAAATGTGCATAATAAGAATCAAGAAAATAGCATTCTTTATTTGATAGGTAGGCTTCTTTTTAAATAATGGTTGATGATTTCAGGGTCAAAAACTTTTCCCTTTGCTTATGATAGTCAATGGTACATGAGTTGCTCCTCTGTAAGAGCTCCAGAGATCTGGAGAGGATTCTCCTGCAGGAATAAAATTTCCCAGTCTGGCACTTTCTTCTACCTGGAATTAAGCAGTGAACAGAGAGTGTGAAGATGTGTGTCTACAGGTTATAATTAGTCAAAATTTAGGTAGATGGATTCCTGGGAATGTCCAGAGAGGGGAGAGATAATCTGAGTAGCTTCAAAGAGCTACCTCAGACTTAGGCTATGGTTTATTTGGTCTGCAGCAGCCCAAGATGAAGAGGGAGTAAGGACTTCTCAACCTCTCTGGGTCACCTGTGTTAGTTTTTCTCACCTAACTGACCATAGTCACTGACAATACAAGCATCTACATACAAACCAGTAATGCCTGGTTTGCTTCCTGGACAAGACAGAGGAAGAGGTGCTTCTGAGGTTCATTGGCCTGTTTTAGATAGTCCTGTAACAGGAGATGTTACAGATACAACCCTAGAAAACCTCTACTGTTTGGTCAGACGAATCCAGCTTTTTTGTTTGTTTGAGTTCCCAGGATCCATATCAGTGTTTTTCAAGGTCTTGACTATAAATAATAGTTTTTCAGATATTGTAGATCTCTGGTGCAAACAGTAACAAAGTTTTTACCTGTAAACCTGTGGAGACAGAAATCCTGCAACAGCAGTATTTAATCTGGTCTGGCCACCTGAATCATTCTAGAAAATTACCTGGATCAAAGCTCATCGTCTGAGTAACTAAGTAGGCAATACCTGACTCATGGCTACATTTTTTTGAATGCCTTTTGCCTAGATAATGTCTATCAAATGCAATCTTTGCTTTCAAGGTCTTTCCATGTTGTTGAAACAGCTCTGACAATTTTTCTCCAGAAGCACTTTGTGTTGGGAATGACAGCTGTCCTACTCTGCCTCACCTAATAGTCTCTATTACTGGGAAAGCCAAGCCACAGGGAAAACAGGCTGCCCCATCTGAGCTGCTGGTGGCGAGGTGGCTTCGTATTGTCCTGTATGAGGTCTTGCTCTGAGGGGTTCCACCAGTTCATTGACACAGCAAGCAGGCAATTTATCCTGACAGCTACCTTCACTTCCAGGCTGGTCTTAAAATCAGTAGGAGAAGTTCTACTAGAAAATCTGGATTCCATAAAATTATAATGTCCTGATTTATTTTTTTAGTCACTTTCACCTATGCAAGTGTACATTTTGTAGACAATAAGAATGCAGCATGCATCTCTATTCACTAGATAAAAAGTCCTGTTCCCCTGTGAGCCAGCATATTTTCCAAGAACAAACAGAATCATGAATGTGTAACCTATAAAAGCAGAAAAACACAGGAAATAATTGGATGTAAATTTATTTCATCCCAAACATCCATTATAACAGCAGACATCTTTTAAATGAACTGATCTTACATCTTGCATGTCTAAGTCATAGTGGTTCCTGTATCTTTCCACTGGCTGCAAGGGAAGACACCAGTGAGAAAATCAGGTGAAGATACCTAATCAAAAGCTAAGCAACATGAATGCCACCATTCCTGTTTTCTGATTGAATTCTTATTCTTGCAAATCATACATGTAAATTTAGAGCTCAAAGCTAACTTCTCTGGTGAGCTGTAAATATTTGCAGTTATTATCTTGGATATCGTCCTGGGTCACTGCTACATTTACCTTGCTGATTTTTCTTATTCTGGGGTTTTGATCAAAGATTCTGTTGGGGAAAGTCATCTTCCACCCTGCTAGTTTTGCTTATTCAAGGTAGCAGGATGTTTTCTTATGGTAAAATGTGTTCTTCTCTAACCTGTGTTATGATCAGAGTAAAATCCTGAGGCTGGTTTTCTCAACAAGAATGCTAAACTGATAACTGTGGAAGTGATGACTGCTTATATCTATATTACAGAATGTGTATATAGGTGCAAATAAAACAAGTTATATTTAGACTTCATGTCACTGATTTGTCCTTTAATAGGAGAAGGAATTATAATGCCCTGGACATTTTTAGGTATTCTGAAAAGGATTAGGTTATGAAAAGAAGCTACTAGCATTGAAATTCATAAGAACCATTTCACAATGTGTCTTCCACAATATCGTGCAGAATTTACTTAATAGTTCATGCTTTTATGTAATTCCTCCACACTTTGTTAATTAGCTTGCTCACACAGTCATAGAAAATGAGCACCCTACAAGTTATCTGATATAAAGAACCTATGAAAATTGTGTAAATATTAATAGGGGTCATCCATGCCTATTTTTCAGAGAGGCGCGCTTGAATCCATACTTGGAGCTCAGTTTAAGATGCTTTCAGAACATGGCAGCAATTAGAAAAGGAAGGTATCTTCAGCAGCAGGAACTGTTAGAAAACTAACTTGAGTTCCTTCTTCAACTGCTGGTCATGAACATCAAATCAGGAAAATAAAAGAGCATACTCGGTTCCACTGTAAACACAAATCCTTGCTTCTAAAACATGCTGCCTCACAATCAGGTTTATTGAGGCTGAAGGTGCTTTTCATAGCCATGATCACCTAATTGTTGCACAATGAAAATACTCTGATGTCCAACAAGCAATTTCTTGCACACTTGTAAAGTCAGCCCCAGCCAGACCCTATATTAATCCATCACATTGACTGTTTCATTTATTTTCCAATCTAAGTGTCTCAGACATACTTGAATGAAATGCATGTCAGCCCATAATGCCTGGTTTCTATTCAATGATAGGAACAACAAATATATAGTCTGCAGCAATTTATGTCAAACCAGTGTCATGTTATTTTTAAACTGTATTTGGTAGAGAGATTGCAGTGTTGTGAATAGGGCATTCAGTCTCTCTACCACCCACAACATCTTTGGAGATTATTTTCATCACATTTGAATAATGTTTTGGCACAGGAACACTTTATCACTAAGATCTGGGAACAGTACTTATGCACAGCTTTCTTACATTTATCATGTCCTATATATTCTGAAAGAGTTTGAAAAAAACATGCCATTTCCCTGTCTGTCTGGAAGTTCTGTTAGTGCTTGGCATCAGTAGGACAGAGAGATCACCAGACACAAAACCAGGCATCCTGCAATGACTTATCCAAACACCCAGTCAGAAATAACACCATCTCTTCCCCAAGAAAGACTACTGCATTCTAACATTGGTGCCTGCCATCTCTGTAGGAGTCATAAGAGGAAACTAATTTCACTTTCTCCTGCAGCCTATGAATGCATGATGAAAGAGCCACATACGACATACAACAGAAGATGGAGTGCATCCTAAAAAGGAGATTTCATTGTCAAAAGAGAGAGAACTTCTATCAAAAGCTAGTGAAGACATCTCCCTAAGGTTTAGCTAGACCCTTTTAAAAACAATAATGTGAATTACTTCTGCCTGTATTCTGGTCTTCACAGCAGTCGAGGGCTTATCTGTAAATAGTGGCAGGTCACCGTGACAACTTAGATGAGCCTGGATGTTTACAGTTTGTTGTTTCTGGTAGAAATTTAAATTGTATTCCTTCTTCAGTAAGCATAACATGTGAAGACTGAACTAAAAGCCTATGTATTTATCTTTACTTTCTGTATGCTATTATATGCCTTTTCTGATCACTGTCATTTCAGCTTAAGCATATCTGTTATATTCTTAACTTGTATGAAATTTCTGCTAACAATAATGCAACTTACATTGCAAAAGGAGCCACAAAAATGAGGATAAAAAAGTTGCCTTTAACCCAGAAACTTTTGTAAGTGGTAATACTTTAATGAGACATCACTTATATAAAAGAAAAATAATAAACATGGTAAGAATAGAGCTAACATAAATTAGTTGTATAGTAATCAGAATTCATGTACTGTTTCTTTCTAATGAAACATTAATAAGCCATCAGCTGCACAAGCCAAACAACAAAACCTACAAATATATATAAAAAAAGTGAGTTATTTTGTTTCAATTGTTAATTAATTTCAGTTTCTCCTACTGTTGATCAGTTGCTGTTATAAACAGGCTATGTTTCTTCCAGGTTATGGGTCTTTTTTCCTAATTCAGCAAGACCTTTTCTATTTTATTCTTTAATATAGAACTCCATCTCTTAGAATTAGTGGGAAGTGCTTGGATCAAGGGAAATCAGTCTGTTAATCTCAAGGATCCTACTGTGCATGCCATTCTCATCTCCTTACTAGAAATGGAATTACTGCTATTTTGAATGAGGAGGGCAACGCTTCTTCGCATTAATCACCATTATTTAGCAGTCAGAAGAGTCAGATCCCATCCTTCACTTCTGTTTTGACACATCCCTGAAATCAACACCTTTGAACTTTCAATGTTCCAAATGAAACTTTAGAAGACATAATATCAAAACTTTAAAGTAACACTTACCTGTTCAAACATTTTTTTTCAACTGAAAACAGAAAATAAAAAGGAAACTTTTAAAGTCTCAGTACCGCAATGATGTGCCACTGTACACAGGCTCATTTTGAACAGTTAGCATTTATGCAAAAGAAAACTGTGAAAGGGAAAGCACCAAACATCCACCTAGATCAGTATACTGTCTCTGACCATAATCATGTTATGCCTTTTAAGAGTGAAAATGAGGCAAGCACTTCTAACGCTTTCTCTTATCTTCAGCTATTTTCACCTCAGTTCAGTTCAGATTTAAAGACAAGAGATGCTTTCCTGTGATAAATACAGCTACTAAGCTATGACCATACAGAAGGCTATGGTATTCTCTAGAGATAACAAAATGACCTATCAATAAGCCAATTCAACTATCAAAAGTAATTGAGCCTACGCAGAAAGTTTTGCATAGGTTAATTTATCTTGATTATCACTGAATTATGTCATATTTAGACGGACCACTTGGGCTATCCTCTTGAAATTGGTTAATTTAAATAATAAAATCTTAATTTAAATTTAACATCATGTCATAGCACTGACTGCAGCATAAAACAATGTGGCCTTTTGAAGGAACACTGGAGTGTGAGGTTGAAGCTCCACAGGTAGACTGACCAATGCTTAAACATATTCCTAAAAAATAGGGAGGAACTCAAGCCATACCCCTTGGACATCTAATAATAAAGGTTGAAGTGACACATATCACACATTCATTACCTCAATAGTATCACTGTTTTCTAGCACTGTTTTCAGGTATGTCTGGTATTCTCTATAGCTTTTGTTTTGGTGGGAGGCAGAATATGCTGGAGATATAAATGTGGAAATTTTTGGAGCAGGGAGATCAAACTGTATTACTGGGGACCGCAATGTTTAACGCAAGGGCAAGCCTTAATATTTTAATATAAACTCAGTCAAAGATACTTAATAATGAAACACACTATTGCTAGCACATACCTTCTGTAGTTTCACCTCAGATTTTGACATATCAAGAATCTAGAAAAAAAGTTGTAATGTTATCACACATATTTACTGCCCCATTACTGCAGCTCTGTTAGAGATACAGACATGGGTCATGTCTTTGATGTATTGAGACATTGACATTGCTAGTATTTAGCCTTTTCAAAACGATTTAGAAGAGATATAATTAGAAATCATCTCTGCAACCTTTTCTGGTTCATAGCCTGGACACGGGGCAAGCAATTACTGATTTAATTTTACTATGTTTTCTGAAACCACTTATTTAAATGAACATGGAGTATCTCTAAGGACACTGATTTTGTAGATATTATATGGCTGATCAAGTTTTCTAACTTGTTGCTAAAGGTGCAAAATTATTTCTGTGAAACCAAATAAGCAATTCACTAAGCATGTTTTTTTGGCAAGGTACTGCAGTGTTAAGAGGTGTTATCCTTTCAATGAGGTGTTACAGGGAAGCCACATCTGCTTGCCTCTCTTGACAGATGGAATTCAAAAGACCCCCAGTAGCACTACATACATGCTAATCCTGGTGTCCTTGCCAATGTTCTTTATCTATCAGTCAAATAAGACCTAATCCTGGATTCTGTGAGCTGGAGTCATTGATGGCTATCATACATATTGTAGTAGGCCACATTGTCATTGCACAACGCTTTTCTAACCATATTCATTGAAATAGTGTCAGTACTATACATACGAAATCGACTTTGCAGAAACAGACCTTTGCCAAAACCACATATCTGATCTTTTTGAATTTGGAGAAACTTTCGTTACCACTCTTTAGAAACAACTTTCTGTGTCCAGTCTTTAGAAACAACTTTCACATAAGTAACTTGGGGAAAATACGAATGAGCTTGTTGCTTTGTGAAATGGTTATGAAATCATAGGCAGGCCCCCTGAATCTCTTCTAGAATTGTATGGATGACCCAGGACCCAATCTTCAGAGAGCTGCATCATAATCTGAACTCTGTGACTCAAGACTGATTTCTAATGTAAGACTGTGCTGTACCCCAATGAGCATAAAATGAGTGAAGGACTTTATTTACTGCTATCTCTAAGTAAAGCTTCAGCTTTTCACTCTTTTCTAATATACATTTAAATTACTTTAAGTCTTTTTACGTTCCAGTCTTAAACTGATACTTAATTTATTTCTACTCTGCTCAAAGGAAAAAAAAAAAGACGGGGACACGGGGATGGGGAACAGACACATGACATAGAGGGACAGGACAGGACAGGACAGGACACCAAAAATAAAATAAAAACTTCATTAGGTATTTGCTTTGACATTCTGGGCCCAGAAGAAATAACAATAGTTTCATACTCATCCATCTGGTTTTCTGTTTTAGCTGGAGAATCTCTGCTTATAATTTGCTAGGGACATGTGGGCGACCTTCCAGTTGTGCCATTAAAATCCATTATGTCCTAACAACATGATAATTCATGTTCTTTGATGGTTCTGCATGCAAAATTTCAGTGGAAAATGTGTTCCAAAATAAAAAAGTTTGGAATTCAAAAGCAAAAGTCAAGCGATATCTCTTAATTTCTTCATTTGATATGATACCTTAGTTTAACACATCTACAATCATATTTAAATAATAATAGTTTGAATTTCAGAAAAGAATGCATAAAGTGTTTTTTAAAGTCAGTTTTCACAAGAAAAAAGCTGACCACTCATGTTGCCTAGCAACTCCATTTTGTTACAGAGAATCCAATATTGAATTGTAATGATTTGGAGAGTGCTAGTTAGATGTAATAATTTGCATGAGAAAGATATTAATGCCTGTTCTCATTAGGAGCTACACTTTTACTAAAATTGATCATCAATAGTCAGGAGTCAGCCATCTGACTAGGTATGCTTTTGTTAGTATGAAATGGCAGGTGAGCATCATACTATCAACAGTGTATTGATGGAGCAACAAAGTGGTTCAGAAATTAATAGAGAAAAAACCAGAACTTTGCCTGGCCTTTCACACTGCTAAGATAGTAATATATTGCACATTTAATAATATGTCCCATCCAAGGATTTCAAAAACCTTTACAAGCATTCACATTAGAAGTAATAAGCTGTCATATCACTCCTCACAGGCAGGGATCCACTGTTTGCTTCTAGCATTTTTTTATGTTTTTTTTTTTCCTTTTTGACGATTTTTTATACTGGTTTAATTTTCCCCTAACCCCCCTCTTCTTTTACTGTTAGTCTTCCCTTTCTGTAAAGTACTGATAATTGGCAGTTAGGCTACAATTTAGGCATCAAAATTAGCATTAAAATTTTAAAGTTGTACCTGCTCCAGCTCTGTGTTCCTATATAACATTTCTGTGGGTAAAGCCATTTTAGACAGGCTGACTCAGAAACAAGCTTACTGGCAAGAAACGGGCCCTGGTGGGTCATTTCATATTTTGTTTTTTTCCTGGAAGTTAAATCTCTGTTTGAATAGAGGTCTTTAAGAAGCTCACAAAGACAAAAGCCACAAGGACTGCATCAACATATCCACATTAATTATTTATATTTGCTGAATTCTGACTTTTTATGTCCAAAATGTTAAGGTGAGTTTTCTTTGTGAAGTTTTGTGTTTTAATAAAAATTAAAAAAAGGAAAAGGAAAAGGAAAAGGAAAAGGAAAAGGAAAAGGAAAAGGAAAAGGAAAAGGAAAAGGAAAAGGAAAAGGAAAAGGAAAAGGAAAAGGAAAAGGAAAAGGAAAAGGAAAAGGAAAAGTTTTTTTTTTACAATATATTGTAAACAAATACCATCTTATAACCCTGTGGTTCATGTCTGTGATGAATACAAGCACAGCAGAAATCAGTTCCATTCAGCCTGTCAGAAGCTCATTTGAGTTCTTGAATCAGTGTTGTCTTCAATCATGAGGCACCAATTAAGATGCTTCATTTTAAGCTTGCAGGTAGCCCTACAGAAATATGACTTCCTTTGAGTTCTACAGAGCTGATCTTTGACAGAGGCTAAATAAAGACTGAAAAATGAATGTGCTATTCTACCCTATGTTGTTTTCTCTCAGCTAACATCAGTCTGTGGGTGAAGAACGTACTGAGTTAAAGGTTAGCCTTACATCCATGTTAAATAACCCCTTTTCAATTACTCTTCCATTAATTCATCTTACTGCTTTCCACTTTCTCACTTATACTTGTGGCTTCTACAGCCACAATGGATTCCCAGTCTGAAGCCTGTTATGTAAAGAAGGAACTCCTTTTGTTTAAGTCTGCTGCCTCTTAAGCTCCTCTGGTATTTTTTGATGTGAGAAATAGTCACCATTTCTTTCCTGCATATCTTTTGCCCATCACTTCTATGTCTTAGGAAGTAGTAGTCTGTCACTACAGACTAAACAGAATAATTAATTCTGCTAGATATATACTTGTATAGAATTTACCATAAGATCACCTGTTTCCCATGTTAAAGTGTCTTCTATTTAATGTTTGTACAGAAATCATTCCATACTTTCCATTGCTTTGAGAAGGACCTAGGATTTCTGGTGGACAGCAAGCTGACCACGAGCCAGCAGTGTGTCCTGGTGGCCAAGAAGGCCAGTGGGACCATCCTGGGGTGCATTAGTAGGAGCATGGTCAGCAGGCGGAGAGAGGTGATCCTGCCCCTCTGCTCTGCCTTGGTGAGGCTGCATCTGGAGCGCTGTGTCCAGTTCTGGGCTCCCCAGATCAAGAGAGACAGGGAACTGCTGGAGAGGGTCCAGTGGAGGGCTACAAAGATGGTGAGGGGACTGGAACATCTCCCTTATGAGGAAAGTCTGTGAGAGCTGGGGCTGTTTAGCCGGGAGCAGAGAAGACTGGGAGGGGATCTTATCAATGTCTACAAATATCTGAAAGGCAAATGTCAAGACTACAGGGACAGGCTCTTTTCAGTGGTGCCAAGTAACAGGACAAGGGGCAACAGCCACAAACTGTAACACAGAAAATTCCTTCTGAGTATGAGGAAAAACTTCTTGACTTTGAAGGTGACAGAGCCCTGTAACTGGCTGCCCAGAGAGACTGTGGAATCTCATTCTCTGGAGATGTTCAAAACTCACCTGGATGTGACTTTGTGCAACCTGCTCTAGGAGAACCTGCTTTAGCAGGGGGTTGAACTAGATCTCCAGAGGTCCCTTCCAATCTTGACCATTCTGTGATTTTTTATTTTTTTAGATCTGTGATTTTCTTTGATCTGGCAAAAAAATCACAACAAAGTTATACGTAAACATGTTTCAATCTTTACATATGTCATTTGGGTGGATCAACTTAAAACCAAGTAAGCAAGGACTAAATCAGCTGATTAGGACAGCGCACTGCTTCATCTGGACTGAGCTACAAAGAGATTTCATATTTTTTTCTAAAAAAGAGAACACTTTATTGTAGCTTATTTTTATTTCACAATATTAGATTTTCTGAAAGTTCATGTCCCACTCTATTGTCTATATAATCCTTTTCCTTCATAATTAGTGGCAAGTTCAGGTCACAGTGTAATAAAAGTGTGCAGTTCAATACAAATATTTATCATTGCTCAGTTTACATGGACATCTAAATGCGAAATTTGACCCTCTAATGTCCTAGCTTAGGATACAAATGTAGGTATTCCATGATCTTTAAAGTACCTAAAGATTCATTGTAGCTGAATTTGACATTCAGAAAACAATGTAATCATGGTTCACATTAAAACATTTACGTTTACTTCACCTGATTATTAAAGCAGTCCATTGTAATAGACTGCACAGTGCATGTATTCAGAGCTTTCTTATATGTGCAGATTATAAAAATCAGCCTATATACCTAGTGGCAAAACTTATGTACAAAAGTACCAGACATTTCTTAAATTTAAAATGGTGATGAATAAATGTACATTTAGCTTCAAAGAAGCTTCTTTTTACATGCCAACATTTTTAAATGCATTACTAGTGTGTCTTTCCAAACAGATGTGGCATTAGATGTTCAGAAACCAAAGAACATTAAATTAGGTAGATGAAGGCACTATAAAACTTGTAATTTTATTATGGATGGTTCCAAACTATGCAGGTATACATTATTACTTAGACCCCAGCTTCCTCAAAGTGCAAGAGCCTTAGAATTCATTTTCTGAGGACAAGAAGACTTTTTAATAATATCAATCACTATTTACATATTGTCAGCTAATTATAGGAAAACATTTGTGGATCAAAAAGTCACAAAGATCATCTCATCACTATATGTCTTTTACATGTTGTTTTCACACCAAAATGACAAACACCATACAGCTTTTTTTTTACTGTATCTCACCAAAATCTTCAGTTTTCACTTTGGTATTTCCCATAGTTAATGCCAACATCTTTACAGTAGAATTTCTCTAGAAAAAGTTTAGAAGACTGGAATGAAAACAAGAGATGTAACTAAGACAGATGGTAAAGCTGTCATTCTGGAATGTCATCAAGTGACAATATTTGCCTAAACATAAGATTTTGTTAGGACTTTGTTAGTTTTGGACAGTTCAGAAATGTTAGCCAATTCAAATAAAAGTTGACATCTCATGTATTTCAAAGAAAGGTCTAAGCAGAAACACCAAAATTCAGGGGATTTCCCATGCCCACCTCCCACCCAGGTGAAGTAAGAAAACAAAGAGCACCCTCTTTTGCAATCAGCAATAGCTCTTGAACCCTTTTCTTGTTCTGATTTCTCACCTTCAGTTGCTGTTTCATTCTACTTTGAAATCATATTCCTATGTTCATGACAGAATGAGTTGTCTTGAAAACATTGAGGTTCAACAGTTATTTTTACAAACTTCCTGTAAACACGGGATGAGGAAACACTTGTATAGCACACAAATGCAGCTGATGTGGGCCAACATGGTGGGGGGAAATGAAGGAAGTGCCTCTATTATCATCCCTTATCACAGAAATACATGTATAGCTTGACTGGCAGGGAACCTGCTGAAGGAACAAAAAGAGGCCCTGGACTATGATTTCCCACTGCTTACTTCACCAGCTATGAAAACTATTGCATGGATCTCCAAATATACTAAGCAGATATTTAGCAAGCAAACCACAAAACCACTGATGCAGTCTCTCTGCCAGTCTAGAGTCTGCCTGCAGTCCTGGAGTCATGCACTACAGTGGAAAGCTCTGTTATTCCCAGACATGGCTCTGGAGAAGGTCTGACTGCTTCAGCTGGGCAATGCAATGATTTATGTTCCAAAGTAGGCTCCCATTCCCATCAGCAAACTGAAGATGTTCTGCTTCACAATTCCTGCATCAAAAGAAGCCATTGCTTTTCTTTGGAAAACTCTGGAGCTGAGTTGTCCCTGTTTGTAACTGCCTCTCCAGTGGACTGTAACATTAATTAAACATTATCCACGTTTGTATTCTTTAGTTTGATGTGGTTAATGTTTTTCCAGTAGACATAACTTCCTTTAGCATTAGATGAACTGAACAAAACCTGAGCCAATATCTTCTGAGAAGCAGAAAAAATGCTTTTATGAAACACCACTTGTGCTTTAGTCTTTCTGTGGGTAACTGTTTTTTCTGGTACATTTTCTAGTTGCTAAAAAAATTATAGCTTTGCTTCAAAGATTTGGCAAAAAGTTTCTCCTTGAAACATGAGTCTCACCGACAATACACCGACAAATAGATTTGCAAACATTATACTGTCAGTGTAAGCTCCACACTACTGATACCAGCAGGTATTGGCTCCTTTTTTATATGAACTCTGGAAAAAATGCATTCCTGATTCTCCTCTAACACCCCGGCTCAACAGCAAGTATTGCTTATACTTTTTATGGTTATGGCTTCAGCTTGTGAAAGATTTGCTTTTATTTTAGTCGTTTTATTTTTTGACTTCTATGTGCAATCCTCCGTCTTCTGTTCTGCCTTTTATTTCTCTCAATTAGTAATTATGTTTGGAATTTTCAGTCACATGGGAGCTAGATATTCAAATCACATTAGTGTTCAATTAGACAGATGGTTCTAAGGGACAGCAAATGAAATAGTCATTATTTCTGACCCTGTTCTAATCTAACACAATATGGCTCATTCTTCAACCCTAAACTAATTTTTTTTTATTTTTATTTCTTTTTCTTCCTTTAATAAACATTGGCAGGACTACCCATTTAAATCTTAATTAGGCATGTATTTATGCCATGATCTCAGTGATATTGTTGTGGTTTTTAAATGTTTTATCCACCCTTTATAAACAAAAGTTGACTGTCAGATAATGCTGATACTACATTAGGCCTAATTAACCCATATAACTTTTTCCAAGTTCATTTATTTCCAGTCACACTGGTATTACTACAAGAAATACTTCAGTAGAAATCACATAGCAGGGTTAATGTTTCCCCATTCCTTAAGGTAAAGAAGTCTTCAATTCAGGCTAATGTCTTTGTGTTTACCTTGAAGAACACACAACACGGAAGATATGTATGAGGAAATTTATCAACCTGGATCCAAAAAAGCAGTCTTTCAAAGCAGCTTTTTATATGTATTTTATTTACTTTGCCTATTTGTTCCCTAAATATTTCTTTACCTTACTATCCAAAACACTGAAGTATTGAATTCCTGGTGGCTATTTCACTCACTTGTTAAATTTTACTTTTCTCAAATGTATTTTAGCTGTTATTATCACATTGCAAGTCTAAAACAATATAAAAATAGTAAATAGGTAACTAAAATTTATCCTAGAATTTCCTTAGCTAAACAGACCTCAAATTTAATTTCTCTTTCTAAAGAAGTTTTCAAGATTACAGAGCATCATGTTTCCTTAATTCACTTCCTTTTAATTAAGAACTCATTTCATCCCTATCTTTCCCAGCTTGCCAGAAAAAAAATGGAGAATGACATTAAGGTCATAACAGAAAATTTTCATATTGCCCTTATACATGACATAGAATATTCTCTTTACCTCGCTATCTTTTTAGGAGCGATTAACTTCACAATTTTTTTGTGCCTTTTCTAAACTGTGGCCTAAACTTGAACCTATTCTCTAATCAGCATAACCATGAGTCCTGCTTCCATCACCGTTACTGTCCATTGCAGCTCCCCTTTCCTTTTCATAATTTTTTGACTGCTTCTGAAAAACACTAAATGCATTTCAGTGCTGAAAACTTAAAATGTAATAAAAACACTAATTTATTCAGATTGGTCTTTTCATCTGGAAAACCACTTAGTTGAGTCTTATTTCTGGAAAGAATTTGTCAATATTCCAGCACAATTATACCTGGAAAACCTCCCAGTGAAAGTAATATTCATGAGGAAAAACATTATTTTGTCAGTATCGCTGATTTCCAAAACACGATCTTTGTAAGCATTTTCATTTAATTTCACTATATTCACCACAGTGATTTTTAGTTACATGTAGGATATTTGTTTCCACCCTCTTTGCTGGCAAAGCAGATTTTTTCAGCATAAGCCACGAAGCCGTTTCCCCCTAACTCAAGCACAGTTATCCCTGTTCAGTGTTGACACAGATGGCCAATTTCTGTCACACAAAAATTTAATACAGCATTTCTCCTTCCTTTTCCCATCCAGCAGGCCACACACAAAGTACTAGACAACATGAAATACAATTAACATGTTCCTTGTGAGAAAGGATATGAGAAAGTATGAATATGTTTTACTTCCTCAGTCAGAATTTTCAACAGCAGACTAGTCAGGAGGTCTCTTTTGGTCAAAGGAGTTTGTTTTGAGTGTCCATGTCCAGGTGCTGCAGCAGGGGCTGTTGGGTGGTCTCTGTGAGGAGAGCCCAGGGGCTGCCCCAATAGACACGCCACAGGACACAGCTGAACCCTTCAGCCCGGTAGTGCCTTGGGGAAAACATATTTAAGAAATTGCAAAATGCAGCAGAGCAGTGAGGTAAAAACCAGCAATACTGTGAACACCAAGGTCAGAGAAAATGGAGAGGAGGAGGTGCTCCAGGAGCTGGAGCAGGTACTTCCCTGGAGCCCATGGGAGTTTTGGAAGTGAACATGGTGAAGCAGGTATTGCTGGCAGCCCATGGAGCACACCATGCCAGAGCAGGTAGATGTTTCCTGAAGGAACTGCAGCCTCTGGAGATGAGCCCAAGCTGAAGCAGGTTTATCCTGAAGGACTGCAGCCCATGGAGAGGACTCCTGCTGGAGCAGAAGAAAAGCATAAGGAGGAGGGAGCAGCAGAAAGGAGCCCAGCTTCTCATTCCCCATCCCACTGTGCACCTTGGTGTGGGTGGATGAGCTAGAGGAGTCAGGAATGAAGGAGTGAAGTTGAGTCTGGGTAAAAGAAAGGTTGCAAGGAAGGCATTGTTTTAATTTGTCTTTGTTCTCACTCTCCAAACCTATTTTAATTGGCAATAAATTTAATTTTCCCCAAGTCAAGTCTGTTTTCCATGTGACAGTAATTAGAGCCTTCATCTCAGTCCATGAGCTTTTCTAATTTATTTTCTCCCCCTGTCCTGTTGAGGAGAGGAAGACAGAGAGTAGCTGGATGGATATGTGGCAGCCAGCCCAGGTCAACCCACCACAAGTTTTCACATGTCCTTGGTCTGGGGTACTTACTGAAGTTACGATCCTAGTTTAGAGACAAGTTTGTAGATTTTTCCCAAATCAACAGATGGCTTATTCTTTAGGGGGCAGAACTCTTAAAGTAAGCTGCAGACTTTCTTCTCTTTCTAGATTGTTCTTGTTTCTTTAACAAGTTCGAAAGTTGGCTTTGGTTTGTTTAATTAAGGCTATTTTGAATTATGTAATGATCCATTACTGCTGAGTAGCATTATGTAAGTACATAGCAAACATGATGCATTTTACAACAGTGATTAAGTAAGCATAGTGTGTTATAATAAACAGGTTCATTTTATTAGCAAAGGGTAATTTTGCACATGCTGATGAATCACCAATCTGCAGGATTTTGTGTGTCAAGAAATGAGATAGTTATGAGCTTCTCATTTTTACCACTTTATCAAAGTGCATCCACTGGAACAGTGCATACAAGTGGAAACCACTTATACTGGAATGTGGCAGTATGAAATATTATTCACTAACCATTCCCATTAGTCATGTTAGATAGAAGCAGGATAGCATCAAAAGAATCTAACGGCAGAGACTTGAGTGGTGAATAAAACTAATTAGAGTCACATTTAATATCTTTATGTGGTTTATGTCAAACTAACAGTATGTCTGTACTTCCCATGGCAAGTAATAGGTCTCTTAATTTTTCCACAATAAATCAATATAGTTCTCCATCTCGGATAATACTTGAATAATGTGAAATTACAAGAATTTTGTTAGAAAAGTATTTTAATCTTCTGTCTACCTTGCCAGAAGGAATTTTAATGTATAAAACTAGTTTTATGGTTAATGTTTCAGTCTTAGGAGTGAGATAATAACTTCTATTTTCAGCACCAACCTAGACTACATAGACTACAAGAAGGACCATGTTACTTATGAATAGACTAGTTTAAAAAAAAACTCACTGGTAATAAGCAAGAGGGTTTTCTTTCATTTTGTATTGTATAGGATTTATCTTATAGACATAGAAAAATAAATCGTCAGAATCAATCAAGTCACTCAGGGTTTAGACCATTATAAGTCAGAGCAAAGCTTGGATCATTGAGTATAAACACCAGGAAACAAACCCCAGTATTTTTCCTCATGTAAATTCAGGTAAACTGAATTACTGACTTTTTGATAAGGATAGTTTTCCTATGTTTAAATGCCTACAAAAACAAGATCAGAAGGGAATAAATATGCCATTCAGTTCCTCTCTGTTAAAATACATGAGATATATGTGAAAGGTGATCCTAATTTACCTTTGAAAATGCAGACCTGTTAAATATTATGAAGGCGTTCTATCTACCTCAAATTAAGTACATTAATGTTAATCATTCATATGAAAGATAGACCTCAAATCCATTTTAAAGATGATGGAGAGAAATAGGTACATCGACTCTATCCTAAAATAGTATAGAATAGGTCCTCAAAATAGGTGAAATGAGAAGCTATGTCATTATTTTTTCTGCTCCTGATTTAAACAAAAGACCAAGAAAGCTGATGTAGAGTTAGGTGAGACCAGTTAAATCAGATGAGATCAGTTCTGTCCTATGCTTTTAAAAAACCAAGCCATAGTCACTTACTTTGTCTTATTTGTTATGACTTAATGGGCACATATATAAACAGATGATGTCCAGCAATGCCCACTTGGATGTGGGTGGTGCAGTTTTCTACCAACAAAGATGGGTTAAGAAAATTATGTTTGCCTCCAAGTGCAATTTTTATCAGCAATGATAGCAGAGCCTTCAGAAGAGTTGGTCTAGCTTTACTCCAAAATAAGAAAACTGCAAGTCAAAAGAGTTCCCATTCATTTAAAAATGATGGGAAAGACACATATGTGCAGATATATTTGGCAACCAGGGATGTTATAGATCCTTATTTAATAGTATTTCTAATTAGTATTCCTATTTAGCACTAGTTAGCATTAATTAGTATTAATATTTAGTACGAGGAAATATTAAATGTCTGCAACATACTTAATCAATTGAATAACTTGCTCAAGATTCTCACAAAATCAGAAAACAATCTAGATATATATCTAAGCAAGTTTTGTTCCAGTTGTAATTACATTGCTGAACGTTGTAGATCAAATCTTCCTCATTTAGAGATCCATTATCGTTGTTGGGTGGGAATTGTCTTCTGTTTCCTTGTGTTCACCCACACATATGCAAATATGCTCTTAAAGTATTTAGTCCTTATAAAACACTACAATTGTGCATTTCACAAGCAGGTATCTAACAGTCACTAGCTATGTTTATGCTAAAGAACTGACACATTATTTTTAGCATCTTTCAACAAGTCCCCGTATAATAATTTGCATGTCAAAATGTCATATTTCAAAATTATTAACTTCTTAGAGTCATTTTTGTTTCCTAATGAAAGGTACTGCTAGAGTTTTCCCAATATACAGAATTTAAAAAATCATCATCTTCAAAATGTCACCTACATTTTGCAAGACAACTATATATAGGGCATATGGCATTGACTTTTTAAAGTAATCATAAAAAGTAATTGCAAGCAGCTGATTAAATATAGCTTTAATATATAATTAGCACTTAGTAATGTCCAACAATAAGTTTCTGTATAGTCAATCACGTTCTAGTAATTATATGTTTTATTGCTTGAATATTACTTACTTTTTTTTTTTTTTTTTTTTTTTTTTTTTTTAAAATGTGTGAGCCCAGCTTTAGGAAGTTCTGCATTGAAGATTGAGACACATTTCTATCAACAATGCTGGGAGTTGAAAAACTCATATTTTAAACCCAAGAATTTAAATTTATCACTGTCCTGGTTTCATCTGGGATATAGTTAGTTTTCTTCTTACTAGCTGGTGCAGTGCTGTGGTTTGGATTTGATGTGAGAACAATGTTGGCAGCACACCAATGGGTTTGGTTGTTGCTGGGTGATGTTTATATCAAGCCAAGGGCTTTTTGGTTTCTTGGGCCCTGCCAGCGAGAGGGCTGGAGGGGCACAAGGAATTGGGAGGGGACACAGCCAGGACAGCTGACCTGAACTAGCCAAAGGAATATTCTATACCATAGGTCATCATGCTGAGTATATAAACCGGGGGAAGAAGAAGGACGGAAGGGACATCTGGCATTATGGCATTTTTCTTCCCAAGTAACTGACATGTGTGATGGAGCCCGGCTTTCCTGGGGATGGCTGAGCACCTGCCTGCCAAAGGCAAGTAGTGAATGAATTCCTCGTTTAGCTTTGCTTGCATGTGTGGCTTTTGCTTTACCTATTAAATTTTTCTTACCTCAACCCTTGAGTTTTACATTCCTTTCTGATTCTCCTCCCCGTCCCTCTGGGTGAGGGGGGAGTGAGCAAGAGGCTCTGTGGTTCTTGGTTGCCAGCCGGGCTTAAACCACAACAATCAGTAATGAAATTATATACTTTCTTGTTGAAAGGCAGTGAACAGCAAGGTAATTTAATCTTCCACCACTACAGGTGAGGCATGCAGAAGTCTTTCAAAATGTATTTGCTACAATAAATTATATTTTCTGGAAAAAACTAAGTGATGTGGTAATAATTCATAATGAGAAAAACTCCTGTATCCTTAAGAACTAAAGTTATTTCAGCTGTTGTTATTAGCAGAACAAGCTTGTTTGGAGACATATGTAAGTGCATTACTTTTGGATCTGCTCTACAGCATTGTGGTGCAAGCAGAAGGCTTTGGAAAACCTATTCTTACTCAAACAATCAACAGCTAGGCATAACATCTTGCAAAGAGAAGGTCAGACAAAAAAAGTGTACTTATTGTCAAAAAAAGCCATAAAAAACATTATGGGAATAAACCCTTTTAAGAAGTCCTTGAGTATTTAGAGTAACAGTATCATGTTTATTAATCACCACCTGGAAACTAGCTAGTTTTCTGCTTGCTTGTTTGTTTTGACAATCACCCTACTGAAAGCTGCTTCAGAATCTCACTGTGCTCTGGAACAATTCAAGCATTCATTGTTCTAATTGTCTTTTTAATGATGCCTCTCACTTAACAACACAAATACATGTTGGCCTGTTCTGGCTAGAGATATCTTCAATCAAGTTGGCACGTACAGATCATTTTCAAAAACTGGGTGCCACATCATAAAGCCTACTGGAAAACTTTTGAAGTCTACAAAGGAAGTAGCTCTAATTTCATTTCACTGCCCATAAGACCTGGACATAAAACAGTTGAGTGAAGAGCCCTGATATTTATCTTTGCTAATGAGTACTGCTCTATGCAAGTTTCTCCTAAAACATTGCTCAATAAAAGGATCAGGAAAAACCCAATCTCTCACAAAACCCATAGGAGCTCTCATGTGGGACCCATTTTGAGTTGAATGCAGTTATCAGATTTGGTTCTTTATTTCAGCTTCACTATAGTGCTAAAAATATCAAACTGGGATTACAAATCCAGATGATGTCTCACAGCTGGACAAAATGTAGGCATGACAGCAACTGAAGACCCTGGAGAATTAACAGAGAAAAAGACCAAGAACTGTAAATGCTGGCCATGTCCTTTAAGTCCTGTATTTTGACTATTTCTTATCAGGCTGTATTTTTCTTCCAGTACCAGGAATATGTGACTCATAACTGGGAGAATAGAAGGAGCAAAACTAAATAGGTAGTTGGTTTGCCACTTGAAGGTGAAGTGCACTACATCAATGCAAAGTTTAACAAAGTTTAACACAGTTGGTCTACCAGATATGTGTTTTTAAAATATTAGGTGCTTAATGGTGTCGCTGATGGTAGATTGCAAAATTGCATTCTGTTATAGAAAAAGTGTTTTGCAATCTTTTTGCTTGATGCCTGAAATGTTTGCTGGCACCTGTAATAAGCTACCATCTGCAAATGATTCAATGTGAGTCACCACAGCTTGTGCTAGGTGAACAGCAGCACATCAGAATTACTCTCTAATCAGTTAATTGAATCTCTACTAAGCAATATATTGACTTTGTGTTGCTCTTTTGACCTATAAATCATTATTACACAGTAGTGATCCTTCTTTTCATACTTAACTGGTCTGCTTTATGTCTGCACTTTTTAATTATTAAAGATACCTTAGGCAGCCATTTTCTTGCCATTTAGATCATCATTAAATGTGACTGATAGAAAGCAAGTACCCAGTTTAGACTGGGATTAAAAGTTTTCATATTTTTGTCATTCATCTTTGGTTGCACACATATTACCTTAAAGAAGCACCTCTTGAAATGTCTAGAATTGATCTAGGAAAGGTAAGTAGAAGTCTTACTATCTCATTTTGCAAATAGGAAATCCAGAAAGATTTGCTATTTTGCATGGGGTGCCATACCTCACTCATGAGATTCAGTTCCTTCATTGCAAGACAAAGCCTCTTTGAAATTCTGAGTTTTCTGGCATTTGCTTCTTCACAATGTCAACTCCCATAAACCAGTTATTCAGTTATAAGGAAAGTTTGGTGGATTTTTTATTCTTTTTTATAGGGAAGGGTCTGGGGCGGTTGAGTTTTTTTACTGTTGCGTGCAGTGAGTCATAACACCCTGAACACACTAGAGTACACTCCAGAGTAATATGAAATAAATGTTAAAAACAGTGTCATGAACATAATCCTCATCATCTAAACTATTAATTGTGTTTAGGGTACTGTCAAAGAAAAAAACAGAACTGCTGGAGTCCAGCCCTGCACCCACAGAATTTTTCATAGGATTATACTCAAACTGTGCAAAGTCAATTCATATTCCTTCTTTCATCTTGTCAATATTGACATAAAACTTTTTCATAAGGGATGTGAGACAGATAAGACCTACTAATTGGGAAGGGGGAAAGAGGAGGTCTTTCATTATCAGCACAAGCTGTGTTGCCTCATAAACAGTGAGTGATCAAATCTAATAAGGATAAACACTTGAATTCCTGCTGCTTTACTGCAGCAACACACTGTGAAGGCTTCAGGCACTGGTTTGGGGGAGACTGAATCCCAACATATGGAGCGACTGCCAACAGACATGCAGGAGGAAAACAAAGATGAACTGCATCTCTGTTTCCTGCTGCCTCTCTCCAGCCCTAGGCTGCAAAGCCATTTCAGATGCCGATTTTTAACAAAACACAAGCAATGAAAAAAGAGCCTTAAAAATCAGTCTTAGCATGCAAAGAGTTTCTCTGTAAAGAGGCCAGAGAATTTGGTATGGGATAAAATGGGACAGGGAACTTAAGGTAGATACAAGAGTAAAGTGGATGATTAACTGCATTTTTTCTACAGAAATTTCCAGATTTAGGGTTCAACTACCGTAATTCCTGTTAGTATACAAAAAATCCTATCTCTTAAGCTGAAACAACATTTCCCTGAGAAACATTTTTTCTACCATTTCTGTAAGACATAGACTGCATGTTACCTTCCAAGATATGACTGGAGAGGACCAGATAACTAGTATTTTGAGACCTGATATAGTTTCAACATTTGCTTTAATTTAAGCAGTTCTAAGTCCCTAACCATGATTAATGGAAGGAAAAAAAAAAAAGAATATCAAAAAGATGCAAGAAGGAGGCAAATCAGGATGAAGGTATGGTCCCTGCAATTCCATTTGTATTTCAATGGGAGGTGCAAAACTGGAAGTTGAATTATTAAAAAGTCAAAAGAATACAGAAACAGGAGGATGTTTGGGTATGGTCATCTATCTAATTGCACCAAAATACAGGAAAAAATGTTTAGCATGACAAAAGCGTGATTCAAGCTGGATATCCCTATTCATAAAAATGCACCATAGTAAATTATTTAGTAGGTTGAAGGGGTCTCCATCATTAGACAACTTCAAGATATGCAGAACATACATCTGATTGTGATGATCCAGGGACAGTTAATCCTGCTTTCAAAAAGATGGTCTATTTAAAGGTTCTTTCTACTCATATTCATTAAGACACATGGTTTATTAAATGTACTCTTTGCAGAAAAGTGTGAACATACTTAGTGGTGTACCATGATAAGGAGTCTAGCTGCACAATGTGTTTAAGTGGGCACAGTTGCATTCTCATCAACCTCAGCAGAGAAAGGATCAGCAAAATGGAGTTCTGTTTGTGTTACCTATATTTGCTACAGTTTTTTATGATCCATCAGCCTGTCCATGATGTTATAGGAACAGCAGCAACACAGGTCAAGTGTTTCCCGTTCAGTTTTTTGAACCTAATAACTAAATACCTCAGTATGAAGAGATATGTTGGGTTTGTATAATGCAAAGAAGGCTTCTCCTGTGAAGAATTTCATAAAAGAAGTTAAAAATGGTGAAATACCACTACTTCAAATACTGTAAGGCACTTACAAATGTGTCTTTTAAAACATCTTTGGAAATAGTCACTTACTGTTCTGTGTTATTGAATAAGAGTCTCAGTTAGGAAAATCAACTTTTAAATGAAAAATCTCGTTTTTTCTCTTTACTCTGAGAAAAGCAAAAAGGCTTGGGTTTGGGGGGGGGGGGGAGGGTTGGGTTTCTTTTGTTGTTTTTTTTTTTTTTTGTTGGGAGGGGGGGTGGTTTCCCCCCCCCAAAATAGCTAAGTATTTCTATGTTCACTGTTTATGTTAGGTATGAAGATTTTATTTCCAAGCCTAACAAACCTCAATCTGATTAAATTTAAGGGTAAGCGGAAAGAGGAAGGGACATTAGAAAAAAAGCCAATCTCTTGAATCTCAATCAAATTAAAATATCTATATTAAACTGGCTTTGCTCATCCCTAAACACTGGTACCTACTTATCAAGTCCTTTTCTACTAAATACATCAAAGAAACTGGAGCACTGCCAAGTGTAGATACACTAAAGTAGATATACTTGACTATACTGAGACAAGAGAGAGAGGATTTTGTGGGGGTTTTGAGAGATTACATCCACTAATGCCACAGAAGAACATCATGATTTACATTATTACAGAGGAGTGCCAAATGAATTAGTAATCATCAGACATTTATTCTAAAGTGTCACAAGAAACTCTTTAGCAATCACCTGCCAGAAAATACAAGTTCGAAAATTTGTCACATACAGAAGATGTCATAGTACATAACGAAAAAGTTATCTGCAGTGTAGTTAACCCTGTGCTAACCCATCACACTACAAACCTGAGCTCCACTCTACTCGCTAGCGACCTGTGGTGTCCTGGACGCTAAAATGTACAACTAAAGCAACAGCTTGTGTGATGTTGTTTGTTCAACAGAGACAAGAAGAGGTGTGAATTATGCCTAAGTAGGAATGCTGTCACTTTAGGAAATAAAAATAGATTCTTACCTGGCAAAAATCTTGTTAACTCTCCTGGGATTTGATGTTTTACTATAGGCTGTTATCAGTTTTGGATCGGACCACTCCTCATCTTTCATGTTGCCAGAGGATTGCAAAGAAAGGAAGATTCATTAAAGGAGCAGAAAGGATGAGAGCAAAGGTAACATATGGTAGCTCAGAAGCAAGTGCTTTGCTGGGAAAGAGGCTGCCAGGGCCCTGGGGGCAATAATGGACCTTGCTGTCCCTGTACAACCCCTCTGTGGCTCCCCCAACCCTGCCTAGAGCCCAGGACCCCATTTCAGCTCCCCAGCTGTCTTGCTCCTGGATGGGATGGTGGAGTGGGTCCTGGCCGCCATGCCCTGCCCTGCCAAACCCCATGGGACACCCCACTGCTCCCCGTCCTCAGGTAGTTCCTGTCCCCTGACAGAGATGAGCCTGATCCGGGTTCTGGTTGCGTTTCCCAGACCGGATTGAGGTATCCTGTCTAGTTACAGTTTACATGGTCAGGAAAAAAGATCAGAGAGAAAGATTTGCACACTTGACCGTGAGCCCCAACTTCTACTTCACACAATTGTGCTGCTCTTTCCCTCTTTCTCTGTTGTCTTACTTTCAGTTCTCTGTTGCACAAAGATTCAGCAGCACAATCTAAAGATGACCAGCCAATCACCCAGTCTTCTGTATTTCCTTGTCTTCACCATTTCTCACAGTCTATAGGAGGCACACTTACTGTTCTGGACCCTCACTTTCCCCAGACACGGCACAGAGCACAGAGTGCAGGGTGCTGTGGGCAGAGACAACTTGCTCTTTCCTCTAAAAACATGTTTTCTAACATGGCAGCAGTATCTCAGGTAATGTCTCAGTCAAAACATGACCCAGTATTCAACATATCTTTTATCAGGTCTAGCCCCAAAATCATTGTTTCCCAGTAGAAGAACAAAGCACCGGGACCCAGATGCACACGTGGTGTCAGTTGGTTTAAGATCTGTTAAAGACAGTGCTATAAAGATCAAAGCAGGATATAACTTTTGCCACCCTTCTCTGCTTGTTTTAGATATTACATCT
The DNA here is from genome assembly GCF_963210335.1 of Falco punctatus. NCBI lineage: Eukaryota > Metazoa > Chordata > Aves > Falconiformes > Falconidae > Falco > Falco punctatus. The sequence goes on along the minus strand of NC_137584.1, from coordinate 68,764,743 downwards.
TCAGTAGTCTTATTTTAAAAGACAGTTCAGCTTCTAGTAGAAAGGTAGGTTTTAACTGTATTCCCAGTTTTAAGAAAAGAAAGAGATCTGAAAAGAGCAATTGAAAATTATAATCTGCATCATTCTTATACTTGCATAGACATATGAAGGAATATACAGAGCATGGGGTCATTGACTCAGTTTGGGGATAAATGTTTGGGTCTACATAGGTTCCTTTTCTAAACAACATATTTATATATAAAATGCTTTAACATTGCATTTATCATCAGCCTTGAACTTAAATACCACTGCCACTTGAATGCACAAATTCAAAAATACACAATCTAACTTAAACATGTTGTTAGATAACTCAATATTAAATTCAGATTCAACTCTTTTTTTTTTTTTTTTTTTTTTTGGTTAAAAATAATGGATTGCCAATAGAACTTTAAATTAATTCAATATGATATTATTGAATTTGTATAAAGTAGAAAATAAAATAGTTGAAGGCATATGGATAAAGTGCTTTCCATATAATCCTACATTGTTATGGTCAAAGTCTGTTTAAGATAGTCCACATTTCAGTCTGTAACTCTTATGTTTTCAACATAGTAATGAAAACAAGCTTCCAAGTAACAGGTATTCACTGGATGTATTGTTTATTGTACAAACATTTGTCTAAAAGCCCTCACTGAAGCCTGCACACCACCCTTAGACAGCAGCACAGTGTTGCAAGTTTTATAATTCCAAAACAGAATTTGATGTGGCTGTTCCCACTAACTCAAACTGAAGTGAAAAAAAAAAAAAAAAAAAAAAAAAAAAACCAAAACACTAAGGTTGACATTTAAGGAAAAACAATTTATTTTCAGATCAGATACCTGCTGCTTCCAATTTAGATATTGGATAAACTATCTGAAATGAAAGCAGCAGACTGAAATTGAGTGTTTTTCTAACCTACTCTAATTAGAATCAGCTAGTTCAGTGCATCTCTAACCAGAATCGTCTCTTCTTCTTTGCCTGACCAGGGTGACCTGCCAAGCAGGAGGGATGAATGTTGTCAAGAAACATCACAGCCTCCAGATAAGGAATGAAGGCTTTGAAGAAACTGTGAACGCTCTCTGGGGAAGAAATTAGACTTGTGAACTTAAAGGGGGAAAAAAGGCATATAAATGGTTTAAACAAGAACTGAAGACAGAGGTCAACAGGGATGTTTCCAACTGGAAATCACCTGCCGGGGAAGAAATTAGCTTTGAACACCTAACACAAATCCATGGAATAGATGGGAAACATTTTAAATTATTTATCTTTGTCAAGAGGTCCTGATTTCTTTCTTCCACGGCCTCCTCTACTCAAAGCGTGTCACTGGAAAAGTATAACCTAAGATGAACTGCAGTCTAATTATAACATGAATGTAAGGGCAGCAAAAAACCCCCAAAACATAACACAACTGAGCAAAGGTCCATGTAGCCTGTATCCCATTTCTGAAAGGGGCATTTACTGAATGCCTGGTGAGAGAGCTTAAGAATAGCAAAAGCAGGGATTGCTACTTTTTCTCACTACTTTTCTAGTTTCCAGCAGTCTGCCATATAGAGATTTTTTTTTCTTAGTTAAAAGCTGCATCTGCATCCTTGATTGATTCCTCTTCCATGGATTTGTCTAAGAGTTTTTCAAACACATTTACACAGATAGCCTCCACAGGAGCCTCTGGTGATGAGTTCCAGACTTTTCCTGCATGCTGTGTGAAAGAGCACTTCCTTTTCTTTGATTTATACCTGCAGCCTCACAATTTCATCTGATTCTTCACTGGACTGTTCTCAGAAAAAGGGATTAGGTTGCTCAAAACCCTACCCAATCTGGCCTTGAACACTTCTAGGGATGGGTCATCCACAACTTTCATGTGTAGCCTGTTCCAGTGACACCACCCTCATAGTAAAGAATTTTTCATTCTCTCTAATCTAAATCTGCCTTCTTTTATTTTAAAACCATTACACCTTGCCTTAATCACTACATCATGGGAACAACGGTAGATTAAAACAAAATAACAGTCAGTGAGGAGGATTATACCAGAGAACAGCATTTGCAGCATTTACACTAATGTGTACTATCTAGGATACAAATCACGTATTTAATGCAATAAACCACAATATTTAATGCAAATCATGAATAATGTTTAACGCAAATCAACTAATTTTTCCCCTAGGACAAAAGCTTATATGCTAAACAAAACTGCAATGACCTTTGTAATCAAATTATCACTAGGCTGAAATTCTGGTAAGCAAAAGCTAACATTTCAAGAAAAATCTGTTTTCAGAGAAGCTGCTAAATTTTGCTTTTTGGAGGGATGTGGAAGGGCAGTTAACAAAAAAAGTCAAACTGTATTCTATACTTAATTTTCATCAACTTTTTCAGCAAATATTATCTTCTAAAAGTATAATATATAACAGATGCATGTACATTCTTTGAGTTAACTGAATTTTGTACCATTGCACCTTTGCAAGAATTTTAGTTTAGATCTTGGGTGCTCTTTTGCAGATTTCCCCATACATTCCATTTACTGAGCTTCAGTTCATCACAGAGCAGAGTAACAGGGTCTCAGTGTCTGAATTCCTTTCAGGTGAACCTAAACAAAATTACATATTTTCTGTTATTTATTATCTGAGATTTTCTGTTCTCTAGTTGCTATTGGGCATTCAGTCCACAGGACCAGATTGGAGCTATTGTGAAGCAACATCTATAGCACCTACATGCACACAGTGTGGGCATCACATCCTCGTGTCTCCCCAGACCCACTCCTACTACGCTCATTAATGTGGACATAGCCTAGAAAGACTGCTAAATGTAGAAACTCATAGTGTGGAAGGATTCTTTCAGATATGTTGGTGAGACTCCCTTTCTGATGAAAGCTTGTTAGTCAGCAGTTTTTAAGTTGTTCCTCATCCACAGTATTTACAAGGGTTCTTCCCTAAAACAGGCCTCCTGAATATATAGACACTGGTGTGTTCTCCAGTGCTTCTTAATAAGACTGTTTATTTGAGGCCTTTTGTAAAGTAGTTGCATAGTATATCCTACAAATCCCTAGTTTTTGGATGTGCTGCAGTCATGACTGTCAAATATGAAATACATGTTTGGTCTAGATGGGTCCATAAGACCCATCTACAAGTTGCAAAACTTTTTAGTCAACCTAAATCCTTTAGTGTGAAATGCTAAAAGCTGCAAAACCTAAGTCTGATGCAATCATAAGATTGTTACACAATAAGAACCACATTGCCGTTGATAGCAACATGCAAAAGCTCTTAGGTTAATTTTACCTAATTTTTTGGTAAAATTATTTTGGAGCTAAAAGCTCCAAACCTGGCCTGTCAACCTGTTCTGAGAATTTGCTATGTCACCTGGAGATTGATACCTGGTGTCCTTTGCTATGATGTGGAGTTCAAGCAAGAGATGACAGCAAAGGGTTTGAAAATATGGGCACAGGTTGAAACATGACTGAATCCCTGTAACTGTAAAAAACTCACTGATGGCAATTACTGGTCACTGAATAACTGTTATGTGCATGACAAAGAAGCAGCAGCCAAGCAAACACAAAAAAAATGAAACAAGGAAACAAGGAAACCAGGAAACCAGGAAACCAACCTCTGATTTTGCTGGATAAGGTATCTGCCATCATGTGGGGAAGTATCACTTAGCAGCATTGCACAGTATGTAGCCTGGAGGATGGAGGGTGGAAGAGAAAGGCTATAAGAACTGCCTAGAAACTCAAATATCTTAGAAAATACAATTTGGAGGGGGAATAGGAAATGGGAATTCCCACATGAGATTATCATGGGAATTGTCTCATGGGGAGATCACTCAAGCTGTGTGGGCACTGCCTGCTCGTCCTCCCTGCTCCCATCCCCCACTGTCAATACCTGATTTCTCAAGGCCCTTTTGACCTGCCAGCCAATTACCCAGGACAGGACACAAGGAGATGAGAGAGTCTTTGTGTTTCTTTGTGTGTGCATGCTTGCATTTGTGTGTGTGAGGGAGATTACATGTGTTGTAGGCTCACAGAAGAATTGGGAGTTTACTCAGAATAGCTTAGAAAGTAAACTATAACTCAGGCTATAGAGGAAGGCAGAAATAATCTGTCCAAAACAAAGACCTAATTCCTTCCTGACAAACCTGGTTATCAGTTTAACTAAGTATGCATGTAAGACACCTGAACCAGGCAGTCATGGCTATTTCCCCAAATCTGTTGAAACAGTAATGAACCTGCAAAACATCTCCTGTCCAGCTATGGCCATCTGCAATGCAGCTGGAGAGGCTGGCAAAACACCAGGATGCTCAGGCATGATGGTGCTCATCCTTGGGAGGAAAAGAAAAAGGGACTCTACCAGCATAATAGATGCCCTGAAGCATAGAGAAGATTCAGATTTAACTGGAGTGATTTGTTAGGAGATAAAAGAGGAGACTTGCTTTCACAGAAACAAAAGGAATAATAAGTGCCCTTGCTAGATCAAACATCCTAACAGAGCTCCACCAAGACTGTGAGTCAGGATTTCCATTTACTGCAGCTGCACTGAGTCTTTCCCAACAGCCTGTGCTTTTTTTCCATGCGCTTAGTGGTCTTATCTTTTAGATATTCTTACCTTGCCAGGGTGGAAATTAGACTCTCTGTTCTGCAATTCCAAGGCCTCTGTGGCTCCCAGGCTTTTTTGTAATGGGAGTTACTTTTCTAGGCCAGTAGAAGTTGCATTTGCACTGTTTGCAATAATAGTTTACAAGGGTTTGCCAGACACTGCAGTTTTACATCTGAGTTACTCCAAAGATTTCTGCCAAATGTCATCTAGTTCTGAAGATTTACCTAACTTTGCTGTTTGGTCTAATTCCTCCTGTATATTCACAACGAATTTGTCTAATGCCTCTGATGCCTCTGCTGTAAAGAGTAGGGAGGAAGTAGGAATTATCAAAGTCTTCAGCAGCAGACTAATACAAAAATCTGTTGCACTTCTCTGCTATATCTTGCTCATCCCTGAGTGCCCATGCCATGCTCTCATAATCAAATTTCCTGTTTGTCTTCTCACTCGAGCATCTTCTGCAGGCCACTTCAAATTCTGTTCTAGTCTTCAGACTTTGTCTTTTAGCTCAAACTACTGTGTTTTATGGGCTTTCTTTTTCTTCTCATTTAGACAAGTTTTCAGTTTTCTATAATGCTGACCTTTCCTTATGATAATTTTCCTATCAAGTCAGGCTGGTCTAGCAAAAACTGGATCTATTTTAGTTTGGATTTTTTTACTTTTGTTTCATTTTAAACCTTTTATAGGACTATTACTAATAGTAGGCATTTATATAGTACTTTGCCTAAAGTGTTTCAGGAAGAAGATAAATAGCATTAGCCCCACTCTTGAGAAAGGGAAATACAAGTGGTGAAGTAGGTGTCCCTAAACCTTTCAATAAACCACTAGCAAACCAGGAATAAAATCCTCCTCACTCCCAATAGACATTACATTGCACGCACCCAGAGGGTGGAATTCGTATGCATGTTTACACACTGTAGTGAGCACCCATCCAGCCATTTCAGCTTTGCTATGCAAGAAGACCTCTACAACCATACCTGGCTTAGTAATTACTAACAGCAATGCAGACAAACAGGAAAATATATCTACAACACATTAACAAAAGAAGTCTTCCTTGACTTTTAAATTAAAATTTAAAAAAAAACACACCATAAACAAAGAAAGCAGTTGCTGCAAACTTCTTTCTGTACTAATAAACAATAAACTGTAATGGCTAAGCCTGGGAGTTGTAAAAAATGCATTTACATTTCAGTACTGTGACAGGACAGTTTTCAGGCCGGAACAGTTTCAGACTGGAACATGGTGAACTCAGCTTTGCAGTGTTCATTGGTCCATTAAGGAAACCTTTGAAAGATTGTTCAAAGTGCAATCTTTGATTAAAAATAGCCATTAGAGGCACCAAAAAGAGAAACCACATGACAGGCATTTGTGGTAAATGATAAGCGTTGACAGCAGACTGACCAAGGTACACTGAAATGTATTGGAATTCAATTTTAAAACCACGCATTGGACATAATTCTCTGTTATATGAAGGCTCCTTCACAGTGCTTGGCTGCAGAAACAGCCATAAGGTAAATAAGAATAAAACTTATTGGCACTAGGTAATCCTTGTCACTGTCACTTAGTCAAAATGGTGCAGGTAATCACTTCAGTGTGAGATCTATTTTGCTCAACTCTGGCTTGAATTTAAACAAGCAGCAGAGAAAAAGTATACAGACTAAGAAGGTGGTAGAAAGCAATGCAGCAGTGAAGAAATTCATATTTAATATTAAAAACACCTACAAGTAATAGCTGGAAACAAAGAAATTGAAAGATTACAGTAGTTCAAAGAGGTGTAGTAAACACATTTTCACCTTGATTTCAGTGTGTTGGTCAATATCCCTGCATAAAGTTTTGTGCAATACACAAATGTCTTCATTTTATTTCCTGAAATTATAGTCTACAGAGTCAGGTCAAACATGCAAGTAGAATTTCAGAACAAAGGGGACATTTCTGCCAATTTCTTCTTTAAGAAAGTATACAGTTGAGTATATATTTATCTTGGCCCAACCCCAGCTTAAAGAATCTCAATCATTACTAAAGTCCAGGCCATTTCTCTGTGCTAGGGGCTTCTGCAGAAGCTGTATTTCTACGAGACTCTTGTTTGCATGCTTTCTGAGACCATCAAGATCATTAGTACATTACAGCTTTATTCACACTCTTTAAAAATACATGTTCTTAAATCACACCCATTGATAAGCAGTAAATAATTTGAGCTTAAATTCTTTTGAAGACAAGATACTTACAGTTTTTAGTCCATCATTTACCATCATGCCCACAAAAGACTGACACTATGAGCTTTGTCAGGTACTCTTAAAGCACCTGCGGCCAGATCACCCTCTCCCCTTCTACTTATATCCAGCTGTTCCTGCTTAAATAGTTCCTAAATAATGGTGAAACAGCACATATGGTATTCCCAACACATTACAATCCTCTCTATGTGCTTTGTGTGTCTTTTATGGCACTTTTTCAAACTATAGTTCAGGAAGGGAAAGTTGTGTTGTAATAGCCATAAATGCCATAACCTCTGTAAACTGAACAAAGACCAGAACTAATTATTCTTGCTGCGTCAGTTATGTTGTCATAAACCAGAGCTGTCATAACAAGTTTTGCTGTTTGCTTAGCAGTTTTACACTGCTAAGAGTATGCACACTCATCATTCTTACTTCTTCCTAAAACTATTTTTCTTTCCATGAGGCCATTTACAATTGCCATTCTAAATTTCATTTCTCCTGTGAGCCTCTGTTCCTGAGAAACATAAACATACAGCTCATTGCAATAAGAAGTGATGAACTACATGATTTTTAAAGTTTTGTATTTTAAAGGAATACTTGGTATAAATCAATTCTTGGAGTTTAAATCCTGTTTAGACTATGTATTATTAACTTTGAGACTTCATGGCAACAAGAATGCTTGACTGATACATCACAAGAATTACTTCTTTCTGTTCTTGATCATGGCAGCTGTGCTGAAACACCATAGCTGATGGGGCCCATGAGAGAAAGTACTTACGCTATTCTGTATTCATTACTGAACCTAATTACTCTCAGATTACAATGCAAAATGCATCTGCTTTAAATGACATTCTAGTAATAGACATGCAGAGTGAACCAAATAGCTCTTCCTAATGTCATACAAGTGATTTCTTCTTCAAGAGGGTGAATGGCATCGATATGCACATATATCTTATTCACAACAATTTAACACCAGTCATTCACAGCAGTTGAATGGGTTCTTTTCGTGTATCAAATAACACCTCAGCATTGTAAGTAACATCTATAGTACTGGATCTAGGAATGCATCCATATTCTCAGGTCCAAGCACTCCGACGACTACCTACTTCCAACCCAGTCTGAAAGACTGGTAGTGGCCCAGGCTCTCCTTTCACTCCATCTCTGCAGCTCCTGGTTTCCACAGAAATAAATTACAAGCATGTAGGCTAGATGGGAGCAGCAGAGCCCTTCAATGAAATGCCAGACTAGAGCAATGTTGGGGCTGTGCTTCTTGCCCCTGCCTGCGTGAGTGTTGCAACAAGAGGAGTGGATTCATCTGTAGAGTACAATAACAAAACAGAAATTGAACTAATTGCTACTTAGCAAGGTTGCTTCTATTCCTTTTTGTTCTTTTTTTTTCCACTTCTTTATAGTTACTGTTCCAGTTCGCCTAAAATAACAATAATTTTCAAATTCCATTTTTAGAGGAATTTAGAACCTCTTACAGAATATTCAAGGCCTAGCTATTCTAATACTGCATCAGCTAAGACAGAAAATAGAGGTGATATTTGTAGGAGGAAGCTTCTTTGTCTTTTCTGTCGGTTTGTGGGTTTTTTTTAAATAAAAAAAATAATAAAAAAAAACCCCAAACACATCTCAAATAAGGATCAAGAACAAGCAGCAAACAGTGTCTATATCAGAAATTCTTGGTGTCGATCCTGTAACATAATAAAAGCAATCTACTAGAAGACATGTTTTCTGTGGATTAGAAGTTGTATGCTAAGGTTTAGCCTGCAGTGAATTTGTACTGATGAATTATAAACCACTCAAAATTGTAGTGTAAACAACTGTAATGGAAATCTCAATTTCAGAAGTTTACTAGCATATGACAGAGCACCACTGTAATAAGGCCTTTTCATTTGCATAGCTCTTCAATATTTTATTAAAATATTTTAAATATACTCTAAAAAACTTAGCCACTTATACTAATATATTGAATTTTCAGGGTTTTTTTGGAAATAATAGTGCTTTAGATTAAAATTACCTAGGTTATTTTGCCATAGCTGTACTATAAATTGCATCTCACTTCATACTTCTCACAGGACCTCTTTCCCAACAAAATATCATCCATTACTCTTTGCTTTCTATAAGAAGCTAGTGCAGATTTTCATTATTAACTGAGCATGATGCTTGAGAAAGACTATTATAGTTTTGGTACCTGTAGAAACTCTAAGTAACACCAGCACATAAAATTTCTTATTTGCCCCTTTTTTTTTGTCCTTGATATCCGATCACTTCCACTTTCCTCTACAATCCTGGATTCTACAGATATAGGAATTCTTTAGTCTTTTCTAGTTGCACCAATGAAAATGAGAGTAGTAAAAAAGGAAAAGCAGAAAATTAGTTGTAATACTTGAAAAGAGTGGGAATGTTAAAATGTATAAATGCAAAAATAGTCAATATAAAATCAAGACACTTCCACAGCACACAGTACTTTCAAAGGCAAATATAAGAGGTTCATCTCTTGTCCTACCTTGATAGTAGTGTGGGAGCACCTAATTGAAAAGAATGTTACACATTACCAAGTTTAAAAATAGATTTAGAAAAGAAAATTTAAACTGCTTTTTTTTATTATTATTTTGTTAAAAATAAAAACTGCTTCTTCGGTTCAAAATTTAGTCATTTAACACGTCTGGAAATGTTAAAAAATTATCCCATATATATGTATTGGGTTACACAGGAGGCACGGATTGAAGCAGGTGTTTATGCAGAAGACTGAGTTCTGAAAAGAGTAGATAAATAACAGTTTCCAGCATTCATAGAATTTAATGTTGTATTTTAGAAATCTCCCAGAAAGAAAAAAAAGAGAAGGACATCTGAAATAGGATTTTCAGCATTACTATTTGGCAGCGGGAAGTAAACAGAAAGAGATCTGACTGACAATAAAACCTTCTCAAGCACTGTAAGGTGGAGAGAGAACTGTTTGGGGTTTATGGGGTTTCATGATAGAGAGGACTGCAAAAGGCAGTCTGTGATAAAACAGTTCTAGAGAATGTATGCAACATCTGACAGTGCAGAAGGGATGCTATTTCTGAAGATGAAGACAGCACTAGAGTTGAAGAGGCACATAGAAGATTAAGATGTTTTAGAGAACCTTTCCCATGAGAAGCAAAACACTGGCTTTCCTATATATAATTAATCATCCCACTTAGTTATTTATAGCTATCATAAATATCTGGTAATCAAAACAGTCGGATTGATTGCTGACTATGAAGCATGATTGCCTAGTATAATGTCATATATTCCTTCATTGTTCCCCTGATTAAGAGCACTTGTTTGTTGAATTTTTTTAAAGAATCCCCAAATTAATGCAATTGGAAGAAAACTGTCAAAAAATATTTTTAGAGTGTTTGGCTCTAGCAAACTCAGATGAATCAGGCAAGAGCAATTATTTCAGTCACTAAATTTTTTCCACTTCATTTTCAGGAATACAATTCAAGAATTTCTACATATCAAAAGCACACAGAATGAAAAAAAAACAACACAACCACAAAACCACAAAACAAAAAACAAAAAAAAAAAAAAAACAAAAACCAAACAAAAAAACCCCTAAACCTGCAGAGGAAAGGATATAACATGGAAGTGTAAGAGAATCTATTCTTTTCTACTCTTGCTCTCATTCTCCAACCACATTCTCCCTCAAATCATTCATAACAATTAAAGGTGATGTGTCAAGTTTGGCAGATACATGAGTGGATACATGCATATACACAATATAATAACAATGTGCTAATGGTGATGATAGCTGGTAATGAAGCATCATTATGGCATTTTAATGTGTCTTATCATTACTACTCCTATTGACTTGGAAGTAAACATAACCCAACTTGAGGTCTTGCTGGAGGCAGGCTTTTACCACTGTAGAGAAAAAACTGTTGGCAATACAGGTGTTGCATTTTAGATTTACAAATAATTTGATAGCAGTCAAACATTGTTCACGTTTAGGGAGCAAAGTTTCTTGGTAAAAGACAGGGCAGAGCCATCAGGTTTACCACCATGAAGGGAACTTAAAGTACTTTTAACCCTCCTTAGATCATAGTGTTTGCTGTAGTGTAGGCTACAGTTCCAGACTGCTCATAGATTGGACTCCAAGGCCATGTCTTCACTAGACAGAAGACAGACTTTTTCTACAGACCAAAGAAAGATGATGTCTAAGTATCCTTCACTTTCTCCTATTTACAGGACAGAAGGGCCAAACCTTCATCATGCTGACTTAAACTTCTGTCTTAGCCATTGACGGACAGATGCTGAAAAATTTAGTGAAGTTATAAACATGCAAAAAAAAATTGTATTTTTTGATTGTGAAGTATGGAATGAAATAATAAGATTTTCTTTTTTCAGTCTGCCCGAGTTTAATAATCAGATTTCTACAGTTAGAGTTTATGCCTAATCATATATTTAGTTAAATTAGAAAAAAAAATAATCAACAATTAAATGGTCAAAAGGAATTGGTGCATGCATCCAGCTATACAGTAGGAACTATTAGCAGAAAAACACATACCAAAATATTTGGACTAGCTTGAACTGCGTGCAGTAAGGACTCTGAGAGAAACATACCCCACAATTCTTGCTCTACCAAAGAGAGGACATACACTGGAGGGACTTGCCGATTGACAGTTTAATTGTTTAGGTAATTTTGGTATTTGTTCCCCAAATTTCACATATGATCAATTAAATCACTGCCTTACAGAAAGACACTACCCTGGCTTCTTTTGAAGTTGAAAAGGTAATATGAAAGGGGGAACAAGAGGGAAGATAGAGGGCAGGCTGTTAGCACTGTGTCTGATTGATATAAATAGGAAAAGAAAATTCATCAAGAAGAGTATACTCCACTCCTCTCTTGGTACAGGTTAGCAGTAACAAATACTCCTATCATGAATGAGAACCGAGATTATCATGGAAATTACAAAACCTGTCCATCCTGCAACTGCTGTTCATCAAAACTTGTGGTATACTTTTGATGTTCCAAAAGGTGTCAGAATGCTATAGCTTTTTTGTCCATTGTAGGGCTCATATGACATCAGAATTGGACTTTGAGCACAGTTAAACTTCCTCCCTGTCCACCAGGGTCAAGCTGTAGTTTTCACCCATGGCAAAGTGATTAGGGCAGGGCATGTTTTTCTGTTTTTCCTATACCAGAGTAGTAAGCAGGTAGGTGGAGAAAGTTACGTTAAAATTGGACTGAAATTCAGTGCAGGTACTTTCCCAGAAGGGAAATCTAGTCCTCTAGTAAGCCATAGATGAATACAAAGTTAGCAGAAGTCTCTTAGGGATCCATGATCACATCATAGCAGCAGAGATAAGATGTTCCCCTTTAGCCCTCCATTTGATATCTGTTCAAAGAGTGCTCACTGACTGAGTCATGGTTACTGTCCTCCATTCCTCACAACATGATGATAATTAATGAAAAAAAAATGGTCCTTACAGTGTGACCTTATCTGTATTGTTCTAATACAGTTATATTCTAATGAAGCCACATTGCCCACATCTTGTCTCTTTTCCTGTGAGGCTAGGCCAGAGCTGATCTCAGCCTAAGGTGTTAGCTGTAGATAAAACCGTAGTGAAGAGTACAGCTTTCACACAAGAAAATAGGTCAAGCTAGAAACTGGAAATGAGCTCCAGGGAGAAATTTGGCCATTGAGATTTCAGCACTGCAGTGTCTAGAAGTGAGCCACCCAGAGCTGAGGGGACTCTACTACCCTGTAGGGACAATACACTCAGTACCCTATACAGTCAGGTGCCTTGATTTAGGTTTTGGGATGACCAGACTATTGAATATTGGGAATGTGGGGTTCATCCATAACTCTGTTTCTCACTTTGTCTCTGTGTCACTACGGGAGTAAAATGATTGACTTAGATGTCAAAATCATGTTTTTGAGTACACAGAGAAAAATAACTTTCTTTTAAATCACTCCTATAGCTAGTAACCACCTTTTGCACAATGAACTTATCACAAGTGTACTTTGTTAGCACAGTAGCCTGTGATGGGACCTGTTTTATGGCTTTCCTGGAATGAAAGAGAGATTGCATCCATTGCTAAGATTTACTAAAATCCCTAAACATCATCCCCATCATGTCAAACTGCTGAAGTTATTTTAATATTTTATTTATTCAGAAACTTTTCTGGCCAAATTTGCAGTTGCATTTTTATTTTCCTCTCAGCTTTCTATTAGTTTTGTTACAAATCAAAGAAAGCACACTTCACAAAAAGCTAGCCTTGTATTATCTTTTATAAAAAGAAGGGCTGAGATAGATTTACTATTTCTTTGACTCTAGGACAATGCAACATTTAAAATCAACAAAGCTTTTCCATAGTGCCTCATAAAAATGAGCTTGTTGAAATACTTAATATTTCTAGATTCTAAAGCCATTTCTGACCTTTTTGATCTTCATGTAACTTCTACAGTATTTTCATAAAACCTAAATAAATCTAAATAAAAAGAGACACTGGGAAACTTCACTGTGTCCTCTAAAAATTTGTTGATCTATTTCTTTTGGCAATAACGGAAAACCTTAGTGAAAGTAGCAAAGCGTAAGCATAAACTGTCCAAGCTTCCAAGTACTGAGCAATATAAATATGTAAAAACTAATCTAGTGTTTCAGCTGTTGGTAGTTCATACTAAAGAAAGCTGTTCCACACTTCAGTGCAATTTCTATTCAAGCAGATCCTGTTCAAAAGAGATCTCATTTGACTCTGTACACAACAGTGATGACCTGATCCTGCCATGGGAAGGAACTGCTGTGCCTCCATGGTATTTCCCAAAGAGGCTTAGTCTCCTAGGAAGAACATAGTTCAGGAAATGTCCAGGAGCTAGACTAAAACTGTGTAAAGAAAACAGTGGTCTGGAAACAGATCCCAGCCACCAACTGGTGACCAGGGCTTAGCACAACCAAAAAGCTGACCATTGTGCTGTATAGAATAGCACATTGAACACGTTCAGATGTTAACATGTGTCATTTAACCCCAGCCAGCAACTAAGTACCACTAAGAAGAAAATTATCCCAGCCAAAACAAGGACAAGATGGTTGGTTCAAATCCCCATGTGGTTCCTGAAGGAACTGATGGTGCTATATCAAACTGCAGAAGCAGTGCCAATGCATAGTTCAGGATCAGTGCGGGCTTGCTGTGTTCTGCACTCTGAAGCCACACACAGCATGGCAACTTACAGTAGGGACAGAATCTGCTCCCCTAGCACATCTGTGGCAAAATCAAACATTTTTATTTTATACATTCTGTTATTTTATACACACACACAAACACATTTATTATAAATATGCGCTATTCTCATTTCTGTGTCGTTGATATTTTTTTTTAAAATAATGGCCTTGGCTATCAAATAAATGTGAGTAATTCTTGCAAAATACTGCAGCATTTTGAAGACACTTATTAATGAATATTCATTAATACATTTATTGAATACATATATTTGAGTATATGTAGAACAAATACCAACGAATGCAATGCTGTTCAGTATAAAGGGGAGCAACTCTGTGTTCACTTGTCACAACAGTTGGGCTGCCCACCAGTCCCATTGGGGTTAGGAATAGTAACAGACCTGATTTATCTTCTGTCTCAGTCCAAACTTTCTTTTAACCTCTTTCATCTCTGTAACTCTGAAAACTTAAGAGAAAAATGACTACGCTACAGCTGTGACTGAGCCCAGAGAATGCCACCTTTGATTTTACCTCATTTGAGATTTAGGGGTGATCCTGATAGAAAATGGAAATTAATTTCATGAAAGTTGCTTCAAACACCCTTCAAAAGGCTTTACCTTCCACAGGATCACACCTTCTACACCCAGACTTTAAAAAGAAATGCCTTCTTCCTAAGAGTCCCCTCCAGACAATTTTTACCATTTTTTTTTTTTTTTTTTCTTCTTTAGCAATGAGCTCATTTCCTGTCTAGTGAAAGCTCTGGACCTTTTGCAGTACACATATTACAGGATCAGCTGTGGTTTCCCACCAGCTCAGCAATGAGGTGATGTGTTGGGAGCTACAAGTACAGCCCATGAGACAGACTGAATCAGAGCTCTGTTCCCCGTCATCTGTGTAAGCAGTGCAAAAGCTAGGGAGGGGGAGGTGTAAGCCAGGCTACTCAGGCCCTGATTTAGTTCTGTATTTATGCAGGTTTCATGCTAGTAACTTGTATAATAAAATGTTTATGTGCATTATGTCAGCTAAAACAAGAGGTCTAATAGTTCTAGCTTAAAATAAGTAAGCGCAACACAGCATGATGAAACTAACTCCTGTTCTAAAGTGTCTGATGTCAGCTTGATGTGGTAGCCTTCATAAATAAAGAAATTACTTAATCTTTTGCTATATGAAATTTCAGACCAGTTACTTGAGTGTACATACCTTACTTCTATATATTTAGAAAGACATTGTACTTTACATCACATAAAACAGAGACATTCAAAATGACACAGAAGAGCTTAAAGAAAAATGGTTTAAAACGCTAAGGTCAAAAGATAAATATGATTGTAGTTCTACATACTAAAATATGTAATGGATATTAGCATTCTACTTCATTATAGTGAAATCTTTGTATCTAAGGCATCTGCACAGGGCTGACAGAGGGCATACAGGACTTGGGGTATATCTGCCCCTTGCTAGATCAAAAATTGGATGCCAGACATGAACTTAAGAGGACAGCAGAAAGCTACATCTAGATATCTTTGCTACAGTAAAGGGAAACTCACTTCCTTTGTCTGCTCCAAATTTGTATTCCAGAGGCAACAGCAAACAAGAACAAAGTAACATAACAGCTAAACAAACAACCGTTCTTCCAGGGAGACAAAAAATATTAAAAAAATAATCAAATCCCCCACCCCCAAAAAGAAATAAATGAATAAACAAAGAAACAAAAAATGAAACAAACCAGTTTGAAAACTAGATATCTTGCTTTTTAAGACCGGAATAAGAACCAGCTCATCCTGCTGCTGCCAGGGTAATATGTAAAGCACAGAAGGATTTGCTATGCATTTCTTGAGTTTCTGGAGAGGACTGCTGTGACTGCTGAGCCGTTTACAACAGATATATTTTAGACCAATACCACCTAAGTCCAATTTTTGAGCACTTTTAAATTTTTAGAATGAAAACCAACAAAATAGAACATATGAATACTAACATGCTGTATGGAATATTTGTATGAATATTTTTGTGAGCTAGAGAAAGTAACTGGTTTGAATATAATAAGATTAACTGAGAATTCTTAGGTAAGTTTGCGCAAAAGGTTTTTTTTATATTTCTTCAAGAAATTAAGGATCCGTTTCAGTCAATTTCTTTTCTTTAAAGTAATAATAATTTATGAAACAGAAACAGAGGGAAAGTTTTTTTCCTATGAAAAAAATGTAAAAAACATTTACCCATAGAATCACAGAACCAATCACAGAATCGCTGAGCTTGGAAAGGACCTCTCAAGATTGACTAGCCCAACCCCTTGCACAAAGCAGGGTCAGCTAGAGCAGGTTGCTCAGGGCCATGTCCAGCTGGGATTTGTAGATCTCCAAGGATGGAAACACACAGCCTCTCTGAGTAATGTATTCCAGTGTTGGATCACTCTTACACCTCATTAGGTCAAGATTAGGAACATTTCTTATGATCACTCTCGTTATTTTTAAATGGAATTTACTGTATTTCAGTTTGTGCCCTTTGCTTCTTGTCCTTTCACTAGGCACCACCAAGAAGAATCTGACTCTCTTTTTAATTCCCTCCCATCGGGTATTTATACATATGACCCAGATCCCCCTGAGCCTTCTCTTCTCCACTCTGAGCAACCCCAGCTCTCTCAGCCACACCTTGTATAAGAGATACTTCAACACCTTAATTATCTTTATGGTCCATCACTGGACTCAGTCCAGCAAGTCTACATCTTACTTGTACTGGGGAGCCCGGAACTGGACCCAGCACACCAGATCTGTCTCACTAGGGCTGAGTAGAGTAGAAGGATCACCCACTTGGACCTGCTGATAACATCTGTCTGAAAGTACCCTAGGATGGTGTTGGCAGTCAGTATTTAAATCCTATTTTTATGTTCCAGATACTTATTGGTATTTTTGGCATATTGCTTTTTTTTTTTTTAACTTTCCTGTTATATTAATAAGCTAATGGGCATAAAAGGAAAAGAAAAATGCCATAATGAAAACAGCTTCTGGTCATAGGAGATGACTACAGATAACGGACTACATACATTTGTGAATTAAGCTATAATAGAAATAGGTAGGATTTATATGGGCAAAACTAATTGTTGACAGGTATTGTGAGAATATTACGGACAAAGAGCATTACTAGCAAAGAGTAAATGGAATCATAAAATTATAACTATCTGATCTTGGTTGTATAAATTGTAGCTTGACATCCCTATCCACTCCATCTTTTATCTGCATAGTATAAATTTATCTTCCAGTCATATAGTTGTGACATTATTATTTTTGAAGAAAGAGTGACTTTGTGGTTCTGCCTTTTCTTTTTAAGTTGTCTTTCCATTTTAAGAAAACATGAAGAGATATAAGTAAAGTGTCTTCACTTCCTGATTGTTTGAAAAACTTTAAAGCAAATAACACATAATCATTGTAACAATGTACTCGTATATTTACAACTGTATTTGGCTTACTATGAATTTTTCTTAAGACACAGAACATGTTTCTTCTTAATCCTAAGAGATGAAAAAAATGTAGTTATTATAGCAAAGCATTAAGAACAATTATTTTAGTATAGGATTTGTGGTTTGGGGTTTTTTTCCTCTTGTTTTGCTGTGGTGTGTATGTGGGAGTTTCCCCTTAATGGCTCTTTATTTTTAATTTTGCTATGCTTGTAATTGTACCCACCTGTTTCATCAGATAAGAGAAACAAATGGAAAGAAGGTCCTGAAAAGAAGGGAGGATACACAAGGCAACACACAAGAAGCTCCCACATCTTGAATGTTTCTGACTTGCCAGCAGCAGAGAAATAGAAGCTGGATGTACTGTAAAGCATCACAGGAACTAAATCTGTAATAACCTTTTCCATTAGACAGACTGCTTTCCATCTCCATAGTGTCAAAAGAACTGTTGCTCCCTAAAAGATGCTGAGAATCACCCCAGTTACTTGCTTGGGACACTTTTTTTTTTTCTTCTTCTTCTCTAATGGGGCTGACCTGGCTAAGAATAAATACTGTGCTTTGCCACTTCCACAACTTCATAGAGATACAGTCAGGTTAAATAAGAGATGAACCAAGAAATTCAAACAAGGAACTTACAGAAATGTTTCACTGTCACAGTTCGTAAATGCTGTACAGTACAAATAAATAGCCAACTCTTTGGATTGAAAGATTTGAGACTTCCCCAGGGGAAATGTCTATATACAAAAGGGAGACCTAATATCTTTACAGACCAATGTCGTCCTATTGTGTCTCTCCTCCCCTCACCTGTTTATGAGTATCAGAACCAAAAAGATGAATTAGAAAGACTAAGCTGTATCTAAGAGCCTGAATAAAGTACACTGAACTATATGCTGTAGAACAAATAGCCTATAAGGTCTGGTTTTTTTTGTTTTAATATAATTGTGGATAAACATGTATGCTACCACCACGACAAGTCATGACACCTTCTGCCTTGCAACACAATATTCTGCAGTATAATGTCAGATATAACAATAATGTCATTTCAGCCGGTCATAAGTGGTGTTCCCTAGGGCTTGGTAATGGGGCCAGTTCTGTTTAATACCGTTATCGATGATCTGGACAAGGGGATTGAGTGCACCCTCAGTAAGCTTGAAGGTGACACCAAACTGGGCAGGAGTGTTGATCTGCCTGAGGGCAGGAAGGCTCTTCAGAGGGAGCTGGGCAGGCTGGACCAATGGGCCAAAACCAGTTGTATGAGGTTCAACAGGGCTCAGTGTCGGGTCCTGCACTTGGGTCACAACAACCCCACGCAGCGCTACAGGCTTGGGAAAAGTGGCTGGAAAGCTGCCTGGAGGAAGAGGACCTGGGAGTGTTGGTTGATAATGAGCTGAACATAAGCCAGCAGCGTGCCCAGCTGGCCAGTAACATCCTGGCTTGTATCCAAGACAGTGTGGCCAGCAGGAAGAAGGAATGGATGTCCCCCTGTACCTGGCAGTGCTGAGGCCACACCCTGAATACTGTGTTCACTACCAAAAAGACACCGAGGTGCTGGAATGCCTCTGAAGAAGGGCAATGAAGTTGGTGAAGGGTCTAGAGAACAAGTGGATGAGGAGCAGCTGTTGGAACTGGTGGTGTTTAGTCTGCAGAAGAGACTCGGGAGATCTTATTGCTATCTAGCACCACCAAAAAGGTTGTAGCGATGTGGGGTAGGTCTCTTCTTCCAAATAACTAGACAGAGAACAAGAGGAAATGGCCTTAAGTTACACCAGGGGAGGTTTAGATTGACTATTAGGAAAAAATTTCTTCACTGAAAGGGTGATCAAGCATTGAAACAGGCTGCCCAAGGAGGTGTTGACATCACCATGTATTTAAAAAATACATAGATGGGTGCTTAGCTATATGGTTTAGTGATGGACTTGGCAGTGCTGGGTTGACAGTTGGACTTGATCTCAAAGGTCTTTTCCAACCTAAATTATTCTATGATTCTATGTCTTTGCCTGTTTTCTCTCCCCTTACTTCTTTTTCCAGAAGATTTTAATTTCCAGCCAATTAATATTGAATACAAGAATTAATCTAATATCAGGATAATATGTAAAGTGCTTTGAAATTCAGTGTAAAGCATTTAAGAAGGCTAATGTTCTTTTCTCACTTACAAAAAAAAAAAATAATGATTCCCTCCAAATAATTTCCCTATGAGCAGTTCATTTTTAAAATATTTTTTAATGGTAGGTGTGCAATGAAAAAGAAATTAGCAGGAATACAATGAAATTAAAATTTAGGAATAAAATTCCTAAAATAGGAAAAAGTAGTTGTAATGCATACCTTATTAGTTGAAATGACATCAGAGATTCCCTAGTGTTTGAAAACCTCTCACAGAAGACTTCTGAATTTAGCATTAAATTATTAATGGTTTTACTGCTGTGAAAAGAAAAGTTCTTTTTCTTTTCTTCACTAGTCTGTTGTTTTTCTGGAAATTATACTTCTGAGGATATTTACTGATTATTGGAGAAAAACAAAACAAACAATACCCTTTTCCAAGATTGTATTAGCGATTTCCTAATCATTGTTAAATGAATGTTTCATTTAAAGTTGATATAGTGCACAAATGACTTTACATAGAAAACCCATATTATGGCTTCAGCCTTTTGGCATACAGTGATATAAGTCAGATTGTAACAGCACATGAGCATTTTTCCTGAAAAGCGTGCTCTGGATTTCACTTCACAAACTACAGATCTGAGTGTTCTGTCCTCCTTGCAGAAGTACTAAGTTTCCTCATCAGCTCTGGGCCCCTTAGATATATTTTTAGCTTGGGAATCTTCCAGTTATTCCCTACTAAATCATAGTCCCGACTCAGAAAATTATTGAAATATTAATTTAATCATATATTTTAAATCTGATTTTTCTTGCCTTTATGGAAAAAAAGCATTAGTGCTAATAACATTTCCTGATTATTATTTCAGCAAGTGATCATACATTTACCTCTTAAATAGTGTTCTAGCTCCTTGCTTAGGCTGCAGTCTTTACTAGAAGTTTATGCCCTCTATCAGTAGGTGGAGACACATAATGAGCTCATCAGTCTGAGAAACTGGAGCAACAGGGAAGTCTAGCAGAGGGAAGTGAAAAACTGAGAAGACAACAGGAAAACCTCTTGTTTCTGTTTTACCTTCTGACCGCATGCAAACAAGGTGCATGTTTTCTAATAGAAGTGATCCACTTGCACAGCTGTATGGCTTCTGGTACTCAGGACTTGAGGCCTTGAACTTAAGCCTAGCATCACCTTTTCTGCCAGTGAACATTAAATCTAATCCTCTTGCAATGTGAGAAAGGAGATCATGCTATGATGTATTTTAGCTAACCAACAATCTCAGTAGGAAAATCTGATGAGCAGATGGAAATTCTGCCCAGACCATCCATGAATAACAATCGCTCTTTAAGAATGAATTTTGCAGATGACAGTGGAGAACAAACCTGAAGGAACCTAAAGAACAGGAAACCTGATTTGTTCTCCAGTACTTTCTTTTCCCAGTGTTTCCATTACAGCAGAACCTGGAGTCCTTATGTAGAATTTTGATTTGCCAGACTATGGAAAGAAGTAAAGCAATGACAATCTGCGGGTGGAATTGTGGCACCAGGATGGACCTTCAAAAACTCAGATCAAGTTTGTTCAGCTTTTCAGATGAAAAGGTTTACTTATGACCTCCAAAGGATTAGTAAAGCATAGCTCTTGTTTTTGTCAAAGTGTAACTACTGAACAAATTTAGCTGAACAGTCTTAACAAGATTGTTCAACAAGATGAATTCAAAAAGACTAGCAGAAAGTACTCAAGGAGGGTAACAGCCACAACACAACTGAATGCATCACTCCCAGCAGGGAAAAATAAGCCAGGCAGGCATAAAAAGATCAGAGGTGTACCATAAATTCATAAGGCAGTGCTGTTGTAAAGACAGATCTCACTTCAGGACGGGTACTAAGAGGGCATACATAGGACAAGAGAGGTAGCTGTCTTTGTCCTGTTTACTGGTATTATGGGATCCTTAGCTGGAGGATTCAGGCTCATTTTGGATACCTTCCTCTTAAGAATTATGCTGGCGAGCTGCAGAGTCCAGAGAAGAGGACTGGAGAAAATAAGGACATGCGAAGGATTTTAGAAAATATGAATTTGGAGAAAAAGTAGAAGATGCATTTAGTCCAAAAAAAAAGGAATGGGCTGGCTAGTAGAAAACATAACTGTCTTCCATTACTTAAAAGCAGTTATAAAAAGGCAGATGAACATTTGTTCTTCACATACACAGGGGGAAGGAAAAGAAGAAATCAGCAAAGACTTCAGGTTTAGAGCAGTAAAAATGTTCTAATGAAGAGTAATGAGGCACTTCAGCAGGCTACCCATGGATGTGATGAACCATTCTTCACTGTTTTTAAGAACAGATTAGACAAGCATATGGTAGTTTTACATGATCCAGCTTCAGTACAATGGATTGAATGAAATGCCTTGAACTCTGGAGATTCTTTCTGACAACGTATGTCTATGATCTTTTTATCTTTTCATGTTACCCTGAAATGAACTTTCAAAACATCGCAGTGATTACGCTTCTTTTAAAAAAGGATAGTAGCAGTCAGTATACAATGCCAGGTTAATTTTGCAAATAACACAACCTAAAGTATTTTCTTATGCTGCTTCTGTAACACACTTAATGATTCCTTCAAATGAAGTATATCAAGAAGGAAGGCTTTCAATGCCATACATTAACCTAAGCCATATCTCCTCTACAATGCCCTTTTTCTCCTCTTAAAAAGGATTTTAATCAAATATCATTAAAAAGAGATCTGATGAGTAAAATGAATATATTTAAATATAGCAGAAGCAGGCATGGTTAAGTGCATAAAGAATTGAGGTTAAAAGCGGCTACAATAAAAGGTTGAGTAAAAATTAATTTTAGCATATGCTTTGTATAATACTGCATAAGCTATTCTTTTGTTTCGTTGCCTCTTTTTTGGGGCCTTAATTTTCAGTTAGTCACTGGCTTACATCTTATCTCACACCATAATGGCAGAAATTAATGGGATAAAAGTACTCCATTCAAAGACAAATTATCATTTCACTGATCTACTTCACTGAGTGCAAATTCCCTCTGCTCCCATTAAAAGCTTTAGAGCAGCAGAAAAATGCTAGTTAACTAAAATTGTGTTTCTTTTCTTAGACCATAAAATTTTCATTTATTCTGTCTGTAATACCCTTGTGTAAATACAGTAATTTTGAAGCCTTTCAGTATAGTGCAATACATATTTTGGCATTGTTGCATGTCTGGATTTCTTCCATAGTACTTTAATTTTGTGGTTCGGTGAGCAAAACTAAAAGTTCTCCTGAAGGGCCTGTGGTTAAAACAGTCAGGGGCATGTTGCCTGCTGAAATAGTCAGTCTTCCCCCTTGACTAGAGTAGCCATCCACTGTTTGTATGAACTGCATCTTTGTTTAAATTTGCATCAGTTCTTAGCAATAACTTCTTTCAGGGAAATAACAAGCTGTAGTAGAGAGCTAGACAGGGAAAAACATTTTCAGGATATGATACAAAAATGTAATGTCCATTGGCATACAAGAATTTTCAACCTTTGGAAAGGAAGTGAGGATTAAAAAAAACCACTGTGAGATGTCTTCAGCTGTTTGAGGTTGAAGCTCCTCTAAAAGAGAAAAGAGATAATATTTGTGTGTTGTTTAAGCTTGAAGGTAAAAATCAAGATTTCTTTAGAAGGAACAGAATATAGCTTAACTATAATTTCCCAGATCCAGGAATTACAATTCCTTCTACAGCTAGGAGGGGAAAAAAATTATGTTCCTCATTGTGTTTAGAAGAGCTGAGTTCTTCGATAATGTTCCTTCTGCTCAATATTATGAAATGAAGTGTAACTTAATAAAGGTTGTACCAGTATACTATATTATCCTTGCTCTAGAAAGAGCTTAAAGCTGTGCACGCTCCTGATACGTGTATGAACATGTAATAAGTACACACACACGGCCATTCATGATTGTGCATTCAATATCAAAACAATATTCATTAAAAGTAGACTACAACTGTCATTGTAACTCAGAACTTTGAACTACAGAAAAGAATTTTTCTGCCTCTCATTAACTATTCCAGAATATTCATTAACAAGACCTACTATATGCAACTGCCATTTTTAAGTATTATATATCAGTTATCATAGCCTTTAGGGCAAAGAAAATAAATCAGCCAAAAAAGTGAAAACACCAACACCTCTTCCTCAAAAACACAAATCAGAATATTTGCTAGGAATGTCATGAAATAAATAATACTGTTTTAAGAAAAACATAGACATTAATCCCACTAATTTTTACAAACAACTAATAAACAACTGGTTTTCACCTGCTTGTAAGCTTCCTGCTAATTTAAAAAAGATATTTTTTTTTCTTTATACAATCCACCAAAATAATTACTTTTGAAGTCCTGGAATTTCAGTCCTGACCAGAAGAAACATTTAATTTACATCTTACAAATTAAGCCCAGAATTGCTCTGAATGTTAGAAGTTTATTTGGCTCCAGTGAACCTTTGTCTGTGTAAGTCTGATATGACAATGAAGACGAGGCTTTAAGATTTTCTTTCCTATGTAACCAGAGCAATGTAGGACGTAGCATTGAACAAGCCTGGCAGAGCAAAACCAGGCACAGAGCCTTTACCTTTTCTATGCAACTCATCTCAACCAAGGTGCCTTGGAAAGTCACCGAGTGAACTGTTAGGTCAATAAAGAGACAGTTTTAGTCCAAGGAAAAAATCAGTATATTATTCTGTCATTCTTGGTGGCCCTGGAATTGTAACCGCTTATCATAAACAAGAGCTTCAGGTTAGTGAATTCTATGGGAACGTAGGAAAACCAAAGATCCTGACACAGATGGTGTCTCAGCTGCTGCTGGCCCAGCAGCAAAACAAAAAAAAAAAAAGTGGACTAAGTCCTTTTGCAATGAAGTTCTTTCATTCCACCCCTACAAGTGGAATGAAAGCAAGCTTACAATTACCTTGATTCAATTAATACAACACCCCTAAAATTCTAAACATAATCACATTATTTTTTGATGGCCAGATAGGGAAAGTAGAAACTTTTGCCGAATCCTTGAGGAACTTTTAAGGGCACAGAACAGTTAATGTGAGGCTAGGTAATAAAAGCATATTCCTGTACATGCTTGCTGGTAGAAATCCAGTCTTCTGCACGTAATGACCTTCTACCTCCCTCATCTAGGTGGAAGCAGATCAGAATCAACAAAACACTATATACCTGCCAAGGAAAGGCCTTTGGGCTGTTCTTCACTGAACTAGTACTTCCAAAAAATTAATGCAAAAGTATAGTGTAAACTGCATTTCCAAAAATAACAAATTCAGTCTTTATAAACTATTAATCAAGTCTGATTTAATGGGATCATTATATCTGGCATTCTGCATGTGCTAATAGCATCTAATGCACAGATGGGTTTTTTTGACTGTTGAATGAATAATGATCTGGGATTCAGGTTTCCTTAATGGTTCCTTAATATCAACCACTTTGGCTAGAGCTGCAAATAAAAATACATTTTATATTAGCAGCATGGAAAATGTGTATATTCGTAATCAAGGTAAAATTTGACAATGTAGACTTAATGACTTTTACTGAAGAGGGGATGATTATGAAGAGCATTGCTTCCAGCATATATATGGAGTGCTGTCACATTAAAAAGTGATGGAAGAATTAGCAAAATATTGATAAAATGTTATAAATTTACTCAGCAAAAATGAACTACTTCTTTCTGAAAGAAATCACTTGTTAGAAACTGAGCAAAAGAAGGCAGGAAATCATGGACAGAACCAGAATTTCATGTGTTTTCTGCCATGTAGCACAGTAGGTATAGAAAAAGTTAAAAAAAAACAACACCAAAACCCAGAAAAAAACTTCAGAGGACAGTGCAATATACGTATAACTATCCTATTGATCAATTAAGTTAACATGAGTAAGTCAGATAACCCTACTGCTAGACAATTCCTATCTGTGAAATTTATGTTATCTGCATAATACGTAACTTTTACAATCACTTATTGGACTTTTTCTGCTGTGGAGAAAAAGATGTAAAAAACCCACAAAACCATGACTAAAAAAGAACACATACATTCTATAGTGCCATTAGAAATTTGACTTCAGCATGCATAGGCATATAAAAGAGCTTTAATATAGCTAGGCAAGTATGAACAAGCCACCTGTGAATTAGTCAAGACTCAGTTCAGCTTCTATATGCCCAAACCTAAAGCATGACCCCCTGAGAATTTATTACTGTCAGAAGTATCCAAGTTAAATATAGTACAAGTATGATTACTTGCAGTACAACCTCAAGTTGTGGTGCAGTACACAGGCACTAGTATAATCTTAGCAAATGTTCCTGGTAGTTACACTGGTTTTATGCAGATGCATGTATCATAATGAGATAGCATAAGCCTGTATTTATGGGCAGACTAATACATATGTACTTGTCCAGATCAGTCTTAAAGATGCAACTTTGGTGCTTTCAGCTGGCCTACTCATGCTGGTATGTGTCAGTAACTCACTATGAGGAAAGGAATCTGACCTTGGGATATGATTTTACAGAAGGCTTAACTCTGCATCCTCAATAGTGAGGGTGTTCACACTATGAAATGACAGAGTCATTGAAACAATAGGTGACAAGGCCATTCAAGCAGTCTTAAAAACTGCTCCAAATGTGGACTGAAGTTGTCTGTACAGGAATGGGACTTGATGTAGGATCTATTTGAGTTACAGATTTGTAGTAAATTCAAGAACTTGATTATATTGCTGCTAGAGAGATAATCAGAAAAAAATCATTAAAGGCAAACCTTAGTTTTGTCACTTAAATAAATAGTTGTGATAGTACATACAAAGAAAAGATCAAGTATGAAGTATGATCAGTGACAGCCGTAATTTTGAAAACCAGAGCATGAATACAAATGAAAATACTAAATTTGGACTGTAAAAGTAGATATGAATCAGATTTGGGAGGTTACAGTTGCAGTCTAAAATGAACTTCTCAAAAAGTTAAGGAATCTTCTTATCTTGGGGCTTGAGAACTTGCACACGCACGTACACACTCATCGAGAGGAATATCTCAAGAAAATGTGTTTTAATGTTAATTAATTTTGTCAGACTGAAAGATTGTTCAATCTGGGTTCTGTTACATTTATGGATCATTAGTCTTTTATCTTTTCATTATGGTCTCTTGAGAGGAACTAACATAAAGTTAAATGAACGCAGTGGGAAATTATTACAAGCCTCCTTTCCCTTTCACCCGACCTCCCTCATTGGAGGAGACAGGATATCAGTGCGTTCATTCCATGCAACAAATGATAAATATCTTACATGATTTAAAGTTTCTAAGGATCTGGTTTATTTTTTCATTTTATAAGCATTGTCATTAATGAGAAAAATGTAATGTATGGGTTTTGCCCAATACCAAAAGTACAAAGCCCACATTAAAGCTTGGCCACCAACACTTAAATAGAAGACCAAAAAAAGGCAAATGTTTGCAAGGAAGAAAGTTAATGATTTGTTGACTCCAATAAATGAAAATTCACACACACACAATTTCATAGCTAAAACTAAAGATTTCTGCACACTAACAAAATTATTGTGCCTAGAAATATATATTCCAGACTTTAGCCCTAAGCTTATGTTTATGACTAACTGAAAGACCATTCAGTACTTCAGAGAAGTGCACAAGTACACCAGTAATAAAATAATCACAAATTTCATTTCTTGTAAATCATACTGCCAGCAAATAAACTCTAAGAAAGAGTGATCATTCATAGACTAAAATAAGCCCGCAGCATTTCTTGTAAATGTTGCAATACATAGCTTCTCTTTGCCCCAGGAACAGAAGTAGCTTTCTAAAACGCAGAGCTCAATTTTCTTTGGACTTACATTTTGACTTACTAGACTCTTCAGCTGTATTCATCAGAGCTATGTTTCAGGGTTTTGTTTGTTTGCTTGCTGTTTCCATTTTTGTTTGCGTATCTTGCCCGCTTTAAAATATATTAAAAATATCTAAAAATAGAGGGACAGAAAAGGAAGCGTTTCATGCACAAGAGATTCAGTGACCTGAATATTTGTGCCTCTGCACTTTATCTCCTGCGAATAGTTGGTCCTAAACATGAGGTATATATAATTCACTAAAATAAAAGGATACAATGTGCAACTGCTAGTATTAAGGAGAAGAAAGCAATTAAGCGATCATAAATGTAATTTGAAAGGTCCATGGTGTACAAAAGGGATTTATATTTAATATCAAAGCAGACAGACATATTTGACTGTTGGATAAAACTTAAAGTATTTTCTAATCTGTAAATTTTTTCTGTTTAGCAAATGGCATGGAAGAAAGTTCAATTTCACTCATTGTCCTGGAGATTTCAACTCTGAGATCAGCAACAGTCATGCAGTACCTGATAAGCTGGCCAACCATTTTCATGTTCATTTGGTGCAGCTTGTGGCAAGATACTGCTATCAGAAGTTGTTACTAAAAGCAAAACTCAGCAGTCATTTTAATCAGACATTGGCAAAGTCAGCAGCAAGTGTGCGAAGTGGATATATTATTTCTGAAATCTGCCACTGTGATTTTAGTAGTGTTCTTGAAGGGAAACAACATGATACTATACGAAATCAATAATGACAGAATCAAGTACTTCTCTAGGCGGATGTCACAGTTGATTGTATAAAGACATTGGCCATTGTTTATTCATCTATAGCTGTGGTTAATGACTCACATGATGTGCGGATAAAGTGAGTACCTGCTGACCTGAAGCTATAAAGAGAAAGCACCGTTTAAAAAAATCCAGAATATGATTCTGATCTCTTGCTGTTTCCATGCCTACATGCAAAGCCTTACTAATGTAATTTATTTCTGACTACCTCTATACAACTGAAGACAGAGAGACCTCAGGCACGTGGAAGTCTGCAAAGCAATATGGAATAGTGCCTTCTGTCACTGTGCAGCAATTCCTTCTAGTCTTAGGAGTTAATACATTTTTTTTAATATAAGGGGAAAGTAAAGATTTTCCAAGTTCTTGAGACAACTGGCAAAATTCTTTCTTGTGCCACAACTTTAGCTTGATTTCAAATTTACTTTAGGCAAATAAGAGTTAAACCCTGATGAGTGTTGTTGCAGCAGTTTTGGATGATGTTGTGCCTGTGATCTGGCCATTTGCTATCAGCAGATGCATGCACTTATGTACCACAATGCCTCAAGTCCGGCCTTCAAGTTTAAACTACCTTTTACAATAGTCCACACAAAGCTGCAAGACATGGCCCTGAAATGACAGAGCAACAGCCATACATTCAGACTAGCAGTAATACACAAACTAAATCAACAATTAAATTAGTTAAAATACAAAGCAAATAAAATTCAAGAAATATTTTATTCAATCCAAGTTGAATTAAGCCAAGAGCTGGCTGAAAGAACCTTTACAGATAAGAGATTTAGCCCTGCTAGTGATCTATTGTTTTTTGGTACCCCACTTTCTCAGTTTCACTTTTGCCCCTAACTCATTAGAGTTTGCAAGCAAGGTGCAAAAATACCAAAATATCAAATGTCTCTCTGTACTTGAGTCTTTCACAAAACTACAAAGCAGCAAAAACTGTTGAATTCAGGGAAGAAGAATACCCTTAGGACCCAGAAAACCTCTTTAAATATGAAAGTGATGTGGCTGGCTCCTGTTATAATCCATCTGCTGCTCCAGCTGCAGAAAGTCGAGAGACGGGAGAAGGTAGATTGCCTCCTTTCATGAGCTAGTAACTGGTTTCCTTAGTTCATATTCACTTCACCCAACTTAGGTGCAGGACTGAGCCAAAAGCAAGGAAAAGTGTAAAGGGGTATAAATCATCTGCTCTAAATGTGTCTCTCTCTCTTCACTCCCCTAAGGCTAACACTAACTTAGGACAACTGGGCTCTTATTTTAGATGCCTCAGGAAGATGATTAAAGACCCTAATATGTCCTTATTCCTCTGGCACAAAGACTGATGACATTTTTGTTTTGGAGATGTCAAACAAGAAAATTAATTGAAGCAAATATACTTGGGTAGATTCTAAACAGACCTCTAGCTGGTTCCCAGTTTTGTGAAGGATACGCATTAGTCCAGAAACATTTGCAGTTGAAGGTATGGTCAAAGGTTCCTACTCAAATCATTTCTCTGAAAGAATAAGCAAACTGGAAGGCACTTCCACATGCTCAATATACACTTCTTTCATAAAGAGCGAACAATGCTTTATTGCTTTATATTTCATTTTTACTTAATATAGAAATTTGCAATTTGCAAAAATAATATTGTATTAAATGATGACCACCCAAAAGATATAAGCAATCCTAAAATCATTATTCCTACATTCTTCTTGTCTGCCAACTGTTTTTCAACAACATTCCTCTTCAGTATCATATAATATTTATTTTAAAATATCTTTAACAATTTGCAATAAAAGCTACTGACAGCTATTAAAATAAAAATTAAAATCTTGAAAATAACCATTACAGGCTAGCTTTAGGGAAACCTACAGCTGTCAGATTTGTCAAACTGTTTTCAGCCATGAACCATAATTTTCCTTGTGCAGGATCTCCTTTCTCTCAATCTCCTGATTCATTCTCATGCTCTTTCCTCCTACATATTGAACATATTTTAGCGTGCATGTATATTTAAAGATAAACTTACAGCATCTATTCCATATTTGAATTCATCAACAGGGCAACACTGACTCCCAGATAGTAACAGAAAAATCATAAAAGTTCAAGAAAACACCTCCAAAGGCACTAGATTTTTTTCTGAAATTTCTTAAAGGAAAGTAGATACATGGTAAATTCATGTACTACTATGCTATGAAACACATGCAAGTGATTAAAATGTGGGTACAGAATGAAATAAAAAACAAACCTAAGAATTAAGAAAGGTTTTTTTAAAGTGGATATCTTACCTAGCTTAGCTATGTTCAATGACCAGTATTTAAATAGTGGGATCTCTGCATGAACACAGGTTTATGGGCAGAAAACTGTAATTATTATTTCAGTGGATTACTGTTTTTTAAAAAAAATCTTAATAAAATACTTTAATTAATAACAAACTTTATATAATTAATGTAGACATATCTTAAACCTAAAGAAGGTGTAAAGTACGTTTATTGGCTGATAGGTCAATCAAGTCCTCTGCCACACTCATCCTAGATTTCTTGGTTAATCATCAGATCACTGCTTAGCCTAACAAATGCTAAGATGACATGAACTACCTGTAACAGCTATTGATACATACAAAACTATTGTTCTGTTCCTATCCTATCTCAACTATATCATGTTCTCTATTACAGAATTAGAATCATAGAATCCTTTAGGTTGTAAAATACCTTTTACATCTGTAAGTCCAACCATTAACTTAGCACTGCCAAGTCCACTACTAAACCATGTCCCTAAGTGCCATGTCTACATGGTTTTTAACTACCTCCAGGGATGGTGACTCAACCACTTCTCTGGGCAGCCTATTCCAATGCTTGACCACCCTTTCAGTGAAGAAATTTTTCCTAATAGCCAAACTAAACCTCCCTTCGTGCAACCTGAGGCCATTTCCACTCATCCTATCACTCAATACTTGGGAGAAGAGGCCAACACCAACCTCCTACAACCTCCTTTCAGGTACTTGTAGAGAGCAATAAGGTCTCCCTTGACTCTCCTCTTCTCTAGACTAATGAACCCCAGTTCCCTCAGACATTTCGCATGCAACTAGTACTCTAGACCCTTCACCAGGTACATTGCCCTTCTTTGGATGCACTCCAGCACCTCAATGTCCTTTTTGTAGTGAGGGGCCCAAAACTGAACACAGGCTAGGACAAGCGGGATGTCCGGCTTAACGTGGGAGAAGCATATTGCATCCCAGGGTGGGCCGGACTCCTCCCAGCTGTTCCTGTGGAGTAGCACCATACCCCTCCAGCAAGCTGACTGAAAAACCATGTGGAGGCTTAGTCACACGTGGAAGATGATTTAGCAATGCTTAAAAAATCACTACGCTCTGTCTAAGCTGCTTGGCCACTCCAGCAATAGTTCTAGGTTATATTTTTTAAACAGCTCCCCCAGGCTTAACAATGCCCAGTGGCTTTACATCCAGTCTTCCACCAAGAAAAATATTTACTCAACATAGTGTTACATAAAGATGTGAATGCTCCAGAAGTCTCCTGATATTTCCCAAGCTATTTATCACAGAGCTACATTCCTCTTTACCCTTTGAATACATAAAAGAAAGCTCAGATAGGTACAAATAAATCATAAAAAGTATAACCGAGCATTTGGCCATACTGGTTCAAACCAAAGGTACACCAAACCCAGCGTCTGGTCTCCAAAGCTGGTCAGTAATAACTGCTTAGGGAAAGCACACAGGAAAAGGACAATAAAGGGAAAATGCTCAACCAGATCACCTTTCTAGAAACCTCATATCGTTACAAGATTTAACCAACAAAGCAGATGACCCAAAAGTCTCCCAAAATACCACATGAAGTTTGTTCAGCTAGAGCAGAAACTGCCGTTACCTGGAACTGATGAGGTGCAAGGGCCTGACCGTGAGGGTCTCTTGCTGTAGAGGATGGTCCTGGGAGCACAGGCAGGCAGGCAGACACCCTACTTCACACCAACAAGCAGAAGTGAGTTATCCTTAGATGGCATTAACAGGGCTGCTACTGATCAAACTTCATCAGGAAGATGTCACAGGTGTCGGTATTCTCTTCACAGTTAAACCTTTACACCATAACGATCACTGCTATTTACCAATGATGGCTGCATTTGCTGCAGGTGCCTGGGCCATGGCAGTGGGGACTGTGGGACAGCTCTGTGGGCAGGGGTCAGGGCTGCCCCGAGTCAGACACAGCCGGTTCCAGCCAGCTCCAGCTGACCCACCACGGGACACAGCTGAGACCAGCAGCTGAGATGGTGGCACCTCTGGGAAAGCACACTTAAGAAAAGGCAAAACACTTCTCCCAGAGGGAGGAGAAAGGAACAAATAAAGTGAGAAATACCAGCAAGGGCAGAAGCAAAGGAGGAGGTACAGCAAGGGCTGGGGCAGGTGTTCACACTGCAGCCCACAGGCAGCCTGGGCTGGAACAGGGTAATGGGTGAGACAGAAGCAGCAGCAGCAAGAAACTGCTGTGGACTAACACCAACCCATGCCATTCTTCCTGTGCTCCTTGGGCTGCGGGTGGAGGAGTCCAAGTTCAGCTGGGCAGAGGAGGGAGGAAAGCCCAAGAGACTTTCCATCCTTTTTGTTTCCTCTGTCTCACTGAGGAGGGTGAAAGAGCACCTGGGTGGGCTTTTTGGTTTCTAGCTAGGGATAACCTGCCAAAATAGAAGAGGTAGGAACTGGAAAAGAATACATAACACCCATCTCGTAGTTAGAAATATCTCTCTGTGTGTCTCAGGACATATCTTAGCTGCACTTTCTGACAGATATAAAATACTTATATCAGCTTTGTATGCTTGAAAAAGCATGGCAATTGGTATACACCCATCTTTCACTTATTGTTGGTAGCATGTCATCAGAAAGCAAGATAAGAAAACCCACTGAAATGTAAATTCCTTGAGAAATTAACTCAGTTTGAAAAGAGCAACACCACCCTGTCTGCAAAGGAACAGCTACAAACCAGTACTGAAAGATAATGTTGGGAACCTGGTTACACTGAAGAAACTCCCTGCCCACATTGGAAGGTAATTGAACACGGCTATATACACCTATTGTTCAAGTGATAAATTTTATAAGTGTACAGAGCAGAAGGTATTAAACTTCCTTAGGGGACAGAGTACAGTATTAAACTAAGGTTGTCAAATTATGATTACACATCAATTATAGTGGTAACAAGGGAAGGACTTAGTCTGCTTAGCTGAGATTAGCAACAAAAAATTCCTATTAAATGTGTGCATGTGATGAGGATTTAATGACTGAATAAGTCTTCTGAAGTTTCTAAGACATTCCCTACAAATAGCCAGATGATTTTTCAGGGATAGGTTCAGAGAGATTGTAAGTCTAAAATCAATATAACTCACACCATTAATGCTTGCCTAAACCTGGTTAGACACATTTATACTGAAAACTAAAGTTTCGTTTGAGCCTCTGTGGAATCAACTGTATTATGAATCAAGTCTAAAGTTATATTAAGACAGACAAGATGTTGCAACTGTAAAGACTCGCTTTTCTTAGCCTGCTGTTTGTCCCAGTGATATTAAGAATCAGTTTCATTATTAAAAAAAAAAAACAAACCAACAAACAAAACAAAACAAAAAAGCCATCAGAACTATGTAAATCAGTGCCTAACCCATGACAACACTGATGTGTGGGATTTTACACTTTAATACATACAAAATAAATACTACTTTCTAATTCTAATAATACTACCTTCTTTTAGAAGGTGACTACTCACATTGCAAGGATCATAAATCAGCATACTATTACCAATGCAATGGGTACTTACTGCGGACGGGCGGGTTGTTCTACCCAGGGACAATGATGAAGAGCCATACAACAGTGTTAGGCAGGAAGCAAAAATGGATCTTGATCCAAGGAGACAAGACATGAAAGTTTGCTACGCAGAGAAACTGTATTATACCTGAAAAGGGCTTTTGAATCTGGCTTCTGTTCTTGGTAATTTTTATAATTAAAACAAGAAAAATATTTGTGCCAGGAAACATAAGCACGATTCCCAGAAGCAGAGCAGCTCATCTAACTGAGATCAGTGGCCGAGTTGTGCTTTTTTGTTTTTACCTGATTTTGATCTCTACATACTCATTTGCTTATAAAGTATTGACTTGGAAAAGGGACCAAGGAGCAACAAAGTCTGGAATACAACACAAGACTCATCAGGACTATAAGTCTTTATGGCTTGGCAGATGTTAGTAACGTCAATAAATTTATTTAAAACTATACTTTCTAATAGGAAAATTACTGACTAAACTAAAATATATCTGACCAGCTTTCAACATGTGCAACTAACTAAATGTTGAAAAAATAAGTATATGGCCTCTGTTTCAATATTTTTAACAAAATGTTATTGGTCACAAATTAAATTATCACATTAGAAAATATGGATAAGATCATTCACTGTTATAAACCAATAAAGCTTTTTTTTTAATTATAATTTTCTATAATCCTGGAAAGAATAATTACTACTCATATGAAGTTGTTTCCTTTTAGTAAATATTTTATTATTTTTCATCTCATTTAACTTTAACTCTCTTCTTACTAATTCCACCAGTCAAAAAAGATCATAAATACTGAAGCCATATCCTGTCTCCCAGAAATCACTAGCAACAAAGCAACTGAATTATTGATATATTTTCAGTTTAAATTGAAAAAAAAAATAATAAAAGGGGGAAGTTAGTACAGAAAAAAGGGCAGATTAGATACAATCTGCAAAATCAAGCAAATTTTAAAACACAAAAAGTACCATTGAAATTCTGGAGGAAAGACATTAGTGTTTTAAGTAGGGTTAGTGTTCAAATATTCTAAGATAGTACCCCATCATATATTACAAAGCATGGTATAATTACTTTAAAAATAATAATAACAATAACTTTATCTAAAATGTTGGTAACCAAGTAAAATTCCAGTTCTAGTATAAAAAAATCACTGACAAGAATTCATAATGATTTTTTTTCATTCTCTGGGTTTGTATTTTCTAAAGGCTATGTATCCTTCAGCTCATTATATCCTTTAAAATAGATTTCAAGATGGATCTTTTTATCATTCTTTTCTTTCTAACAATCATTATTACCAGCATTCACTTAAATAACAGTTTTTTATGAATTCTGCCTAGTTAAATACACGAGTCCAAGACTGGCGTTATGCTTTTGCCTACTGAACATCCTCTATAGGCAAAGTATTTTCAATGACTGTAAAAGTGCTCTGTCATTTATGCTCTGAAAACCTCCTACCTCTCTTTTCCTTCAGATTATTAAGAGAGGCAATCTTTTTTCATCATCTCTAGCTGAAATGAAAATGCAGAGGTTTAGGTTTCAAAAAGCCTCCTATTGTAGACTTTCTGAGATTCAGCCATTAGTATTTTCCTGTTATTCAGTGTGAAACAGTGGTAGGCACTAAACGGGTTCTTTTATGTTGTGATTTAAGAGGAAGGTTTCAAAGGGGAAAATAGATAATAATGTAAGGATATGTGCAGCCTTGACATGAAGAAAAAGCAAAGAAAAAAGAAAAAAAAAGTTGCTCTGGACAAACAGAAGTGACAAGCTCACACATGTTTGTTTTTTTTTTCCTTGAAGTTAAATGTGACATGCAGCAACCAAAGCTTAATAAAATTTCAGTGACTATGCTGATTAGAGTACAACAATATTTATTCACACTCCAGGCACTGCCCATTCTCAGCTACTTTTGCAAATTTTGCATATACAATTGAGTTTTGAAAAATGTAATTTCAACCTGCAATGGCTAGTTTCTTTTTTGTTGTTCTTGTGCATGAAAATAATCTCTGGTAAGTCTGAAAGATGAGAGAAAAAAAAAAAACAAAACAAAAAAAAAACACGTAAGACCTGTAGAGCCAATCTTCTATGGCAGAAAACAGAAGGCTGAGCTCCACATGTAAAACAGTGAGATTCATGCATACAAATCTGTATTTCCAAATAATTCGATTACTACTCCAGAGCAAATAAGCCAATATTTGGCTATGTGAGTCAAATAGAGCAATACTTCCCCAGGAGAGTGATCCTGCCTCTACCACATGTGGTTTGGTCACACTGAATCTCCACATAGCCTGTTCCTCTCACCAATATCTAACACTCTCCACCAAGCCCAGCATGCCTAGCCCCCATCTACAATTGTACATTATCAATGATATTTGTGTCAGTCTTCAGATCAGATACATATTCACCATGCATCAGTAACAAACATCATGAATTTCAAATTATTTGGTGGCATTTACTGTGCATTCAACACATTTCTCTGTTTCTTTATAGCTCAGCTGGAACCACGTGTGCAAGAACCTGAGTCAATAAGAAAATAGCACAGCAACAGTAAGATGTGCACTAATTTGATTTTTAGCTTGCTTTCCACTTTCATGACAAAAGTAACATTTCTTAGAAGGCACACAGAAGACTTTTCAGAAGAAACTTTGGGTGACTGATTTGTTTTCTGTTTCTTTATCATACTAGGTTTTCGGTATGCCATTCTTTGGGTTTAGTTTAATTCTGGTTTTCAGGAGGACTTTATGGATTATGTAGACTTTCATTAAAAATAGAAAGGAAAAGAAAAGGAAAAAAAATATTGGTGATTTCAGATGCATTCTCAAAGGCAGTACTAAAACCAAAAATCTGTTAAACTTGATTGTCTGGTCTTTTCTGAATGCCATTTACTAAGGAGTATCTGCATCCATATCTCAGTCGCTACCACCATCAATAAATCATCAGAACTTGTCAGAATCATAGAATATCTCAAGTTGGAAGGGACCCATAAGGATCATGGAGTCCAACTCCCTGCTCCTCACAGGACTACCTAACACTAAACCATATGACTGAGAGCATCATCCAGGCACTCCTTGAGCTCTGAGAGGCTTGGTGCCATGACCATGTTCCTGGGGAGCCTGTTCCAGTGACCACCCACCCTCTCAGTGAAGAACCTTTTCCTACTGTTCAATCTGAACTTCCCCTGATGCAGCTTCATTCCATTTCCTTATGTCCTATCACTGGTCACCAGAGAGGAGATCAGTACCTCCCCCTCCGCTGCCCTCCTTTAGGAAGTTGTAGACTGTGGTGAGGTCACCCCTCAGCCTTCTGTTCTCCAAGATGAACAAGCCAAGTGACCTCAGCCGCTTCTCGTAAGTCTGGCCCTTAAAAGCTTTCACCATCTGATCACTCTCCTCTGGACGCATGCTACTAGTTTGATGTCTTTCTTAAACTGAGGTGCCCAAAACTGCACACATTACTCCAGGTGGGGCAGCACCAGTGCAGTGCAGAGTGGGAAAATCACCTCCCTCAAACCATCTAGCTATGCTGTGCTTGATGCATCCCAGGACACAGCTGGCCCTTTTGGCTGCCAGGGCACACTGTTGACTCATACTCACTATTACCCCAAACCCCCAGATCACTTGCTGCAGGGCAAATGGACTCAATCCTAAAAAAATGAGCCCTAAAGCTCTAGGTTTAAATTTAATCTGAGGTAGTGACTTTTTCTCCTCCTCCCAAGTTCAGACAGCAGATAACCCACTTTCTTGAAAGCCAGTGGTTTGTATGGATACAGCCTCACAAAAGTTTGACTTCTCACTAATTCTTCCTGACTTCTGCTACCCAGAAGAGAGAAACATCTGCCAGCTGCAGTCTTGTGGTTCCTCTGTTCTGGGACAGAATGGCAGAGACATGAGTGCCCTGTGCAGCCCTTTTGCCACAAGCACATAGGAGGGCACCTCGTATGCAGCAGCTTTGGTGTGGGGTCAGAAAAAGGGCCTTGGTGGCTTGGAAGACAGAATTATGTAGGTTCACTGGCTATATAAGTCTACATAAGAGTCTTCAGGAAGCGAGTCTGTTTTGTCATACAGTTTACTCATAATATCAGGTTTTGGGCTACAGGTGATATTTATGTACCCTGAAGAGTTGGTTACTTCAAGCCTGGCATGTGCTGGGACTATTTAATTGCACAGTTGAAACAGAAAGTACAAAATGAACAAATGAAACCTAAAAATCAGTTATAAAACAAATATACAACAAAAGAGATTAGTGGTTTAAGTGAAAGAAGGAGCAAATTCAATTGATTTCAGGAATGTTTAAGATTTTAACTTTAATGATTTTTAGGTCATTACTAATATTATGATAGGTATTCCATTTGAATGAGAGGCACCAGAGAGACTCAGCACATACTAACTTAATTTGTAATTAAATTTTGGATTTAAAACAAATCCACTTGAAACATGAGAGACGTTTGACAAATTTCTTCTCAGCAATAATCTAAATAGAAGTGTTTATATAATATAAAATGCTAATCTTGGACACAGGCAAAGTATCATACATGGCAAAATTGAAGCCTTCATAATGAAAAACATTCATCCAAAGTGGCTGTTTGCTTTGGGAAGCACTAGCTTTTCAGTTTCTCATTCTAAAACATAATTTGTATTGCCTAATATATTTCATATAGTTTTTTCAGCTTGTGAGCCCTGGAAAGAATTCATATACTCATTATTCCTTAAGCATTTTTATGATTAATTATACCTATACATTAATGCAGTTCCACAGAGACATTAAAACAATTGTGTGGGCATTTGTAAAAGAAGAAAAAACTTACCTGAAGAGACATTCAGATCAGGCAAGTAAGAATTTTTGCACCAGAGACTCTAAAAAAAATAAAGAATCTTTTCCCTCACATTTTTAATTCCCTGGAAAGTTGCTAAATGGTACAAGATATTGCCTTACATAAGACATTTCCCTGACCTTTCTCTTTTCATCTTCGAACATCAGAACTTGTAGTTAAAACAAAAAGGCTGACACGGGGGGTGGGAAGCAGAAATGCATACAGATAAGATTCTACAGATGAGAATATTAAGGAATAATCTTTTTTCACTGTTCTCACAAAAAGGCTGTTACTTTGATGGCAGAGCACCTGCTGTGATGGAGGCCTCCTTTGAAACATTTAAGGTGACATGGTTTCATACAACTTTGTAACAAGATCTTGGAAAATGAGAAACAGTGAAAGCTGATGGTAGTGGTAATTCAGCAGGTGACCAGACACTTGTACTAGAAAGAAACCAGCCACAGGAGACAAAAGGGCCAAACTACCCCTTTTGGCAGCAACATCAGCTTCCACTGGCCTCTGGTACTGGAAGGTAAAACTGACTTTCTCTGCATTGCTCAGTAAAAGTAAAGTGATCCTGGCTGTCAGTACTGACTACCATAATACTACGTGTTAGAAATAGGTGTTAGAAATAGGTGTTAAACTGTTTTGTTTAACTAAACTTGCTGTTTTTTCTGATTAGCCATTAGACTGTTGTCTAGCAAAAAAGACTCGGAGAAACACTTTCAAAGTTTAGCAAAGAACGTAGTTCACTGTGTATGTCACAGGAGTAGTCAGATGCCTGAAATTCAGCATGGCCTTTGTTGAACCAGAGCCTTACTGAAGGTTGATTAGGTGTCCACAAAGACAAGTGTATTTTCACAACCATTCATAAAAATCCCCACTGACTAAAAGATGTTCACTGATAAAGGTGAAGAGAAAAAATCTTACGGTATGGCAGAACACAACAGAAAGGTACCACACTAGACAGGCATGTGGTCCAGGGGAGTATTCACAAAAGAAGGCTTCTGCATCAGCTACATGTAAGACAAACTCAAAACCTCCAAATAATACTTAAGAAGTTTAAACTTGGATGCAAGACAGTTACTTGCACAGAACATCTAAGGGTCTTCTAATTGAAAATACTAAATAATAAATGTGGTATTAGATTATTTTATATTTATAGTGCCTTTTATTTGCAGACATCAAATACTTTTAGACCTTTATTTAATTTCACAATAAAGCAAGGAGTAAGGCTAGCATTTATGAGGAAGATTGATATTTGATGAATATGTAAGGAATAAGTATGAGGTAATTAGGTTTTGCATAGTCCAAACCTGAACTAAGACATATAATTTAAAGGGGATATTCCCTAGAAATACTGTTTTAATTTTCTGAATGATCTCTTTTTCAGCAGCTATATAACACCAGTAAGTAAGTGTTGTAATATCTACATATTTTGCTTTTTAAAGCATACTATAATATATTGTTGCTATACATTTGATTTTTTCACAACCTGGTGTTTGGGTTTTTTTAATCTGATATTATATTTTAAAATCTTAATAAAATAAATGCATCTTTTATCATGTTAATAATAATGACAAAAACATTCTCAGTTATTTTGAAATCATACACACTGAAGTGTTGCAGAATACTTACAGGTAGATTTCAGTTACACATGTAAATACAGCAACTAAATTTTGGTTCTTAGTAAAGTTTCTAATTATGGTGAATACATACATACTGAACTTGGATACTTAAAAGGTTATCATATATATCAGAGAATCTGTTTACTTTTGGTTTCCTGTTTGCAATACATGTTCAAGTAATGCAATTTTAATTCGTTTTCAGGCTCTACAGCTGATTAAAATGGTGTAGAGTTTCAGATATCCCATATTCCTAGTTTTTAGGAAAGCAACTCAAAAGCTTATTTTCAAGGAGATATCTCTTTTTTAAATCAGAATCTTACACTATGCTTAGCCAAATCTAATAGACAAATACTTTATCCTTCCTCATGCCTGGGCTACATTTTGAACATCGTATCAGTACTGGAGGGAAAAAGATAACTAACTTACATTTTGCTATGCGTTTAAATGGGAAAAGATGCTGTGTCTTGCTGAGGATTTTATAATTCTTACTTCTCTACGTAAAGGTGGATTTGATTAAGGCTACTCATACAATCTCCTTGGAAGGAGAGCAATAATACTATACAACCTTGTTGAACTTCAAGCAACTACATCAGTTTTCAACCCAAAGATACCCAATATTACCAGACAGATTCCACTCTGTCTAGTTCTTATTTATTTACTGTAAAATTGAATATTGAGAAATGGGAGTAGGTTCAGAGAACAAGTAATTTAAGGATCTCAATAAATTAATTTTGTAAAGGAAATTTAAGCAGTGACAGAACTCCAAACAGAAGCAGAAAAAGAACAATTCAAACTAGAGAAGGAAAACACAGTACAATGACGAGAATTAGAAAGAGGAAATCTTAAAATAAAGCATAGCAATTTAAAAAAAAATATTTTAAGGTAAATGAATTATTGATACTTCTTGAGAAACTTACTTATCTATCACTGAATCTTTAAATCAGGACTAGAAAACTTTCTTTATACTATGAGGAAAAAGTCCTTTGCATCTTGAAATTACTTGGAAATGTAGCAATTGATGTAACACACCAATATTTATTATCTTAAGTGTTGAGATGTATCTCAAAAAAGGCCCAAGTCAGCTCTGAGGTGAACCAGACTAAGACAGAGGAGAAAGGCCTATGAAGGACAGCAAAAGGTAATGCAAAGGCAAGAGTATATGCCAACCTGAGCACTGTTGTTTTGGAGAAAAGTGCTATATCCCTCTGCACCTTTCCTCCCTTGCCTCCCTGTCATTGCCTCCCTCACTTGAATAATTTCATGCCTCCTAAAGTGTTGCAGTCACTAGTCTGTTAGAAATCTGACTGAAGAGCTCTGGTAGCCAGTTTAATTGCATTCATCTTATGTTAAAGACTTACCCAGCAGCTTGCAGTTTAACCTGCAAAAATACTAGCAAGCACTTTGCTCTTCCTGCACTTACTTTGGATTATAAGCAAGGTGTCACTAATTAACAAAATTCTACACTGACCTGATAAAGAACATGATGAAGAATGAGGGACCTTTCCCTGTGAGTTGACAGGACTATCTTGTAGGTTGGACAGGAATTTCCAACATCAGATTATTTTCCCAATCATAATGTATCGAGTGTATTTCTTTTGTCAGCCAAATATTGATCTAGTCATATTTGATTTAAAAGATTTGCTTCTTCATACTTCAAGGACTGAAATCACTGAATCTGTGTTTAAAATTCTTTCTTTTCTACTATGGACAAAAATAAATGGTTGAACTCCTGGTAAATCCATTAGTTGTAGTCCCTTAATTGCAACAGGTCTTTATTTATTTGTACATTTCCTTTTTGATAAATATCTTAAGAGCTCAGATTAAGTTCTAGCTAAATCATATTAATGAGTGCTGAATTCCTAGAGAAACAATGAGAAAAGCAGGCGGAGCATCAAACATCATTCTGATAATTTTTCATCCATTTTCAGTGACAGCCTTGTTGACATCACAATTAATCTTTTCATTCTTCACTAAAAGCATCAATAAAGTCTTGAGGGTATCCCTCATTAAATGGCCCTCAGTACCTGCACACCCAATCACACACTTACTTGCAATTGTTAGAACATATTAGAAAATTGAATTAGTATGAAAACATTTAGATGGAAAGAAGTTAGCAAACTCACATGCAGTGGAAACGTAAGAAAATAGTATGTTTGTATGTACTATATGATCGTATATTTATATATACTGTAGCATCAAAATGTTCAGAAATATATTTATATTCTGTAACTAATCTTTGGGCATCACCTTTTTATGTCCATTATGTGTGCAGATGTTACGAATATGTTATTTGTCATACACCTCGGCACTATTTTAATATGGCTTTTCAACAGGATTTACATAATTAAAATGTTTGGGCAACTACAAAATTAGGATGTCCTAATTATCAGGTACCTGAATTAAAAAAACACCTTTATCTTCTTGCAGGAAATTTCATACATTCCTGTAGAAAGCAGTAGGTTCTTTAGGTGGAAACAAAGACATTCCATTCTATTCCAGTGAAATAATTTGCTCACAATACTTTCAGAGGTTTTGATTTTTATAATTTCTGCCCTGAAACTACAGTACTACAGAACTGATTTACAGGAGGAAAAGAACCATGGATGAAAAATCGATCCATTAGATTTCACAGAGGTAGGAGTCATTCTGGGCCATATACAAGGCCAGACAAGTAATTAAAAAAAAAAAAAAGCTTCAGTGCAGTCTCTCAGATCTCCTTTTATCTCACCAGAATGCAAGGGCCTCACAGTACCACTTTAGCAGAGAAGGACTGTGGGTCATCAGAGATGTCTGCTGGATTTAGGAGGACCAACAGTGGGTTCTTCCCTGCTTCAGCATCTCCTAATTTTTCCGAATGGATTAAATTTAGCGATTGCTCTTGTGGAAAGATTAGATCCTCTTGTAATGTTTGCATACCTAAGAATAAACAAAATCTGAAGTCCTTCTTGTGTATTCCTTGAAAAGAGTAATAATGATTATTTGGACAAGAAAATAATTCAGCTGAAGAAAAAAAATTAGAATTTAGAATTCTATTGAAATGTAATTTCTTTTATTTTTAATATATTGAACAAAACCTATTTCAATGACGGAGAAAAATCAGGTTAAAAACATCCAATGAGATTTACATATCTTTTAATCCAGTTCCTACGAGAATTTTATTTTATGAAATGCTGAGCAAAAATTTCAGAAATGTATGTGAAATGGAAATTTGAATCCAGGGCATATAAGAAGTTTGCAAAAATAGTTCTGTAAGGGGATGTACTCCCCTCTTTCTAGCACAAACTGCTTATCTTCTCTCTGTAAAGAATGACAAAATATCAGTTTCCACAGTAAAGGATTTTTGCTTAGATACATAAAATTACAGGCTTATAGCTTAGACTTTTACCAAACCTACATATGAGAATGAGATGCAAGATTCTTACAGCATTATTGTATCAAATGTATGTTACACTACTTTACAACTGTGAGTGGCAACGGTTTTAACCTCATCTTGTTATATTCATTGTCATCAGAGCTGCACTGAATCACATCATAAGTTAAGGTTAGAAAAATTAACTACAAGCCTTAAACATATCATAATTCCAAAATATGCTGAACCAAAAGTAAGACAAAAATAACAATCTTTATCATATAATAAAACTTATTCAATGCCCCAAAACATTGGACTACTATAAGAAGTAAATCTGAAGTGTATGAAGTTCAGGTGAGATATGAATCATAGTGTCTGTATTTTGACCTCAGAGATGTTGTGGAAATTTATGGAACTTTCCACATTTCAAATTCTGCTGCCTTTTTTTTTTTTTTTTTC
This sequence comes from Falco punctatus, assembly GCF_963210335.1. Classification (NCBI taxonomy): domain Eukaryota; kingdom Metazoa; phylum Chordata; class Aves; order Falconiformes; family Falconidae; genus Falco; species Falco punctatus. The sequence goes on along the minus strand of NC_137584.1, from coordinate 68,720,541 downwards.
CCCAAGAGTCTTTGAGTTTGTTCAAATCCCTACATGCTACCTTCATCACACTGATAATATTAAATTTTCCGCTACCCATTACAGCTCAACACTACAGCCAAATATGTGTTTTGGATACTCATCTGCATGCTCTGCTGCCAACTACTTGAAATCTCAACAATTACAGAGGTTATAGTGAAATGACCCATTACACTCCAGCTGTTTCTTATATAAATAAGAGGAGACAATGTGAGCAAATCACTGTCAGTTATACCTTTTTGCATATAATTCAGTTAGGTAATCTGATTCATAATATGTTCTTCACCAGTTACTGACATAACATATTAGAATCTTTACATTGAATAACATAAAAATTCCCCGCCATTTTCTGTTTAATGAAATAAATTTGGTTCATCAAAACCTAGGAGAAGCATTGAAGATGTTTCCATGTGGCATTTAATGATGTTCAGAATGAAACAAAACAGAGCTAGCCAATGCTGTTTGATAACCACCCATGAAAGAAAAGCTTGGAATACTGGGAAATCCCTTATGCAGAAATTTCCTGAGACTTCATAAAGGCAGCTGATAAGGCTGACAGTCACTCCCTAAATAATTACCTGCTTTCAGTAAAGTGTCCTAGATAAATTAATTAAAAAACAGACTATTTCACACTCCCTATTCTTGCTTATATATGACATGACATTTGCCTAAGAAAAACAAATTTTAAAGATGGAGACAGATGTTCTGAAAATCACAGATGTAATCATCACAGTTGTGTGAAACAAAAGAACAGACCCAGTGGCTAGTAGCAATTGTATACATTCAGATTTTAAAAAAGTTGTGCAGAGTTCAGAAATGGAAGTAATTCACCTCCAGAACAAACTGCCAAAGGAAGTGAGTTCTCTATCATTAGAAATCTTGAACTTAATACTGGACATGTCCCTAAAACCTGTGCTGTACTTCAACATGCTCCTTCAACTTAGAACACCAGGCAAAGTTCTCTGACAGGTGTGGCATTGACTACAATGGCCATAACAGCTCCTTCTGGCCTTGAAATCTATTGCTTACATATTACAGCATCTCAAATTAAAGTAACTTTTGTGTGGCCTCCTTGAAATATTAGTTCTTCAAATAGCCGTATTCACTCCCCAGAGGTATATGTATCAAAAAGAGTTGAACTGTATGTAGTAACAGCATGTTCTCAGAGCCAGGCTTTGCCTGTTGGGCACAATCCTCAAGCAGCCAGTTGCACAAAAGGAAAAAGGATTATGAAAGCACAATAGTGTTGAGGACAGAAAAAAAAATTGATCCTTCCAGTATCTCCAGCTCTCTTCTGGGCTTCTCCTTTGTCCTTAGTGTGCACTTAAAGGACCAGTCTCCTTTTCCATAAACTCAGTCACTGTGCCTGGAGATGTCCTGAGTAAAATTTATAAAGTACACAAGACAGAGTATGGTTTATTTCCCTAGAAACTGCAATATGAATTTCACTAAACAGACCCCTCAACAAAATATCCTTTAGGGAAATCGGTTTCTGTGAAAGCTGATATAGGGGACAAAAAAAATCCTGGTTGATAATAACAGAAATCTACTCAGTCAAAGCTTATCTGATGAGGCTGAAGGAAAACTGGAACAGTCAATCATCAATATCCTTTGAAATAATTGGATGAATTTGCATGGAAGTCATAGCAATTGCACATGCTCATACCAAATCTCATTTTCTTCAAATGCTTTTCATAGCTGACATGCTATTAATTATTTGCTTTCCAGTAGCGCACCTGGAAGCCCCAGTGTTCATCACTGTGCCAGGTGCAACACAAATTCAAGGAAGAATGATTGTCTTTAATATTTAGACCATTTCAAGCAGTTATTTACCAATAATCCTATATTCTGTTTCCAAAAAAAATATACATCTTCCATTTGATTAATAGAGTATCACCTCTATCAACAAATACTATGACAGTAATGTCATCAGTATTATGTACAACCAATCAATTATTTTCTTAGCATTCACTGTCCAATGCATATCAGAAACTCCAAGGTTCACAAAAAGTCAAAAGAAATTAATGGAAAACATCATGGGAAATTTCTAGTCTACTTTCAGGGTGGTCACTCATCCCACACTTAGTTATACCACAAATCTGTCTTTATAAGCACACAATAATCATGAAAGATAATTGTTGCCCATAATGAACGACTTTCTACACTGTTCTTGTATTTACTTTCAACATATTTACCAAAATAAAATTCCAATGATACAAAGCCATACTCTTGGTGATCTTATGCAGAAACAAAGATAAGGTCTTTTTTGTTTCAGGTAGAAAAAATATATCCCCAGTCACTATCTTTATTTGTAACATCTGTGTTTCTTTATTGATGCAAGTGTAATAATATTAAGGTGCTCCCCAAGTGATACTCTCTCTTTGCATGTTGATTGGCATTCCTTATCAGGACAGGAAAATCCTTCAATATCTGTATATAGCCAAGTTTCATTCACAATACTTGGAATTATTATTTCTGGTTTTCTTGACCTTGTTTGGGTTTGGATTTTTTCTTAACTTTAGGACTTACTAAAGCAGTAAGTCAGAAATTTTCTAGAAAGCTTTTCAGAGTTTTATAAATTAGATTAATGCTCCTGAAGAAGTGTTCCAAGGATGCTTTCTGGAAAGTTTCACTACTTTCTTCTAATCTTTAAGCACTTACTGATCATCAGAAATGGAAAACAAAAGGTTTTGAATAATATATTTGAGAAGACTTTAACCCTCTTTCTACTTAAAAATGTCTACTGCTCAGGTAATGTACAACATTTACAGAAATAGCATCTTTTTTTCTTTCTTTAATATGCAGTCTCATATATATTCAAAATTTCAAAAAAAATATCCTCACTTCTGGCTGGACACTTGTATAAATTCAAGATTTTTATTGTAAGAACTCATGATCATAAATTAAGTATATGCCAATTCATAATATATTGGAATTCTGCCTCTGCAATATTTGCAATAACAATTCCGTTCATTCTATTCCTTGTAGAAAGTGTAAATAAAGGAGAATTGAGCACAGTCAAAACAAAAGTGGTAATTGGGAAACAACAGTTTCTTGCAGTATTTTCCCAGATATATTATATAATGATCGTTATTCTTCCTATATGTGCAATACATCTGTTTTTCACACAAGTCTCCTCTCTTATTAGCAGAGGAACTTTTAGAAATGCATTTACAATTTTAAGTTCTGGATTTCTGCAGGATTTATTTTTAGTTTTGAGATGTTTTGGGGGTTTTTTTGGTTGAGTCAAATTAGTTAGTTATTAATCATGGCATGAGGAAAATAAAAGCCTTATTATTGTAACCAGAAGGAAAGTACAATGATGATTTTCAAAGCTAAATGGACCCAAATTAATAATTGAGATCTAAAAGCAGTTAGGAAAAAGAAATATTTTTAAATAAAAGCTAAAACCAACATGCAGTATACCAACATGCACAATGGTCCAGTTAACATCAACTGGAAGTCCAACTGGTTCTAAGTTCCTCATGTATGTTTTTGAGCCTTTTTAATAAATATTTCTGAATGCAAATGCTTCATAACTTATTTTTCAATCCTATGATTTTCAACCATATGTTCATTAAAAATGTCATTAATGTATAAATTATGTAATTTGTGCACACACAAAAGAATGTAAGGCTTAGGAACACACCAAAGAGAACTGTGTCCTAGTAGGTAAAGAATCTTTTCAATCTCACAGTCATGTGCCACAGATTTTGACACTCCCAGAGTTTAAAAGCATTTCTGAGATTTGTGGCTGTTCTTAACTGGAACTACATTTAAGAAGGCTTAAGGTAATTTAAGGTTTTTCACATTCATCAGCCATTTCAGCTACCCAAATGAAACTTCTAATAAATTCTTCAGAGTTTCACCCACTCACTATTTTATGCAGCAAAGCTGAAGACAACCACAGTGTGTGATAGGATATGCTCTTTGCTCCCTGGTAAGATTAGTGCTGCTTTACTTAACCTATAGTCTATTGAAACTTTAAACTTCACTTTATGGTAAACCTAGCATAAAACAATATCAGGCAGGAAAGGAATGGACAGTGGTTAAAATTCTGATTTTCTGTCTATAGGCCTATCTAAAATTAAAGACTATTTTCAGAGTTACCCTGACTTCTGAAGTGATGTGGTAAGAAACAAAAATACTGCTTTTACAGAAACTGTATCTCAATTCATTAATTATACCTGTAGTTATATATGTTAATATACCTGCATGGCCTCAGAGTACAAATGTAGCAAATAGTATAGCTAAAATTTCTGTATGACAAATCAAACAAAAAGATTTTACACAGCACATTTATATCTGCACCCACAGATCTGCAACACCACTAGAGACAACTTACAAATGATTTACTACCAATGAGCTAAGCCTCCTTTCACTCCTACTTTTGTTCTTCTCTGTCCCTCTTAGAAGTACATTTTACTGCAGTATGTGCCACTGGATGATGGATCACTGGACACTGAGCATGTATTTATCATTTCAAGCTGATTTTAAACAATAACTGAATGAAATAAAAACACTATGTCTCCTTGAATTTCTTTGCTAGAGGAGGATATGATTTCATCTTCTATAGAGAAAAATTTAAAGATACATTTTCCAGGGTGAATATACCACCAGTTGTTGCCAGTGGTTCATCAGAGTGTGCTTTTACCAGCCAGTAATTTTGGTTAATCAGAAGGAGATAACAGCACGATTAGCACATATAACAGGAGCTGTGCGGAAAGTGTTCAGTTACATAAAGAAAACAAAAAAAAATCTAAAAGTAATTTAGGAATAAGGCTTATAGATAACTGGTTTGATTCCTTGAAAATCCTAGCTAGGCTCAAGAAGATGGCTCCTAACAGCCAGAAAGAGCAAGTTGTTGACTACTTTCCTAGTGTAAATTACAGAAATCAGGCTGGATGCAACACCAGATTAGGCAGAACTAAATACTAAAGAATATACTGTTTTTAATAACCCCATACTATCAAGAATATGGCTTAAATGGTTTATTGAGTCTTTTCCTTCTCCAGCATGTGTAGTTCACAATCTATTTTCTTCTTCTTGTCCTTGAATTTTTATAGAATGCAACATAAATTTATTTCAGTCCCAGAGAGAAGGGGCAGTCTTGTGACTGTAAAGGCTATGAACACTTGCCTATTGAGATCAGGGGAGTGTAAGGATTCGGCTGAGATTTCCAGCATAATCATGCCTTGCATGGAGTGACATCTTGGGACAGAAAGTTCTATCTCTGATCATTTTCCACCTGAACATAAGAAAATACTTTTTACTGTGACAGTGACCAAGCACTTTTTGCCCAGGGAGGCTGCGAAGTCTACATCACTGAAGATATTCAAAAGTCATCTGAACCACGGTCCTGGAAAACTGGCTCTAGGTGGCCCTGCTTGATCAGGGCGCTTGGGCTAGATGACCTCCAACCTCAGCCGTTCTGGGATTCTGTCGTGTCTGTAATCAACTGACACTGACTTTGCTTTGATTAGGTGCTGTAAACTGTGTATCTGTCAAACCTACCTTTCCTTCATAAATAAAGGAACAAACCTATATCAGGAATATATTCTGGCTGTCACATTTGTCTTTTATATATTCACTCTCTACATCCAGTATGTAATTTTATATGTGTAAACATGCCATGAATATTTCACAGAGTAAATGCAATCGGAGCCCCATTTCAACACTATTCAGCAGCAGAGTTTGCAAGTGTTCACCTGCTTCCTGGCCCACCAAGCTCAGACACCTCTATACGAGTTAGATGCTGTTATGTCCCTCCTATGTAAATCTCACTTTGTAGAAACACATTAGAAAAAACTGCTGGCACCTCAGATATGCATATGATGTTATATCAAGGTGATGGCTTTTTTATGTCTTCCAACTGCCAATGAAAATATTTACACCAAGGATAAATCTCATAATAGGCTACAGTGCTTAAAGACCTGCAACATCCATTTACTTGTAGTATCAAAACTTTCCTAGTAGGCTTAGTCAATTATTACTCTGCCCACTGATATATCACTAGAAATACAATCCGATATTATTTTTTATACAGAAGTGGTATTTAGCAATAGCAGCATGTACATGAAATCTGATTTTATTTTTATGCACATCTAAATTCTACTGCACAAAAACCCTGCAGTTAACTATTATTACGATACCTGTTGGCTATCTTTTTCCTTTTATTCAAGTGCGCTAAGCCCTTCTGAATGATGTTTCATGGTTTGCAGAACATATCTGAACTTAGCTGAGAAATTATTTCAAAAGTAGACTTCCACTGGGAATGTCAATGAGGTAAGGACATTTTTGACATATTATCTGCATTACTGAGCTTTATTTGATTTGCAAGATTAAAAGAGATTGAGTTGAAATAAGCAGTGAGCTGCACCTTAATGGAACAATAGCCTGACTTCAAAGATGTGTGTGATTTGAAAGACTGAGTGGCAGCTGCTACAAGGAGATTATAGAATCAGAATCCAGGCTTCAATAGTGTAGTCCAAGTCTTGGTGTGGAACACAAACCTGCAGTTCAGTTGAGGAATAATTTTAGCACATCAAACATGTAATCTTAGGCTGACTACTTTATCACTTCCATCTTATTTTCTAATTAGATAATAATCAACAGCTTACATGTCTGTCTGAAATATCCAGAGAGAATTATGTTTCTTTTCTACTTGTGACAGCTTTATTTTTAGCTTATTCTTAAACTCACTGTCCTCATCATCTAGGGAATGATTCAGTGGGGCGAAGTCAAAAATGACAATCCAGACATGTAATTTCACTTCCTAGGAAAGGAAACCAGAGAGAAATCACTTGTGTCAATCCCTCATTCCTATGCAGGCGTGTGCTGTTTTTTTCTAGGATAATTTTCTTCATAGTAGCTGACATGGGGCTGTTTTGGATTTGTGCTGGAAACAGCGTTGGTAATTCTGGGATGTTTTTGTTCTTGCTGACCAGTACTCATACAGATCCAAGGCCTTTTCTGCTTCTCACCCACCCCACCAGCAAGGGGGCTGGGGGTGCACACAAAGGTGGGAAGGGGCACAGCCAGGACAGCTGAACCCAACCGACTAAAGGGATGTTCCATGCCATATGATGTCATGCACAGCATATAAAGCTGGGGGAAGAAGAAGGAAGGGGGCACATTCAGAACTATGATATTTTGTCTTCCCAAGTAACTGTTACAGGTGACGAAGCCCGGCTTTCCTGGAGATGGCTGATCACCTGCCTGCTGATGGGAAGTAGCGAATGAATTCCTTGATTTCCTTTACTTGAGTGTGTGGCTTTTGCTTTCCTTATTAAACTGTCTTTATCTCAGTGCACAAGTTTTCTCACTTTTCTAGTTCTGACCCCAATCCCACCAGGGAGGAGTGAGTGAGCAGATGCATGGTGCTTAGTTGCCACCTGGGATTAAACCAGGACAAGGAGATACGTAGGAATTTGAACCTACAGCTCTCTGGTTGGTCTGGCTCTTGGGTAATGTATCAGCTGAGGAATTCTTTTCTAGGTAAATGTATTATTCTTCAACTTTTTGTCTTCTTTTTGAAATAAATGTCTTACTTGGTTTTGACACTGAGCAGTAGGGTAGGTTTGGTAGCTATGGGTCTCTGACTATGAGGTATGCTCCTAAATGTTTGCATGACTGGGATAAGGCCATGCCTTAGCATTTCAGCATTTTCCAGTGACCAGTTAACACTCACTACCAACTGCCAGTTTCATTCTTAGGCACTTAGCTCCCTTTATATCACGTATGGAGAGCCTTGGCATTTAACTTGGGCTTGTGAATTCAGCTGCATGGCAGGATGACTAAGAAGAATTGAAATGTTCTGTCTTTCAAACCCTGAGCAGTGGCTTTTACTTCAGTGATAATGTAAGAGATATTCTGAAGTTGGTATAAAAGACTGAAGGTTGTAAAAGCATTCTGAAGGGCAAATCAGGATGTTTTCATATTTGGGCTATGTTGGTTTTGGCAAGATAAGAGGCCTGAGGGAAGGGACTTGGCTACAGACACTCACATTCACCTTCTCTGGCTGGTAGCTTATCCAGAGGGCTGTTTCCCTTTATAAATATGTCATCTTATATTAAGAAAAAAATACATAACACAAAAGCATAAAAACAATCTTACATATGACAGGATGGAGAATTGGCACTCATGTTACAGTTGGAACATCATCTCATCCCAAAGATATTGTCATACAGGGACACAGGAAAATGAAAGCTGCTAATTGTGCCTGTAAGAATTATTTGAGCTCTCCTTGCCTCCCAGTCAGATGTGTAATTCAATAAAGATTTTTCAAGTGCTCTGGAACTATGAAAAGAGTAGATCAGTAAAACTGAAGTACCTGTAAATGGCATTCTCATGGAGTGCAATTCTGCATCTTTGAAAATTAGTAGCCTCTGTACCTTTAAAAATATGTCTGTCCAGAATCAAAATTGATTTTGAAAATCTGAGTTATTTGTAGAGCAAACAGGTCAGAGGTCAAAAAGTTAAAAAGCTTCAAAGTTTCTGAAATATTGTGTTCAGCGCAAAAGCCTGTGTACTCGTCTGTTTCTTATTTATTTTCTACTAAAATTCAAAACTGTACTACAACATCCACACAGTGAAGTGAGTCTGGCTGTGGAGACAAATTATTGCTAAATCTGAAACCTTTTGTCTTCATCCATGTTGTCGATACACACATAGGTCTACATGATCAAACAGATGTGACAAGTGACACATTATAATGATGCCAGACAAAATCAGATGTAGGTGTCATCCCACTATAACTGCTCTGTACACACCATTGCCATTTCTGAGGATGCTAACTGCACTGAATAAAGTGAATCCTTTTTTTGTAAGGAGCAATTCCAAACACAGAGGTTTGGTAACAGCTAATTTATCATCAGTAACAAAACAAAAATCTCGTCTCATAAGCAAATAAAAAGCAAGCCCTTAAAAATATTGAAAGCCCAGTAAATAAACTGAAAAGGTAATAGAATAGAAAAAAGTAAATGTATTTTTTAGGGAAGGAAAATAAATTTTCATCTAATTACTATGTAAGTTTCCTTCCCTGTGGCCCAGTCTAAGTATATTCCTAGACTCAGGTAGGAGCATCACACAGAGCTTAACTAATCAAACTGAGAATAGTTAATCTTCTTGACTTAATGAGCTTAAAGTTATTCAATTCACTGTGGATTTGTGTATTATCGAATGCTTCTCAGAGGCAACATCCTATATGTGAGATAATAATCACTTCTTCAACTAAGCAGGATAAATCATCCAAAGGCTTGTTGTTTTCTTTTTTAAAAAAATGTGAATTTTATTATGAATACTGTGTGATCAAAGTAATTAAAGACTGATGAAACTATAGTAACCTACCATTTAGAAAGTGTTATAATAGCCATGCAGTGCCTAGAATGGCCCACTGTTTAAAATGCTAATGGATCTGGTCAAATCATGGCATTTTTATAACCTGAACATTCAAAAATGTATTCTAAGCCTACAAGATGCACAAAATTTTTCTTTGGAATCAAAGCTCTGATATGAAGATGTTGAATAATTAATCTTTCACAATGCAATAATCATGTAGTGAAGTATGTCAGATAGTGTCAAAATAAATATTTCAGTATCAGTCAGGAAATATTTTACTTGGAAGAATTCTCTTTTTGAAGATATTTGCCAAAATTAAAAAAAAAAGGAAGTCCAGACTATAAATTCCTGAATAATTTTTGCCTTCAAGAAAATAATATTTTATAACAAAAATTGCAGTGAAAATATTTAAGACAAAATTAGAAATTAGTAATGAATGAAGAAAAGAGCTTTACATGTTGCAATTACTGCATATGTAGAGCCTAATTAAGCTGTAAAAAGGATAGTCAATACTATGACTATTATTGCTGACCCAGCATTTTTACTTACAAGACTCCTGACCTTGCTCCAAATGCTGAACATGCCTCCATCTGGTACACACGGTGATAATATCATTGTCATCACAAGTATTAGATCAATGATCGTTCCCATGTGACTGCAATCTAAAAAGTCTCATACTTGATCATTGTGGGCAATGTTATACAAAATACTATAAGCTGCCTGTCAAGTGCCTAAGAGCATTCATTTTTTTTTATTAGATAATACATCATCAAATCTCTCCACCTATGTCATGATTTAGTACAAATTCACTGAGACAGTTTATCTTCATCCCAATCATTATTTAAAGCAGTTTTCTAAGGCAGTTATGCTGTGCTCTGCTATGTTACTCATTCCCTCAGTCATTTAGCATCGTATATGTTCCCTAGGATTTCTGTTCCCTGTGAGTTTCACAGTCTTTGTGGTAAATATAAACTCATGTTAAAATTCATGTAACTCTCATAAATCAAAATTTTCTTGGATTACCTATCAATATTCCAATACAAATAAAGATAAGACTCTCTGCTAACTCATGACTATAATGCTACCTCAACAGTTTCAATTTGTATCAAAGGTAAGCTTTTTAACATGAGGAATAGCATGGTCTGATGGTCTCCTTTTAATCCCCATCAAAATATCCAACCCATCAAAAATTTCAACAAAATCTTCTGCTTTACTAGTTATGGCTGAAGTAGAAATGGGTACATTCTCATAACTGAAGTTGTAATACACTCCTCTCTCCCAGACCAGTTGTTGTTGGGTCATATAAGGTTTGCTAAGTACCTGCAAAACTTTGCAGTTTGGCCATGAGAGCATGCTTTTTTATCTAGAAAGGACTGGAGATTCACACATGCAGGTCTAAAGCAATTAAGTGAAGCCTTACAGTGATAAATATGTTTTAGAGATTACACATATTTTATCTACATACCTATGCAAAAAAAAAAAAAAAAGATGAACCCCCAAAAGAGGTTTTGCTATGCTAATCATGAAAAATCTCACTTATTCAAATCAATATAATGAGCCCTGAAAAAGAATCAGACATGTTCTACTGCAGCATGAAAAAGATGTGCAGGAAAACTGCAGCTGATGCATTCTGTATTACTATATAAGATAAAACTGTACATATAACCAATCAGGAACTTATGTCATTTTTGCATTATTTATATTATGAAAAACCTATTTTTATTGATATATAGATACGTTAAATCAATTTTAACAAACCTTGTGTTTCAGTGTTTAACCAGGTGTTAATGCGGTAAAAAATTAATTATTTAATCTCTGCACCAATTAATTTAACGAACAATGGATTAATGACTTTCCTGTGTCGTGTATTCCTTTTTATTGTTAATGTTTAAGTAACTACACAACCACAGAAAAACTAGGCTAATATGAATAAACTGAAATAGAGCAGGGAATAAAAGTGAAACTGACACGACAAGACTACCAATGGAAAGAATGAATTCTTACATAAATATCTTCTGAAATAAAACAGCTTTACTACCTAAATAATGGGATTCCATGTTATAAATAGATGCACATATTTAATTTTCTACATGATCTAATCCTCTAGAGTTACTCCCATGTGAAACACACTTGGAGTATGTATGGTATGATAAACCTCATACTTCTGTACAAATCAAAGGCTGAAACATCAATTTGGTAACAGAAAAGCCTTTTCACCCAAGAGCAATTGGACTGTGGAGCCTTCTGCTGCAAGTTATTGCTGATGTTAGTAGAACAGTTGGGTTCCATGAAAGGAGCAAACTGGTAAATATATTATAATAATGATGTGGGTTATAGTAGAATAAAAACCTAACCAGGAATTTTGCAAGACATGTCCTCATACACCAAAGCACAAAGTATCCTACATCAAAATGGTCCAGCCTTTTACAGGTGTAGTTACAGGTTAAATTTCAGCTGTAGGATATTCTCCAACATCACAGGTTCCCTCTCATCTTTTAACCCTCATACATAAGCCTTCCACTGTCATCTGGATATAGTAGCCGCAGCTCAGCCTCTATGAACCAGGCTGTTTGCTGTTAGAAGGAAGTATTAGACTATTAGGGGAAGTATATTTCTTCCAAAAGCCACTGTCATCTCCTTGTGTTTTCTCTCATCTTTCTTTTAAACAGGTGGTACTGACCACTGCCAGGACAATAGACCTCCATTCTGAATCTGTGTGGCAAATCCTGTGTCTGCATCTGTCAGTGTCTGGCAAACATTCTGCTTCCTCTGTCTGGATATAAATAAATATAGGCAAGGTTTCTGTAAGGATGCTGGGGGGGTCCTACATTTTTAAACAGTTCTAAAGCTGCATTTTGGCAGCAGAAACATAGCCACTGTGCTGATATACTTGATCCAGTTAATGTCAAAAACCTCAATATGAAATCACAGTGAGAGCCCCGTCATATAAATGCATAAAACTCAATGTTCTGTTGCTATTTGTGGTTTAAGTACTATTCATGGCTTGTCTTTGAAAGAAAGCGTGTAGCAAGAGAAATTCACATGAGAAAATAAAGCCCTTACCCAGAAGAGGAAAGACTCAATAATGATGTAAAATCCTTTCTGTACACAGGATTTATTAATATTTTGCTGCTGGTAGCATTCATCTCTCTACTTTAGACAGCTCATTAAACAACTGCTAAAGTGATTAATAAATTAACTTATGATAATAAATTAACAGCTTACCCAAGATCAGAACCACTTTGACCACACAATTATCTCCAGTTCCCCAAGGCTCCATTCACACCATAACCTTATACCTGGTAAACCAAGCAGTACTTAAAGAATACTTACTGATAATTACATTAGATATATCGCATATTTTTTTTCCTCTCTGAAAATGATGCTGCAAGGTTATGGACTTTGTATTATGGTTTCTAGAAGCAATATTGACTCAACTATAAGCTCTTAATAATATAATTATTATGCTCTATAAAGGATTCCAGTCTGATGTTACTCTGTTTTCAAACCACAAATGTGTGAAATCTATAGCAAACCAACGTTATTGTGAAAGTTCTACAGATACAATAGCATGTTTCAGAAGCGCTACTCTGAAACCTGCACAACTAGAAGCAAATAATAAACTGTCAGCATGCATTTGAAAAGATAAAAGCATCTTGTACAATCTCATAAATGTCTGAGGATGTCATTTTCACTGAAGTTTCTACAGTGGCTCAAGCATCAAAAATGCCTGCAGCCCTCTGAGTAACCTCTTCACATACACTTCCTTTGAGTAACCGTTTTGCATACACCTACAGGTCATCCTGTCGCACTACAGATGAGCCCTAACCAAATGCCAGAAATTAAGACATCTACATTTTCATCTTTTTCATATTTGAATACAACCTTTATTGTGACAAGTCCATCATAAGGTCCAAAACATATTTATGGAGGAAAGGTCACAAAACCAGTGTTTACCACCTGGACTATACTAAGTATACATTCTTCTGCATTTGGTTCTTATTGCATCTTCCCAGAGAAAGGGCTGGTGATAATCGACAGCTTAAGAATTTTGAGCAGGCTGCAGATAATTTTAGGAGTTTGATAACTCTGATTTGATCTCTGAGTAACTTTTCCTAATCAGTGGAGAAATTTCTGTAAATTATCACTCTACAGAGTTTGACTGAAGAAAAACCCATGTATATCTTGTAACCACACAGAGCACTGGCAAATAAGTAGAGAGGAAAGGATGTCATTAACATTTTCTGTAGCAAGACGCAGCCTCACATAGCATTCACGTAATCGTATCAGGTCATCACTCTGGACGGATGGACAACCAGATGGGTCCTGTTTAATATCTTTATCAGTGATCTGGAGCAGGCAATGGATTGTGGTCTCACCAGGTTTGCAGATAACACTAAATTTGGGGAAATATGCCGGAAGACAGGCTGCCATTCACAGTGTTCCAGACAGGCTGAAGGAATGGGCCAACAGGAACCTGATAAAATCCAACAAGGCTAAACACCAAGTCCCACAGCTGGGAGGGAAGGACACCCTGCACTGATACTGTCTGCCTGGCTAGGGAGCAGATCTGCAGAAATGTCCTGGGTGTAGCGGCAGATGGTGCTCTGGGCATGAGCCAGCAGTGCACCCAGGCAGCAAAGCAAGCCAAAGGTATCCGGGGCTGTGTTAGCGGGGCGACAGCCTGTAGGTTGGGGGAAGGTTTTATCTGTAGTCAGATTTTACCTGTAGTCAGAACTTATGAGAGCACATCTAAATACCACATCCAGTTTTGGTCTCTCTGGTGCCAGGCAGACATTAATAAAAGGGAATGAGTTCAGCAGAGGGCTGCCAAGACAGTGGCAGGGCTGGAGCACTTGCCTCATTAACAGGGGTCTGCTGAGCCTAGAGAAGAAGAGGCTTCAGGAGGACCTAGCAGCATAAATTGAAAATAAAACTTGGATATAAGGAAAACCGTGTTCTCCATGTAGTATGCAATGTAGCAAGTTGTGCCCAGAGAGGCTGTGCATCCTCCACCACCGGTGGTTTTGAGGACCTAGCTGGATAAAGCTGTGAGCAACCTAATCTCATCCCATAGCTGACCTTGCCTTGTGCCAGGAGCTGGACCAGAGATCTCCAAGGCCCTTTCCCACACGAGTTATCCTATGATTCTGCAAAGAGCTGTATGAATGGGTAACCTAGGTGTCTATCAGATGTGGAAAATATAAAGCTAGTTTATTTCCATTAAATACTTCAATAATTTTGAAGTATGATCTGAAAGAAGAACTAAAACCTGCACACCTATCCCTATTTCAGTTAGTAGGTGCACATTCACAGAATTAACTTTGAGGTGCTTTTGAAAAACCTGATGACTACATTTCCAGATTTCTTCACAACTTATTTTCTTAATATTTTTAAGTTGTATCTGCATATTAACACATTTTTGTCTTTTCATCTCTGTTTCTTAGCCAATTCTTATTCCGATGATTCACATCACATGTCAAAAGAATACAACTTACATGCTTAGATGTAAGATGCTGAAATTAATTTTCTTAATGAGTGCTACCATATGTATATGTCATACAGTGTTCTCAAATTACTTCTGCTTTCAGGATCATAGATCACATTTAAAGATTAAGAGATTAATTAGAACTTCCATAAACTGCCTGAATACACTGTAAATAAATCCCTTGCTTGGGTGCTCACTACAGATACGTTCCAAATACAGTCTGTAAAGCCCTCTTATCAATATCAAGGTTCTTTCATGACACTGCAATGAAACCTGTTATTCATGCATTTTATTTTCAGATTTACATTCATTTTCTGTACTAATAAAACACCAACATATACTAGGTCCAGATTTCTCAAGGACCACTCTTTAATGAGAAAGTTGGCAATCTTTTGAGAGCAGCATTCCAGACTGCATTTTTCTCTCTTAACTTAGACATCAAAGAGGTCAAAGAGTAATCTCAGTGAGAACCAGAAGACACTGCTTCTCAGAAACCACAGGTGTCTTATCGGCAAGCATATCAGCCTTTCTGCGAGGCCTAGATAGCAGGAAATGTGGATCTCAGCAGGAGTGAGCTGCTGCCTTTCACTGCTGCCTCACTCTAGATGCGGTGGCTTTCTTAGCCCTTTTATCTGACATCCTAAACCAGCCTTTACATGGGGTTCTGCTCTTCTTTAATAAGCTGCTGATATCCAATCCAGTATTATAAATGATTGGATTTGGTGACAACTTAGACACATAATAGGAGATGGTAATCTCAGTTTCAATCTTTTCCATGGAATCTAGCTCTACAATTTAAAAGGAAACGTCCTTCCAGGATTTTATATAGATTAGACACATCTTATAAAAAAGGACAAAACCAGATTGTCAACCACATCCAGATCACATGTATGCAGACACAAATACAACCTTCAATTAATAAGGAAATGCTTGCAAGAATATGGATATCAGCCATTTCCACTCAGGAAATGCTGAAATAGTAAAACAGCCTGAAAACTTTATCATACTACATTAGCAATTTCCCATTACATATTATTAGGAACTGTCATATTACCCTAGAGTTCAGCACAATCATGGATCTCCATTAATTTATCAGAGGGGCTTTCTTCTCTCCCTGACACAACTGCTAAACTACACAATGGTACTCTTTCCTTCTGTCAGAATACGGCTCCATCAGATTAACCATCTGGCCAGAAATACTTTCCTTTCCTGTTCAAAATCTGTTCCATATTCTACCCAGAAGAGGTTTTGAACACAAAAGGGCTATTCAGGCCTTGCCATTTATCTGGCAGAGCAGACTTCTATCCAACTGCAGATAGACTCACAGCTGTGATGATGTTCTGCAGAGAGTAATTTTCTATCCACAAGAGAAACTGTTTAATAAAAAGAAGAACCTATTCTCTGATTCACAAGGAAGGCTATATCACACAAGCACAAGGGTGTACTATAAGTATGATTTCTTTTGCTATTTGTAAATCAATGCCAGCTAATCTCAAGCAATTGGGGCCAGATTAGTTTAAATAATTTTATATAATATTTACAGCATATTTCAAGGAAGGAAGTAGGTTAACAGTCATAGTGTTCTTCCTCTAAATTTCCAATACAGACATTAGCTAGCAGTGAGAGTGCCATAGTGTTACTATGCTATTTTAAGCAAGATAAAGCTCTGTGTTGCAATGAAAATTCCTGGACCCAAATTCCCAGATGAACAAATCTCTGTGTGTTCTCTATACCAGCAAGATAATCTTCTTCTTTCTTTCATTTACCCTAACTGTAATTCAATCGTCTACCAAAAAAGTGAAGGAGCGCTGCTAAAAGCAACAGGAGTAAAGAAACTCCTATTGTGCAAAGTTTAGTCATTGCATATAACTTTAAGTGAATTCTTCTTTGAAACTTTATTTGAATTCCTAGGTGAAGGAAGAAAAACTCTTTCAAATTTACATGTACAGTAACTACACAGCATGATTATTTCCCTATTCTTTTTCTCTTTATTGAAGAAGAAGACCGGACAACTTTTTTTCAGATGATCTTACCTTTCTGGTCTTTCTTAAAGCAGATAATTGAGCACCTTCCAATAAATACTATTTTAGCTCAAATGAAAGGAAATCTAAATCACACAAGAGAGTCAGTGCATCATCCAACAATTATTGCTTGCCTTTTTCAAAGATGTAGCCAACACAGAGCCCTGTGCCAGCTAATTGAACATCCAGTTGCCATTGGGCTCTATGAGGAGCTAGAGAAGAGGTGCCATAAAGGCAGAAATCCAAGTAGTATCAAAAGCTGAAAAAATTAGATCCAGTTTTAAGAAGTAAAGCCACAGGCATAGGCTGGAGCTTGTTGAGCTCAAGAGTGCAGGTAAAAAGCCTGACTACTGGACTGCCTAGACATCAGTGTACCTTCACTAGCTACAGTGGAAGCTGAATGCAAAGCACTCAGAGGGAGAGTGCAAATGGCCTCCAGTAACACTGACCTTCTCCGTGCTGCTAATGTTGGTTTGATTAGAAATTACTCAAAGATTACCAGTGGCAGCTCACTGGATCTAGGTGCATCAACCTTTTAGCTTTGGCTTCTTCACTGAAATAATCTCATGTAATAATAAAACAATACAATTGTTCACAGGAACCAGCCACTGTCAGGGCCTCTGTAACCTATGCATTTGCCTATGAAGAGCATGTTTTTGGAAAGCAGAAAGGGGTTTTTTTTTATCCATTCCTGTTGGCTTAAGGACACCACACAGTAGCATAAATACAATATGGGACAATCGGCAATATTACTTCTCTGTTCAGGTGGTTAATTCCAACCTAATATAATTCTTGGGCCGGTGTCTTTCCTTTCATCCCTTTCAGGGAAAAGATCTTTTCCAGATACACATCCGACTAGATTTCTCCTGGAATCCATAAAAATGAAAGTTTGGAAACAGAGAAGAGGTTCAGGACTCAGGACCTACCCTTTTTTCTTTCTTTTTTTTTCTTTTTTTTATTTCCCCCCCCCCCCCCCCTTAGTGTACGTTCATTCACTCAAGTACTGTTAACAAGAGAGTATATATTAAAAAGTCTAGTCACAGTCTTAATGTGACTGATGGTAGCCTAGAAATAGGAAATTTTTCTTTTGAGATCATCTTATAATTGCTAACACAAAACTTTTTATATCATGTAGATCTTAGGAACTTCTAGATTTGTTGCTCTTTTCCCTATGAAGTGTACACCTTTTCATGTGTTCTAATTTAATTATAAATTTCTTTCTATTTCCAAGACAGAAGTGTTCTCACTCTCTAGCTTTATTATTCTTTAGGCAGACTATGAATTCTTTACTTCTACCTGGGTTTTATTGCCACTCCCTGTTACTCTGTGGGTTTTTTTCTTACAGCATTGTGGTGGGTTGACCTTGGCTGGATGCCAGGTGTCCACCAAGCTGCTCTATCACTCCTCTCCTCAGCAGGACAAGGTGGAGGAGAAACTAAGATGGAAATAACTCATGGGTCAAGATAAAGGCAATTTAACAAAGCAATAGCAAATATCATGTGTGGAAGTAAAGGAAAACAAAAGTTTTTCTCTACTTCCCATCAGCAGGTGTTGTCCAGCCACTGCCCAGGAAGCAGGGTTTCAGTACATTTAGCAGTTGCTCCAGAAGACAAACATCACAATAAGGAATGCCCCACCTCCTCATCCTCCTTTCTTCTAGCTTTTATTGCTGAGTGTGATGTCATATGGTATGGAATATCCCTTTGGTCAGTTTGGGTCAACTGTCCTGGCTATATCCCCTCCCGAGATCTTGCCCACCCCCCAGCCTATTGGTATGGGGGAAATATTGGAGAAACAGCCCCTGATACTGTGTGAGCACTGCTCAGCAGTAGCCACAACACTGGTGTGTTATCAGCACCTTTCTAGCTACCAATACAAAGCACAGCACCATGAGGGCTGCTATGGGGAAAACTAACTCCATCTCAGCCAGATCCAATATAAACACAAAGATTTCCTCCTGAGCTTCCAAGTTGTCTTTGTTTCAGACACCACCTTCTACTACTACAGTGTTTATTTTTACAGTAGAATAAAACAATGTACCTTTCATGTGACCATTCCCATCTCATGTAACAGGTACTACAGATGGATTCATTAATCAATCCAACTTTTCCTCACTGAGTCTTTGTTCTCATCATTTTCTTGTGGAATTGTGAGGAATTTTTTGATTACTGAAGTTTCTAATGTGTGGGACCTGGGCACGGGGAGACTTTGTTTTCCTGAAGAAACACTTGTTAATGGCAGTCATGAACTGAGATATCCCACACCTTGGCACACAAGTAAAGAAGTGGAATCAGGGAAAATAGTATTTCTTTATTTTTAACTCATAGAATCAATTTTCAGCTTACTCCCTACATTGTTTCAGGCCATATGCTTTTATGTATCTCACCTACCGCTCCCTTTTCAGCTTTAGGCTGGACTACAAAGCTCTTACTCCTGTTTGCTGTAGCAGTGGTAGCACCGTTAACTTTAGTGAGACTGCTCATCCAAATAATAATTTGCTACTGATTTTAGGAATCTGCTGGGAAGTGAGTGAGTTCAAATTCACATGTTCAGCCAGTGAAATCAATAGAGGAAAGATGAAAGGCACCTGCCGTCATTCTGAGGGGTGCTTAGCAAAGTAATCTGAAGCTGGATATCAGCATGATTTTGATAGCTGTGTTTCTATAGAGTACTGCAATGTCCACGACTTGCATCAAGCTGGCAATCTCCCCATGTCTGAGGAATCTCTGGCTAGTGTAATAGGATATATTTGGTTTATGTTCTTGCTATTTACCATCAAAATAGCGTATATTCTTCTATATGATTCAAATCCATATAATGAAAGGTGATAAAATCATTAAGATGAGCTTCTGGGGCACTTCCAGAAGTGAGGTATGTTGTACATGGGAACACGAACAAAACTCTAAATTGAGAGCTGCTGTAACTCATGCACCAAGAAATCAGAGGGTTCTAGTGCAGCAGGGGAAGCTGGAGAAAGCATGTACAATACAGCAATGTACTCTGTATGGGTAATGTCATAATAGCTGCATGGTACTTCAGTGAAGCATGTATTGACCTTTTCACTCTGTGTATGCTTTTCAAGGGACAGGAAAATATTAATTAAGCATTAATCTGCAGTTTGTGCATTTTATTAAATGTAAAGCTTTTTAACTAAAATAACAATAAATGCAAACTTGTCCTTTTTTCAGAAGCAGTATTGAAAGGCTTTCTACTATAGGGCATTCTGAAGGTCATTTGCTGAAGGAGAGCTCAAACCTGGCAGGGGTCATGACTGCCATAAGTGTCTAATCATCTGGGGTCAGACCAAATCACCCAGGTTGCTATTGATAGCATCCTCTGTGGCTGCATGCAGGCCAGCACAGCCCCAGCTGCTTCCCACACTCTCTGTTGCACGTTCAGCATCTCATGCTTTCCTTTAAAAGGCACTATTTTTAGGGAGGCGATCAAACACTCTTTGCACTTGTTTTAAGGAAAGGCATTCAATAGCAATACAGGTGATCTGAAAACTGAGCTGAATCCTTAATGCAGTGTAAGCCTTCCATCGCTTGTACCAGCTTAAAAAGTACAGTTATAAGAAAATAGAGGGTATATAGGTTTTTTTCCCCTCTCACTGCAGACAGGCAAAAATTTGGAAAATATAGAACTTTGGAAGGTGACAATATGATTTATAAATATAGGGGGCAAGGGAAAAGCATTCAGAAAAACAATATACAGATTTTTCCAGTGGGTACACAGTTTAAAACGTGCCTGTGCCATATGGAACATTGATGATTTATAACCAGGGGACTTCAAGCTTGCGAAATGTATAAAACTATTCCCAGCATATTTATTAAAAAGAAGAATAGTTGCCATGCAGAACAGCATTTACTATGCTAATTTTTTTCTATTTAAACAGAGGAATAAAAAAATAATCCATAACTTAAAAGGCCAACCATTCATTTATTTCTTTGTTCTTAACAACCTGCTTTAACACAGCAATTTATCCTTATTTATTTATTTTCCTTTCAGACTACCCTGCAAGCCTGGATGGTGTCAAGAAGTATTAGCAAAGAATCGAAGGTCATGGGATGCTGCTGGCTACTGTGGCATGAAGCTCAGTCAGCTGGGTGCAGCACGCTCACTTGCTGACATATGGAAGACAATATAGTGTGAAGAACCACTCCCCCATCAGCACTGGGCACAGCTGCACGCGTGCAAAGAAAGTGTGATATAAAGACATAGAGGAAAAAGGACCAGTATACATGAAGCAGAAACAGCTGTATGCATGTTTTCTCAAGGTATGAATGTGTTGTGGGTTTAGCCTTGGTAGGCTGCTCAGCCCCACGCAGCCACTTGCTCACTCCCTCCACAGTGGAATGAGGGAGAGAATCAGAAGAAAAAGTGAGGAAAACTTGTGGGTTGAGATAAAGATAGTTTAACAGGTAAAGTAAAAGCCACATGCAAGCAAAGCAAACAAGGAATTCATTCACCACTTCCCATCGGCAGGCAGGTGTGCAGCCACCTCCAGGAGAGCCGGGCTCCATCACCTGTAACAGTTACTTGGAAAGACAAAATGCCCTAACTCTGAACATCCTCTTTCCTCCTTCTTTCCCCCACTTTTATTGCTGAGTGTGATGTCATATGGTCTGGGATATCCCTTTGGTCACCTGAGTTCAGCTGTCCCAGCTGTGTCCTCTCCCAACTCCTTGTGCACCCCCAGCCCCCTCACTGGTGGGGGTGGGTGAGAAGCAGAAAAGGCCTTGGCTCTGTGTCAGCACTGCTCAGCAGTAATAAAAAGCATCTCTGTATTACCAACACTGTTTCCAGCACAAATCCAAAACACAACACCATGCTAGCTAATATGAAGAAAATTAACTCTATCCCAGCCAAAACTGGTATAGGATGGTAGTCCTTTAACATATATAGTAGGAAAAAAACATTAATGTCAGAATAAAGCAGAGGGAGAACCACAAATCAAAGGTCCTTTACAGTTCTCTCTGTGACTGAGAAAACAAATCTTTCTGTTCTATCCATTGCAGTTAACTAGATGCATTTTTTAGGATAAAAATCAAGGAGACTAAGTTCTCTGAGACCGAGAATATGCTGGCCCTGACCCACTTCCCTCTTGTACTAAGTATAATCTGAGCTTGGCCCCTGCAGTCCTGTGCAAGGGCAGGGCAGATGTCTGAGGCAGACATTATGGTCTAAGACTGCTTGTCAGACAGAAGATGGCTTCTACCACCTTCCACGGTGGCCAGCCATGCCCTTTTCAGGCACTACCAGTACTATACTCCTGGACATTATTTCCATTAAATATGCTGGAAGGTTATTGACACAGCAGCCATTAATATTCTTTGTAATGACAATTGTTACTCTGCCAGGCATTTTGTACTTACTATGCCTAGTAATAATTATGTTGTTAAATAATCCTTGCATGACTGTTAAAAGCAGGGGAAGGAAAAGTTGGGGAGAACGAGTGAAGTTTAGGTCCAAATCAGGAATTACGTGAGCACTAGTAACTTCTCAAGACTCTATTAATATTCTTGCTTTTCAGGAATGATTATTGCTGTCAGTGAGCTTTGCTCTTTCTGTGGGCTACCATCACCAACAGAACTGCAGTCTACATAACAGGAAACAATGAATGCATCAGTCCTCAAACAGTAAAAGCTAGTAGACATTTCCATTTTAATTTCAAATGTAGTCTTTCTCAAGATTTAAAAATAGTTTACCTTATTTGTATATCTTTCCTTTGTTCCTTCTGATCAGAGCTGAAGCAGAAGATCTGAAATACAAAAAGAAAAGCTTCTTTAAATGTTCCTGAAACCAGGAAATACCACTGATTCTAGTTTTCTGGCTTATTTCAAATATCTAAGAAATTCTAATTGCTATGATTAGGCTCAGTTAAATAGTCAAACTAAATCTTTGTTTAATATAAATCAAGGACATCAGATTTAGACATCAAACTTCTCAGCTGTTATTTGAAAAAAAAGAATACCTATTAGATATCACTGTAGCGAGTGCAGTTCACAAAATGCTTACAGTCACAATTTCTCTATAGAACCCCAGAATTCACAGTGAATCTTCTTTAATTCCTCTTTCAACTTCTTTTTAAATCTTGTTACAAAAAAAAGAAACCCGAGAGAGTGATATAGCCTCTAAAACACATCTTTAAAACTTTAATATTCTGTCTTACACTTTCACTAAGTGGTTTAATTGATTCCCTTTCCTGAAAGATTGATGTACAGGATTTTATGTGCTGTTGAATGCCACCTGTTCTATAATCATTTTAATTATTGAATTGCATCGTTTTTACCAGCACATAACACCTTCACTTTAGTTTAAAATGACAGATCTATTTATGCCTCTGTATGATCTTTCCTTGCATTAGGTTCTTAACTGTCATAATACAAATCCAGAGGCCCTTATTTAGGAATTGGAGCAGGTCTTCTCTTTTTCTTTATTTACTCTGAGCTATGAAGCAGAAAATAGTCAGATTACTTCAGGCCAATTTTGGTTTTTAGGGTAACACATCTAAAAGTGGGGCTGGATGAAATTAGGTGTGTTCAGGTTTTTTAATCGCTATACTACTAAAATGTGAGGTCAGCTACAGAAGGAACTGTTTTATTTTGTTTTCTTTAAATGTGGGATCAAAGAAACCCATAAACCTGGCAGAACCATTTATTTCATTCCACAATATAAACTCATTTCTTAGATCACACTAAACAGCTGTGCGTTGACTATATATGCTTATGACTATGGCTGTAATAAAACCTTTGAAGAAAATCCCTTCTGTAAGCACATCAGTTGAGGAACATAGAATGTATATCCCACACCATTAGTCTCAGTGCTTTTTCTTTAGTATGCTGTTTCATATTTAGCTACAAAAAGCCTTTGTAAACATATTTTTTAAGAAGTCACCTATAGTCAGTCTAATGACTAGAGCAAAATATGTATTGCTCAGGATATGCAATGAAACCATTATCAATAAATCACAACATGAATATTACAGTATTTAGACAAATTAACAAGTTTCACAAAGAATCTTCCCATTTCCAGTGAAGTGTCTTGGAAATTCAGCTGTTCACCTATTAAGGTGAATCTCCCTTCACACCAACTTGAATATGTTGGGTAGCTATACGTAACATAAAATACCTCAATAAGAACATGGAAAGGTATGGAACATATTCCTCAGTACTTTAGTAAAAGTATTACAGGAATGAATGAATAAAATTAATACTCCAGTCTTTCTATTCTTACAGTGCCATTAACTACTTAGGTTAGACTATAGTCAGACAGAAGCAAGGAATGCCCTGCATTCTCGACATGTATGGAAATGAAAAATCTTCCTGGAAATTAAAATGAAAATCTTCAGCTCAGATGTCTATTTTGTGGTTTTGTATGACACCAGAACAAGCTGTAACTTCTTCATTTGCTCTTTTAATGTAACATAGATTCA
Organism: Falco punctatus; assembly: GCF_963210335.1. Lineage (NCBI taxonomy): Eukaryota > Metazoa > Chordata > Aves > Falconiformes > Falconidae > Falco > Falco punctatus. Next base: position 68,696,240 of record NC_137584.1, on the reverse strand, counting down.
CAGCACCAGCCTTCATTTTATCTCTCAACCTAAAATAGTATATGCAGCTTTTATGTTGTGACATTAAAATAGGCTTTCCTGTGACTGCTACTGTTTTATAGCAAAATTTTATTTCCTGATGTAAAACTCTGGAAGTGACCTAAATCTGTAACATAAATCTATGAGTAAGGCACAGGATAGCTAAGCTGAAAGGAAAAGCAATTGAACAATAGAATGAAAGAGAACATTAGCTTTATGTCCTTGTCTTTCTCGAGACCTAAACTCAAATCCAGGCTTGGATCATAAAAGAAAATTAGTTTGATCTTCTCATTTTGGCATCCATTTGTGGAAATCAGAGTACTTCAATGGAGTTAACACTCCCTGGTCAAGGGAAACATGAAACTGAAAGTCCACAAGTGTTCAGAGCAAGCAGATGGAGGATGTTCTGGCATAAATTGCCTTCAGCTGTCCCCCTCCTTGGGACCATATCTGGGACCAAGCCAGTGCAACTCATCTTGATTTCAGAGAGGGTGTAACAGACCAGATAAGTCTCAGGATGATAATTGGCTTAAAAATTATTAGCAGAACAGACCTGGCACTGACCATGAAATGGCAAAAGTTTCTCAAGAATATCTAAGAACTGAACACACATATTCTTTAATATTAATTTCAGTTTAGCATTTTCAAGGACTGAAAATTCCAGTTGCTCTTCATTTGGAATATGTCTTAAAACCTTATGGAATGGCACAAAATAAATGGACTGACTTTTGTGATTTGTGACTTTTCTGAGAGCAATGGGTTGACTCCATATTATGCAGCTGAGTACATTTACATTTAATTAGTGTGATTTTCTTCACTGTGGGCTTCTTTTGGGAATCAAGAAAATAGACATCACAAAGGAAAACGCAAAAGCCATTCTCACCATTTCTCTTTCCAGCCCCACTACCCAATTTTCTGGATACTGACAATACTTACAAGTGTATCTATGGAGCTCATCTTCATCTTTCAAATCACAGTACTTTATGCCTCTTCAAGAAATGAAACGGAACCCAAAAGACCCCAGCCTCATTTAGTCCAGCAAATCACTTCTGCATTTTGGGCTAGAGTCCATTGACCTCGCTGAATATTTTCATTTGTATGACGACAGGTAAAGAAATGTAGGCTTGGGAAAGGAAGAGGTTTATATCTCCATAAATAACCCAAGCTCCATTTCTCCATTACCACAATTGATTTTCCTCGTATCCTTTATTCACATACTGTAGTGTATGATCCAGTCTTGCAGTACCATCTACTGGGACTTTTGCTTAAAATAATTTAGGGGAATACCCATCCATTTACAAACAAACTGGGGAACCAACTATTTATACCTCTTATTCATGCCAAGTGGGGCTTTAAAGTTAAATTCCAAATCTTGGTATTTTGAAAACACAGCTGCAACCTCACTTGAGATAACGTAGTCCAATGTTATTCCCAATGTATTCTCATGAAGTTTGTGCCAAATACTTTAGCAAAATGGTAGCACAGTATCTTAAATAAGATAGTAGCAACAGGCTTGAATTTGAAAATAAGCTGGTGAGAACAAAAATAAGAGAATAAAGAATCAGAAATAATCTACAAAACAGTATTTTAAAGATTACATATAAAAAAGATGAAAACAGAATACTAGCGGTTTAAAAAATACAACCCACTAACTTGAAGAAGTTTATTTTTTTCCCTTTTTTTTTCTTTCCACCTTACAGGAGACTTGGAGGAGAAAGATCATCATAGGATCATATAACAGTTGGGGTTGGAAGGGACTTTTAAGATCATCTAGTCCAACTCCCCTGCAATAAGCAGGGGCATCTTCAACCAGAACGGGTTGCTCAGAGCCCCATCCAGCCTGGCCCTGAATGTTTCCAGGGATGGGGCATCTACCACCTCACTGGGCAACCTGTCCCAGTGTTCCACCACTCTCACTGTAAAAAATGTCCTCCTTACATCTGATCTGAATCAACTCACTTCTAGTTTAAAACCATTACCCCTTGTCCTATTGCAACAGGCCCTACTAAAACATCTGTCCCCGTCTTTCTTATAAGCCCCCTTTAGGTACCAAAAGGCTGCAACAAGGTCTCACCAGAGCCTTCTTTTCTCCAGGCTGAACAACCCCAACTCTCTCAGCCTTTCCTCATTGGTTCCATCCCCCCAGTCATTTTTTTGTGGCCTGCCCCTGGCCCTACTCCACAGGCCTTCATCTTTCCTGTGCTGAGGGCTCCGGAGCCAGATGGAGTACTCCAGGTGGAGTCTCACCAGAGTGGAGGGGCAGAATCACCTCCAGTCAAGCTGCTGGCCACACTTCTTTCGAGGCAGCCCAGAATATGGTTGGCTTTCTCAACTGTGACCACACTGCGTCAGCTTATGTCCAGCTTTTCATCCACCAGTACCCCCAAGTCCTTCTTGACAAGGCTGCTTTTAATCCCTACATCCTTCAGCCCTTATTGATACTACGGGTTGCCCCAACCCAGCTGCAGAACCTTGCGCTTGGCCTTGTTGAACCTCATAATGTTATAACACAGGCTCACTTTTTGAGCTTTTCCAGGTCCCTCTGAATGGCATGCTGTTCCTCGGGTATGTCAACTGCACCACTCATCTTGGTGTTGTATGCAAAGATGCTGAGGGTGCAGTTGATCCCACTGTCTATGCCACTGATGAAGGTATTAAACAGTACTGGTCCCTGTATGGACCTCTAAGGTCACCCATCACTGATCTCCATCCAGACATTGAACTGTTGACCACTATTCTTTGGATGTGTTTACAGCATCTGACTCACTTTTCACAGTTTAATAGAAAACTAAATGGTAGAAATACTGCAAGTGCTTCATGTGCTTGGAAAGGTCTCATTGTCCATTCTCTCTTACAAGGGCTATAGGAGCTAGTAACATTATTTTGATTACTATTGTTGGTAACTCCAAGGTGATGTGCACTTTCAGCCTTAACTGTATATGCTATCTATCATTACTTTTCAAGCATTCTGGTCAGTCAACATTGACAGCCATTTCCTTTTCTCCAAAGGCATGCTGTATTAGCAGTTCAGTAGAGTTGCCAAATATTTTTAATATTTTTAAAGGAAAAACAGTCCAAAACTGAGTATTTGATATTTTCCTTTAGTAATAAAAATAGAAAAGTTGGCTCCACAGAAGGAAGAATTACCAACTGTGATCTCTGTTCAATGTCTGCCATTAACTAGTAACAAACAGGTTTTCTTTTCAACTGCAGCTTTTATTTAGGCAGGATAAATGAGAAGGAGAAGTATAGCATTTTTAACTATGATCAAATGTTTCATTTTACTGTTTCTCTTGAACATACATAGATGTATATTCCCTGAGTTGAATAATTCCCCTAGGTGTGTTGAGCTAGCAAAAGAGATACAGATTTAAAATAGATTCAGATGTACCAATTACAGGAAAGCAAGTCCCTATGCATCAACTGGACCATGGCAACTGTCCATATATGTGCTCTTAGGTCACAACAGAGGCCAGATAATAGAGATTAACTTAGCCCTCAGCAGGATGGTGTGTGCAGACGAACAGTTCACACTGAGCAGCTAAGGGGTGGTAGCTTGTCCTCCACCATTAAATTGGTTGCTTGTTTTAGCTCTATACTTGACGGTGGTCCAAGGCTTTATATAGAGCATTACTTTAAGATATAAGCTTTTATCTGTGTGTAGTAAGTAGCACAGTGCTGCCTAGACTATGATGGGACTCCTAAACTAGATGCCATAAGGTGCAACACAAATTACAAATACTAGAAGGAACTTTAAGCATAGAATTACAGTATTTCACTTCTGGAACCAGGGCTTCCCTGATTCCACCACAGTCCAACAAGCTTTCATTACATTTAGCCTACGCTGGACATACACTGACTTTGAACAACCACCTTTCACATCTACACTCTTAAATCTTTCAGTCTAATGAGATAACACTCATCCTTGAGGAAACGTAAGAAACATTCCACAGTACGAAGGGTATTCTGATATAAAAAAGATTAATCAAAGATAAATGTGATGCCATTTTCAGAGTAAAACACAAGTGGGATGCTTTCAAATTCCCTGTCTGGTGTAAGGGGGAATTTGAGAGATGTGGTTCAGTAATCAACCCATCTGAGGGAAGTTCTCAGTGAAATACATGGCTTCACGTTATAGAGCTGAAGAGCAGAAGGGAGTAAATTCTGTGGTTGTTCTCCAGACTCTGTTTAACAGGTCATTCAGATTCTGCCAGTTACTTCTCTCCAAGTCCCGTAAGTTATGTTTGACTTTCAGAAAGGACATTGAGCAGTGATTTGAAGACTGCAATACAATGAGAATTCAAGCACTTCCTTTGTTCCAATGGTTAATCAATCTCACTTTTAAGAATATTGTGCCTCATTTTAATTTTAACTTGTCTGTCTGCAGCTCCCAGTCATTGGTTCAGTGTTCTGTATTTTTCCCCTGAAGATACTTACACACTATAATCAAATTATATCTCAGAGATTGTGCAGTCTCTGAAGGGCATTTTACGGTACGTTTCTGTACCACCATTCCAACCTCCTTTTAAAAAATGTTGAAACCAGAGCAGCACATGATAATCCTGTACTAGGCTTACCACTTCCATAAGTAACGTTTAAAATCATTTTCCTGCTCCCATTTGTTGCCCTCCTGCCTATGTACTAAAGGATCTGCCAGCTCCTTGATGCATAACACAAGCACAAATTTAGTTGCTTGTCCACCATAACCCCAAATTGTCTTCCAACACTGCTTTCCAAGACATAGTACCCTATTCTGCTTATTTTTCTGAGTTCCTTATTTCCTCTCCAGTTCAATGACACTTTGTTTGGCAGTGTGTGTCTTAGACCAGAACATTAATGCTATGGTATTAGTAAGAACATCATTACCTTCATTTAGAGTTGGTAGATTTAACTGAAAATAGTTGCCTTTTTATAGACTGAAGCTCTGGACATCACATGGGTATCTGTGGTCACGTTACAACATTACAAGATGCAGCTGTTACATAGACACAAAGACAAATCATAGAATCATAGAATGGTTTGGCTTGGAAGGGACCTTAAAGATCACCTAGTTGGGCAGGGACACCAGATTTCCCTGCCCTAGAACAGATTTCCTAAAGCCCCATCCAGCCTGGCCTTGAAGGCTTTCAGGGATGGCTCATCCACAACTTCTCTGGGCAAAATCAGTGAGGTAAAGAGAAAGGAAATATATATATATATACATGTCTGTATATATATAAAAAAACTCAAAGATTTACATATTGTAATATTCTTTAATATTTACAGCTTTACACAACTTTAATTTTACTGTTTCATAAGTTTAATTTTAAAATTCTTCTTCCTTTGTTCATACATCTCAAATTTTATCACACCATCTGCACTATACAAATGCCTGCACACTTCACTGTAATTGTGTTTTCCATGCAAAAAAAAAAATACAGTAAAATTATATTATCTGTATAGCTGCTAGAAGTTCTGGCTCTGCAATCAGCATCTCTCATTTAGGCGGGCCTATGCGTTTCTACAGCTAATCACAGTGCTTTTGATAGTTCAGTTCCTTCAAAGGTGAATTATTATGAAGATGTCAGTGGCAAGGAGAGCTTTCTTGTGCCTTCAGCTTGTAATATACTGTAAGAAATTACAATGTCTTAGAAAAATACTGAGGTAAAATAAACTAGAACTGTCAAGGCCCCAGAGTATTTTATCATTTTTTTCCTGGCTTGAGTTTGGGGTTTTCTTTAATAATAAACTGGGGGGAGAGAAGATATTGTTACATTTCTGTATTTTTCGTTTGGCCTAAGAGTTTCTTTACATTCATTGGGTTGGCTTTATCCCAAAGTAGGACAACCCTGTCAGATGATTTAGGACAACATGCAGACAGACATGAATTTAAACTGTGGATTTAAGACCTTTTCTGCTGTATTATATACTGGCTTCAGTATAATGTTCATGGCCCACAGAGATTTTGAAGTGAACTCAGATTTGATCCATTCATTATTTTCAAGTTCTCAAAGAAGAACCAGAAGAAATGAGTAGAAGAGACCAAGAGAATCATCACATAATGAGGTATAAGATAAAGCACAGCCTAGCCTCAGTCCTTGAAACTGCTGTTTCCCATGTGCATGGTTAGATAAATTGCCAAATGTTTCTGCAACATAGATCTCACCCCACTACAAAGAAACAACAGAAAACATCCCTACTAATTTGACAGAAGAAAATTCCTTCTGGACTCCAATGCTGCCAAGCCTGATACAGCCATTTCATTACTCTCATATCCTGCCTCAGACAAAGAAAGTAAGATTTATTTCATTTTTTTGTAAGGAAGCCAACAGACCATCTTAATCAGATCAGCATGTTACTGTAATGAATGAATGTATGAAGTTCTGATTTTTGGCCCGGTTGGAAGAACCTGACAAGTAAGTAAACATCACTGTGAATGCTAGGGCTATGCCTCACATGTCAGGGACACAGATATTTCAAATGGCTCTGCTTGTGCTGACACCAAAAGCAGGGTCTTTGGTGAGCACAGCATATATTCAACCCTGAAGCCACTGCTGAACTGTGAAGACTTAATGGTGCGCAGCTCCAGCTGCTCAGGGACCTCTGCAGCACCTCCTGTCTATGGTGCAGACCCACCCTGAGGTCATCACTGTTCTTTATCCTAGGAAATGATGTAATTTTTAAAAGTTTACAATCTGAAACACATACTAAAAAATAGAGTATAAAAATATAAAATACAGAGCACATCTACCTGTATCTAACCCAATATATCAGAATTTCTGTGTACACCAATATAACCCATTACACACTAGTTCTGTCCTCTCATATTCTTCATGGCCAGTTATTTACCTCCACAGCTAATGCCCAACAGATCTTTCCCCTCAGGAAAACTGGAACTGTCTGAAAAGCAGAAAACATTTGCTAGAAATAACCATAATGAAGATAAGTGTTAACACAACATTCTAAACTCAGTCCAGGACACAGGCTTTCAAACTGCTATTTCCAGCTTGCAGTTGAGAAACTGTTTCAGACAACATAAAAAGCTGTATCTAACACTTTCTGACAGTGCCATATTGGCTGGGACTAACACAAAAAGGAGGTGTACATGAAAAAGCAAGGATGATTTTACCTTCATTGCTACAAAAACTTCTAAGCTATCAAAATAATCAGAAATTTAAAAGTCAAAATACAGCAAGAAACCAGCCAACTTGCCTTCCAGCAGCTTTGGTTGGAAGATCAATGGGATCTTGACAGTATTAGTATCATCTGCCCTTTACAGCTATTCAGACGTTTGTTTAAAGTGAATTAAGGAAAGCCAAGCTTTAATAGTGAAAACAGAGAGAGCAATAATAGAACAACTCAATCAAGGGAACAAAACTGTGCTATAGTCCACAGAGTTCAGAACAGAAAGGTGTGCACTTACCATTGATCAGGACAAATAATACCCAGTGAATAAAGGTTAAATAAAGCAGTAAGAAAGGTACCAAACGCCACTGAAAATAACAAGAAAAAGGACAAGCTGTAAACCTACACAGACCTTTAAAAGAGGGCTGTCCAAGCTTTGTCTAGCTGATATGTATATTGACAACAAGCAGAGAGCTAACGTACATGTAACAGAGAGGAATTCAAGCTTCTTTTTGTTAAAAAAAGGTATTGATTTAAAATTGGCCTTGCATGACATGAAAAAAAAAAACACGAAAAAAATCTTCCCAATTCAGTGTCTTAAGGACTGAATGCTACTCTTTGCCTGCATCAATTACTTTCAGACTGGTTTATTTGCCCAATCTCAGCAGGAGCAAAACCTACCTCCAGGAACAGTCACCAACAGATCTGGATAAGTGGGTCTATAAGAGTTCACAGGCACTATCCCTCTCTTCATGCAATCAATTCCTCATAAATGGACCTAGAGGAGTCTCTCATTTTCCTTCCTCTCACCAGATGTCCACAGTAGAAATTAAACCCAAAGCAGCCACTTTAGCAATCTGAAGTCTTGAAATTCAATTTTAAGTAAGAAAAAATAATTTTTAAAGAGACAGCTTTTTTTTATTTAGCCTTATAAAGTATACAAAATATTATTCATTTGGCTTTATTTCATATTCTTTCATGCTATGTAAGGCCATTGCATTGGTTTTCTAGAAAAAAACTTCCAAAATAAGCAAAAACTTTACACATAACTTCCACTTGTAAAATGAAAAACTGATGTTTTAATGTTATATGGGATCCTGAGCAACAATATCTTGGATAAGATAAAACGTCTTTTACAGAGGTGGTGAAATCAGTGCATGGGCCCACTTACTCCTTCTTCAGGTCAGCCCAAGGAGCAAGCCAGAGCTCAGCCATCAGTGCGAGGAGGGCTGGCAGGGTTGATCAGGAACTTGCCATGGTGCAAAAAATGGGGTCAGCAACGCAGACAATAAAGCCATGTATCCAACCCAGTGCCCAGTGCTAGATTTATTCACTAGTAGTTTCTTTGTGCAGACACAGAGCAATGCAGACATACTCACAGATTTTACTTTGAGAAATCCAATGAGAACAAGCAGAGTGAGGAGTTACAAAGCCTACTGTGATGCACCAATTACAAAGTTAGGATGATCTGATGAAAAATTAATAACATAGTTGTTCACAGACTCTGATAAATCTTATTCCTCAGCAGGACGTTTGTGAACTGAAGGAAGATTTCAATGCCTAAACCAAAGGTGAAAGCAAAAGAATGGAGAAAGTTGCAGACAAGGAGATTCTAGCTGGTGGAGTCCGCTTGGTGACGTACATAGAAAGAAGCTTTTAAAACAATGCAGATGCCTTATCCTTAGGTCTCAATTTTTGGGGGTTTGTTAGAATAAGGAAAAAATAAAGTATTTATTAGAATTTTCCAGGGGAAAAAAGACAAACAAAAACCAAACTGCCTTTCTTGCTTGGCAAATACCAACTCCTCAAAAGCAAAGACTTTTGTAAGAACTGTCTAATGCAATGGGTGTCTGTCAGAGTCCAACCAGTGTCCTGCTGGACACTCTGATCTCTTGCTGCTTACTTACTATGTCAACTCTTCCTTATGTTTTCAGATCCCCAGAAATTAAATATCTTGGAAGCTGGCAGCACAAGAAACTAACTCATCCCAGCTCCAAGCTACAGCCCTTTCAGTTGGGGTTAAACTTTTCTTCCCTACATGTACAAAAGGAGCATGCAGATCCTTCAAAGTTAATTTCTTCAGAATATAGTCTTTGAATCTCTTAACAAGATAGTCTTGCATTTTTTTTCCAAAATAAAGAAATACATGGAGTCACCAGAAGTTGTTTTTTGGTTTAGCTTTTCACTCTACAGAATTTTTGCAGAAAGAATATCCCATTTTGTTCCCCTCTAAGCTTTACCTTATTTTTGCTGCATGGACTGTAGTTATCTTTAATTCTATCTGATAAAATTTTATCAGGAAGTCACTTCATTATACAATTACAGATATTTAAGACATCTTTTAGTATAAATATTTTAAATGTTCTGAGCTCACCATATTCGTAGCAGCTTTAGTCACAGCTGGTAATATTAATTGCTCTAATTTCTGCCTCCATTTCTTGCTCATATTTTGTGCTTTCTCCCTGCTGGAGACAAAATTTCGCACTCAGAGGAAAGTAACACTTCAACGAAAAAGAACAATTGAAACTATATGGTTAAGACCTTAGGTTTACCTGGTATCCACTGACATCAAATAGAAGCTGGTCTCCAGAGGGCTTTGGCGAATGCATTTGCACCTGCAAATTGTGACCTTTTTGCAGTTTGCACACCCTAGATCAGCAAACAGATGCATTAATGAACATCTGAAAAGGAAAATTTCTTTGGACATTGCTCATCTGTGACCACTTGAAAAAATTGTTTGGCTGGTGCTTTGGTTGTAAGGGATAATTTATGAGCTGCGTCCTAGGAGAGCCGTCACTTCTGTCTCTTTCATTGCCACAAACGCATGAGTCTGCTGGGACACAGGAACACCATTGTGAGCAGAAGGAAGACAGCATCAACAGTGGAAATACATCATAGATAAAACTGACATGCAGACAAAAGACCTATAAATCAGATTGCAAATTAGCAACAAAAACAGGCATCTTCCTTGCTGTCAATATTCATCATCTCAGGAGCTAGGGAGGCATCAGACAGGCAATGTGTTGCTCTGATTCAGCAAACCTGAAAACCCTGACAGTAGTCACTTGACGGTCAGCACGGCTAGGTACAATGGTTCTCCTCAAACATGCAAATGAACTCTGAGCAGACTGCTCCTGTGCACAGAGTTAATGCCATGCATACAGATTTTTTTCCTTTTGCAGAAAGGAGACTTGGAGCATTTATAAATGGGCTCATTCTATCTATCTGATGTAACTAATTCCCCAGCATTTTATTACCTAAATTTCCAGGTGATAAAATTTATTGGTCCCTGAAGCTAGATAAAGAAGCTGATGTGAGTGTATCCATGTAGATGTGTGAATGTTTGTAAGGAGAGGAGAATAGACATTGTAGCATAAGAGAAAAGGCCAACAGATTTCTTTTTTATTTTCCCTTAAAATCATATAATTTAAAATTATTTGCCTAATTATTGCATTTTTAAATATCAATGAGTTCTGTTATTCTATGTAGGAAATTACAGAGAAGAAATGGAATCCCTTACTAGACATAATTAACTGATAAACAATTGCTAAGTAGGAAAAGAAACAAATATACATAGACCAACAAGATATCAGGCCATTGGTAACCAAGTATTTATTTCATTCTATAACATACTTGGCCATGAGAAAATCTGGTCCTACAGATAACCTGATCATTTTCAGTATAAAAAATCCAATAGTAAGAATGACTACTGAAGCATTCTATAAATGTAATATTACAAAGGAAATTACTTGTTTGAAATGCTAGAGTTGTATGTTCTCATTTTGTCTCAAGGTTTGAGAGAAATGACATTGCTAAGGACAGGCCAGAAGACTATATAATTCTAGAATTTTAAGAAGAAAATGTGTTAGTTTTATTAACATTTGTTAAATGCATTTAAATACAGTTTATTTTTGGGCACTGTTTTTTCTGAAGTAGTATTTACATTTATTTTTTAATTGTGAAAAGGAAAAAGATTTTCTCATATTTATGTATACATAAATACGGGGGGGGGAGGAGGGGGGCACGGGGCACGGGGCGGGGGGGCAAGCAGATCTTCTTAATTCTTCACACAAGACAGCATACTTTGGCCAAACAATGGAAGAATTCCAAAGACGTCATTTCTTTAGATGCAAAACCAAAAGGTACCGATGTCAGCCTACTAAGTTGGAGTTTTTCAAGTAGATCTGAGACAAGGCATGTCTTTACATCTAAAAATATTCTGAAATCATTAGGGTCCAATAACCGCTAACATAATTAAATTTAGTAGGGCTGTTTGCTGTGGTTTTAACTGCTTTAACTGCAGTAATGAAGAAGACAATACGATACTTGCAGTTTTCTACCTTGGACAAGAACAAAAAAGAAAACCAGAAAGTGCCATTGTGGCATTGTACAAACCCAACCATTGCGCCATCTCAAAAAAAAAGAGCAGAACTGGAAAAGCACAGAGAAAGTGACAAGAATGAACAAAGTTACTGAACCTTTGAGTTAGGAAAGGTAAAACTGCTCAGAGCCTCAGCTGGATCAGAAACATCTGTAAATAGGAGACATGCATATGACATCACGACTGTCATGAAACTGAGTGTTCCTTGAAGAAAACAGTAAGTTACAGGCAAAAATTACTTTACGATGAAATGCATAGCTGAACTGTGAGTTCATTGCTATGATGTGGTTGAAACCAGCATTATGTGTTCAAAGACAGATTTGTAGACTGGGAGAAGAAACATCCATCAGTTATTATCAACCACAACACTGTGGATACAACATTTGACAGGAGTTGGAAACACTCACGTAGGGAAGCTTCAATAAATACCCTCTTCAAAAACCCCTTCCCTACACTTGTGGTAGGTACCAGCTTCTCTCTCATGGATGACTCTAGGCTCAGCAGAGTTTTAGTGTAATCCAGTGCAGCAATGTCTTTAAACATTATTAGATGTGGAATTTTAGCAATGTATTTTAGTCAAACAGTTCTTTTTTTAAAACTTTTTTTTTTTTTTTTTTTTTACTAGCAATGTAAGCAAAAAAGAAAACCTGACTTTCCTGCCTCAGGTCTTTGGGGCGGTTCTGTATGGTCTGTGGCTGTGTCTTCCGCCTTTATCTGCAGCTGTCAGTTACTGGTGGGAATGTTCTCTGAAGCCATCTACTGTTCATTTTAAGATCAAACACCAGAACTCAGAACATCTGAGCTTGATTCAGGTTTTACAAATCAGACATTGTTTTCTGTTAAAAAGTTTCCCACAAGACTTCTTCAGCAGATGGTAGAAAAGTTATATATTATTAATGCCATCCAATTCCATTAGAAATCAAGGGTTTGCTATCTAGGACAGACATAATTCATAATCTCCATCTGTATAGAATGTTTGATTCTGAAGTTTTACATAAACAATGAAAACAGATAAGTCTACTCACTAGTTATTGGAGAATCAGTGCTGTATAACAGACATCTACTTTTAAACCCATTAAAAGTTGTTCCTCCTTCTTTATTTTTAAACCTCAAAATCTAGACCGATAACAGAACTTAATATATCAGGCTGAATTGAGTCTAAAATCATACCAACATTTACAAAATAGATTTTTTTTCCATCAAGTTCAGAAATACCGTTAGGAAATCTGCTTGTTTTGTAACTGTGGAAAATGTCACAGCCACAAAATATTGGTGTTTTCATCCAAGAGATGTTGATATTAATATTAAAACTGTCTGAGGCAAGGCACTTTCATCTATATTTCATTTCACATTTAGATTCACAGTCTCCTGTTTTACTGAACTCATCTGCCTCTCTGTCTTCTAAAATGTTCAGTGGGCAGAATTCTCCTCTGATTTATACCTTGATCCAGCTGAGTGGAACAAACACATATGTTTTGGAGACCAGCTACAGGTACTGAGTCTCTCATAAATGCTGAGTTCCCAGGTCCTATCAATTGTATCATTCTATCCATCTCACTCTCTGCATTGAATCAACTTAAGAAGATGAGCTAACCAGCACACAAAAAAACTAAGAGCTGTTAGGATCCGAGTCTGAAGGAAAAAAATATTTCTCTTCCAATGGTGCATAAAAGAACCTTTTGTCTGATATGGATGCCAATTAATCCATGTGGCTTTCATCAGTGACTTTCTCTGAGAGGAACGGAGGGCCTGATATGCCAGCTGCACCCAGCCCATACAGAAGTCTGCTGCCTCCCTGCAGACCGGGTAAGGGATGTTACTAGAAAACTCCCTTGTCTGGTACAGCCCTCTGATTACTACCCATTGCTGGTCTTCAAAGGGGCAACAAAGAATTCCAAACAACAGGAAGTCTGAGGGAAATTGAGATCTCAGGGTCCTTGGATGACTGGCTGAGGGATCAGGACCACAAGTTTTTTCTTCTATCTTGCCAGTTGCAGGGAATGATGAGGCATATAATCAGAAGATCACACAGATCAATACCTGGATCTGGGACAGCTAAATTTCAGGTGTTTGTTATCATGGGTCGGTTTACACAGCACCAGGCCTGCTGGCAACAGAGGGGGTTCACCTGTCTCAAAGGGGGAAAAGAATCCTAGGTCAGGAGTTAGCAGGGCTCATTGGGAGAGCTTTAAACTACATTCAAAGGGGGAAGGGAAGAAAATGAAGCTCATTAGAGATGAGCGTGGTGGTGGCATGCCAGGGTTAGAGGCAGTATCAACAGCACAGCTGAAGTGCATCTATGGCAATACCCAAAGCATGGGCAACAAACAGAAGGAGATGGAAGCCAGCAGGAAGGCTATGACATAATCACCATCATGGAAACATGGTGGGATAATTTGCATGAGTGGAGTGCTGCAGTGGATGGCTGCAAACTCTTCAGAGGGGATAGGCAAGGAAGGAGAGGAAAAGGGGTAGCTCTGTGTGTTAGGGAGTGTTTTGATTGTCTAGAGCTTGATGATGGTGACAATAGGGTTGAGTGTTTATGAGTAAGAATCAGGGGGAGGGCCAACAAGGTAGATATCTTGGTAGAGTCTGTTATAGATCACCCATCCACGGTGAAGAGGCAGATGAAACATTCTACAAGCAACTGGGAGAAGTCTCAAGATCACTAGCCCTTGTTCTTGTAGGGGACTTAAACTTATCAGCTGTCTGCTGGAAATGCAACATAGCAAACAGGAAAGAGTCTAGGAGGTTTCTGGAATGTCTGGAAGATAACTTCCAGACACAGCTGGTCAGTGAGCCAACCAGAGGAGATGCCCTTCTGGACCTGTTACTTCTATACAGGTAAAGACTGGTGGGTGATGTGCTGGTCAGAGAACATCTTGGATATAGTAACCATGACATGATAGTTTTTGATTCTTAGGGAATTAAGGACAGGAGACATCAGAACCAATTTGTTGGACTTCTGGAGGGCAAATTTCAGCCTGTTTAAGAGCCTAGTTGACAGAGTCCCTTGAGAGATAGTTCTGCAGGGCCAAAGGGTCCAGGAAGTCTGGACATTCCTCAAGAAGGTAGTCTTAAAAGTGCAGGAGCAGTCGGTCCCCATGTGCTGAAAGAGGAAGTGGAAGGGAAGAAGACCAGACTGGCTGAACAGAGAGCTTTGGCTGGAACTCAGGGAAAAAAAGAGAATTTATGACCTTTGGAAGAAGGGGCACGCAACTCTGGAGGACTATAAGGAAGTCATGAGGTTATGCAGGGAGAACATTATAGAGGCAAAAGCCTAGCTGGAACTCAGACCGGCCACAGCCATAAAAGAAAACAAAAAATCTTTATAGGAATTTGTTAGAAACAGAAGGAGAGTCAAGAATAATCTGCATCCTTTATTGCATGTGGCAGGGAACATTGCCACAAAGGATGAGGAAAAGGCTGAGGTACTTAATATTTTCTTTGCCTCAGTCTTTAGTAGTAAGACCAGTTACCCTCTGAGTACTCAGCCCACTGAGCTAGAAGACAGGGATGGGAAGGAAGAGAATAAAGTTCCCACAGTCCAGGAGGAAATGGTTAGGGACCTCCTGCTGCACTTAGACATGCACAAGTCTATGGGGGCAGATGGGAACTACCCAAGGGTACTGAGGGAGCGGCGGAAGAGCTCTCCAAGCCACTCTCCATCATTTATCAGCAGCCCTGGCTAACTAGGGAGGTCCCAGAAGACTGGGGGTTAGCCAGTGTGACACCCGTCTACAAGAAGGGCAAAAAGGGGGATCCGGGGAACTACAGACCTGTCAGCCTGGCCTCGGTGCCAGGGAAGGTGGAGCAGGTCATCCTGAGTGCCATCATATGGTATGTGCAGCACAGCTCGGGGATCAGGCCCAGCCAGCACAGGGTTATGAAAGGCAGGTCCTCCTTGCTGGACCTGATCTCCTTCAACAACAAGAGGAGCCACCTAGTGGATGAGGGAAAGGCTGTGGATGTTGTCTACCCGGACCTTGGTATAGTCTTTGACACTGTCTCCCACAGCGTTCTCATGGAGAAACTTGCTGCTCATGGCTTCCACAGGTGCACTCTTTGCTGGGTGAAAGGGTGGCTGGACAGCCAAGCCCAGAGAGTGGAGTTACATCCATTTGGTGGCCGGTCACAAGTGATGTTCCCCAGGGCTCAGGATCAGGGCCAGTCCTGTTTACTTGTTTTGTTTTGTTGCCTGAAAAGAGGTTGTAGGAGGTGAGTGTTAGTCCTTCTCCCAGATAACAAGCAACAGGACAAGAGGAAACCATCTCCGGTTGCACCAGGGGAGGTTTAGATTAGTTATTAGGAAAAAGATCTTCACTGAAAGTTTGGTTAAGCATTGGAACAGGCTGCCCAGGGACATGGTGTAATCACCATCCCTGGAGGTATTTAGAAAACACGTCAATGTGGTGCTTGGCAGCACGGTTTAGTGGTGGTCTTGGTAGTGCCGAGTTAGTGGTTGGACTTGATGCTCTCAAAGGTCTTTTCCAACCTAAATGATTCTATGATTCTAATCCTTTTAAAAGATAAAAAATACTTTTTTCAAGTATTTTGGAGCCAATATAAATAAATAAAAATATTTGAAGTCTACCTTCCCACACACTGTGTTTAGCAGGTACAAAAGTCAGTAGCTCACACTGGCCCAGTCTATGAGTAATTCTGGTTCTTTCCATTTCTACAAAATCTAAACATGAAATACTCAAGCTACATACATAAATATATATTGAAATCTCCACCTAGACACCTAATTAACTGGCTTTTGTACTTCATAAATTTTCCCTCTTGCAATAATGTAACAATTCCACTGACTCTTCAAAGTCACTGCAGTATCTGCTAATGATAAGACCACCATCATTACAGAGGGATGGCATTATTGCTGGTTAGCCCCCACTGAGGCATCCCAGCTTCCTACTTCCTAAATCACAACCTTGTCAACGCACGAGCTGATGACCGCCCAGCATTCCCTGTGAGCAGCCCACCTAAGTGGATGCCTGCATACCCCAGTAGTCTTCAGAGGCAAACAGAAACCAGGCCCAGCTACCTTTGAGCAACACTGGATAAACAGTTCACATCTAGATTATCAAAACAGGATTTTTCCACCACTCTTCTGAGGGAAGATGACCCTCCCACTGGAGCAATGTGACAGGGGTGTCTCAGACATCTCAGCTTCCCTGGCTGGGGACAATAACAGCACTGAGCTGACATACACTGTAAAGTCTTTGGGGAACAAGTGTCTTTCTCTTCATACTAATTTTCCTGTCCATGAACAGAACATGAAGGCATATTGATAATAAAAATAATCATTAACAAAACAATAGCACAGCACTAAAATAGGAAACCGTAAGTCTGCTCAGGATTTTTACTTTACTGCTATTGTATTGATATGTATTAGTGTAGTGTACTCTAGTATTTACGAACAAGTATATTTAAATCATGCTTATTATGACATACCTGTTCTACTTAAACATCTTGGGAAATCTCTTTTTGGGCTTTTCAGAACAAAATTGATTTCAATGAAAAACAAGTTCCTTTAGTCTTTCCAAAAAGAAATGCTTCTGTGTGAAATAACAACACAGTATTTCAGCCTTTGCAAATTTGAAACTCATATGTCCTATAGCATATGATGAGTCCTGCTAGTATACAGTATATAGATGGCTTCTGCTAAACACTAAAACATGAGACATACAACAGGTGAAACAGGCTGTTGAGGGACAGTGATGGGTCTGGTCATCAAAATGATGTAGCTGACCATAAACAGGGGAAGTTTTTTGACTTCCCCAAACACTGTTATGACTCTCACACCCAAATTAACTGGGTTGCTGAGTCAGGGCTTGAATAGATGAACAGCTTCTCTCTAAGATAGAGTACATGGCATTTTCCACAGTATAGTTTTGATTGTAGAGGAGGATTAGAATAGCCTTAGTCTGAGCAGAGCCTGCTCTACAAACACTACAGCTTGGTGGGGCATCTTGTTTGTATAGTACACAAGGCAAACTAAGTCATCCAAAGCTGACCCTTATTTTCATGAGTATAAAAGAACATGAGAGCTTTCTTTTGTTTGGTCTGAGAATATTGATTAAATTAATAGAAAATGTCAAGGAATGAGCTTCACAAAACTGTTATGCAGAATGCTTTGGGGGAATCCAGTTTCACATCAGCTCTGAAGCAACAGACAGTGATAGGGAAAAAAAGATGCCATTTCCCTACTAATGTTCCCAAGTTGTTTCACATTCTCCCTTTTAATTCCTTTTTTTTATAGACATCTATTAAATAGAAGAAATCATGTGATGAATACAGAGAGATAATTTTTCCACTGTTCAAAAAGAAAACATTACTGAGTTGCAGTGGAAAAAAGAAAAGCAGCCATGTTCCTCTCATGTATTCACATTATGAGCTTGCCTTGCCAGTCAATAAAAGTATTAGTCTGATACACTGGCTAGTTCACAGGGGAAATGAGCTCTGTACCTGAGAAATACAGACTGATATCTGACATATTTGTAGTTAAGAGTGAGTAAGAGATGACAATGACTATGACAGCAAAAGAGCAATCAACAAGAAATCAAATTTGGCACAAGAAGGGCACTCTGAAGTCCTGTCAGGCCAGACAAATGCCTGCCTTCCCCAGCTGAGAATGTTTGGCTCTTTAATATTCAGAAAGAAAGAGAACATATTAAAGATCACGAAATATTTTAATTTCATGCCAGATCATATTTAATTCACATTTTCAAGCTTCTTTGCTCAACTACAAGACACCTAAACTTGCAATTTTTTAAATGAAAGTTGAAATTCTAGCGTAATCACTGAACTTATGGCAGGCCTTCAAGAAAAGACACTGCATTAAAACCACAAGCTGGCAACAATGAGTCTGATTCTGACAGAAGTTTTAGCACTTTCTAACTTTAGCAGTGCTAATTAATGATTATCAAGCTTCTGTTTCACACAACAGTCCTGTACTTTCCATATTTATTTTAAAATTTTTGTGTACATATACTAGCAACACATTACATCCAGAAAAACACAAGTACAATATCTAGAACATGGGGAAATATGAGACGAAAAATGAATGTGTGACCCTGAACATGGGTTTTTGTTACTTATTGTACTTTGATTTGTTTTTTTCCTTCCTGAGAAATCACTTTGCATAACTGTTATTTCTCTCAGCATATGGTCGTTGGATAATTTACAGACGAGGTTATAGAGTTTTTATTTTAATAAAAAATAACAATTAAAAGAAAAAGCAATCTTTGACTGAAGACCTAAATCAATTCATACCGATCGATATTTCTAAAACATCTTTTCTGCATGTGTCAGAAGAAAATTAAAAAAATTGCAGTCTTTCTTCCGTAGCTAAGGTGGTTGAATCAGGAGTTAAATAAGCAAAAAAGGATTTAAAGAAATATCTGGTGTGATTTCCAACATTTAAAAGCATTTCCCCACACAACTCTGAGAGGTAATTTAGAGCCTCCTGCTGCCCAGGGGAAGAAGACAACTCTGGGGAACTTTATATAAGTTTAATATACATAACTAATTTTTCTAGGCCTCAGCAAGGTTAGCAGTATTTCAGGTAAGCAGCCTGCAGTCACAAAAGCAGCGCCGTGCAACAACTGCCTGCCTGTAGTAGTAACTGTGTTAGGCATGTTTTGGCCTCCAACTTCATCTCATTCTGTCTGCTCTGTGTTTGTTTATTGAAGTTTGTGTCCTTCATCATCATCATCACCACTTCTTTTGAACACGTGTTAGTCCTCACTTGTCCTGCTTACCAGCATCATAAACATCCTGAGCCCACTTCTACTGTATTCGACCCAGGTCACATGTCTTTCTTCTTCCTGCTCTTGAAACTTGCAGCACCTAGATGAGTGTATGGCAGGAGCTCCCAGTGGTGGCAAACGCAGCAAAATAAGTTGGTGTAGTTAGTCCCATGCATGTCGAGTGTCCCTAATTCCTCAGCTTCTTTAGGTCACTGGGGCCATAAAGAAATCACTTATACCGACAGTGCATGGACGTGGCCAGGGCATCTGTTCCCAGAGCAACTCTGTGTTCTTGGAAATGTTTAAGCATAGCCAAACAGCATGAGTGCCATTAGACAGGTGCAAAGCACCTCTATTTTTGGATGAAAATAGAAGCTTTGAGCAAACTAGGAAAACCTAGTACAGCCAGTAAACTGCAGTACAGCTGTTTATTGTACTAGTTTTTCTTATTCCCCATAAACGAACTAATGCTAGTAGTAGAAACCCCTAATAATGGATCCATG
This sequence comes from Falco punctatus, assembly GCF_963210335.1. Taxonomy (NCBI): domain Eukaryota; kingdom Metazoa; phylum Chordata; class Aves; order Falconiformes; family Falconidae; genus Falco; species Falco punctatus. Next base: position 68,676,483 of record NC_137584.1, on the reverse strand, counting down.
GATCAAATGATCACTTCCCAATTTATTGTTCTGTAACTATTTTATATGTATTAACATCAAAACATGGAAAAGGATCAAACAGAATAGGCGTTTTTTACAAATTTCTAACACACTGAGATTTTCATGGGTTCATTGGGTCATACAAGGTTTGGTGCAATAGGTAGGTAAGACTAACGCAATAATAATAATTTTTTATAATGTCTGATGCTTTCTGTTGACCTTATTTTTCCTTTTTGTTTTTTCCAGATTGCTCCAGAATTCCAGAGATCATCAGCTTACCCAGACAGAACAGCAAGTATTTTTAATGCATAAGAAAATCATGTATTCCCTTCAAAAAAAAAAAAAAAAAAACCAACACCAAAAGCCTATGCAATCTTTACTAATTGTGGGAAAAGGAGAGAAGAAATTGGAAGAAGCAGAGCATAAAATGTTACAAATTAAATTTTATGAAAGTTATGTCTGCTGCACAGCAAGGCGCAGCAATGCATTAGTTAGAATTCATACTGACGTTTACCCCAAGCATTGAGTTGTCTAAGTAATTAGAAATTTAATGTTACATCCTAGCTTAACTTTTCTGCCATGTTTGACAGCAGCCAAAAGGGTCACAATCAAGAATTTAATCAATAAGTTCCTCTTGACATGAACAGATACTCCTATGCAACTATGAGAAAAAAATTTTAAATCCTCTTTACAAAAACTCTAGCAAGGGGAACATCATCTGTGCTGGTGGGGTACACAAGCAGGCATGAAAGTCTACTTAGCAGACCTCTGCAGTTCTCTGCTTTACCCATGTTACCTTAGAGCACAACACCTAGCCATCTGCACAGCAGTGTCTCCCCCACAGCAGGTAAAGCAAAGCACTTTAAGGATTCCTCATAGCCTGGGAAAAGCTCTTTTCCATCAAGCTTCTCTAAGACTTGCTATTTCAAAGAAGTTTGAAGTTCCTGTAGAGGTGGCATATGATTTTTTTCTATAAGCATCATCTTGTAACATCTCTTAATTGCACATTTTCAATTGTTCCTAGGTTCTAAACGCAAGTAAAGCCACCTTCACTATGGAAGTACATTTCTCCTTTTTCGCTAGTTTTTTAACACTAAAGTTCTCATGGGTATGAATGATATCTAGATGTCATGAGGGATGGTGAATTGGAAGGATAGGAATGTGGTTGACAAACAAAAGCTTTTGGTCTAAAAATACTAATGAATGGGCAAACAGCAATACTGATCTGAAACAAGAAGGATTCTTTGAGTAAGGTATAACAAGCAAGCACCATACAACAGTCTGCTTTTCCCTCTACTGATTTGTTTTTTTCCAGCTTCAAAATATAAAAATACTAACAGTAACTTTCAGCGTTAAGTATCATACTGATTCTGATAAGGTTAGTTTGGTTTTGTTTGGGTTTTTTTAATGTTTATTATCTTAGCCAAGGTATTTTGTGTCCTTATGAATGTGTGGATGTGAAAATTATGTTCGATTGCAAGGTGTCCCTAAAGTAAATCTTGAAGATTGAGATCTTTTCTGAACGTAGTTTCATTGAATTAAATGGGTGTTGGAAAGTTACTGGGGAACATAAACCAGGGAACTATACTCAGCTGCTACAGAAGCTTAATTACTGGAATATGAGCAGGTACCCTCTTCCCACCCCCCTCACCCCAATCTACAGGACAGAGATTCCTTCTTACTACAAGAAGGCTTTCTGCATTCACAGAATGATTAAAGTAGGGGGAAATTATATGTTTACATTCTTTCACATATTCCTATGTGATTCATAACACTGACGCTTATTTACTGTGCTGGGGGGAATCTGTCATTTAATTAATAGCAGGATTTTCAAATCATACATTAAAAAATCTATACAAAAGTATACCGGTACTTGATTTCTGTACAGCCAATTGGTAAAAAGCAATTCTTTGCTTCATCAGTTTGACAAAAAAAAAGAAGCAGAGTGAAGCAGCTGCTCTTTCAAGAGAAATGCTGCTGAAGCTTTTAGATTGTTTCCATTTACTTTAGATAGCTGTTTATGTGTGTGCCTGCTTGACCAGGCAGGTAAGGTTATCTTCTATCCCTGCCCAATAAATTAGAGTGAATTGATGTTAAAAGGAGAGGGGGGAAAAGCCTTATGCAGAAGTTTCCATTTTGTTTTCAATTTCTAATAGGAAGTTTTGCAATTATGAGTTCTGCCTAATGTGCTTATTAATAATTAAAAGCTTCTATCAGGAAAAAGTATTATAATGGTATACCAAAATGGGAAACAACATTATTTCTAAGGTTTTCATTTTCCTTTGTGAGGCGCATAATTCAGTTCATCATGCCATTTGTTTAACAAAATATTTATAGCAACATCGGTTAATTTTAGTGTGTTAAAATCATAAGAATCCTTTCATCTGAACCAGTGTTTATTTTTAAAAACAGATGGACTTATTCTTTAAGGGGTAAATATAATTTACATCATTTAAGAATTATAAAATTAAATATTTTCAAGTATTCCTCCTGCTCCTCAAAAGAGATAACTCCTTAGAATAAGAAGTAATCCATGAACAAGCAGTAAAAGTCAGGCTGTTTACATTCTAGACCAGAAGGTATACAAGCATTAGATGCCTAAGAAGACAACCTGCACTCTTCTGAACTCTTTAAATCTGTAGATGCATCCTCTTGTATGATGATATAGATTTAATTATCACATCTTGCATTTACTCATCATCACTACCCAAATAGACATATCAAAGAAAAGGGAGGCCTCTTTACTAAAAAAAACCTATTTCCTCATTGGGTTTTTTTGCAGCAAAATCTCCCAATTAAGCCAGAGACCTGGAAACAGGTGACCTACATCACTTAATTGAGGCTTCCTGTAATGCAATCAGTGACAAATTGAGAATGATTCCCAAAATGCCTACTCATGCCACAAAAAACTCACATACACTCTAAAACAAACACACTAGTATGAAAACCCCAAAAGTTGTAAGTAAAAAGTGCCACAGAAAGAACACAATGGGCATTACAAATTTCATAAATTACTACAATAGCAGGCAATTTATTAAATACTGTAGCAAGAGATTTCTTAAAAGATCTTATCTCCTCTCCCAAACATACCTACTTCGTATGAAGAGAAATCCGTTATGAATTTAAGTCAGTAATAGTTTTAATCCTTACCATCTGAACTGGATTTACCAGCCAAGCACATCAAATGCTTTTCTGTTGTTAGTCACACCCCTGCACCTCACCTAGTGTACTGTCCACAGATGCAACAATTTCTGGTGCATCAGAGGAAGAAGAGAGGGACAAAAGAGAAGAAAAGCTGGATAAGTGTCAAGCAAGGAAAAAAATAATCTTCCGGTTCCCACTGGTGTTCTAAAGAGTGGGATTAATGCAATACAAACAAGCTACAACCAAACAGCTCTTTAATCTCCCTTCAGCATCTCTGGAGAAAGCACTGCAATGGGTATCCAAGGACACTCTGCAAGCTGAATTTTCTGTGAGTTGGAATGCTGCAATTTGTCATGTAAACCTTTCCTGAAGTTTACCAAGCTTCATCGTGGAGCAAGTTTTGCTCATCACAGAGCTGTTTGGTTGTCAGATTACTGTTGTTCTTCCGTCTTGAGATGGCTGGGAACTTTCTATTACAGAGCAGCCTGAGATGCATTACTCTTCTGGGTGGAAGATTTCCTGGTCAGCAATAAATTAAGAGGTAGCAATTTTAAATTAAATCAATGGAAAATCCAGTGTATCCACAAAAACATTATTAATACATGTATTGATGAAAACTAGTACAGGTTGGGGGGGTGGGGGGGGTGGAGGTGGAGTGGCTGTATTCTTGGCAAGAACATCTTTTTCTTTCATATGCCTCATAGGTGTTATGCTACTACAAGTGGCAAACAAATCCTAGTACGAGGAAGCAAAAAAACTGCTTCTGTTTCTAACAGGGACAATATCCCGGCAAAAATAATTAATGTCATTGTCACATTAAGAAGGGGGGGTTCCTCAGACCCTTTATATTTGATCAGCCTGTCAGTTTCCCAAGCAAGTCAAAACCCTTGCAATCGACCAGCCTGCCCGCTGCCTGCGTTCTGACAGCCCGCTGTATTGGGGTGATCTGACCAGGTTGGTCAGGGACTCCTGCTGACAGGGTCACCGAGGGTCAGATCCCCTATAACAACTACTCAGATCTCTGGAGTTTAATATAAAAATGAAGTTCAGATGAAGATTTTCATTATACAACATGCAAGTTTGTGGCAGAATAAGGTTCCAAGACTGCCGGTGATAATACACTGACTGCAAAACAAGGTTGAAACAATACACCTAACCACAGCTAGCATTAGTTACCTATAGAATAAAGTTCTTACCCAGTAGGTATCCCTATGGGGGAGAAGACAGGTTCAGCTCATTGACTGATCCCCGAAGTTCTGATGTAGTCTTCCCTAACTTCTCCCCTCCTTTGTTTATTTTTTATACTTCAAAGTACATTGCATATTCATCATCATACACAGGTTTGGTTACAAGTTTCTTGCTTCCAATGCAAATTAGTAAGCACCGTCAGACAGCACTACTGAAGTTTTCCACTAACTACACATGCTTTCCAAGCAGGGTTTTGCCTTCTTTTGGGAGTTGTTATTTGAGTTGGCAGTCACATTCTCCCACTACCACGAATACCTTTGTCCTACTTTCACCTCATCAGTTTGGCCAGAACTTTCTCACTTGGAGGCTTCTTTCTGCATAATTTAGATAACGGTGTTCTTTTTCCCCATCTACTCTTTGTTTCCCAGGGTTGACTCTCTTGATTAGAAGTCCTTTCATTCATCAATCTTGAATACTTTAGAGTGTGATTCAGCTTGACCCAAACTTCGTGCACAGACATGTTTGACATATAGTTAAACACTAATTCAGAATTTTTTAGATCAGTAGTTTGGACAACAACTCCCCCCTTTTGGGCTTATTTCAGTCCAAGACCAATTCATTTTCCTTACATTTAGGTGGAGCTTGAGTGACTCTAGTCATACATATTTTTGTTACTGACTGGTATCATGTGCCCAGTGAGGTGTGGCAGCACCTTTGAGGCAGGTAACTTTAGGATGGAGGTGTGTGTTAGTATTACAATATCATCTCACCTGAGGAAAGGAAATTCACCACAATTGTTGGCTCAGCAGTGGACATCTTCTGATCTTACCAGCTGTGTGGTACCATCAAGTTCCCATTCCTGCAGGGAGTACCACAGAACCTGGCAGTGGGGTCTCCACTTTGTTCTACCCTCTGTTACCCCTATCAGCATGTGCTGAGATGGCAGGGGGTGTCACTTAAGGAGCTGTGGTAAAGTAGACTTCATGCATGTCAGCTATCCAGAAGGCAATAACTGTATTTTACCCTAAAAAGCTTTCTGTAACATAACATTTCTATTAGGTCCCAGTTTTCTCTAATTCTCACCCAAAGTAATTTTCCCACAGTCATTCTTTCTATTATTTAGAGCAGTCTGAAAGCAAAGAAGAAAGAGGTGATGGAAAAAGACAAAATAAGAATATTCTTAAATATCTGAAGACCTGAACACAAGTACATGAGCTCCTGAAAAAAAGTCCTTCAATTTCCTACATCTCTGTAATGTAGAAGCCTCATCTTCCAAATCAGTGAGGTGTTATGGAAAAAGGAAAATTAATTCCTCTGCATGCCTTTTACACTTCCATGCACCAAAAGCCTTTTGTAAACTAGCATTTCACTCAAGAGCAGTTTAAAAAAGGAAATTTACAGCCTGATTTAAATTTTGCCAGAGACTGTACACGTAAACCATTGTTAGGAGAACTATATAGATCAGGTAAAGGTTAACCAAATACAGAATTGCACAGGTTAAAGACTGCTGGGTCAAATAGTTAGCAGTTTGTTCAGAGGTTTCTGCTGTGAGCAAAATCTCAGAATAGAGGCCCACATATCCAGTGCCACAAAGGATGAGGAAAAGGCTGAGGTACTTAATATTTTCTTTGCCTCAGTCTTTAGTAGTAAGACCAGTTACCCTCTGAGTACTCAGCCCACTGAGCTAGAAGACAGGGATGGGAAGGAAGAGAATAAAGTTCCCACAGTCCAGGAGGAAATGGTTAGGGACCTCCTGCTACACTTAGACATGCACAAGTCTATGGGGGCAGATGGGAACTACCCAAGGGTACTGAGGGAGCGGCGGAAGAGCTCTCCAAGCCACTCTCCATCATTTATCAGCAGCCCTGGCTAACTAGGGAGGTACCGGAAGACTGGGGGTTAGCCAGTGTGACACCCGTCTACAAGAAGGGCAAAAAGGGGGATCCGGGGAACTACAGACCTGTCAGCCTGGCCTCGGTGCCAGGGAAGGTGGAGCAGGTCATCCTGAGTGCCATCATATGGTATGTGCAGCACAGCTCGGGGATCAGGCCCAGCCAGCACAGGGTTATGAAAGGCAGGTCCTGCTTGCTGGACCTGATCTCCTTCAACAACAAGAGGAGCCACCTAGTGGATGAGGGAAAGGCTGTGGATGTTGTCTACCCGGACCTTGGTATAGTCTTTGACACTGTCTCCCACAGCGTTCTCATGGAGAAACTTGCTGCTCATGGCTTCCACAGGTGCACTCTTTGCTGGGTGAAAGGGTGGCTGGACAGCCAAGCCCAGAGAGTGGAGTTACATCCATTTGGTGGCCGGTCACAAGTGGTGTTCCCCAGGGCTCAGCATCAGGGCCAGTCCTGTTTAATATCTTTATTAACAATCTGGACAAGGGGACCAAGTGCACACTCAGTAAGTTTGTAGACAGCACCAAGTTGGGTGGAAGCCTTGATCTGCTTGAGGGCAGGAAGGCTTTGCAGAGGGATCTGGACAGGCTGGATGTATGGACTGAGGCCAGCTGTATGAGGTTCAACAGGGCTCAGTGCCTGGTCCTGCACTTGGGGCACAACCCCACGCAGCGCTACAGGCTGGGGGAAGGGTGGCTGGAAAGTGCCTGGGGGAAAGGACCTGGGGGTGCTGGTTGACAAAGAGCTGAACATGAGCCAGCAGTGTGCCCAGGTGGCCAAGGAGGCCAACAGCATCCCCCCTGTGTCTGAATCAGTGTGGCCAGCAGGACTGGGGCAGCGACCGTCCCCTGTACTGGGCACTGGTGAGGCTGCACCTTGAATCCTGTGTTCAGTTTTGGGCCCCTCACTACATGAAAGACATTGAGGTGCTGGGGCATATCCGAAGGAGGACAATGAAGGTGATGAAGGTTCTAGTGCACAAGTCTTATGAGGAGCAGCTGAGGGAACTGGGCTTTTTTAGTCTGAAGAAAAGGAGGCTCAGAGGGGACCTTATTGCTCTCTACAGCTGCCTGAAAGGAGGTTGTAGGAGGTGGATGTTCGTCTCTTCTCCCAGATAACAAGCAAGAGGACAATAGGAAACTACCTGAAGTTGCACCAGGGGAGGTTTAGATTGGTTCCTTTGGACTGTAGGAATGGGACTGTACAAACTAAATCAGTCAGTCTTGACAAAGCCCTCCCCACCTCCCACAAGTCCCTGTGTTATTCTAAAATAATTAAGGCAATGTGTATCCATATTATCCTTTTTCTTTACTATTGCAGTGTTACACTACAGTACTTCATAAGCTGATTTCTGTATGTCATATTCAAGGAAACAGAAAGGCAGGATGCAAGCAAGTCTCTCAATGTAGTGTCAATGGTAGTGTCATGAAAACCCCTAGTTGCACTGTATTAATAGTAGTTTGACTCGGGAACAGAGAAACGAGGAAGTCCTTCAAAGAATACAACCAAAACATCTTATATAGGGGTTTAGTATCTGTTTTATTACTTGTGAGATGACATTATGTGAATTACATTTTAATGGGTTATCAGACTGGCCATAGAGCAGAACTGGTTGACTGTTTGCCATGGTAAAATCTTTATAACCTTCATAAGATATCTGTCCACTTCTACAAAGTTATTTGTAGTTAGAGAGACTTTAATTTGTGGGTAACATATCTCTGCTGCCTTTGACGAATTATTGCAGCTGTTTTTCTGAGCAATGTCATGTTTTATTATTGTTTTTTTCTGCTTGCACTTTCTGTGTGACAATGGCTATATAAATATGAAAATGTGTGCAGTATGAAGAGTTTCTGTTTTAAGCAGTGAAAAGCAAATAGGAAATAATACTGAGACTAGAGGAATTTAAAATTGAATCAAGCTTTTGGTAGTCAGCTGCATTTTGATTACACCAAATTACAATGCACCTTAGGTTTTGTTTATTTCTATGAAATCCTGTATTAATCTACCACAGTGTTATTAAAACTGAGTACCAATACAGGTACCAGCCTTTCAAGGGACTTGCACATAGTGATTTTACAGACATTTTTCTATCACCAGACACAGAACAATCTAAAGTACAAGATACAGACTTCATAGGAAAGCAGCATCTTCAGATCTCTTTAGATGCTTCAACCCATCACTGACAAAAACATACCAGCTTTGAGCATGTAATACTTGGTGCTAATAGAGAATATCATCATATATACTAAGCCTTACCTATGACCTATGTTCAAGGAAAAAGTACAAGTAAAGCTATTAAAAAAATAGATACAGCTTGTCAAAGATGACAAGCTCTCTGGCTCCCTTTTCACCTGTTCTGAGTGGTGGTCAATTCCCACGAGATGACCAAGAGTGACCTCCATACCAGAGTACCCTCCCTGGAAAATATATGCTTAAGCTTACCTGTGTTAGTATTACTTGTAGCTTGAAAAGAGTACTGATTTGGGAAAAAGAGCTATATAAACCATTATGAAGTCTCAGATGTATATTGGCTTCTGTAAAGTGTATTCCTGCACGGATCAACCCACCTGTACTGTGCTGCTGTCCCTTGTGCTGGAAAAGGGATTCTGTGGAGGGACAAGTTAAATGTGTAAGCCAGGGTGTTCTTAACCACATTTCATAAAGACTTAACACAGAACAAGTTCCCTAACAAATATGTTTTTCTTACTGAAAAACTCAGGTAAGTCACTATTCCAATATTGAGTTTGGTATACAGAAATAGGTAGAATTTTAAACACTGTAATGTACATAAAAGCTTATAACAAAGTTTTACTGAGAACATTGACAGACCTTAGTTCTGTTCTATTAGATAGCAAGACTTACTTTTTCTATTTCTCTCTTTTTTCTCTTTTTTTAATGCTTTATCTTCTAAAATGTGGTAAGGTTTACCAACACCTTCCCCCTTGAACTTTGGGCATTCTACTGAAAAGCAGCCATTTCTACATAAGAGTAGGAGCTGAACACTGGAGATTACAAAGCTGCCTCCATAACCTTTGCATTATAAGTCCATATGTCCAAGGGCACAAAATTATTTTAGGTGATCAAAGAATTTAACCTTCAGGCCAGATAAAGGCTCCTGTATTTTAATGATGTCATCTGGATGGCTTGCCACAACCTGATCAGTCAGAGTTAAATTAGACATTTCTGCCTACTTTATATACTGTCTCATGAAAGCAATGTAACAGTAAATGGGATCAGTGAACTTCTCTAAGGATTTACAAATAGCTCTGCAGATTCAGTTTTTCTCTTTTAAGATTTTCCATAATTGATATGCAGTGCTTTTCCTATGGATGGTAAAGATTTGCTGAGCTTTATGAAGAATGTCAGTCTTTTGACTTTCCTCAAACCCTTTAAACTAGGGATGAATATGAAAGAGTAGAGCTTGTTAAGAAGGCACTTTGAACAGCAGAAAACTATCAGTCATAACAGTGGTTTGATAATGCATCCAAGGCAGTAAGTTATCTCAGACTGAACAGTACCTCACCCAATTAACCTGCTATCAGGGTGGAAGTCCATTTGAACATAAAAACAAAAAAAAAAAAAAGTGGGGGGAAGCTGTTGCTCCAGAGTTTTCTTTTGCTGCAGCCTTTGCAAGCACAAGCTAGTACAGATAATCAGTACAGCAACCTGTTGCAGAGCTCACTTGTGGTTTGATAAGGTCAAAGTAACGCCTCTTCCTTGCTTTCAAACTATAAAGGTCTGGTAAGAGAAACCTGTTAGCCAGAATGACAGCCTCATTAAGAAGACTGTAGCATCTTTGGTCAGAAACTGTTGAAAATCCTGGTTTGTTATTTTGTTACCGTCCTAAAAGTACCAGCAACTTTTACTGAAGCTTTGCAGAAGTTTGGTAGAACAGTTCTTCATATGCGTGTAGTGCCTCAATTAATAAAGCCCTGTTATGTCTGGAAAATCTAGTACTGTGTGTCCCCTTGCCATGCATCCACAAAAGCAAATATCGAGCAATAGTTCTTATTAAATGAAATAATATTTGGCTGTTAATATTGGCAAGCTGAAGGCATAAAGCTGAGCGGCATGACATAATTGAAAATAAATGGCAGGTCCTATTGGTCACAGTGAGACAATTGTAAGCCTAACTTTCTTCAGCTGAATCAAAATAGCACATACCACCCGCTATATTTACAGACCCCAGGGTCCAATTAAACCTCAAGCGACAAATCCTTTCTATAAAGTATATTTGGCTGAAATTTACCTTGTGCAATGTCAGACTGCAAAAAGTTTTATACTTTCTGAATTAGCAGCAACAAATTGCCAATAATACCCTCAACATTTCAACTGCAATTTGGTGGAATTTATCTGGGGATTCAAGCACTGCTCTTGCTACTACAGACTGTAGTAGCTGCAGTAGGGTTCCTCTGAATCAGTTGCAATTTGCAGAGAATAAATGCCTTTTATGATACACAACGCACTAATTCTACAAGGTTTTCTCATATGCAGCATAACGGGGAGAGAGGGAGGCTGAAAGCACCCTGTTCTTGCCCCCATGCTTCTGAATGGTAATGAATGCAAGAAATTTATCATCAAATCATAGGCATACAAGTGACCAGAAGGGAGCCCATCAGGTGAGGCCGAATCAAGAGAAGACTGAGACAGCTGTTTGCTTACAATTCTTAAAGACAGTGAGAAGATGTTTTCTAGATGGATAGACTGTGTTTAGTATCCTAATAACATTGGTTTCCTAGTACTCACTTTAAATACTCCTTGATCCAAATGGACTTGATTCCATCTTGTCCTTTCTCAGCAGAGGCAAACAATTTCTCACTATCTTTTTATAACAGCCTTTAAACAGAAGATCATTTTGTGACTCAGCCTTCTCTTCTCTAGACTGACCAAATACTCTATTTCAAACTTTCCTCATAGCTCATATCTTTTAAATCCCTGTACAGTCTTTGGGCTCTCTCCTGGATGCTGGCGCATTTTTCTCACATCTTACTTTAAGACCATTAATCAAGCAGTGGAAAAAGTATTCTTTCTGAGGCCCTACCAACCCTCATGAAGTTACTTATGATCTCTTATACAATATTGCAAGAAATATAAATCAAAATTGCCAAGGTTTAGGTATTTTTAAACAGCAAATTAATGGTAACAAGTCCAAGGTCATGTCCCTTCTCAGATCCTCATTTCATTTTTAGGATATTTTTCAATAGGATCTACTAACATATTACAAAGGATACTTTTTTCCACTCACTGGGCCATTTTGTTTACCAGCCTCTCAGCTCTCAGGAGGTGTACTCTGCAGATTCTTAAGGACTCCTGAAACGACAAAGGGCTGGTGATCTTCTGCAAGTACTTAGTAAATCCTAATTACATTTTCTACCCACTGTGGCATGAGAACCTGAACTTTTTAGGAGCAGTATACTCCTGTAGATGAAGCAACACCCAGGAATACTGCTGAACACTTGGATACACTTGATAGTACCATTACATAGCCATGTCAACTCCCTGACATGGTCCCAGGGAGAATTTGGTCCCACACCACCTGCCACTCTTCTATGCAGTTGCAGGGCATGATTTAGGACAGGTCAGGCACCCATAGTTTATTTGAAGGTACACTCCTCTGGCATAAGGAAATTTGGATTCACAACTGTAGAACTCAGTGTCTAGGAAAGGTCTAGGAATACTGGATGCACTGCAGTAGGCACAGCCAATATTCACTGGTATTTATCCTGAAGTCTTTCTTAGTGCCAAGAAAAGATTTGCAGGCAAAATATGAACAAGTTCATTTAAGTGAAAAATAGTTATGATGTGATGAAAGACACAAAGAGATAAGCACAACCCACCTTATTACCCCTCTGATACATTGCCCTAACTTTGGGATTATCTCTGTTTCTTTCAGCTAAACAAAGTAATTGTGCAGACTGAATAAGCATCACAGCTTGAGAGAGATAGGCTTTATTCAGTAAGCAGGGAAGAAGGTTTGAGACAAAGGTATCACTGGGTCCGTGACACTGACTTGTGCATAGTTTGTGAGAGACCTTTTGCTCCCAGTCATTCCCCATTTGTGCGTTTGATTTATCCTTGATGAAGTGTAGCCCTTTCTACTCATCTTTTGTCAAGGGGTAATTGAAATCTGAACTAGCCCTTGAATGAGGTGGTAATCCTCCCAGTTCAATGTCAGACATAACACATAATGTGCCTTCTTTTCCATTATCCAAGTCATTAGCAAGAAAGCGGAACAGAATTGGCCAAGGACAAATCCAGCTGTGCATCTACCTGATGAAAATTTCTTCTCAGCTGTATTTCCTTTGGGCTTGGGGGAGTGGGAGATGGAAGGAGAAATGGAAATGGGTTGTTTGACAGGACAGTAATGGTATATCTCACAAAGCCATAGGACTGCAGAAACTGTTGCACAAATGTGATTTAATGTAAAATAAGATTACAGCAGGTCACACTATTACACTAAGAAAATATGAGAGAAGGATACAGTAGAGAATTGTGTTTTCTAGTGCTCTGAGATATTTTTAACCGAGTCTGCTTAGACACATGTACAGTTGTATATCATTACACAAATACCATAAAAATTCACTAGCTATTTTCTATTCAAGATAGTCTGAGGCATAATTTTCTATTGATTTTGTTTGAATACTGACTTACACAAAAATCCAGTGTCTAGTTACTTAGCTGCTACTTTGATTTCAATGAGAAGATGGTCTTTTATATTATCTCTTCATCCCTTCTGTCACATTAATGGGTAATTTTAAGGAAAAAAAAAAAAGAAGTTTATGCTTCTATTAATAAATATTTAGTACAGGAGAATAAATCCTGCAGTCTGTGTATAGAACAACTGTCGTGGTTTAACCCCAGCCGGCAGCTAAGCCCGACACAGCTGCTTGCTCACTCTCCCTCACCCCGAGGGACGGGGAGGAGAATCAGAAAGGAGTGTAAAACTCAAGGGTTGAGATAAGAACAATTTAATAGGTAAAGCAAAAGCCACACACACAAGCAAAGCAAGGAATTCATTCACCACTTCCCATGGGCAGGCAGGTGCTCAGCCATCCCCAGGAAAGCCGGGCTCCATCACGTGTAACGGTTACTTGGGAAGACAAATGCCATAATGCCAGATGATCCCACCTTCCTTCTTCTTCCCCCAGCTTATATACTCAGCATGATGTCCCATGGTATGGAATATCCCTGTGGTTAGTTCAGGCCAGCTGTCCTGGCTGTGTCCCCTCCCAATTCCTTGTGCCCCTCCAGCCCTCTTGCTGGCAGGGCCCAAGGAACCGAAAAGCCCTTGGCTTGGTATAAACATCACCCAGCAACAACCAAACCCATCGGTGTGGTGTCACCATTGTTCTCACATCAGAGCCAAAACACAGCACTGTATACTAACTACTAAGAAGAAAATTAACTCTATCCCAGCTGAAATCAGGACAAGCAGCTCCAATTAATGCTAATGGACGTTCACTCAATACAAAGGTTGATAATTTTTGCCCATGCTTTAGATTTCAGAATCTTTACCCAGAAAAGTCAGAGAATGTGGACCTGCTGTACTTTAGCACAGATTTGTAAATACAGTTAAGGACATAATTATATCGATTTGGCAGCAAGTCATTTACATTACAAAGTCCTTTTTTTCAGGTTGAATGTTATGGGAATTATAAAAAAAAATCCAATGAACTCTGTGGGGTTTATGCCAAAATTTTAAAAATCTTACTAAGTAGTTAGCTTTAAATACTTGGGTTTTGTACTTTGTCACTTGTACATGAAAGAATTATGTCTATAACTAGTTTACTGGAATGGGTTACAAGCTATATATATGTACAATAACAAAAAGAGTAAAGTCTCAATAAGAAATAATGATTATAATAACAGTAGTAGTAGTGGTGGCAAAAATGATAATAATAATAATAATGCAGGTTAATGCTTTATTATTTGACCGTTAAAAGTACCAACAGCTAAATGTTGAAATATATGATTGAAAAAACCTGGGGCCTAATTCTCTTGTGATATGTATTTATTAAATAAAAGTGAACATGGAGTAACAGAGAATGTAGCCAAATTTTATTGACAAGTATACAATTTTTATCCCTAAAAATTCTTATGCATGTATTGATTATTCTCAGCTCTAATCATATTTAACAATATACCTAATCTTTAGAGCCCTAAGTAGAGCTGGCACAGGAATTCTGCAATGAAGATATTGATATTGATATATAAGTACAGCAAACATTTTTGTTCAGAATGCCTTTTTCCTCATACATTCACTGTGACTTTTGGTTTGCAAATAACCATGACTGCAGAATACTAAAATTTCTGTTATGCAAGAACCGAGCGTACTCAGAATTGGGGCTTGTTTTTTTCCACTTATTGAGATTGGTATTTTAATAACAAAACAAAAACAAGGAACACTGTCTCTAGTGCAAGCCCCACTCAAAAAACCCATATATGTGTATATATGTGTAGAGATATATATATACACACACACACATAATGTTATTTGTGCAGACTATTCCTATGCTTAAAGTTGTCCATAACTTTAGCAGTCTTCTGAAGTAAAGAAATGAGGCCATTTTTCACATTATTTCATGTCTTGCAGCAAAGAACCGAGTAAGTTTTCCATGTAAAAACAGTAAGAAAAGGCACCTCATTTCTGTTGGTGACACGTTCATGTCTCAAATCATTTTGGAAAAAAAAGGATGCATTTAGTCCTTAGTAAAAAATTACATTTTGATTTAAGCTTAAGGACTGTTGCTTTCTTTTCTTCAGTTCAGCTTCATATGTTTCCTTGCCAGACCACTTGTTATTTGGGCAGCAGAGTCCCATGACATTTTGTGTCCTCATTAAGGTTTTAAAAATACAGTATGGTACTTAATAATCAGTAGCAACTATCCACTACATCTTTTTTGTTAGTTATTTGTTAGCTTGTCAGCTAGATCTCCTAAGGTTTTCTGCAACTATTTAACGTTAACCCTTTATTTGAAGGGTTATGAAAAAGACAGTGCTAAGACAGTGCTTTTCAAAGTTAAAACTTAGAGAATCTGCTGGTGTGAAGAAATACCTCTCAAATGAAAGCAGTCTCTCACGTGTTATTTTTTTCTCTAATTAGAAATTTGCTAAGAATATCATTAAGGAAAGTTCTAGGCAGTTCAAGCAACAATTTTCTTTTGGTGATCCCAGCCAAATAATGATAAACATGCTGAGGAAAACTAGGACTGCTTAAGCAATTGGCATACTACTTTGGGCAGGAAAGTAAAGAAACCGGCAACAGCGTAGTAACTGTCTGACCTAACCAAAGAGAAATAACTTACTATAAAGAGCTGCTCGCTAAATGCGTTTTAACAAGGCAACAAGTAGTGGTTTTAATTTGCAAGTACAGCAACTATTGTAATGAATTCCTCGACATTCAATAAACTCTTGTTTTTAATAGCGCTTAAAACATCTCACATTTCTATGAAATGCATTTGTTTACAACCTACATTGCTCTGAAAATTACATTCCTCCCTCTACAATCACAGACCTTCAATTTTTTCATAGGTACAAAGGCCAGAATTTTCAAAGAAACTGCTTCCCATTATCCTTTAAATTCTAAGGCTAGATGGCCTACTAAGCTCTTTTGGAAAGCCTAGCCAAAAAAGATGTCACAGTAATATACAGATTGCTCCCATCTCCTCCACTAAGCCCTCCTACTTTCCTAATTGACTTAACTCAATTACCTTTTGTGCTTGCAAAATGTTACAATCCATCACATTTATAGTGTGATACTTTGAAGCAGGTGACTCAGCCCTGATGTTCTTCAGCCTGCATATATCGCAAATACAAACCACAATGTGCGTTGTTGAGTATTACTCGCATAATAGTGCAGGAAAATGGCTCAGAGGTGACTCTTAGGGAATTTGTATGCTTTATTTTAACAATGTTTACCACCAGTATAATAGCAGAGGTCAAATAATAACAAAGGATGGGATTGTCTGTACTGCTTCAATTTGCACTGTATGCTATGGCCTATTTACAAGTAATATTTTGAAAGATGTGTCAGATCTCCAAAGACGTTTCCCCTTTTCCTTGTTTTATCCTGGTTTAGTTCATTTCCTTCTATTTTTGCAAACTGTTAACCTTCAGGAAGGCAACCACCTGAGTTAAAATTGGAAACTTAATTATTTGTTGTTCCTTTCATGTGAGAAAAAAGTTACTGAAGTGGTTTTCTGGATCAGTAAATTCTTCCCTGCAGAGACACATTATCTTTTCCTTGCTTACCCATTGTGATTTAAGTAACTCTACTATTTAGATTATTAAGTATCCTCTAATATTTGATCACTGATTTTTTTCCTTACTTTTCCTGTGTAAATTGTCTACACTGGCTAAATAACACAAGATTCTGGAATTCTTATCCATACTGAAGTAAAGGACAAAGTCATGTTTTCCATCCAAAAGCAGGTTTTTCCTTTTGCAAATGTAAACGCTTCTTCATGCAGTAAATCTTGCACATGCTGCCTCTGTCTCCAGTGAGTTTACTAAAGTGGATAAGTGCTGGCACACTAAATATGAGACTTCAGATTCTTACCATGTGGTTATTTGCTACACACAGAAATTGATTTACTTTTTTTGGACTAAAATAACTAGTTTCTACAACCAGACCACACACAAGAAAATGCTACACAGCTCTTGGGCTGGCCACAACAGGTAAGAGTCATTTCTCACTACTGTTTCTATTAACCAGGACTTGTGTAGAGTTAACAACTGAAATAGAGCATCATGTTTATAAGCCAAGTCTGTGATTAAATACCACCATTCTACATTGCCATTTTATTTTTGTCAGCTGTGGATAGGCGGGTACACACAGTTTGAGATTAACTTTGTTTCAGGGCCACAGGTAAAATTATTACCATTTCAACTATATTATCATTTACATGAGATGGAATAAGATTTAAAATATAAAAAGCTGTATCTTTTTACATACTCAGTTTTTGGCAGAAGCTCCAGTGAACATCTAGCAATATTACAAGTCTTCTACCTCTAAGATGTATCTTGTACTGCTTATAATCTGACCCTATGTTCCTGAAGAGTTTGCTCAGTTGGGTAGAAAGCAACTTGGCAGGCAAGATCCTGGTGGAAAAAGATGATGAAGAGATTGCCCACAAAGACAATTAAGGGACTGGAGCATCTCTCCTGTTAGGACAGGCTGGGAGAGCTGGGACTGTTCAGCCTGGAGAAGGATTGGGGGAATCCTGTTAATATATACAAATACTTGAAGGGAGGGTGCAAAGAAGGAGTCGGGCTCTTTTCAGCAGTGCACTGTGACAGGACAAGAGACAATGGGCACAAACTGAAACACAGGTGGGTCTGTCTGGACATAAGGAAATACTTTCTTATTGTGAGGGTGACCAATCACTGGCACAGGTTGCCCAGGGAAGCTGTGGAGCCTTCATCCTTACAGATATTCCAAAACCATCTGGGTATGGTCCTAGCCAACTGGATCTAGGTGGCCCTGCTTCAGCAGTGAATTTGGAGCTGATGACTTCCAGAGGTCCCCTCCAACCTCAACCATTCTGTGATTTTATGAAGAGGTCCATAAAGACACTAAAAAGGATAGGCAGGGATACATCCTTTAACACCCCTCATCCAACATTCATGGGTGAAGGGACAGTAAAACAGATACATCCAGAGCATGGCCAGGCTAACCTGCACCCTAAACATTATCTCCTTGCTGCCACTGCTGCAAACTACTCTCTTCTATGCTGATCAAATACAATATTGCTAAGCCATGCTCCATCATATTTGAAAAGTTGTGGCAGTCAGGCAAAGTCCCCAGTGACAGGAGAAAGAGACACATCATACCCGTTTTTAAAAAGGGTGAAAAGAAGGACCCTGGGAACTACCGGCCAGTCAACCTCACCTCCATGCCCGGTAAGATCATGTAGTAGATCCTCCTAAAAGACATGTTAAAACATATGGAAGACAGGGAGGTGATTCAAGACAATCAACATGGTTTCACCAAGGGCAAATCATGCCTGACTAATCTAGTTGCCTTCTACAATGGAGTAACTGCACCCATGGACAAGGGAAGAGCTCCACACATCATCTATCTAGACTTCTGTAAGGTCTTTGATATGATCCCCCACAACATTATTGCCATGAAATCAGAGATATGGACTTGATGGATTAAATGTTAGATGGATAAGGAACTGGCTGGATGACTGCATCCAAAGAGTTGTAGTCAATGGCTCAACCTCCAAGTGGAAACCCTTGGAGTCCCTTGAGAGTCTGTACTAGGACCAATACTGTTTACCATCTTTATTAATGACCAGATGACATGAAGCTGAGTGGTGCATTTGATTCACTAGGGGGGAGGTATGTCATCCAGAGGGACCTTGACAGGCTTGAGAATTGGGTCCATGTGAACCTCATGAAGTTCAACAAGGCCAAGTCAAGCACCTGGGTCAGGGCACTGACTAGTATCAATAAAGTCTGGGGTATGAACGGACTGTGAGCAGCACTGCGAAGGACTTGGGCATTCTGGTGGACAAAAAAATTGGACATGAGCCAGAAATGTGTATTTGCAGCCCAGAATGTCAATCATATCCTGGATTGCATAAAAAGAAGCACGGCCAGCAGGTCAAGGGAGGTGATTCTCCCCCTTTAACTCCTCTTTTCTGAGATCCAACCTGGAGTATTGCATCCAGCCCTGGGGTCCCCAACACAAGAAAAAAATGGATCTGCATCATGGTCTAACCCCAGCCAGCAGCCAAGCACTACACAGCCACTCACTCTCCCTGTGTTGGGATGGGGGAGAGAATCAGAAGAGTAAAAGTGAGAAATCTCATGGGTTGAGATAAATACAGTTTAATAGGCAAAGAAACAGCTGCGCACACAAGCAAAGCAAAGCAAGGAATTCATTCACCACTTCCCATCAGAAGGCAGGTGTTCAGCCATCCCCAGGAAAGCCAGGCTCAGTCATATGTAATGTTTACTTGGGAAGGCAAACACCATCACTTTGAACATCTCCCCTTCCTTCTTCCCCCAGCTTATATACTCAGCACGACGTCATATGGTATGGAATATCCCTGTGGCTAGTTTGGGTCAGCTGTCCTGGCTGTGTCCCCTCCTGATTTCTTGTGCCCCTCCAGCCCTCTCACTGGCAGGGCCTGAGAAATTGAAGCCCTTGGCTTGGTATAAACACCACCCAGCAACAACTTAAAACACCAGTATATTATCAACATTATTCTCACCAAATCCAAAACATAGCACTGCACCAGCCACTAAGAAGAAAATTAACTCTATCCCAGCTGAAACCAGGACAACCTGTTAGAGCAGGTCCAGAGGAGGTCCACAAAAATTATCAGGGGCTGAAACACCTCTCCTATGAAAAAGGCTAAGAAAGTTGGGATTGTTCAGCCTGGGGAAACGAAAGCTCTGGAGAGACCTTATTGCAGCCTTTCAATATATAAAAGGGGCTTATAAGAAAGTCAGAGAGAGACTTTTTACCAAGGCCTATAGTGACAGGACAAGAGGCAATGGTTTTAAACTGAAAGATTTAGACTGGACATTAGAAAGTAATTTTTTTATGATGAGAGTAGTGAGACACTGGAACAAGTTGCCCAGAGAAGTGAATGGATGGCCTGTCATTGGAAGTGTTCAAGGTCAGGCTGGATGGGGCTTTGAGCAACCTGACATAGAGAAAAATGTCCCTGCCCATGGCAGGGGGTTTGGAAGTAGATAATGTATAAGGTCTCTTCCAATTCAAACCATGCTTTGATTCTATGATAGCTTGTGTTCTGAACCAGTTCTGCATAATTTAAAAATAAAAAATAAAAAATAAAAAAATATTACAAATCAGTTTCATTTAGTTACCTCTGTTCTAGGTCATTCATAACTGGAGATTATGAGAGAGAATGATTGATAGAAAATATAACTCATGTATATATGTACTCATTTTATACCTATATAAGCATGCACCCATTTATATATACAATAGTGTGTATCTATTCCTGTTTGTTTAGAAAGGAATAAACTTTTCTAGCACAGGGCCAAGGTTTTTATTTTTCATTACTGATTTTCCCATCATTCATCAAAATTTATTAATATTGCAATACCTAACCTCCATGGTGTAGGAAAATCATGATAGAATTAGTGCTTTTACTACAGAACTGATTGCTCAACCACACTCCCAGAAGTCTGCCCTATTTCAATAAGAAGTAACTCTCCATTCCTCACAGCTGTTTCTATTAACCCTTTCAAATAAGCCTTTGCTGATACACAGAATTCATTAGCATGTCTTTTTTAAGGGATATGCCACCCCCTTCAGAGTTATTGCATTGCCTTAGAAAGAGAAGCCAATAAATTTTAATTAAACATTTAGGTTTTTTCCTAGATTTAGTCACTCCACATACTCTCAACAGAGACTTTTCACAGTGTATGCAATAATGACGTCTCTAAATTAGAGTTTGAATTGAGAATGGTTTATTAAATCTACTACAGCTATTGGAAGATTATTATGACTATAATTTATAATGTAAAATCACCTCAGAGCCCTAAGCATGTACATGTCATTGCAGTAGATGCTGTACTAGTATAGAACAAAAAGATAGTTCCTGACCTAAAAAGACTTCCATTCTATTGTTGAGGAACAATAAGATTAATTCTTGTGTCAGTCATTTTGAATTATTGCCCCATGTTAATACAGTCTCCAACCACTAAAAAATTCAAGGTGTTCTTTAAATGTTCACTTCATCTATTTACTATTTATGATGGGTAACAAGTCATTAGGGTCCTATGTGAATACTGGTACTCCTTGGTTGTGAGGATTTAAATTTCTCTTTAAAGAAATAGAAAAAAGAGGAAATATACTTATTTACAAACAACTACATTTGTTTAGATTGGAATACTCATTAATGTGCTAAAAAGCTGCTATGGTCCTAACAGCTGTAAAAAAAAAAAATACATTTGCCCAAATATTTTGGAACTGGAAATAAATAGGCACATCAACAAAGCAAACAAATACAAAAAAAGTAACAACTGCAACATACTGTGTAGCTGTATACTTGTCAGCCTCCGAGAGCCTAATGGTGAGAATATCCATATTTCCATCCCAGATTTTTCTTATTCCAAACCTTTCTCAAGTAAAATGCCTTAAGCAATGTAATAATATCCAGAGCCCAGGGAACATGTTGGAATTGCAATGGCACTCTATTGGTACTCTGCGCTAAGTGTCTTTCAATTTCTTTCTTTAGACTGGTTGTTCTGAGCTCAGCTTGTATAACTTATAAATGGGAAATTACTTTTGTTAGCATCAAGGACTCTTAAAATATAGAGTAATTTAAAGACTTATTTAAAAAAATGTCACTTAGCTATACTCTCTATAAAGAATAGATGTTATTTTTAAATTGTGATTTGATGAAATCACAAAAAATATCAGGATAACTCCACATAAGACCAATATGTGCAACTATCTCATGAAAAGCTCAATGCCAGTATAGATGTGATATAAGAAGAGGAGAGACACTTTACAAGTTTGAATTTTGTAAGTTTGACTGATGTGGCAAAGATTTCAAGTCACTGTTTGATCTGGTGAACCCAAAACTCTACAAAAGAACTGTAAAAAGAATTTCAGAAGGCAGGAAATTCAAAACTGATCAGGTATTCTTCCTTTTTACTGTCACCAATGGGAGGGTAACAGCTGGGCTGGAATTTATAACCTAACATCAAATTTGCCAGATTTTGTCAGTAAAAATCAATACATCTGCTGTGCCAGAGGCAGCAACCTCTTTCTGTAGCACTGGCTATTTTAATATATCTGAAAAGCTTTTCAGAGATCCAGGAGACTTACTTGCTGTCATATTGTGTCAGGGAAAGGCTTTAGTTCTTAGCTGAATGCCCAAGCTGAAGTTAAACATATGTTAGGTTGCAGTCTGGATAAGGACTAAAGGCCGCAGGGCTGGAGGTCAGGTGAACAAACACAGGCACCAAGTGTCATTTCAGAAGCCTTATGGAATCATCTGGCTGCACAACAGAGACCCACAATCCTGTGGCGTACCTGTGAGCCCCATGAGAGTGAATCACTCTCCATCAGTAGTTCTAGATTTGAAATACTTAATTCTGGGTCTTGAAATGTCTTAAAGATCAACAAAGAGCTGCTCCTAGGATTAGGATTAGGAAAGCAGGAGCTGAAGAACCTTGCTTGTTACTTGTCCATGCAACATCCCTGAGATAGATAAATTACGCGCCAGAAAGGGAGAATGGTTATCATTTTGTTCTAATGCCAGGCAGGACCACTAGGTCTCTCAGTTAAACTGCAAGCTGTCATAAACATAAAATTTATAGACAGAAAGGCTATAATTTGGGTTCTTGCAAGCCCTTTTAACAGAAGATTGGTCCTAGTACAATAAAGAGAAATAGCTTACAGAATATTCTCGTATGGGTTTTTCTTATAGTTAAGGTTCTTCTTCCTGTTTAGAAGACTTATAACACCTTCTTTAGAATATCACTTCTATTTGGGCACCTTTAACTGTGTAGAAGAAGGGGACTTGCAAGTAGGATTATACAAAACTAATGAGTACAAAACAGTTATCTTCTATACATGGAAAATAACTGGAACTAATAGTAATGCCCACCATCCTGCTGCAGGCACTCGATGGCTCTTTGCTGACCAGCAGTCATCAGCCAGCTGGGAAGTATCAAGTTTAGTTAACTGCCTAGAGCAGGATGATCCTTGATCTTGCTAAATTGCCATTCTCCTACTCTCTATATTTTCTCTCAGAATTTTATATCTTTCCTTCAGGCCAGTATTTTCCTCCTGAGCTACTGCTATTATTGATTCAAGCGATTTAACTTCTGACTTGGTTTTTGCTTTCCTTACCTTCCAGAACTGACACACTCTCTCAAAGTTGTTGGGTT
Source organism: Falco punctatus (assembly GCF_963210335.1). Taxonomy (NCBI): domain Eukaryota; kingdom Metazoa; phylum Chordata; class Aves; order Falconiformes; family Falconidae; genus Falco; species Falco punctatus. The sequence goes on along the minus strand of NC_137584.1, from coordinate 68,653,363 downwards.
TTTTTCCAACAAAATTGAAACAGGGTCACACAGATGTATTTTTCAAAACTGAGACCTGGGTCACAGACAGCTGAGTTTTGCAAAACTATTGTCAGCTATTATTAAATGTTATTATTAGGGGATATTATTAGCTTGAAGTTTGTGCTGTGGTTACACAAAGAGTTATGGAAAGTAGATTCTGCAAAGTTACTCTCAGTACTACACTGTGCAGCATCCAGACACGAACTAGACAAATGTTGAAGGTAGTAGCATTTCTGTTTTTCTTTTCAGACTAGGTTGCTGTAAACTGAGAGTAGAGTGCAGAGGGAGATCAGGCAGAGGAGCAGCACAGACTAGAGAGCCCTTTGCAGAATTCCATCAGATTCCCTCAACCTGTACAAGGACCAGCTTCAGGAGAAAATTGTAGAGGGATTTTTAAAGGACCGAGGACATATGTTACCATTGTCCGCCAGGCCTGTTAGTTGAAGCTGTAGAGCAGTTTTAAATAGTCCTGGGAACAAGCAGTGGGAGAAGGAAAACAAGCTATGCAAAACAAGAAGCTAGGTGCAGAGCAAGCCCTGGGAACCACAAAATCAGCATACTCTCATCGTCACACTCTGATAAGGCACCTGCAGCATGCCCACCAGTCAGCGACACGGACCCCACGTGGCCTAGAGACTTCTATCCAATCATCTGGGTGTAAAGTCAGGTGACCAGTTGGTTTAAGTTATAAATATAACCTGTTTGTTTAATAAAGTGAGCATGGCATGTAGCCATATTGGTGTGATTGTCATGACTTGGCCAACTCTCCACGGGGGACCCTCTTTGGAAAATGACCATTTTCTCCACTGAGCATGCATTTATTGGGTTACTATTAAGGCTAAAACTAAAGTTGTACTCACAATGAGGAGCACAGATGACAATTCCAAGCAGCTGTTTTCAAGGCCTGCTGAATTTCAGCAAAGGCTGGTTCAAGAAAAAAAGAATGGTCCGTGGCTTAGGTTGCAGAGATTGAAGAGTTTGGTTAAGAGAAAAGGCTTTTTAGTAGCAGACAGGAAACCTTGGCTTTTTGGTGTACCCAGACACTTCACTGACTTCAAACAAGGATGATCTGAGAAAGGTTTGGGATTAAGGTTATGGTTACTGAGCACAGAGCATCAGGGAACAGCAAGAGCAGGGCTGCTCCCCAAGGGACAAGGAGCCAGGACTGAACCCAGGGCAGTGACTGCAACCAGAAGCCCCAAGGTATTCGAGCAGACAGGGCTGATGAAAGTAGCAGGTTGTTTAACAGCCCAGCAATTGTCAGGCAGGGTGAAGTCTGGTCCATCCAGGAGTACAGCCAGCAAGCCAGGACAGCAGAAGCCAGAAACAAGGCTGGATCTAGGCATGGCTTAGCCTAGGAGCAGGGGCCAGAACTGATGCTGAAATACTGCTCCTAGCCCATGGGTGGAGGATGAGAGTGAGTGTCCCAGTTGCAGCTGGGCAGGACATGTAGTATGCTTAGGGCCGTGACAGCAGGATTGCCCAGTTGTGTGCTGCAGCACACCAAAGAATTTGCAATGGTAAAAAATGGCCTAGTGCCAGCAGAATGACCTTTCTGACTATATTCTGAATGATTTTTCCACTAAAACATGAATAGTAAACTAAAACGTCTGCTGTTGCTAAACCTACACTTGAGCCAGAGCTATGTTGTAAACTTCAGAAAAATAAGATATTCCTCTCGTGTGGCTTTTGCTTTGTAGAAAGTTGTGTATGAAAGGCTGTCCTCTGCCAAAGCTGCCTAGATGTTCATTCTGGAGTAGAACGAATCCTGGTGGCTGAAGAGTTTTTCTCAGTCCCTTTACTAATGTTAAACTGTATATTAGTGCTCCAGCACTAGAATAAAGTGCTGTCGCTACCAGATGATGGAGTGATAAGAGTTTATTTTTCTTGCTGTATCCTGCAAGAACTGTTATACAATGCCCATTTTATAAATGAAGAATGATTTTTATCTTGTGACAGCTGGCTAGGAATCTTTCATTAAACCTAAATTAGGATTACAGAGGAGGTCTTGAGAAGTTCTGAATCCCACAAAGTTAATCAGTCATTGATGAGTGATGATTCTGAAGGGAAGAATGGTTTCTGGGTTTTTTTCTTAATCTAGTAACAACAGTAACTGAGCATTACTGTTAAAAACAGGATGAGGACTGGGTCAGAATTAGAAAAAGACATTGATATATTACTAAATCCTTCAAAAATCCCTTACAACTGATATTAGAATGGTTAATTCCATAAATTACAATTGTAGAGCAAGTTTTGGATCCTTTGGGTTTTGGTTAAGTAGCACAGTGTGTTAGGAGCTACAATTACTGCTGGCTAAAGCCCCTCAATCAAGGCAGAGTGATAGTTTACTCTGAGGTCTTTGGTTTACTGTTAAGCTCTGGTTTAAGTCTTAGGTAGGCTCAGGGTCAGAGAAACCAGGAACTTGCTGATTCTGCAGGACTTCCTCAGAGGTGGTAAAGAATGGTTCAGAAAGAAGATAGTGACTTCTGGAATTTTTTCCCGTTAGACTCGGCAGTGATGTAAAATTGTAACATATGTCAGAGCAAGCTCCTATTTAATTTTCTTCCTTGTATAGGGCCTCTATATAACTAATAAACCTATGGTAAAGAATGAGTCATGGTGAGTGATTTTCCTGAGATGGCTCCCTTTACTAAATCTATACCTGAGGTTAGGATCAGAAAGGAGAGAGAATTAAGTGCCTACTGGACCTTTCAAGGCTTAGGAACATAAAATATGATCTAGTGCTACAACAAAAAAGTAATTCCTATTTCATTCACCACCCAAGGGTGGATTATCTCCATTCTCTAAGCATACCATAACAGGTAAGTTTAGAATTGCAGATGGAATATTGGGAAGAGGAATATGGCTGTTGGTGAATGGTTAATGTCAGGGTTATAGAGAAACACTGTTTCTCTGTGACATCCTGAAACCCTGCATCCCTGAATCGGGAAGGAAGAATACATCATATTTTTACTGAAGTTTCTTTTGGAGTCTCTAGTTTTTTGCATAGTTTAGGTCTGAAGTTAGATTTATGCTTACCAAAGCCTCTGTGACAAGTTCCTTCCTCTTTCTTCTCCTTCTCATCATTGTTTCCTCTAAAAAAGAAGAAAAATAAACAACAGAACCCTGCAGAATAAGGCTAAGATTAGTAGTGGCCATATCACAAATTAGCATCATTTTAGAATAGTGTCTGAGAAATTTGCTTTATCTTGGTTCCTTCCTGGACTAAAACCAGTGGCAGTTTAATTTATATTTTGCCTTAAAATGTCTTGGAGGCTATGCAGTATGGTTTTAAGCACAGGAAAATTGGGGCAGAGATGAACTGCAGGTTCCTGGCAGAATTCCTGGCAGCCATTCCAGAGAATGGATGATAATTTCTTCTGGTCCAACAAGAAACTTCTTACATTTGGGAAGACATAAGGTTATGGTTCTGGTTAGGATGACAAGCATGGTAACCAAGGACACCCATTTCCCTAATGTCCTGTTATTCTCAGACACAGACTTGCTATAGGCTCACAGTTTACAAGGCTTCTGTGACCTAGGATGAGACACCATGCCAGACATAAAGAATTGCACAATTTTTTATAGCTCAGATCTTGGAGATATTTTTAAACTCTAGCACTGGTAGGGTAGAAAAGAGAGTGAAAGGGGCTTCACTGACCTATGATAAAAATCGGTGTCAGAAAATTGCTCTCTAGTCCTATAAATTTATATACTCCCTAACTGTCCCTGTGATTGCTTCCTCTTAAGATGAAGACATGGCCTTTTTGGTTGATCCTGAAAGGTTCAGCCATCTATTTTGAGAAATAATTTCTATTTTCTTTTTGATGGAGTAGGCAGGGATGAAGACTACTGTGCTCTACTATTTGAGTTCTGTTTAAGTTTCTGAGAGCAAAGCATGAAAAGGGGATTTTACTCAGGCATCTTCCGATACATGAATCATAAATCAACAGCTTATGTTTTGCTTTTCCTCATATATGAGTCTACCACAGTGAAGCACAAACTTAGGGCGCTGGCTTTGCTGAGGTTTACAGAACACAACATGGCAGTAGGTTTCAGGGAGCTGACCCATAAGAAAGCTTCTTTTCATGTTGGAAGGGTTTTTTGTGGGTGTTTTGTTCTGTTCTTGCAAAAAGCTATTAGCATACAAGTAGAGCTGCGGGTCATGTTAACTTCCCTGGGAGCAGGGCCTGAAGCCATGAATGTAAATTCATGTTTCTTTATCCTACAGGGATCACTGAGACATTTTGTTCCACTGTGGCAAGAAGAAATAGCTTAATCTATTCTCTTTTCTTCTTTTTCTTTTTCTTTTTTTTCCCCCCCTGCCCTGTTCATCTTTCTATTCTATTTGAGAACCTAGGAATAGGGTCATAGTTATGGTTAAGTTCATGGACTGGACAAGCCAGGGTGTTAGATTTGTTCAAGAACCTGTAAAGCCTATGGATGGAAGTTTATTCCTTAGTGAGTTGAATTCTTAATACAAACAGCAGATCTTGAAAAGCCAGTTTCAGTATTTGGTCCTGCAAATGATACCAGTCTTGAATTAATGTTTCAGAAAGAAAAAAGTACCTTTTAAATTTTCTTCTTCTGGATGCTGCTTAGGGCTTAGACCTTGGGCTGTGGGAAGCTGAAGTAGAAACATCAGGTTTATGCATTCAAAAGAGCTCTGCGTGAGGAAGAAAGCAGTTTCTAGAAAGGAAACTGTGCTTATTTTAATCTAGTCCATAGAGGAGCTTCTAGTTAAATTTATAGTAAGGACTTTGGAGTACATGAACTTAACAGCTCTTGTTACCAAGACCTCCTCCTGCCAGGTCCACCATTAAAAAGAGGAATTCTGGTTCCAGAAGACAAAACCCTTTATTTTATATTGTCCAGGGACCTGGTTTTCTGGGCTAATATTTATGAGTAGTTAAGTCTTGAGTAAGAGTTCGGCCAGAGAATGAAACTGCAGAACTACTTTGTCTGCTGGGTGACAAAAGCTCTGTCAGTTTACATTGAGAGATTGTGCTGAAGAGGAGAAAAGCAGATCTGTGTGTTCTGTTTATCAGTTTTGTGACCTGCAAAGAAGTCTCTGGGCTAGGTTTGGTATCACAAGTATGGTTTGGAAAGGCAGCATCTGAAGGAGATTAGATTAACACTGGATGAGTAAAACGAGGGGAGAGATTCATTCTGTTCTGACACAGATAGATCTTGGGAGGGACGTTAGTTCAGGTTAAAGATTTGTTCCAGAAGGAAGTTATTTGCATATTTTTCTGTTCTTCATAGAGGGTTTTGGCTATAGGTGGGATTGGATTAGGGTACGTATAGGATCAAAAAAATCAGTTTAATGTCTGAGGCTTCAGGGTTCCCTGGACTGCACTGGGAACTGGTTTTAAGGACTAAGTGATCTGCTCTCAACAGAAGTCCCTGCTGAGCACAGACATAAAACTAGACCTACAAGTGAGATGGCCTAAAGACATCCATTTACACACATAGACTAAAAAAATCTGCCTGTTTAGGATGACAGTTGGTGGCAACAGTAAAAGTGCCTCATACTTCTCTGGTGTGAATTCTCACTGGCTTGGTTTTATGCTTTAGGCTACCCATTGTATTTAAGATTAGGGCTGCACATAGCAGGACCAAAGTTTATGATCACATTTTTTCATCTGGCAAGAATCCAGAGGTTTCAATTAAGTACTAATACTATATCACCATATGAGATCATGGCTTTTTGAGCCCTCGTTAGACTCAGGACAAGGTCAGACACACTTTTGGCCACAGAAAATAAGGGTTAAAACTTGCCTAACCTTCTTTCTGAACATTATTTATTTATCAAATCCAGATCATTTGTTTGGCTTTATGTTTTCAAATATTTTACAGTTTCCAAGGTAAAAAATACAAATTTCTGAACTTCCAGCTGTTGAGAAGATGATTCTTCTAAGGTGAATTAGTGGCACTGAAATATCAGATCAGATTAATAGATTAGAAGATTCCAGCAACCTAACATTTGTGCTTTCAAAAAAGTAAAAAAAAAAAAGAAAAATATTTTATAGAAAAAATAAAAACTTAGGCATGTAGTATCTAGGGAGTAACCTATAAGAGAAATTTTATTTGATATCTTTCTTTTCTGTATTTTCATTAACAATACTACATGGTACTTGTTTCTTAAAATAGGCAATATTTTCATGTTAAAAAAACCCACAAACTGAAGAAGCCAATTTAAAACCGATTCCAACTGCAAACAATCTATACTTATTATGTGTGTGGTTTCCTCCAGCTCTTCAAATTGGCTCTTTAACACTATTCTTCCACATAAAAACTAAGTGTGCAGTACACTTTAGATAATGATGCAGCAACATTTGTAACTTTTTTATCTTGGAAAATTAGGCCTAATTCTCAAGAGCAACACGATGAAGTAGTACATTTTAAAAGTACAGTGCTATTTTAAACTTGCTTGAAATGTGTACTGCTGCAGAATTTGAACCCTTAAAGTGCATTCCACAGAAAAGGCTGAATGCTCCTAAGCATTTCTAATAAATAAAACTCTGGCATTTGCTGACTTCTTATATCATCATTCAGGGAGTGATCAAGTTAATCAGTAGTCCCACTGTTAATAATCTTATATGCATTCTTTCTTCTGGAGTATTGTCATTTATAATTTGTCTTTTTTTTGTGTGGATTATGGAGGTAGAAAGAATGTGTCCCTGACTACATCTCATACAAGGTCCTAAGTACGCTCAAGCAAGATTTTGTTTTGTTATTTCTTGGTCTCACCTCTTAATCATTCTAAGAAAAAGAATCAAAGCTATGAAAAGCAAACAGGCACTGAAAAAGCCACAGGGAACCTGAGATTCAAAAATCTGCTCATGTGGCTGTAGTCATGTAAATCACTCTAAATGACAACAGAATGAAGCACATACATGAAACGGTAAAGGCAAATGCTGCTGTTAAATAGGTACAGATTCAGGCTGATATGTAAAATTATATAAAGACTTCAAAATTAATTAGCTGCCTCTACTTTATGTTTCTCCTCTCACAGTCATCTGCATAGATTCATTGCTGCAGTAAGACATCATCCTAGGTCTCACAGTACCGAAATGTGGTATCTTTTAGCATAAGATAAACACAAATCTTGCAAAGAAGGAAGCATAAATCCTATTAACTAGAAAAGCCAAAAAGATTGCAAAGTATCTAAGTAATACCTATTTCTCACAACTTAATAGAGCCAGCATTTTTTCCCCTCTTCACTTTGTAGAGGTCCAAAAGCTTGAGTAGATTTCTCTGTGAAGATCACTCCTGTTTAGGAAGGCTGAAAGTAGTAAGCTCATGTAGAGGTTTCTGTGTCGCTCCTCCTCCAGGCTTCCAGTATTGTGCAATTCTAATGTAACTCCTGCTGTCATACACAGCTATAGCATAACTAGCATAAATATTTCCAGTGTCAATGGAAGCACTCCCAGCAATGATGGCAGTATGTTTTATGTTTAGCTCTTCAATATTGGGAAATCAAGCAATAATCCAAGGGTCCAATCAAGCAGACTGCAGCCATCCATCACAGCACTACAATGTCTTTGATGGAGAAATGAGCTTCAATCAGAATACAAGATCAAAGTTCTAAGCATGAGCCCCTTGCCCTTACTGGACAAATCTGAGCTTGCATTTTGAAAACACAAGTCTTCCCAGTTGCTTGCAAGTGGCTTTTTATTTGGCAAGGTTTCAGAGGTACTATTTTCAACTGATTTGCATAGTTGATTTCAGCTGGGATTCTTGTATAATTAAATTTGGGTGGGTGGGTGGGTGTGGGTGTGTGTCAAGTTATTCACTAAAGCTACAATCCAAAAGGAAAATACATTATGTCTTCTGTTTGTTACCTGACCTGAGTTTTCAGCCTAAATTTGAGACAGCTCTAAATTTCTTCTTACTTCTGTCTCTCCAGCAAGGAAATCAAGGCCTTGGTGGTCCTATCCAGGTTCCTTCTCAAAAACATACCAAACAAAACAAAAAAGCACTTTCCTTGTATCCAACTGCATCAATAGCACATTTTCTATTCATGTATTCAACTATATTTCCATGATTTATTACACTGTTTTCTTCTTACACTTTTTTCCACTTTTGGATAGATCCACAGTTTATGCCAACATGTAAAAATACAGATTTTCTTAGTTTGAGGATAGCTATACACACACATTTTTGTCCTTACCTGTCCCTCTTTCAAACACATTTAGTATAGTATTCCAAAGGGATTTATCTTGGCCTGCTTATCCAAGCTGAATACTCAGACTACTCCTGGGCATTCATAGATTTCAGCTTCAGCCTGATGACCTACTACTAATTATCATTTCACTGTCATTAAGCTCGTAGTCTGCCACAGACGAAAAAAGCCCATCCCAGCTGAATCAGTGTTTGCTTCACTTCTTCCTGCTGAAGGCACACTTTCTTTTCCTCATCCCTTTCCTGGAAAAGCTTCTTCTAACTTGGGTTTGTTACAGCACTGGCTGAGATTTCAGGTGACACTTGAACTTCCTTCAGATTGGTCTTCTCAGCTTTTATAAATCATCAATTATTTGTTTTCTTTGCCTTTTTTAATAAATCTGATATACTAGCATTAGCAGAAAAGCATTGACACTCAATAGCACCAAGAAAAATGGTCATGGTATATTTAATGTTAAGTGCTTCTCAAGACTGACACTATTTAAGTGTGATATGCTTGCTTTTTAAAATATTTCTTTTCCTTTCCTGGCTATGACTAGATACACTGTAAGCAGTGCTGGAAGCATAACCTACTGTTAAAGCTGCTCAGTATTTCCCAGTATACAGCCCTGATTTGAGATGCTCAGAACTTCATCCAAACCATTCCATTCTGACTTACATTCTTGTTCAAACTGGCTCTGACTAAGCTAGTCCCAGGATGACTTTTTCTCTTAAAAAAACCAAACTCATAATTCAGTTTTTCTTTGGGGGAAAAGCAAAGAAGAAAGTGGAAAACTAGGTGACATAGTGGAATTAGATTAGTTAGGGGTGTGTGAGTTCAACTTTAAGACAAAAGAGTGGTCTCTCTGGGAAAAAAATTATATTTGATCCAGTGATTAAAGAAAGTATGATCACGTGTATGGACAAAGCAGCTAAATTAAAGCTGAATATGCAACTGGACTGCTACAATTCTTTAATTTTAGGATTACTTCCCAGCCTATTATTAATGTGTGTTTAAAAATGCAAAAAAGTATTTTAAATATTTGCATTGCATTATGCCATGTGTAGATTCAGCTTGACAACACTTCCATGAGAACTTTTCTGCCTTTTAGCTGTATTCAGCTGTTGTCTATTTTCATTTATTGTACGTCTTTTTTGGCATTCAGTGAGATCAGTGGACTTTAGTTCTGGCCGTGCATATGAATCATTTAGAATTAGGCTGTAATGCAACAACACTGCCAGATACACGTAGACAGCATGGACTAGAATGCCTTCTTCCCAGTACAGACACAAATAGCTTGGACCCATATATACGACCTTAAGTAGAGAGAATAGGATGCTAGGTACTCACAGTAAAGTGTTTGCCACCGACTTTTCAGATGCTATCAGGTCTAAAGGTAGGAACCCTCAATGGGAGTATCAAGCTACTTGAAAGGTAACCCATGAGTTAAGTACAGCACTTTCTATCCATTTATCATAATCCACTTGTGTAAGGGAAAAGCCCACTTTACAGAAATAATTCTTCAGTCAGAAGTAAAGAAGGTATCTATTTGAAAAGTAGTACACTGGACAATCAGAATGTTGTACATGTCATGACACATTTGTCTCTTGAGAAATATATTTAGATGTATCTTTCAAAATCTTCCTACTTATCTCAATTATATATTCTTATATATCTTAATGATATTCACATCTTATAGATAAAAACCTGTAAGTCAGCGGTTTGCATTTACAGAGAAGTATCTGCCTAGATTCCCAGGCATCCTGTTTTGGTGAACATAGTATGTCTATTATGGTAGTAACCACTGAAATACAGAATTGAACACAGCAGGCAGTAAGTAATATGGCTTCTGCCACAGAATTATAGAAAACACTAGGAGGCACACTGCAGCAATGATACACATTTACAGATGTCATTGCAGCAAGAGTCATGCTAAACTGCTGGAGGCCTAGATGCTTGCCGTGAAATTGGTTGTCCTTTAAATGTTTTTTTCTAAAACATAATTGCTTGGTTCTGGATAAGAAATAGAGAGGAAGAGGAGCATGTATTCTTTTTCCTTTTGCAACTGTGAGCCAGAAGAGTTACAGCCAAAATTCTGAGTCAAGATAAATGAGAAAGTCATCGTGCTTTTAACTGAATGCCAAACAAATTTTCTTCTGCTAGTTCTTAGACAAGATTCATTTACTACAATAATCTCGTTTACACCTAAATACTGCTATGGTCACCATCTAAAAGCTTTATAAATGATCCTTCAAGTTTGCAGTATAAGACAATTACCTATGTGCAAATCAAAGCCTGCCAAAACTCCAAGATATACACAAGGTTACTATCTTCTTTTAAAACCTATATTTACAGCACATGCATATAAATCGGGCATCCACCAACTAAATTGCAAATGCAGATATGCATTTTTCCCCTACTACAAAACTATAGAGCATTTCAACTTGTGTGCAGTTCCATCTTTTGCATATGAAATTTGTGCACCAATTTTAAATCTGTTATCCTCCCTATCAACAAGCTATATAAAGCATGTTCCTAGTGTGTGTAAATCATAGCATATTTTTGAAATATATAGTAGCTATGATTACGCTAGTGCATAGCTCCATGCCAAATTCACATATAGTAACATTTGTGCCAGTAATCTACTCAAAGGTAAATACAACGAAGTTATGAATGTATTTCTATATAAAGAGCTTTGAAGCTCTGAAATGTAATGAAAACAGCCAAGCAGAAGCTGCAGTACAACTAATGAAATAAGCAACCAGAGTCTCAAGAGAACAGGAGACAGATACAGTTAGAAACTAAAGCCCAAAGAGAAAATGATGTATCGAGTCTGCAAGGGAAAAGAGGGGATGAAACAGAGAAAAGAGTACCTGAGATTCATGAGAGGAGACAAATCTATGCAACTAGGGACTAATTATGAAGGGGAATTAATAAGTCTGCCACCAGTGCAGATCAAGAAACTGGAATAGCAAACTAACCACCAGAGTAAGGATGTAAAATGTGGTTCTGAAGTTGATGGAAGGTAGGGGAAATTCTATAATTATCCTTTATCTATAATTATCCTTTATCTATAATTATCCTTAATTATTCTAATTAATCTTGATGCCTTCCATGAAGAAATGACTTGCTATGCAGACAAAGGGAAAGCAGTGTGTGTCATTTACCTTGACTTTAGCAAGGCATTGGACAGTTTCCCATAGCATTCTTGTAGGCAGGCTGAATAGGCACAGACAGGATGGCCAAACTTCAAGGAGACTGAAAAATTCTCTGGATCATCATACTCAAAGGGTTCTGGTCAACAGTTCAGAGTCTAACAGGCATCCAGTTACATGTTGCTCTCCTCAGAGATCATTACAAGGACTGATACTACTAAACACATTTGGGATAGGATCATCTGGTTCATGAACACCACCAAACAGAGGAGCGCAGCTGATACATGGGAAGGGGAGCAGGGAACTTTGTCAGATGGAAAAACAGCTGGCCCATGAAGGTGGAGGAAAGCAAAGGCAAAGGCAGAGTCCTGCTCCTGGGATGAGATTCAAACCCAGGCAACAGCAAGAAAGACTGGAGGTGACTGGTTAGAAATAGCTCAACTAATAAGGGCATGGTGGGCAGCAAGTTGAATGTGAGGCAGCAATACACCCTTATGGCAGTGAGGGATAACAGCATACTGGTCAGCAAAAGCATAGCAGGAGGTATGAGTGGTTATTTCCTTTTGTTTTGTCCATGTGAAGCTCCATCCAAAAAAGTGTCTAGCTTTGGATGCTCCCAGTAGGAACTGGTGACTAGGATGGTTAGGAGAATGTAGCCTGGAGAAAAGAAGGCTAAGGGGGGATCAAACCGCTGCCTTCAACTATCTAAATAAGCAAGCTGTAGCGAAGACAGCCAGATTTCTCAGAGCTGAAAAGCATAAGCATGAGAGAGAATTTCACATGGGTAGCAAAGGGAAAACTATGTTCATGGTAAGAGTGATTAAGCACTGGAACAGGTTCCCAGAGAAGTTTTGAGGGTCTCCACCCTTGGGAATTTTCACACTTGGCTCGACGTGGTACCGATCAAACTTTGAAATTGAGCTTGCTTTGAGCCAGATAAAATGAACTCCAGAGATCCTTTCCAAACAAAATAATTCAATGATACTAAGTTTGGGGAGGATAGTAAAAGAAGTGGGCTCTGAAGTGACTTTTAGGGAAATCTTTACTTTCTAGCAAAGGACAGGAATAAGCAAAATGTGTATGGTGAATTATGGTTTGTGCTAGAAAGAAAATTTGGGGACTTGATGAAGATGATGATAATGACTTGCCTGTTGATTCACACTCACCTAGGGGAAAAGAGTATGTTTCTAGTGATTTGTATATTTTTTATTAGTTATGAACGGGAATAGTCACCCTAACACCTAGATAATCAGTGATTTTAAAAGTTATACCCAAAGAGCATCAGTCTTTCCGAAAATTTATTATCCCATTAAATCATTTTCAGAAGTTTATTCAGACAAGGATCCAAGTCAAGTTAGAGTCCACAGGGATTCTTCAGATATGAATCTGCACGGTGAAGGTCTGAATCTGAAGAGAAACTTGGAGAGAATTGATGGCACATAAGGTAATATGTGTCCCCAAAATAAGAACTCTCTTCAGTGAAAGTAATAATATTGAAGAATGATTTTGTCTGATAAATCCTTGTGTGTGCAAGTCTATCTAACTATCTTGACAGCTTGTTTGATCAAAGAAATAAAAAAACCTTTTGGAGATGATCTAGTGTATAGATTTTCTTTTATGTATGTCCTCCTTCCTCTAAATATAGTAACTAAGCTGTTAAATACTTTATTCTATCTTAACAATTCTTGGCTATAGGGGTAACTGTGGGGAACTGGCAAGCAAGACATTTCACACACTTGATGATTATTAAAACCAGATTACTGCCTATTCCACCAAGGTAATGCTAAAGAGCTAGGGAAGGTCTTTCAGAAACATTCACAGACCAGCTTAGGAAGTGAAAAATCAATGAGCAGCCTTGCCAGAGGGTTTTGGGCATGCAACATGATATGAGTATGTCCCTGAAGAGTCTGAGCCCTAAAGGTCTATCATGGACTTCACAAAGAAAAAGTATCTCTGCACCTTCTCATCAGACTGACTTCTGCTAAATCCTTGGACTACTGAGATTCTACAATCAGTGTAGGCAGGCATTCTGAGATGATACAGAAATTAAAAATATTGTTGGGAGAGAATTCACACCTGCTTTCAGTACAGAGAGAAAAGAAAAGCAAGGTACATAAGACTACAGTAATGGATAGAAAGGCATAGAAGGCAGGAAGATGAATAAAAAAAATCTTTCCACAAAATTAAACAAAAACAAACAAACAAACAAAAAGATCACAATATGAAAATAAAAGAGAGTAGAAGTTAATACAGCTAATCAAAGTTACTGCACTTAATTTACATAAGAAATCGGATGAGTTCTGAGAGAAACAATTTAAAAATTCCTAGACTAATGCAAAAAGCCTGGACAGCAAAGCAGAGAAAATGGAGTTATTAGTACAGGACATTAAACTGCTGTAACAGCCATAAAAGAAAAATGGAGGAATAGCAATCCTGATGGTAAGAAGGTAGTGGCTTTCTTCAGAAATCCATAAAGAAATATATAGGCAGTGTAGTTGCACTGTACATTAGCAGTGTGACAGAGAGTAAAGAAAAAAAGAAGAAAATAATAGCACAGGTAAAGTGGATCTGATTTATATAAAAAATTATTTTAAGGAAAGATTGGTATCAGGACAGATTTTTCTAAAAACCCTCAATCAGATTTGCATTCAGATAGAAACTTCATTTTATTACTATAGAAAATAAAAGATACTTGGAATTACATTAAGAAACAAAAATATCTGGGTATTTGTGCATATTGTACTTGACAAATCTCTTCAGCAACAAGCTTTGGAGTCAAAATTGTTAGGTCATCTTTGGATAGGCAGTGAAGAACTAGTCATAGAAAATGTTATTGAAAGAAGTTATCATAACTGCCTTAAATGATGTTTAAAATACACACAAAAAAATAATTTGTAGCTGAAGTTTCCAAAGCTTAAACAGGAAGAATTTCTGGGAGCTAAACAATTAAGACTGGTTGTCTGGAAGGCTCAAGGATGTCCATATTCTCTGAAACCAGTAGTATAAAACTATCTTTAACCTGTATCCCAAGCACTGTGAAAATCTCATGTGGAACATTCCTGTTCTAATGGAATAAATTGGTGTCTCAGAAAGGTCATTGGAAGTCAATGGAGAGCTAACAAGCAAAGGGAAAGACTGACGGTTCACCAAAGAATGATATAAAGACCTTGCTATCCTTCAGAGCTCTCAGGACCTTCATTTCTGTAACTGAGTAAAAAAAAACTCAATCAAGGAAGGTGAAATGGTCATTGCTTTCTGTTCTGCCTTGATATCCCCAGCCCTGAGAAGGCTGCCTTGTATCCAGAAGAAGCTTCCACTAAAGAAAGATGAAAGTATTTGGTCCTGATTAGTGAAGTCTGATGAGGCAAGCGAGACCATTTGGAATTTTTCCCCAGATGGGGACTGTGGAAGTGCAGGGCAGAGATGTGTTTTGTCTACTACCCAGGCACAAGCCAACCCTCTGAGTATGTCACATGGCTGTGACTGACTTCCCAGCCCTTCAAGAAGACAAAAAGCTGTCTTTGTTCTGTACACAGGAAAGGTGCAGTTAGAATTGATACCATTCACGTTTTCACACCTATAGCATTTGCCCTGCAGATGGGATAATGCCTAGAGTATCAAGACATCCTGAACATCAAAGACTGTTTGGTCCCAAATGCCCTTGGTTTGGGCATCTAACTGTTGGCGTCTATGTTAATTTTACTACTCCTTTGACTAAATAAACTAGAGCTGCTTAAATAGCAGTAGGTGGAATGCTTTCTGTAGAGAAAGTGCTAATGTTGCTTCTGATCAAATCAGTGCTTTTTCCCTGTAATTTAGAATTAATAGCTCAATATATAAAGCAGGATTAAAAATGCTTGAACTTCCCAAATGTGTTTCCACTTCTGCCAATTCAGCTGTGTTACAGTAGAAGATTAAGTAGCAGGAGTTCAGGAATCTGACTGCATCAGTTTTGTACATTCATCTGGATTGGTATTTATTTGTTTGTTTGCTATAACTTCTGTGCCTCAGGTTATGCCTCAGAAAACCTTCATTCCCATCATGGAAAAATGGCAAGAAACTAACGAGAAACTAAAGCAGTAAAACTGTCCTTTTTTTAATCCCTTCATCAATTTGTTTTATACTTTAAGAACCTGCAGCCAATACTTTTGCAATGGGCATCAGTAGGAACTTCTCCCTCCCATGTTTCTTCTCCCTTTTCGCAGAAGGGTCTTTTTTTATTATTATTTTTATTTTCTCCCCTTGGGTGATCATTTTATGTGTGAATAGACAAAAATGTTAAGTCAGGTAAACTGCCCTCAGCATCATGGTCCTTATGCAACGTCTGTCAGACTTGAGTGTCCTTCAACGTTCAGGCTCTGGTCCAATTTGAAACAGGTCACTTTCTCTGGCAGATCTTGAACATGAACCGAAAGCAAAAGCCGCCTAAACATTTGATTTATGGGATTAGAACTGTTCTGCAAGAGCCTGTATGAAAGTGACCTACAACAGTCTCGAAACTGTGTCTGTGAAAGACCTGGAAGGGCAATTGCATTTTCAAATGGAGAAGAAAGAGTTGTCTTTTGCTACAATTGTCAAGTTTCACCACCTGCAAAACACTAATAAAAAAGGTACATACTGACATATAACTTGCAGACATTTCACTTACTAATTATGTATTTACAACATTAAGCAGTTTTGCATACCATAAAATGACAAGCAGGAATACATGTTATTGTAACACCTACTTTAAAGCCATGCTATTTGTGACAAAAACAACTCTGAAAGCTCTTTGCACCATCAAAAAGCAACCACCGGGTTACATAACCTTATTCTCTGTGACATGCAAATTCCTTGGCTTGGAGAACAAGCATTGCAAAAGTTGTGCTGGTATTAGCCTGGTCTGAATAGAAGGCTGGATAATAGCACAGAGATTGCCTCTGTTATCTATATGCAAGTTTAGGGATCAGAGAAAATGGATGCAAGTCATTAATCACATCATTGTGGGGTTCTTTCATTGTTTCAGGAGGAAACATCAAGCTGCATGGCTGGCAGACTTGCCCTTTCTGTCAGTTAGAAAGTGATAAAAGTGTTTCTTAAAATAATCTTAGTCTAATACTGTGACTTTCATGCACAATATTAAATTGCCCGGTCTCTACCATACTTCAAAGAATATGATTAGTGACAAATGCACTCTTTCTTTTGCTCTCATTTTGCAGACACTTGAAAATGGTAAATCTACTCAATGCTAGTAGTACTTGGCTGTGTGTTTTTTTCTTTGTGAGCTGTTAGAGTGTTTAATCATCTAGTTAAAGGCAGCAATCATTTTCCTAAACCAGAAAATAATTCAAGTAATGAGATATGCAAAACAGACACATACACACAAAAAAAAACTTTCATACCCATAAGACTCGCTTTCTGTATTGGCAAAAAATAATGAATCTTTATGTCTGCAGAGATAAAGCAGGACTCCTCACTCTCAGTATCTCCATCTTCAGTTAGATTGCTTGCAGATCCACTGAAATTAGATGTCAGTGTAAATTATGGTGTAGGCCGAGTTACTAGCCAAGACTATGAAGGGTAGACACATAAAAACAAGGTGCTATTGAAGGTAATTGCTTCTGATCTTAAAGTTCTTAAGTGACAAAATTCGTGCTGATGTGGCATTTGCATCAGAGGGTCCCTTTTAATTGGCACTGACTAGATGGAGGGCTTGCTTTTTTTCCTAGCGGTTTTATTTTTTTCTGCTTAATTCTTAAAATCCACCTTGTAAAACAGTTGCATACTGCAGAACACAATTCAGCTTACCAGGAAAAGGGTATTTGTTTTTTTCACAGGATTCATGGAAAAAGCATGTGTGCATGTGCATGCATACACGTCACATGTACACATCTGTCTGTATGTACATGTGTGTGCATGCATGTGTTTTACAAAGTGAGAGGAAAAGATCAATTTTAAATTCATAATCAAAACAGTTGTGTATAAAAGGTCAAATCTGAAAAAATGATGACTAGACTTATCATTGCAGTGCTTACCTCCCAGACAAGGCATTGCCTACTGTAGTGGTCAGCTGGATTTAGTTCCTCGGGCTCCTCATATCATCTGTAAATAAAAACTCTTGAGAACACATTGAAGCCATCAAGTCAGAGAATGTACCACGTGAACTAGCCAGGAGGAAATGATAGGAAATGGGCAAAAGTTAAGCTTCATGTATTTAATGCTTTTAAGCTTATTAAGCCAGAGAGATGGAGCCATCCAGGCTTTTCAGTTTTCCAGCTAAACCTTTCTCAGAAGGGTTCTTCTAGTGGAGTGATGCTTTCAAAATGCAGAAGGCACATACCTACCCCTTGTTATGCTTCCCTTAGCCAGTTCTCAAAATACTTGCATGGTGCCCTGACTGTTTGTCCCACGCATGCCCAAGCCCTTGCTAATATAATTGGTTCATTTAACAGTGAAGTGAGATTACATCTTGGGAAGGAGGGAGTAAGGTAGAGAAACAGCTGCGAGTGTCAGGTGCAGAAGCAGAGACCAGCCATCATGTCTCACCGCCTTGTGCTCCCCTACAAACCTTGCCACAGAGTTTCTGCTAATCACTCTTTGCATCCTTTCAAAGGAGGCAGTACCGAGGTGGAATTCATCACAGTTTATTTTACCCATCTAAAGAGCAACTGGACTAAGCTGCCTAAGAACTCTTTGGATTCAGGGGAGGGAGACACACACTTCACAACAACCACTGATTTCTGGAGTGACAACTGATTTCTGGAGTGACAGCTATCTCAGACTGGAGGCAACACTTGCTTCTAACAATAGTTACTGGAATTGAGAAAGCCATTCTCTGCCATGTCTCCTCCAATGCAGAATGGATGCCCAGCACTCCTTAGTTACACAGCCGTCCCTCTGTTCATTAATCAAAGGAAAAAGCTGCCTATAAGCATTGTTTTATTATTACTTTTATAATAACATGTCCAAAGCAAGAAGACAGATTAGTGGAGTTTACTTTCAGTGAGATCGTTCCCCAGAAGCCGGGTTAGCTAACTATACTGCCTACACAGAATTTAGATTGATAGAAACCATATGAATCTGGTCTGAATGTCCCTCTGGAGAAGTTAATCTCCATGCTAGTTAGGGGACTAAGTGCCTAAATTCACCCTGGTGCTCTCCTGAAAGTGGCTGAGCCCATGTCTAGCCATTAAAAACTGGACCGATGAGCCTGACCCACTGCTGCCACCACAGCCACATCCCCCTGGGAGCCACACCATCCCCTCAGATCTACAGGCACATTAGCACCTTCATTCCTCACATTCAAGCCAGCTCCCGGGAGCATCCTGCTCCCCAGGGGACAGCCACAGACCCTGGCCTTGTGTTTCCACCCCACAGCCAACAGATAGTCAGCACAGCTCAGCATCAGGCACCTGAGATAACTCTCTAATGGTATGTGTCAGGCACCCCCAGCGCTGCCACCGTCCAGCATGCCACAGCTACATGTTACATGAAGACTCTTGGCAGTGTCACTGACAGGGGGGCTAGTGACAAAAGGCACATGTGCTGGTGAGGAAGATGCAGTGCCGTATGACAAAAAAGAAAACTACAGAAAAGTTTAGGGAACTTTCTGAGCTGTCATAAACATGAGTAACCTGCAAGGCATCAAAAAACTGCTCCAGTGAGCACAGTTCCTCGTGGCTCTGTTAGGACTTTATAATCTTATACTGATTTTGTGTATATATCCTGGAGAAATATCATTACATGACACCTATTTATGGCATACTAATGCATTTTGTTTACCATACATTTTTTCAACAACATCTTTTTCCCTTCAAAGGAACAAATAATAATACTTCCAAAACATCACATTTAGTAGCTTAAACTGAGGAACTGCCAACACCTACACAGTTTCTCTTAAGGTTTTGCTGAGACAAAAACATGCAGCTATCTTTATTTCTACTTTCACATTCTCTGTGGTCATCCATTCTCATCAATATGCTTACATAATAACTGACTAGCAAAAAACTTACAGGACACTAGCACCCATGTTTATTATAGAAAATCTATATAAACTGTTCTGGGAAATGATGTTATGAATATGTAATTCAAGAACAGAAAGAGAAAATTGAGACCTCTGCATTTCAGTCAAATAAACTAATTCAATTTCCTTTTACTATGCATCCAAATTACCATGTTCCCTATTTAAAAGCACACAAGGAAAAAAATAAGAGAATTCACTCACAAACTGTGCATGCATATCTTGTTTTCTCAGATCTGCATAGATTTATGGTAAAGGTATTAACAAAAAAAAAAGTGATTCCATTTTCCTTTAGACCTTTTTAAGGCTAGAGTAGTGAAATTTCCCTCAATGTACTTGGGTACGGGTATCGAGTATAGTTGGGGCCAAACTCACTTAGCTTTATGTCTTATCCTTAGAGATCCTATATCCATTCCATCTTTCAAATTTCCTTTCCCTGTTCCCCCTCTAGCAGTTTATTCAAGAAGTGTAACAAGCACATTTCCATTTTAAAAACTGAAAACTAAGTGATACCGAAGGCACAGTGAGAAACTATTTCTACAGATTATACAAAGCCCTTGACAATAGCTAATCAGTTAGTGTTCAGACACTGCTACTTAGCACACCCACTATATTGGCTTTCTTGATAGCTTCCCCCCCACCCCTCCTCTGCAATTGTTTGTTCTCTTTTACTGTTGTGCCTTGTCATATGTCAAGATCGTAAGCTCTTTACAGCAGAGATGGGTTTATTATGCACGTGGATGGTGCCTAGAATAATAGGGTCGTGAACCCTATTTGGGATCCTTAGATGTTACCGCAATAAAGAACAATTATTATAATAAAATGAATTGGGTTGAGAATGGTTAGCACAGTATAAATGCATGGAAGCAGTTAGAAAGAAAGACCCTTTTCCACTGTCAGAAGCAGAAGGTTTGTTCAGCCATTTTTTTAAATTGGTGCCTTGGGTTTTTCCCCTTCAGAATACATAGATATAAACTGCTTACTTGTTTGTATTCTGAAAACAAAGCTGGTGCTAGTTAAAGGTGGAAGGACCACATCTGGATGTGGCTAGCAGATAAGCCAGAATATGTCGTTTCCCATAGTAATTTTATTTTTATGTCTTCTGAGCTGGTCTATTATGTCTCTGAATGACAAAGAAAAATGCACCATAGTCTTACATTTTCTCCCTTTCCATTTCACATTTAAATAATGTATTTCCTTTAAGTGCCTTAGCTGTAATAGAAGCATGTCCTGATAAAACTATTAGAAAAGAAAATACAAAAAAAGCTGCAAAGTAACCTTCAAAGCCACCATAAAAATCACAACAAAGGAATTAGAATTTAAAACATCAAAGTATCCAAACTACTTTAATTGCTGAAATGAAGGGTACAGGGGAAGGAGGGAGGGGTTGCATTTCCTATGTTGTTATATTTTTGCGACTTAAAGATCCATGTACTTCAGCAAATAACCTAAGAATAAAGTAACTGCATTTTAAAATAGACAAAAAAATGTAAAGTAATTTTTATTTCTTTATGTCATTTAGCCATTCTTTCCCTTAGCATGACATTCAGTGTTCATCTAAAGTCAGAAGAGCCTGTGCGCGCTTCCATTCTTTCTCAGCGATTGTGATTTGCCTCTATTTTCTTGTTTAAAGCAGAATGTGCAATTTGCTACCTAAGGTGATTCAAGTGCAGTGTGGAAGACTGAACACTCAGTGACCTTACCTCAGTGCCCTCTCACTGCAACGAATAATGCAGTTCCTTCTAATTGTCACAAGAACACAACCACATTAAAACCTTAATCTTGCTCCAAAATTCTCCCTGGATAAAAGCATATAATTTCCACACTCCAATGTATATAGCTGTCAGACATGGATTTATTAGCTTCACCTAGGACCACTTTCCTATTCTGCTTTTTCTGTATCTTGCTTTAGTGATTAGAATTATTTTCATCATCTGCTTCTATTTTCAGCTTCAAAACTCCTGTCTGACATTTATCTAAAAAGCAGGATTCTAACAAGAAAATGTAGCTGGAGCCAGATCTCAGTTTCCTTGGGGAACTCCACCTCCAAAACATAATTTTTTTCCCCTGCCTGCAGCATCTCAATTGTATTAAACTCTCTAAATCACTGCTGTAATGGCTGTAAAAGTATTTTTCTGGTGAAAAGGGATAAATAAACATGCATAGAAAAGAGCTTCCATGTTTTTCAGGCAGTGGGAAGCCTTAAAAAATCTCAGCCTCTAGCAAAATTTAATTCCTACTTGAATGCAAGTTTCGTAATGGTATGTAACACTCACCAGTGAGAAGTTGCTCTACCCTATATTTTGGACTTCTTCAGTTTTATCAAGATAAAGTATTCACAAACCACAGGCCTGGCTTAAAATACCTCTCTCTCAGCTTGGACATACTTTATTTCTTTATAACTGGTTACAGTTCGGACTCATCTTCACAAGCACAGCAATTAGAAACTTGTTAAGTGACAGCTACAGTCCTTGTTCCCAGAATATGGTACCACTAGCACAGCATAAAATGTCAAGAGCTGTGCAATAAAATATACAGGTTTAGATAAAAATCATCTAGGGGAAATTCAGGGGGTCATCTAGCCTACCCTATGCCACTGCAGGATCGGCTTCAGTGATGTCCTATCTCATAGGTTTTTGTCTCATCAGCTCCTAAAGATTTCCAGCTCTGCAGAACCATATCCTCCCCAGAAAATGTATTGCACTCCTTCTACTATTAGAAAGGGTTTTCTAAAATCCAGCCTGAATTTTTCTTAATACAAGCTCATTGCTCTTCTCTCATCCACCAAGACTATTTTCCCCTCTTTGCAGCAGCCTTGAACTTACTTCACTGTGGCAGAGATGCTTTTCTTTTATGGACTACCCATGAATCACTGCACACAAGATTAAGCCTCATAGATTGAGGCTACTTTTGTGATGCCAAACTGTAGCATTTTCTGATGGTTACCTTGCCTTCCAATGACCCACTAAATCCTAGATTTCCACAGTAATGCATCTTTGCTAGGAAGGCTTTGTACTAACATTCAACCAGCAGCAGCATAAAAACGGTTCCCTTTCCTTTCACTTCATAAGTTACTGTTGGAGGTGGAGAGGGGATTTCTGCAGAAGGAATCCAAGGAAATAAATCTCCCAGTAACATCCCATTTGTAGCCTAAAGAGCACTAGTGGCTTTCAAGACCTGTTAAATTCAGAGGCAAATAATGCCACCAATTACGTTATCAAAAATGTGTTCACTAATCAATCCACAACAAATTTTAAAATAAAGTATCGAACCAAGATGGTAAGAATGGAAAATTTCCTCCCTGCACCCAAGGGGCCTCTGTGTCTTCTCACTGCTTCTCAAAAAAAGTGAGGAAGTCCACAAAGTATGCCAGTAGCCAGTACCCAGCAGGATGGTGGGAGACCAGAAGAGGAATGTGATCATGCATGCCAGACTAGGGCAGAGATTAAGACAAGTAAGTTTTCCTCCCCAACAACCTTCTGATTTCCTGGAGCAGATCACAGACACTTGCAACTGTCTTTAACTGGAATTCCAAATCTATTATCTGGGGAAAGGAACAGACATTGTAAGAACCATTCTGTTCTCAGAAGTGTTTGGGATGAGAATTGGCCATTCAGGTTCAAGCTGAGGTTCAGTCACAAGACCCTTATCTCACCGGTCAGGACACAGAGACAGGCTGTTGCCACAAGAACTTTCTTATTTTAAAAAACAGTAAAGCTCATTGCCAGCCCAAATCTCCCTCAGCGCAAGCTCTACGATGCATATACCATGCTTACAACTGCATTTGTGCTTAGCTATAATGCCTCCAGGAATTTTTTTCCAGAGCCAACTCAACACTCTTCAACAGAATAAGTGTAGTTGAATTTTACTCCAGGACTACAGACAAAGGAAGTAATTTTGTCCTTTTCACAGTGTGTGGAGAGAGGAGGGCAGCAAAATTTGATTTTGCAATGAAGATGGAGGTAGTACTGTGGGGAAAAAAACAAGTGGAGAGGTGGTTGAGCAACAGCCCTAGGACTAGGGGATGGGGACAAGGGAAAACTGAGCAGGGCTCTGAGAGCTGACAGGCTTTGGGTACCACAGATGTGGGCAGACATCTTTCTCTTCCCTATTGCTAGCCTTGTATCTCTAGCCAGGCTTACTTCAGACTCTGAGAAACTTTTTCCTACTTATAAGTCTCTTGGGAGCCCCATCAGCCCAGGGTCTGGGATCTCCACTCCCTTCTCCAGAAACTAAGGTTCACCTTGCACCCCACAGCAGCCATCCTCCTTTGGTTCCACACAGAGTCCCCACTTCCCAGGCTAACTCCCACACCAGCTACTCTTTAGAAAATAATACAAGCCAATCTAGGAATGTGATATGCTGCAAGTGCCAAAATTAGGTCTGTGTCATGTTAGTTCCTCTTTTGCATTTAGTATAGAGGTTATGAAGGACTTAGATGGGCCAGGTCTTGTGCTGACCCACTCTGCTGGCATATACATGTCCCATAACACTGCTAACATTGACATTTTTTCTCACAGGTGCACCAGTAGGTCATCTGCTGTGGCTTTGCCACTACTCAGTGAATGCAACATGCACACTCACTTCCATGGGATGAAGACACAGCTGCCCTCATATATTTAGCACACTTTGATCCGAAAAATAAACAAAAACACCCATACGTACACACACAATTAAAAATTATAGTTTGAAACTGCGCAAGGCACCACATGCAACCAGGGGAGGCCTAGGAATGACTGCTGGATAAGGTGGACACAACCAGCCTATGGCACTGGCTTCTTTTTGTCAGTATGGATGTGGTTTTGGACAATGAACTGGGGGAACACTCAGCTCTGTGAGCAGAAAGGAGTGCGACAAGTTTAAGTTATGTAAACCTGAACTTCAGCCTGGTCTTTGCCTCCCATCATGCAGCTGCACACCATGAAGCTTCTCATTAATTAAAATAATTTTCAATAAGGGCACAGCAGTCTTGAGTTACATAATGTAACTTTTAACTGCTTTAAGACTTGTTCTATAGTGCTAGCAATACTCAGCAGTATTAGTTGCCACAAATTCCCAGGCTTCAATGTCCTTTTCTTCTTTTTTCTTTTTCTTTTTTTTTTTTCTTTCTTGTCTAGCATTAAGTTGTCTAATTTTCTTTAACTGTCTATTGTTTGCAATAAGGAGGAGAGCTTTTAAACTGGTAAGGAAATGTTTAGCTTTTCTAGAACTCCTCTCAAATGAGTCAAAACAGAAAGTTTTGTAAGCCTGGGGATTGTCAAGTCAGGAAAAGCTTTTACTGCCTTACCTTAAATGCCAGCAGAGCAGCTGTCCTATGTTGGCAAGATGTCTTTGAAGTTGACATAAGGTTACAAGCATACTCTTCAGATAAGAAGGAAAAGCAGATTCTGGACCCATTGGTTCACCTGTGAAAAATTGTCAGTCTGAACAGTCTTATGGGGCGCCTATATGCCACTGACCTTGCGTCAGCAAAGGACCTGGTCCACCGAAGTCCAGCTTAACCTCTATTTTACCTGCTTAAGAGGAACTAACATGGCACACAGTCCTCATTTTGGTACTTGCAGAAAACCGCATTTCTAGATTGCCTTGTATTAGTTCTGTCTCACAATCTCACTAATTTGAACCTTTTAATGGAAATCTGATTGCTCTCTTACCTCTGTTTTGGGGGGGTTTAGTTTGGTTTGAAGCCCATTAATTTACTGCAATTTCTTAGGTCTTGAATACAAACTTTGTATTGCACATGGAGTGGTTAATGATATCCACTTAAGCAGTTACCATCCATCAATACCATTTAGCAAAGTCTTCCTTTTCCTCACAGAAACCCCACATTTTTAACAATCCGTTGGTACTCCTTCAGCAGCAAGAAAATTGGTACAAACACATAGTACTCTCTGCAGTTCTACACTGGTTAGGCAAAATGAGTAAAGACGACAGTTAAGTGCAGAGTACAACTAAGAAGTCCAGGAGTAACAGGACCATTAATCTACTTTCCTTTTTTACTTTATTACATTAACATCTCTACATGAATCTCCAAGGAAAAAATATTAATAGTTGTTTTTTGAAGGCAGTTTTATCTCAATAGAGCTTAACATTCTTTACTTAGCAGTGATAAGGATTATAAACAATACTGATGCTGCCTGTACCATTCCACACTTCTCCATATACACAGAAATAGTAATGTATAAATACTTTCCTCTCAGAACTGAGGAGAAGATTACTCATTGGAAAAGGTACAAAAAACAAGAGTTGTGTGAAGGATTTGAATTCAAATTAAAGATTCAGCTTAAACTTCATCACCAGTCGGACTGCCACTGTTCCTCACAGTGACGTGTTACACTGGGAAGTAAAACAACTGACTGATACAAAAAATATGGACAATTTAGCAGTGGAAATTGGGGTGAATTTGTTATAGTTTTGTTTCTGATAGACAATACACTAGTACTTATTAATGTTTTTAAAGCATTTGAAAGGAAGTTTAAAGGCTCAGATATTATGCATTATTCCATTCTCCCTGTCAATGGAAAATGTATTGCTAGGTCTAGCTGCATCAGGTTGATAAAAATGCACAAGCACATACCTTGTAAGAGGCATCTAAACTTGCATATGTCATAGCTGGATAAATAAGAATATGGTACATAGATCTGGCTATTCTTTTAGTTCTGTAAATGTTCTTTTTAAACGAAGTCGAATAGAGTTACATTATCATTTGAATATGCAATGGTATTGAATGCCAGTACTCATACTGCTTTCAGGAAAAGCACTGAACTCCTGCGAAGAGGGAGATACCCCTTGAAGCTGAAATAAGGAACTGCATCAAAAAGAATCATGGACCTAAAATCATTGTTAGTGGTTTGGCATTCTGCATTGTGACTATGTAATATTTTTCCTCATGTACAGGTATTCTAACAAAAATTAACTTCTCCGGAGACATTTGAAAAAAATATTTTTGACCTATGATTGCTTCATATCTTGTAGACTTTGGTATTTTTTGAATATTGAATATTCTAACATTTTCATTTTGTATCTATGTAAAAAACTACCAAGGGATAGAGCAGGGCAAAGCAATGTCTGCCACTTCACCGATCTCTAGGGAACCTCAGGAAAAACAATGGCTTCTGTGGGACACAGCATTCACTATGTTGGTTTTTCTACTTTGTTTTCCTTTCATTCCTATAAATTCAAAGTATGGAATACAGCAGGTGTCACTCAGGAGCCCTTATACCATGACAGGACTCAGAATAACATTCATAATGTTTGGAGATACTAAACGTGCTAAAATAATAAAAACACAAACAAATCTATCTCAGCAGCTTAGTTCTCTCAAACGTAGAGATAACCCTTGTCTGGGCTTCCCTGACTATCCATTGACAGCTTAGTTTTTCAGCCAGCCAACCAAAAAAATAAGACCAAACCAATTTTTGGAAGCTCATTACATGAAAGATCAGAGCACATATGAATTCACATCTTGGGAAGAATAAAATCTTTCCCACTCGTATACATACACCCCACTAGGCAATGCATGGGAAGGAGCTGGGGGAAGCTTTGCGGAACAAGGCAGAGAGATGCTGCTGTGAGACTATGTCCTGTTGAGCTGCTGCATAGGAAGGTGTTGGATGTAGGACTACCATGTTTGTGAAATGAGACCGCACCACAGTCATTGATGGGCCCCATAGGAACTGGTTAGCACTGAAATCTGGTAAGGCCAAACAAACTATTGGAAGGGGTTTGAAACCGTCACAGGTCTACACAGGTATATGCACCTAAGCTAGCTATTTTAAAGCTACTTTGGGTGGGTTTACACGTTTTATTATTGGCTATAGTATAGATAATCTTTCCAGGTTTATTTTGGAGACCGTACTGAATTTCTAGGACTTGAAAGAGGACACGCTTTTTGATATGCATGGATACTGAGTATCCATGCATTAAAGAGCCAAGATAGATCAATATTAACAACTTATTGCTTCCCTCATCTCCCCTGCCCTCCTCCTCACAGGGTTTTCTGAACGTTTTCTCAGGAGGGTCTTAAATAGATCTGGCAACTCTACTGCTGAGTTACTCATAGCAAAACCCCTTACCATCCCTTTTTCTGGCCTAGGACCATTTTGGCTAGAGATGCTGGCTGGTATCTTACCTGCTGCAGAACAAAAAGAGCTCTGTCCCTTGGAAGTGCCAAAATCCTTACTCCAGGCATTGCCCATCTCAGCACAAATCTCTGTGCTGTATTTAGGCCTTTAACTAAGTCTGCTTTTTCATGCAACAACTTGGTAGACTCTTCCAAAGCCCTTTCCAGACCTCTTCTATGCAGTCACTTTCCAAGCATGCCCAAGAAACGTGAATGGACTTTATTTTCTTGAGGGCTGCAGCTCCTGTTTCTTTCAGGAACTTTCTATAAATAGATATGCCTCCAATTATGTAAATACTGGTTAAATGAGGAAATGCCAGAAGATGGTGCTCAAGAATATGCAGCAATGCTCTTGTACACATTAAATGCCTTCTATCCTGCCATTTTATGTATAGCCTTCAGTCTCAAGAACCATACCCTGATGTTATTTTGACTTTGGACTGATCCAGAAACAGACATATGCATCAAATGCTGTCTGAAAGGGCTCCTCCAGTTCCCGAATAGGCCATGGTTGGGCATAACAAAGGAATTCAGACTTTCCATTGGCGTAACCTTACTGGTAATTTTATTTTTTTTTTAATTATTAGTCTGAAAACTGGGGTTGAATACTATTATCCCCTTTGTGCAAAGAGGGACACTGAGGTTCGCAGAGTCTGGATGAACCCAACATCAGCAGTTCCTATCTCAGTGTCAGGGAGGCATTTCTGGCTTCCTACAGTTTCACTATTATGTTAAATATCATACCAAACAGATGTAAATTTTCCAAAGGGCATAATCTGGCATAAAGGAGGAGATTTCCAATTTTTCCTCTTGATGCCCTTCACACGCATAAACACCTGAGTATGTGGCTACGTAGACTGTTATCTTTTGAAACTAATAAAAGTCAGCCACTGAGAAAATGTACTAACATCCATCAAAGGCAGAGCTGTTCAAGTTCTGTGAAGCTCACTGTGAGCTGCAGTATACAATGAAGAAAAATTCACCCAGCAGAACTCATGAACTATATTATCTAGCATGTGAAAACTGCAAGTGTCGGATTTTGAACAAAATGGCATTTCACAGGGTAAATCTGTCTGAACACTTCTTAAAAAGGAAAAAAAAAAGTCACAGAAACTAATAGCATCAGTCAGGCTAAAAATCAGGGAAGGGCAAACATGTCATGCAGTAAATTATCTGACTTCTTTTGTCTATGCACTGACATTTGAAGGCAACACAGTCTGCAGGTCTGGACCATTTCAGACACAAAAAAGCAGTGAAACAGTAACACAGTGAAACAATAAACCCATGATGATTGGCTGGCATTAGTAGTTTATCACATTCAGTTACTGGGTAGTACTTTCACATTATGCCTTAGGCATCAGTTAATGTCATATTTCCAAGCTGCAGAATTCCTTGTGCAATTAGAAGCTGGAAATTATAGAAAACAAGGACCAACACTAGGTGACTCCATGGCAGTGTAAAGGAACTTTCCTATAAGTATTCAGGAAGAGAGCAGAAAAGGCAAGTCTCCTGCATATTAACTTCCAGAATTTGTAAGAAATTATTCCTTTGGACACCAGTGATAAGGCACAGCTGCTCTACAACAATCTTGAGAAACCGAACAGATGGACACATCCCTGTTGGTGCCTGCCCCCCTACAGAGTACTGCAGGCTCATTTAACCCCTGTCAGTACCAATCTTACAGGAACTCTCATGTCTTTAGTTAAGTCCTTTTTACAATCCTGACTACAATAGTAAAATTGCATAAAGATCTTGAACAGCATTTACTTTTTATTAGATTTTCAAATGGGAAGATGGTGGGGTCAGCAAGAGACAAGGTGTTGCTGATGCTCCTAAATCCTATCATCTACCAGAATGCAATTTCCCAGAGGAATTACTCTGGTGTGTTTTATATAACTACTTTTTACACTGTAAGCCAGAATGGTGAACCAGATCAAGCCATAAAAACAAGACTTCTGACTTGCGTATGCCACATGCTATAAATGACAGCCGTGCTCTCAAGTGCAAGGTAGAATAGTTATACAGTTATTCTCTTTTGCATTAGCTGTTAACAGCCACAGAGAACATCCCAGCAAATTCTCATAGTACTTGAAATCTGCAAAATACATCTCCACAAGCCTTTCCCTGCAACCACCTGGGGAACCAAATAAGATGTTGCACAAGATGTGTTTGCCTTTTTGACTCCCTTCTGTACTGTGTTCTCCTGCACTTGCAGATTGTGATAAAGTGCTTCATACTATGTAATTGCACCAGCGTTGATAGAACCACAGTTCTACTGACAAAAAGTAAGTCTCAGTGGCCTTAACAGAAGAACTTTTCTGTTTCAGCCATTCCTTGCACCACAGAAAGGAAGTCATCTGGGCCACCACAGCCAAACAAATCATTCAGTCTCTTGGGTGAGCAAATTCAAAGGAAAATCCAGAGAACCAGCAGAATTTACGGTCCTGATAGTACGGTTTGTCAGCACAGAGAAGAGCTTCAGATTAAAAAACATGCAAATTTTCCATGCATTTATAGAAATAAAAATATTTTTAATTCCACATCAAAAATAGCTATTAATCCTCTTAATGGCATAATTTACATGTTTTGCTAGTATTTCTTGTATACATCATTATAATCATTTAAGAACTGCTGGTAGTATGTCAGCAGCAATACGCTGTTCTGCTGCCACATAACTATGATATAACACAGATAACTACCTTTTCAGTTGTGCCATAAGATGATGTCTAGCAAGAGCAGGTGCTGTCTCCTAAGCACTTCCATATTTTGCACACACAGAGTTCAGATACTTTGGATCTAGACAGGGAAGTTAATATTTCACACTACCTTGTAGACTCATGAAAAACAAACCTAAATAGCTTTCTGTTCTTTACACGCTGAAGCTGGACTCCAAGCATGTAAGAGGTACTGCACAAGTAAATGATCCTCAAGCTCTCCCTGCCCCCAAGTATGAGCTTGCTGTAGCTGTTTGTGTGCTGACTAACCATGATGAACATATGGTGAGCAGAAGACAGCTGTAAATGAAACCATTCTGTGCTTTATAGCCACTTAGCACTCTCTGGGCCACATTCTCTTGACTGTCCACATGGTTCCCACCACCATCTATAGAGCCTGAGGAAAGTTCATCATTGCATCCACCACATGCTACAGATGCTAATCACAGGCAACAAAGAGAACAGTAAGCAAAAAAAAGAGTAGTAAAGAAGCTTTTTGTATGTCTCTTGTCTCTGGGTAACAGGCCAGCCAAATTTCATTACATGGATAAACCCCTCGAATGAGCAAGAAATACTCTTGGGGGTGGATAGTCACAACACTAGTAACGGAGCAGTTTCTTCAAAATTTAATAATTTTAAAACCCAAGAAATTATCCTTACAAGTGTAGAATGAAAACTCTTAATTTAAAAAAAAAATAAAAGTGCCCTCCAAAAGAAGAGGAAATGAAACAGAAGCAAAGATAAAAGATTAGTAGGCAAGTTGAGGGTAGCAGAAAACCTGAAGGACAGTGAAAGCACATACATACACATCCAGTGCTGAAGAGGTCAAGAAGAGCGTATGACTCCATTAACATCAAAGTCATTACAGTATGAGATAACGGTTTGTTACATTATCGTAGAGAACAGCAGACAAAGAGTTATTGTATTCCCATGTACTTCATTCCATACTTTTCTGATAAATTCCAATTAAATATACTTTAAATGCATTGCTGAGCAGAAATTAGTCTATTTAAAATTTAAAATTATAGACACTCCTATCTAATTTGATTTGTGATTTCCTTGTGCTTTTTTACTCTGAAAAACTATGTTAGAATGTGTTCTGCCAGCTGAGATACTCCCTTTGAGAAGGTAATTAGAGGTATGTGACTAACTCACCTTCTGTCCTCTGATTGTTGTGCCATCTCTTCAATTTTTGACTATCATACTAGGCTGCTGCAGAAGTATTGCTAAAGCAGTGTTCTAGTTTTCAAAATTTGCAAAATTACAATAACCTAGTGAATATTCTCATATAGAGTTGAAAAGTTGCAAACTAGAGTTCCTGAAAATGCTCTTTAGCATTCTGAACTCCTAACTTTATCCTCCAGCACATATGTACACATTTTTCTCTTACATTAATGAATTTTTATAGCAGCAATATGGTAACTCCAGGTGGTGCAGTTATCATCAGCTAATCACTCCCCTGGAGGATGCCTCTTAGCACCCCAGAAGTGATGATAACCAGGCCCCCTCTCATGCCTTATTGCATATATATATGCTGATGGTAGCAACTAGAAAGAATTGTTAAACATGAAGAGCATGCTGAATTAATCTGCACTGTCCATTTGTTAATTGTAAAAGCAATGAACACTGCCAGTGAGCACCATCTACACTTTTACATTGTCATCATAATTAAAAAGTTTTAGTATGTGCTTTTGTGTTGCAACAACATCGATCAAAGTCCATCTCCTGACATGTGCAGCAGAAGCAATATGTTCCGCATAGGTTATTTCTGGAATTGTATTACTTACTGTAATAGAGCCCTGTCATGATACCTCTATTGCACCAAATATACCTGCCATGGCCGCAATAGCTTATTCCATTTCCTGCCTTAGAAACTTTCAAGCATGCAACAAATAGAATTGGTGAAAAGAAAGGGGAAAAAAAAGTTGAATTTATATAATATCCTGCAGAATCTTATGCACTGCAAGACTGATTTTTTTCTCTGCCCTCTCCTCTGGATATCCATGAATACGCTGCTAGGAATAGGGAAACAATTCGTACAGAAGTGGGCCAGAGAAGGGCCAGTAACAACAATTCAACACTAGTGGAAACTGTGTGAAGTAATACTCCAAGTGCAAAGTTAAAGAGCAGAAGGAGTGGATGATGGCTTGGGGCACTCATGCTAGTTGTGCAAAGTATGAGTCACAAGGTAAGGCCACTGTAAAACAGTCTGTAGAGTTTGCAGTTGTGGCTCACTTGAGCCCTGAACACAGGGAACTTCCAGGCAGTACTAAGACGTGAACATCCACATCTCTTCTTCACTATCAGCCACAATACGCTTTCTCAAGAAAGACAGCTCAGAAGCTTTTCCACGGAAGCATAAGGAAATAACATAACTTGGGCTTCCAAAGAGTTAACTGTTTAAAAAACAAATGTCAGGCCTGCGGGGGAAAAAAAATAAAAAAGCATTCATCCCTTATAAAACTACAATAGTAAAGAACGTATGTGGAGGGAGTGAAAGGAGTGGGAAGTTTAATATCCATTTTACATCAACGTCCCACTTGTTTACTCTTCGTAAAAATATAGCTGAGTTGTCTGCTTTTCATGTTTTTGTGACTAGCAAATTATGCTTTTTGGCACCTTGTTGTTTGCAGAAGGAAAACAAGAGAAAACTTGAAACACAGCAGTGCCTTGACAATAACACCTTTCTTGCTTTTGATTTTCTATTCAGGCTCTATAGGAAGCAGATGATGGGTCATCTTTGAGGTTAGCAAAAAGAAAAGACAGTCTAAGGCAGGGAACTCGACAGAAAGATGATAGCATACCTAAATGACGCAAGTATGTATATTGGATGGAGCACTGATTTTTAGTGTTCATGAGAGAAAATCCCCCATAACATTTGCAGAATTTGATTTCCTTCCCAGAATTTAACTAACTGTACAGAATTAACACACTGCCCTGGTGCATTGCATAAATCACTTGCAGTTACAGCCAAGTGCACAATGTTCTATTACAAAAGCATTTAAATGAGGCCAGTTTCAAAATATATAGCAGAATTTATTTCTGGCCTGATTTATGCCACAGGATACCTGCAAGAGATTAACATCCTTTCTTCACTCCACTTCTCTAGGTATAGCTTTGCATGTGCTGTCTTTCAGTAGTACAGTTGTGCTTTTGAATAGTTAGGGCCAGAATATACATCTAGAATACAGAAACATATGGCATTCATGTATGAACCGCTCTACAAGTTGCCAATGGACAAAGATGCTGTTATGCTCATTAAAAGATATTACAAATGTGCAATGGAGGATGAAGACTTCATTACAGTGAGGAGGGACGAGGGGGTGTACTCATTTGGGCTGTTGACAGCCAGTCTGTGCAGTTCAGAAACGCATGGGAACCGAATACAATGTCTCCTGCAATATTCACTCCTGAGAAAACATTGGTGGGGTTTGTGTTTTTGTTTTTGGTTTTGTTTTTTTTTTAAAAAGAAGGTATTTTCAAAAATGTAGTTAAAATACATAACTACATACTCCCACTGAATGAGAAATACACTGACTTGGAACACCTGTGGACATGAAATAGAATCAGAACACCAGGGAGTTGTCTGGTTTCTCAGGCAAGTGGGATAATGAACGTTACCAATACCAAAAGGCAAGCCCATGTCAGGATTACTGAAATCTCAGGCTATGTCAGCTAACTAGTGTCATGACTTTTTCCCAGAACCTGAGCCTGGCCAACACAGTTATAGCTATATATAGAAAAGACTCTCTCCACCTTCAAAACAGGGTAGTGGTTTCTGATTTGTAAGGCCTGTTTTCAAAACTTTGCCCCAGAAACAGTGCCAGATGGCCTGGGCCAACTCAGCTGTATGAAAGACTTAATTCAGTGTAAAAGGCTGAATTATCACGCCTGTCCCCATGTCTCAACACCAACAAATTTCCTGGTACAAAGTGAGTTATAGTATCCTGTTAGAGCTTTTTGCTCCTCCTGAGATCCTAGGTATTCAGTCCCCAAAATAGGAACAAGGATATTTGCATGTATGGAATGCAGGATGTCTAAGCATTGTCTACTTTCTGTGTTTGCTTATGGTAAGCATCCTTATTGTGTGTTCAAGTGACAGGTAGTACACTGTGTCCCAAGCAGGTCACACTTTATGTGTAAGGTTCTTCAGTTTGTGACAAATAAACATACCCTGGAGTGCTCTGTAGACTACCCAGTTTGGGATAAGGAGCAAGGGATAGAGACAGAAGCTTCTCTTCCTTTTTTTTGTCCTTCGAACTCAAAACATAGCTAAAAACAGTCCCTGTATTCAGCAAATCTCAAAGTCCTATCTTAGAAACTTCATTTCCATATAAATGTCCCTGCAGGAGACTAAAGCATCACAGCCTCATCCCCACAACAGAAAGGCACTTTTATGGGATATTTAAATAAGTGGGAGCTTTTCTATTTTCTGCCGTGATTTATAAGCACATGCTTTTTTATTTAGCCAACAGGTACATATATACAACATCAAAAGCAGTGAAGAGCACACCTACTCTTCACTGAGAAAACAGAAGACTTTTGCACTTACGCATAATCCTTCTTCTAAAGGGAGAGGGGAAGGATTAAACAGATTGTTCACTAATTAGAAAACCTGTTGTTTTGAGGGCTTGAACTCACTGTATTGCCATACATCTTGACATTGAAAATGTTTTCATCCAAGACTTTTAGAAGTTTTGACCAAACTTGGATGTTCATTGAAATTTCATCTCTGTAGTAATTACACAAAAAATTGCACTTGAAGCTCAAGTAATGGTTTTTACTGAGAAGGACTGCAGCTTAAAATTGCTTGAAATTTGCTTAAATTTGCTTTAATGATATTCTTGAATCCCTCCCTATTTCTGCTTAAGAGCTTTCCCCTCCCCCCCCCCCCCCCCCCCCCGCCCCCCCCAGCCCCAACCTATCCTTTGTGTTATTATAGTTCATTAGCCTAGTTTTCAAGCCTGGTTAAAGATTTGAACAAGAACTTCTGTTGTCTGCCCATGTCAATAAACACCATTTCCTTTCATCTAACCCATAAAGTCAACATTGTTTGCACTGTCAAAATACTGGATCTCAGTGCCAACTACTCATTTTAAACTTAAAACATATAACATTTCTGTGAGTTTTTGGTTCACACAAAGGGAAAAATGTAAATCTGAAGTTTGACAAATTTAACATAAACAGCCAAATCTGATATGCTTTAAAATCTTCTTACATTTTAATTTTTTACTTCCAATTTATCTCCTTGTTATGTTCATACTGCTCTCAGGGCATACGGTTCACCTGGTGGGTGGGATTTCTAAATAACACATCTTAGATGATGAGACATTTAGGAGACAAGTATAGTCACATGCATAATGTGTGCAATGCCATAGGACTGTATCTGAAGAATCTCCAAATCTGTATCTAAAAAGAACGGGAGGAAGAAAGTGAAAGAAAAGGAAAGGAGGGATAAAGGGAGATAAAGGGCAAGGAAGGAAGTGAGGGAAAGAGAGAAAGAGAAAGAGAAAGAGAAAAAGAGAGAAAAGGAGAGAAAAGGAGAGAAAAGGAGAGAAAAAGAGAGAAAAAGAGAGAAAAAAGGGAGTGAGGGAGGGAGAGAAGAGGGAGGGGGAGGGAGAGAGAGAAACAGAAAGCGAGAAAGAGGAAGAGTGCATGAAAGGAAGAAAGACAAAGACAAGTAAGAAGGAAGGAAAAAGAGGAAAGGAAAGAAAGATGAAAGGAAAAAAAAAGAAAACACCTGCAGTTTCTGGAAGACAGTGAAAGGCAACCTGGAAACATTACCATATTTCAGTGGCAATGAAAAGTACTTGTGGGGAATGGATGGCTTGAAGGTCCAATAAAATACCACAGACTTTATATCTGGGCACTCAGTGATATTGGAGTGGTTACTGACCATAATTCAGTCTGACAATTCTTCAGAGGCATGTATGAAATTCCCCTTTGTAGCTCAGGGTGTCCATCCTAACAGAAACATGCCCCTCACCAGTGAGATCTGTACAGAGAAGCAGTAAATTGGTGTTACACAGCTCTTGGCCCCCCTCGTTAGTTACAGGAGCTGCTGCTGGGGAGCAGAGCTGTTAATTTTGCCTTCGAAGTACAAGTTATAATCAATTGGGGGTTGAGGGAGAGAGAAAGCAAAGCAAAGAAATTCATTATCTTCCCTACATGAGGCTTTCAGACCCTCAGCTGGAGGAGAGCTGTACAAACATTTAATTTTACTTTTAGGACAGCAGAGGGGCATGAACAAATGGCTGCCTCTGGTGCAGATCCCCTGCTAAAGGCAAAAATGTCTATTCTGTTGGTGGCAGTTCTGCTTTAGGAAGATCTTTTCCCACCTCCTGCTGCTTTTTCTCTCCATTTCTTCTCTTTTCCTCCCTCTTCTTCATCCCAGCTGAGGGTCTGACCCTTCAAAAGTGTTTGGAAGACTGAACTGATTCTTCATCTGACAGCACTCTGTTAATGCTAAAGAAATCAATGAATTATCACTGACAAAAGTGATAGAGAAACTGACCAACTGATAAAAGTGATAGAGAAACTGACCAACTTTTACCAGTCCCACCAGGAACATACATCGATGTTTAGCACAGATACCAGTGCTCAACCTCCTTTCTCCGGTTGTCTTTTAAACTCCCCTTATTCTCCTTACAGTGAAGATTATTTTGTTCAGGTAAACAAAGTGGTGTCTAATTACATCTCCTTGGGATCTCATTACCCTGAAAATTCCTCCAATAGACTGTAGAAAAGTCCGCTGTTCACATATTTTGTGCACCGTCTTGCCCAAGGAAAAGCCTGCCTCTTGGCTGGTATTAGAAAGGACTTCAGAAGGGAATTCTCCAAGCTAGACACCTGGAACAGCTTTCACTTGCACAAACGTAGCTGCCAAGAATCATTTTAGGCATTACAGGGGATCCTGCCTAGCCTCCAACCACAGCAATGTGGGTCTTCCTTAATTGCACGCTGTAGGTAGAGCAGTCTCATGTGGATGTCTCAGAGACCCAGCAGTGTCTGAAATTCCATCAGCACTTACATCTGTAAAATGGAATAAAGTGGGGACTTCACTGTGATATGAGCAGAACTGAAACCAGGTCTGGAAAATGAATGCAGCAGATTGGCCATGGAAAGGAAGTTCCTCAGTGACAAGAGTAGGAGGCAGTGAGAGAGATGGTCTTAGGTCAGGCCTTGGAATCACTGCAGTGTTTAAGATCTAGAAAATCAAATAGCGTGTGTGTGCAAAGGGATAGATGTCATGAGCAGACTGGCAAGCACACAGTAATTTGTATACGTGTGTGTGTATTTTGGGGGAACCTGCTCATTACATGCATGCAGGTGCATGCATAAATATTGATTTCAAAGCCAAATCTGGAGTCATCTTGGACTATGTCTAAACAGAGAAACCCTGAAGTCCTGGGTGTCTTAAAGAAATGTGGCTTAATTTTCTGTGTCTTTCCTCTGGCTCACATAATCAGGTTTTCCTTCTGTGAAAACGAGCTGATATGAGTTACTGGTCTTGTCCTTCTGTGGCTTTGGGAGGTAAACCCAGAGCAGATGGAACTGTCACACCAGCTTTCATTCTGGTACATACTCCAATTCCATAGTTGGTACAAACAGCTTATGTTTGTTCAGTTACCACACCAGAAAACTTACCATACGGCACAGAGCTCCATCACTTCTGCAGTGATTCAGCACAAAATGCTCCACTGTTTGGTAGCTGCCTAGAAAACTGTCATAATTATCTTCCTTAGTTCATAGAGGAGAAAATGGTCCCCACCCTATAGCTCTATAGAGTTGACTCTGTAAATTGGAAGGACACTCATGATAGAAGTGACTTACTGATAGTTTAAATAACTCTAGAACTATATGGTAGAAAAATACGGCTTCTAAAGATTTTAGATTAAATATGTGATAAATTTTTACACTGATTTCATTGCAATTTTTTTCAAAATCCCATTATATAAATGCTTATGCCTGCTAACTGGACATGATTTTATAGAGACACTAAATTTGATGTCTCAATTATAAAACAAAAACATATAAAATAACAACTTACTTACATTCATTACAGTTCTGAACCATAATGTGCCAAAGCCCTTCAGACTTGTGGGAGTATAGAATTTCCTCTTGTTTTGAAAAGGCAATATGTAAATTCTCTCTCCATTGAAATTACTAGTATTTTTGTAATGGCTTCAAAAGGTTAGGGCCTGGTTCTAGTGTAGTATAATTTATCCATGACAAAAATGGTTGTTCAGTATATGTCAGTTATCAATGTTACATGAGCAGTGACTAACTAAAGACCTGAAGACTGGACATAATCTGCAGGGCACCTTTATCTGCCCCTCACTGTGGCTGGTTAGCCAAATAGTATGCCTTGTCCAGCCTGGTGACCACCCCCAGTGCATGGGTGCCACTTAGTGAGCAGCAAGGGAAAGACATTGCAGTAGAGGTAAATGGTACAGATCCACCTCAGTTCCATCAGATTTTACCACTGCAGGTGTAACACTGTACAAATATCATTTGCTATGATTTGTGTTCAGAGTTGTATTTGTAGTCTTTAGCACTGTGCCTAGGGTCAAAAGCTGTGAGTCAAGTCTGTGACAAAGCACAAACTTATGATACTGAGCAAGGTAATATTACTCTGGGTCAGTGTAGCACATCAGAGCCAGATGGACTCAGGTAGACACCCCTGTCGTTCTTCATCTTCCAGGTTACAGCATTCAGCACAGCCCTGGTTCTGCTGAACCACACTGGCTCCTGCTCAGAGCCTGGGCACTCTGCTATGCTCTACAGTGCACAGGTTATTTGCTGAGCATCTTGAGTTTGGTGTTCTTCCTAAAGCAATAATCCTCACAGGATACAGAGCATAATTCAAAAGCATTTTCTGCATTACCTTCCCTGTGATCACAGGACCGTGTGGCCATAGCATCTGTCTGGCTCCAGTCCACAGGGCTTATGAGATCTGATGCTGTGCCTTGCTGTAGTGCTTAACAGTACTTAACCTGAACTCACTCTGGAAACATGCCATTTCATTTGCATTAATCAACTTTGTGAGCCCAGACCTGTATCAACATTCCATCTCTTCCTTCTTTTCTTGTTGTGCCTCTCCAACTCTAAGTTTCCAACTTTTCCTTTCCCTATGTCACTCCCCCCACCCCCATGCCACCCCCTTTACCTCCCCACTTTTCCACTGCATTATCCCTAATCTGCCTTGGAAGCAAAGAGGCAGCAGGAACTCGTACTCTGCCTGTGTTGTGGACACCTGAGTAGCTGTCACTGTGCCAGAAACAATCAGCCACCAGGTCAGGCATTTGGCTCTGTTATTTGCAGTGTTATCCCTCCCTTTCCCCTCTCCTTCCTTTTCGTCTCTCCCTTTTTAATCCTGAAAGAAAGCAGACTGTGCAGCCACCCTGTGGTGTCTGGGCCCTGAACTAGCGACTGGTGAAAACCATAGCCCTGTAAGCATAATTAAGATGGCATTTAGGATGGTGCAGGTGTCAGCTCCATTACAGAGCAACTGGCTGGTTGACCCTCTTCTTCCTAGGCATTTCTTCTGTCCTTTCTAGTATCCCAGTACCGTTGTTAATATTTCAGGTGATAATGAGTTTGCACAACCCTGAAATTCAGCAAGTCTAATTCTATCCTCGCTCTGAGTAGTTATGCACTACCATAAATCCAACAACTACAGTTGTACTATTTTCATTAAAAGAGCACTGAAAGTAGCCTCAAGACTCCAGAGAGAACAGGTTAAAGCATTTCACAACTTCCAAGGATTTTTCTAAATATGTAGCATAAGGTTGTAATATCACACCATTGATTTTTCAACAGATTCCCAACTGATCTCTCTAGGGAGATGCTCCTGGGGGGTGGGGGGGGAAGGAGGGGACATAACATGGCTTAAACTAGTTAGTTTGAGCTTGAGAACTCTTGGCAATAATGCAGTAGGTCTTAAAGATAACTTTACATGATCTCTGCATTCCATTGTGTTGTATGAGATCTACATATTAATTCACACTAGCTGTGCATCTGTAAATTGAGATGGTCAGAGGGCTGCTTATGCAAGTTCAAAAGAATTGTAGTTTCATTGCTTAGAATCATGTATAGTGTCACTTCTCTTCACAAAGCTGATCTTAGTATCAAATACTTTCAATTTTCTGCATCAGCACAAGGATTTCTAACTTCCAAAGCTTAATGGAACGCAGAAATATTAGCACCAATTTTTTGAAAGTATCTCTTGTAATTACATCACTGCACAGAATCTACCCAAAAGTACAAAATAGGTCAGAAGTTCCACATTAACGTGCAACATTTGCCACCTGTAGGCCAGCACATCAAATAAGAAAAGTTCATTGCAATTTAAACTTGTGTTGCTACCACTTGTTCATATGCCAGCGCTTTGTTCAGCTACATGCTAGTGAACATCAGTGGTGCCCCCTTTACTTAGTGGTGCTTCAAATCCAGTGTGTATTTACTATTCAAATGCGTAGGCAGCAATGCAAAACATAAAACAGTAGCAATTCAAAGCCCTAGCCTCTGCCATTAATTCATGGTTGCTAATTTCTTCATAAGGAAACAGTCACCAGCCAGATCCCCAACCAGGGTTTTCTATGAAATGGACGCATAATCCTTAGTGTGATGGAAGGTTATTTTCCAGAGGTTTCTTTTTTTTTAATTCTTTGGAGATATTTCATGTATCACTCATGAAAATGAAACTGTGCTACTTACACCCCATTTTTCTTAGTTTTCTTTACCCTTCCTCATCTCACCAATAAAAAAATCATAAACAGTTTCAGCACTGGTTTGCGTTTCAGAAACCAATGCAATTTTGAAACTAATTGACATTTGCTCTTTCAGGCTTGTCTCTTCTCCTTAAAAGCTGATCTTACAAGTCACTTGGCCATTAGCCAAAAAATTTTGCAGCATTATGATTCTGTTAGGTGTTTCACAAGCCTTTAAGTACAGGTTTTAGATTTGCTATTAAGCTAATCTCTGTGTAAGAAGATGCGGAATATTAATGGAAGCATTTTGGAATTGTAAACAAACATGTTTGGAGCAATCTAGATGAAGAGCAGAACGATAAAAATGGTTATAAAAATCTAATTAACATTTTAACTGTAAAAAGCTTGCTGCTTTGATACCACAAGAGAATAGTCTCAGACAGTAGTTAAAATTAAATATTCCCGTGCGGGTTTACAGCAGATGAAACACTGCTATCAATATTTAATGGAATGTGTCAGAATTTACCATCATTTGAAAGAATGCAAATAGAGGTTACCATAGAAATCACCTTGACAGAATACTGCACAAAATGCAACACAAACTACCCCTGAAGCATTCTCGAAGGAGTTAGTAAGATCTTTGTCTGCTGCCCTTTCATGTGGTCCCTTGAAAGAAAGGAGAAAAGGCCCTGTGTGTGTGAATGTGTGTAAATACACATTATGATAAAGTATTAACTAGCAATGTTAAATAAGAGAAATAGGAAGCCAAATATATTCCAAACACTTTCACATCAGAGATACCTGGGCTCAGTTCAGTGCAACAGACAAAATAATAGCAGTGAATGGGTTGCTAAAATGTCTCCATATAGTTATGGAACAGCTAATTGTGTAAGCCATATACCTAAATTATCACTTTGATTTTGACATCAAACATTTGCAAGCATTTTCTCTCAGGAAAGAATTCCCCATTATCAACTTTCAGCTTATCTCTGCACTGCCTAAATACACGTATGTCCATAAAGTATAGAAACTTGGATAGTTATCAGGATAAATTTTGTGGGGGTTATGTTTTTCCACTACAAGAAGAATCCATATCTTCTTAAATGTTTATCTCCACAAAAAGCTATTTATAATCAACAAAATTTGGCAGTCCAAGCAGCAGCTATGTGTCAAACTATCCAATCAATTTTGCAATGCCTATATCCAGAAGATACAGTTTTTCCCAACCTACCACATTTTCTTTTGACACCTTTTCATCATATCTCTTGCCCAATAACTTGAACTGGAGCTACTAAGCATCTTTAGAATGCTAGAGTTACCCACAGCTTCTCAGAAACGATATGTTGAAAACAGCTAAGAAGTGCTCCTTGACTACTGAAGAGCATAAGTTGATGCAAACTTCTTTGTGGTCAGAAAACCCACACACATACATTTTCTTGTCTTTCAAGAGAGAGTGAGAGAGCCTGAAGGTAATTTGTGATGATAAAAATTGCCTTTTCTATAAGTTATCTGAAATAGTTTAGAAAACATCAGTGTAAACTGGAATCTTATCTGCTATCACACCACAAAGCATCACCTTGTTATATTCTTGTCATTCATATTTGAGGTGGACAGTGTATGTTACTACTTAGTACAAAAAGATACACAGATTTTGGTAATGTGCAATATACTTTTACAACAAATGCCTGAAATCTGGTGTTTTCTTCTTGTCTTTTGAAGGTTATATGTGTGTTCAGGTAATACAATAAAGCGCACTGCATTGCTTTTTTTTAAAAAATGAATTTTTTATGATGGAACAGTAACCCATATGTAAAATGACATAATTTCTTCTCTATAAAAATGTCTGCACCAATATGTTGTCCACTTTTTTGTAATACCCCATCCAAAGGAGACAGTGGTTCAAACCTTCATATTGATGCCTTGAAGGATGTACTCATCACCAGGCTACACAACTGACTAAAACAAAGGCCATCCTCCTACTGGAACTGGACCATTGTGTAGCAAGGTCTGGAAACGTATGAAGCTAGAAAGAAAGGCAAGAAAAAGCCTGCTTCTAGGAGGTAGGAAACTTTGGAATGAGCCCCACTGTTTGAATCTCTGGTGTTTC
The DNA here is from genome assembly GCF_963210335.1 of Falco punctatus. Taxonomy (NCBI): domain Eukaryota; kingdom Metazoa; phylum Chordata; class Aves; order Falconiformes; family Falconidae; genus Falco; species Falco punctatus. Next base: position 68,610,366 of record NC_137584.1, on the reverse strand, counting down.
AAAAAGTCATCCAGGGGACAGAATATACTCACTTCAATTTCAACTGTGACAAGCATGATACAAGTATCTAGACAGAAGATTTTTGCATAAGAATTTTCTGAAAATGTTCAGGGTATATTCCTTCAAGACAGTGGATCTTAGTGGAGCCCAGTAGGCTGCCTGGATATACTTCAGTGCTTTCTCCCCGTATTCTGCTTCATTGTATGTTACACACTACAACAGGACACAAACAACTACTCCTTGCTTTCCTCCTGGAGGACCATACATGGTGTGAATTATACAACAAAATACTGCAAGAATGACAGAAGATCCTGGACTGACACAGATCTGAACTTAATTATCTTACTGCTATTTTTGCTTTTCATGGCTTTGCTTCATAGACTTTTGAAGGCAAAAGGAATGTCCCCTCTGATTTGACTGACTTAAACTGCCAGGCCTTTCACTAACATTTCGCTATATAAACTCTTCTAAATCCTGGGGACTGGTTAAGAAGCATCCTGTAACTGATTCCGCAAACCACTGAGTTACTGCGTGATACTGCTGACACGGTGCTATCTAAAAATGTCAACATTCTTTCAGCCTCAGAAATATAAGTCTTCTATAAAATACCTGAGTCAATATTAGGGGTTTGTGTAGCTCAGTTAAACAGAATTACTAGAATTTTTATGCAGTCATGAAAAATTCTTTCTAACTTCATAAAAGATTCACATAGAATCATAGAATGGTTTGAGTTAGAAGGGACCACAGGTAGTTCCAACCCCCCTGCCATGGGCAAGGACACCTTCCACTAGACCAGGTTGCTCAAAGCTCCATCCAATCTGGCCTCGAACAATTCCAGGGATGGGGCATGCACATCTTTTCTGGGCAACCTGTTCCAGTGCCTCACCACCACCACAGAAAATAATTCTTCCTAATATCTCATCTAAATGTACCTTATTTCAGTTTAAAGCCATTACCCCTTGTCCTATCACTACATGCCCTTGTAAAAAGTCCCTCTCCAGCTTTCTTCTAGGCCCCCTTTAGGTACTGGAAGGCTGCTATAAGGTCTCTGTGGTACTTTACCAAGCAGATCCCTGAAGAGGCTGGTCAGCTCTCCTGAAGTCCAGGACAGTGAGTTTGCTGTGCACCCTGCTCGCTGCCCTAAGGATCTTGAACTCCACCATTTCATGGTCACTGCAGTCAAGGCTGTCCTTGAGCTTCACATTCCCCATAAGCCCCTCCTTGTTGGTGAGAACAAGTTCTAGCACACCACCTTTCCTCCTCAGCTTCTCTATTACTTGGAGAAGGAATTTATTGTCATTGCATTCCAGGAACCTCCTGGATTGCTTATGCCCTGCTATGTTGTCCCCGCAACAGATTTCAGGGTGGTTGAAGTCCACCACAAGGACCAGGGCTTGTGAACATGAGGCTGCTCCTATCTGTCTGTAGAGGACCTAATCCACTCAGTCTTTCTGGTCAGGTGACCTGCAGCAGATCACCACTATAATATCACCTGTCCCTGCCCTCCCTTTAATCCTGACCCATAAACTCTCGCTCAGCTTTTCATCTGTCCGCAGGCAGAGCTCCATGCACTCCAGCTGGTCATTGACATAGAGGGCAACACCCCCTCCTTGTCTTCCCACCTGTCCTTCCTAAAGGGCCTGTATCCTTCCATTCCAGCACTCCAGTCACAGCAGCCATCCCACCATGTCTCCATGATGGCAATAAGATCATAGCAGACATGTGCACGTCTTTAACTCCTCTTGTTTATTCCCCATGCTATGTGCATATGCACAGAGGTATTTAAGTTGGGCCCCAGTGAAGCTGACTTACTGGCTGGAGTGGCTGGAATTCCTTTGTGCTGCTCTTCAGGTGCTCTCCTGCTGACCTCTGATCCTCCAGGTTCTGGGTATTTCTTGCTGGCAATGGCATCAAACTGGTAGGAGTGGGATGCATTGAGGTTCTGCTCCTCCAGCAACTTTAGCTTAAAGCCCTCTTCACCAGCTTGGCAAGCCTATGACTGAAGATGCTCTTCCCCTTCTCTGACAGATGGACCCTATCAGTCCCCAGTAGACACCACATACTGTTCCTCTGATCACTTGGTACTCAGTCTGGCCCAAAGAGCAGATGTAACATGTAAAAAAAACCCACTTTTCTTGCAGTGTGATTGTCCTAAGCAGGAAGCACTTTGAAATTCACAAAAATGGTTATTCACAGGAGATCAGAGCATTTTTTGTAAAATTAAGGGTGATTCAAACACATTTCTGAATCTTGCTCTTTTTTTATGTGGGTGGTATCTTTGAAGTCAGATTACAACAACCAAATTTATCCTAGCACACAATGGACTGAATGTTTTGTACTTCTGCTAAGGTGCTAAATAGATGAAAAGGCATAGATGGAAACTCATACCTGCTTTGAACTGGCATGTAGAACATATTGTCATACCAAGCTCTCTACCCATTGTGAGAATAAAACCAAAAACCAAGCAAACAAACAACAGTAAAAAACCCACAAACATTTTCTTATATATTCTGCAATATTTTACCCATTGTTTTCTTTGTCTTGCTTAGGTAGATACCCCAACTAAGTACTTTCTTTTAGCTGGATGGAAGGGCAAAAGGTTCCAGGCTAGTTCTGCAATCAATGCTAATGCTGCTCTTTAGGCAACTTGAAATAAGACCAGTTTGCTCCTCTGGAGTCAAAGATCCTGAAGTCATAATACTAGCATCTCCCAATACACACCACTCTGTTTTCTTAGCTAAACTCTTAGACTTTTAGAAAAAAACCTTTTGGGTTTTTGAATAAATGTTCCTATACTTTCAGATACAGTTACTTTCCAAGAAACATAATTCAGCTGTAGCATGCTACAGCACAGGCTGTATGTGCAGAATGCCAAGCAATTTATCTGGTGATTCAAGGAAGAAGAAGTTTGCTTTGATTTTTGATCAAAATGAAATAGAAAAACACCAGTAAGTCTAGATTTTGTCCCATGTGCCTGTTACAGCTGAAGAAAAGCTGTGAACTCATCTAAACAGGAACAATCTAAAAGACATCTGGGGAGGTGGGAATGCAGTAATTCTCTCCTCCTGTTCTAAATGTCAACATATGGAACTAAAGCAGATTAAGGGCTAAATCCAAAACATGTGAAAGTCAACAGTGCTCCTCAGCGATCTTCTCAGGAGCAAGTCTATGTTCCAGCATAAAGACCTAACATGTACAGACCAAAGAAAACCTTTCCTAGACAAATACATAGCAAATGCATGGCAAATATAGTCACAAATACAAATATAGTACATCATGTAATAATTTGATGTTAATATTATATCAAAACAAGGTTGACAGCTGTGACACAGGTTCTACAGGTGACCTGTACACTTCTGGAGCAGAATTTAGGCACCAGCAGGGGTTCTCAGATGGGGATGGACACCTAGTTTTAGGTAATTGAGTCAACTGGCTGTGACAGGTGGTCAGGCACCTAACTCAAATGAGCAAACCAGCATTCTAATCACCTAAGTTTAGGTGTTTCACTCTGTAGCTGGGACTGACCCTCATTCTATGCAGCATTTTTTCAAACAGAAGCTTCCCTCCAACAGCAGGGAGAGATGTCAGATGCTGGAAATCCTGCCAGTTCTTTAAGGAACCAGAGCTCAGAGCAGAGCTGGTCCTTTCCTAATATTACTGTGTGATGGAAGGCTGCACTCCCATAAGGTGGATAAGGTTTCTATTCTACTTTGTTTACCCTTGTGCTTTCAAATTTGTACAATAGTTTGGGTTGGAAAGGACCACTAGTCCCCACAGCAGTCCCAACATCATCTAGTCACAACTGTACAACTAACACCATTATTAGACCAGGTTCCTCAGCAAAATATCCAGTCAACCTCTGAACACCTCCAAGGATGCAGATCCTGAAATCCCTCTGAGCAACACATTCCAGTTCTTGATCACACAAATGGTGTGTGGTGGGGTTTTTTCTTCTATATATCTACTAGGAATTTCCCTTGCTACAGCTTGTGACTATTGCCTCACACCCTTTTGCTCTAGGAAAGGATCCTGGCTCTGTGCTCTGATCCCCATTAGGTAGCTGAAGACAACAGCTAGATCCTCCCTTAGCCACCTTCTCCACATTAAACAAATCCAGCTCATGTCTCAGAAAAAAAAAAAAAAAACAAAAAAAACACAAATCCAGCAAAATGACTCAGTCTCTCAGTCTCCCCTTAGACAACAGATTTCATATGGTAAGAAACTTGTATTAAAACTTCCCCCCCTTCCTGAGTGCCTACTTCTCTGTGAGTGCTGCTAAACCTAAACAGGAATAATACACAAACTATACATCAAAATGAGTGTGCAGTGACACATACACAAAGTCAAAGAGCTGAATGTATGAAATTCTTTCCTCAAGTAACAACATTCAGGGTCTTCTGAGAGTCTTCATATTTTATGCTGCAAACACAAAACTGTTCACTTCCATTTATTCAGAGCAGCATTTTATTAGAATCAGTAAAACTAAAGTCTCTTCAAACTTCATAAAGCTTTGTATTTTAATAGTAAAAAATATCATTGCAAAAGCATTATTAAATGCATGCATAGCAAAACAGCACTGTTATTTGTATGGAGTTAGACCCAATAACAGAACTTCCTATATCTGCTGAAAGATTTATTTTCAGGCTCATTTACCCTTGGACTGATAGAAAATCTTCACAGAATTCTCTGCCTAAAACAGCTTTGGAATATAAATACAGACCCAAGAGAGTGAGGAAAGAAGAGTAAAAAAAGGGCTGAACTGAACCTTTGCTTGAGTAGGTGCATACACCTGAATTAATCTCCTGCTGCTAAGCAAGAACATAAACTAAACTAATCAAGGAAGGATAAAAAGGTTGGGTTTGAAGTTGAACCTCAAATTCAGATTTAATCCAAACAGTCTAAAGTCAAAGCAAAACTGATTGCTTGAAATTAGACATAGTGTTCTATGTGTGAAAGTTATGAATTGCAGCTGGAAACAGTTGAAATTGCCTCCAAAACAGCATGAGAGAGAAAGGGAAGAGAAAAATCACACCTGGGTATAAGAAGTACCAAACAATCGTATGCTCGGTCAACTAATAATAAATGTCCCATGTCTGGCCGATATAATGAAGCAGGGTATTAAACTTTTGTAAAAGTTTGGTCCAGTGCTGGGTTTAGTTTTCAAGCCCTTTCAAAGAGCATTATATCTCTGTAATTTTGGAGAATGATTTCGTTCATGATCAAAACTGCATGCCATTCTGCCTTGAGATCTGAACAGCTTCTGCTTTATCAGTTCCACAGGCTGAACACAGCTAAATAAAACAAAGCCTGAAATCTCGTCTTTGTGGCAGGCTGCATCCATGTCTGGCTAAGGATGTTTAGAGATAGAAAGCTGCCCAGCTGCCATTACTTTTGCAGCACAACTGACTTCTGGATCACTGGATACCTTTGCTGGAGAAACAGTATTTGACATGATCCATGTGGACACAGCTACTGGATAGCTCAGTTGTTAACAAGACTTACTAGTACTTGTTTACACAAAACCAAGCTTGTGTTTGACACAAATGATGGAACCTGATATATAAATCATTGCTCTGATCTCCCATTGGCTGTCTGACATTAATCTTCCACATGCCTGTTTTTCATAATCTTTACTAAAACTCTGCTCTGCTAATAAGAATTCATGTATTATTGCCATAGGAAAGGACTTTGTTTACATACAAAGAGGTTACTCCTTGACCCTGCTACAATGACTTTCCGTGCCATTGCCAAAATAAGCAGCAGACTGATAAAGGCCAGAGTACAGGAATGGCTTGGGCAGCAGGTAGTCCTCCATGGTCCCCTGCTTTGACACAAGGAGCAGGGCCTGACCTCACCTCCAGGCTCCTGAGAGTCCAGCTTGCTACATCAGCTCCATTGTGCCCATAATTACAGCTCACCTAAAGCTGCCCAGTCTTCTCCTTTGGAGTTCAGCAAAGGAGAGGTCCCACAGAGACTTTCTCATGTGTTCTCTCCTCTAGAGTCTCTTTTTCTCATGCATTTTCTGATTGATGAGGTTAGCTTGTTGGACTTCATAGGAAAGTTTCAGGGTTACCCTGTCTGAAATACTATTGCTAGATGTAGTGGGTGTGCATGGCAAGGTTTTGATAGCAGAGTGGTTACAGGGGTGGCTTCTGTGAGAAGATGCCAGAAGCTTCGCCCATGTCCAATGAAGTCAATGCCAGCCATCTCTAAGACAGACCTGCCACTGGCCAAGGCCAAGCCTATCAGTGACGGTGGTAGTGCCTCTGTGATGGCACTTTAAGAAGGGGGGGGGGGATGGCAATATCTGTGCCAGTGAGACAGAGGAGTAAGATCATGTGAGAGCAACAATCCTGCAAACACCGAGGTCAATGAAGGAAGGGCAGGAGGTTCTCCAGGTACTGGAGCCGAGGTTCCCCTGCAGCCCATGGCGAAGCCCATGGTGAGGCAGGCTGTGTTCCTGCAGCCCATGGAGGTTAACGGTGGAGCAGATACCCACCTGAAGTCCATGGAGGACCCCATGCCAGAGCAGGTGGATGCCCAAAGGAGGCTGTGACCCTATGGGCAACTCGCACTGGTTTTCTGTGGCTGGCAGGTTTGCTGGCAGGGCTTATGACCCTATGGGGGATCTACACTGAACAGTCTCTTTCCTGGAGGACTGAGCCCCATGGAAAGGACCCATGCTGGAGCAGTGTGTGAAGAAATGCAGCCTGTGGGAAGGATGCCGAAGGAATTCATGCAGGATTGTCTCCCATGGGAGGGACCCCATGCTGGAGAAGGGGAAGAGCGTGAGGAAGAAGGAGCAACAGAAACATGTTGAACTGACTGTAACCTCCATCCCTGTCCCCCTGTGCTGCTTGGAGGGAGGATGCAGAGAAATCAGGAATTAAGTTAAGCCCAGGAAGAAGGGAGGGGTGGGGGGAAAGTGTTTTTTCTGATCTGAATGATAATAAATTAAACTAATTTACCCCAAATCAAGTCTGTTTTGCCTGTGACAGTAATTGGTGAGTGATATCCCTGTCCTTATCTCGACCCACAAGCCTTTCATTATATTTTCTCTCCTGTCTGGTTGAGGAGGGAAGTGATAGAGCGACTTTGGTAGGGATCTGGCATTCAGCCAGGGTCAAACTACCACACTAGAAAACTAAGAATTCTACCTTCCTAAAATTACCATGATGAAAACTGAGCTTGATTGTTTCTGTTTTCCCAGACACTCATCATGAATGGAAACAAAATTGCATTTTCTGATGCCAGAGGAAAATTATATTGAGTGTCATATAAGAAGAAGATTGCCTTTATGACGCTGAAACAGAAGGGGAGCATGAATCAGAGAAAAGTATTCCTTTTCTCAGCATGTCCTGTGCTCAATGCAAGTCCTTGTACCAGGTAGGGAGTACAGAAGGTGGCTTTGCCAGACAGCGGTTGAAACCCTGGCTTTGCCCTTACCTGGCATAAGCTGGTATTGCTGGTGCAAGGAGGGGGAAACAAAAAATAATTAGAAAGTGGTCATATGTATCATCATAATTCAGTGCCTGGCTCATCCTGTGATACTGCAAATATGTCACACTTCTTTCTAAGGGCTGTTGTCAAATAACTAGAAAGAGAAAGCTGGCTGGGCTTCAGAGGGATTGGATTTGATATGCAAACTAGAAAGGACCCAAAAAACACTGTGTCTTTCTTGTAGTTTTGTCCTTATGCAGTACCGCTGAATGCTTACAAAAAATCTTTTATAGTCACAGTCCACATCTCTGTCAGATTACACTTTAAAACCTGTGCTCTTCAAAACAGTAATTTCATGTGTTTTGACTGTTGTTTGTGTACAAATATTTTATAATGAGGACATTCATAGAACTTCCATATACTATATTTTTCTAAAATAAGCTAGAGAGCACTGGTTAGCATCACTGTAAACAAATCTAGACTACAAAAACTGTAATTCTGTTCCCACCTCCTTTCAGAATCTATGGAAATATATATCCATTAAACTGACTCAAACATAAATAGTCCATGGACGAGACTGGTCAACAACACCCACTTCAGAATATTATTTTATTTTAGAAGTTTGTGAGCTATACATTTGCTTAATTATTGACTGCACGATGACTTACAACTTTTGGCAGATAAAAGAATAAACAGCTCCAGCTGCTGGAGCCAGTGTCCTGTGAAAGTCCCAGTTGATATATGTGGTTTAATAAAGTTCAGGTAGAACTTCTGAAAACCTTTATGATTTTGAAGCTTGAGTTCTAATTAATAAAAATATTGAAACAAACAAATGCATAGTGAAGGTGAGTAGGGAGCCTCCAGTCCATTAAGCTGAACTTTATTTATAGTGGAAACAGATAAAAAACTAATGGACAGAAAATAGTATAAAAATCCCATTCTCAGAGATCTAGTAAGATTAAATATGTTTTCAGGATTCAGTTCTAACAATGTAAACTATTAGATGAATGCATGAAAAAACATACGAGTTTATTTAAACACTAAGTAATCAATAATCAATGAAGAGGTCTGCTTTTCTGTTCAAGCCAGTTCAGGATGCTTTTAAACCCATTTCTCTTCCATCCACAGTCCAAATAAAAGCATTTTTCTTTATAAATGTGTGCATTGGAAAGAGAGAAGGGATTTGTCTCTTCATCTCCTTAGGAAGGAATATCAAAGCTGTTTGGTGTAAAAAGCACAGCCTTCCACTGCAAATATGAAGTGGTTTTGCCCTAAGAGAGTTTTGAACTTTCCAAATTAACTAGTGTGATGGTAAGACGCTCACAAATGTTGATATACCTGAAGCACCATGATAACAAACTCATTGAGGGCCCCATCCTGCCCTAGCTGTCCCAGTTATCAGCTTTTTCTCCTTTGGAGATAAGTATTTGCTAGTTTTCCATTCCTGGGTAGAATTACTCCAGAAATCCTTTTAACATTAGTGCAGATGAACGGAAATCTCTGCATGGTAGCTGGCAACGGTGAGAGTAAAGCATGTTCTATAATTATTTATCATTTTAAAAAAATAGTCTTTTAATGAAAAATATATTCATCCATGTACTAACCGAAACTCAAATAATTTCCTGCCTTTTGTAGAAAGCTTCTAACAATATTCATTTTTCAGTATTCTTTTTTCTATTCAGCTATGGAAGGAGAGAAAGCAGAAAAATAAAAATATCCAGTGAGTTCTGAGGATGTTCATTTCATATCTACCTAGTTTACTATTAAAATTTTACCTATATTATGATGAGTCCTTGAAGGAAAATTATTTAATCCCACATGGAGAATGATGGGCATAGCAATTTTACACATGACAAAAGAGCTGGTAAGTAGACATTGTACTAAATAAAAAGGAAGCATTGCAGTGAAAAGAGTCAGCATTGGTGACAGCTTCTTTATTTTATGACAATTAATTGCTGTTTGTATATAGTTTAAACACTCCTAATCTGTTCCTACACCAATATAAAAACTAACCTAGAAGTAGATCAGTTAGTTTGGCAAGTATTGAAAACCGTGCAAACAAACTGAACATTGTTTTCCCTCAATGTCTAAGAAAATAATTTCTCACTTTTGCAGAGAATAGGTAAGTGTACATTAGTAAGCTTTGCCACATCACCTGGTCCACGTGAGAGGATACTGCGGAGAAGTCACTCTGTACAGCTGGAAGCAGCAGTACTGGGTGGGGAGCTATAATGGTTAGTCGAGGTGCCTGACTGGAGCCACCATTTTGGAGGACAGCAGATTCCAGTTGTTTTCCTACCAATAGTTGACAGTGGACTATTATTCTCAATATCTTATTGAAGAGATCTGTATCACAATCACACACAGTGCAGACAGTTTCAGTGAGAATTAGTAAAGTAATATTATCTGAGCATATTTGAAGAAGAATCAGAAAAAGGCAAGGAAATGAAATCTGCTCTACTCTTGGAAATTTTCTGCAATTAAAATCATTAATGCAGAAGAAAAAGTCTAAGAACATTTATAATATTTATTAGAAAAAAAAGACCATTGTGGCTCTAGAAAACAGGTCTCAAGCCTCTGCATACATAAATCATGCTAAATGAAATTGTAGCTGTGAATGTGGGTCTGGTCTGCCAGTGAAGTATTAAGAAAATTCTTACTTCACTGGTTTTCTTGTATGCAAGAGAATACATCCTTGGCCTCTAAGTTCAATAAAATATCAAATTACTTATAATGTTATACATTTCTGAAACAGTTATGATTAGCCAGATTTAAAAAAAAAAAAAAAATCTTTTCCCTGACTAAAGAATTAAGTTAATAATTCCAGAAACCAATAAAAGAAGGTCTACTGAAGTCAGTGGGTGTCTTTCTGGGTGATTACAATGGGCTTTGTATCTTGTCTCCGGTTCAGATATTCCTAAGCAGAAAATCAGGATCTGAGACTGACATATGTTTTCGATGAACGTTCATTGCAGGCAAATTGGCTGCATGACTGTTCATAGAAACTGAAGTCGTGCAAAAGTCACAAATGTATTTATTCAAAAGCTCAAATGTGTATCAAAACTTTTTGACCTTCTGACCAGCTGCTAGAGGATAGGAAAACTTAGTTCTACAGTTTTAGAGAACAAAGCAAGTTTCCTTACTCAGTGCAGAGGGTTACTGTATTTTTGCACTGATACTTCCTTACACTGAGGGTAGATTACATAAACTCCAGAATTTCTTTTCAACCTAAGCTTTTCTATGATTTTTAGGTAAATTTAGAATTCTTACCTCTGATAAACACATGTAGATTTTTGATTTATACAGACTGTAGGTATGGAAGCAGCCTTTCACATGATAATACTGGAACATCCAAATTTCTTAATCAACAAGATCTAACACCCAGATAAGTGAGGCTACATGCAATTATTTTAAAATAAGTCTTAATTATAATTCAACAGATAAAAGAACATTACAGGCTGTTCTCAAATCAGTGATTATTAAGAACAAGCATAACTTAATCAAGAATTTATATAAGCTACTTACAGACTGCTTAGAGATACAATGGACACTAGTGAGTACTTCTTTCTGTCAATACTAGAAGTGTGTCCCCTCAAGGAATTACAAAGACGTGCAGAGAGGTTTCTGTTCAACTAGATCTACCAGAAACAGATGTAGCATTTAAATTTGTAGACCTTCTGTAGGCCTGTACTGTATTAAGACTTTAACTCTTACTCCTTGTCTCAGAGTTGTGGAATTGCTCCTGCGGCAGAGGTACAACACTTTGGTATCCTGAAAGGAGAGGTCTGTGCCAGCCTGGCCAGAAGAGCAGACACAGTGTCTTTGGGTGGGTCTTGCCAGACAAATTCCCTTTCAAAACTTCCAGCCAGTCACTGAATCTCAAAGGACGGGTGGCATTATGAGCATGCCCTCCCAAGTGGAGAATCCCTATTCAAAAGCAACTGCACTGTTTTTCATAAAGGGACAGGAGAATACATCTGGTCTTCAGAGTGCCATTAAATCAAATGCATTTTGCTTTGTCTAGTAAGTCATTATAGAAAAGACAGCTAGCAAAAATTACTCTTGCATGAAGTTATTGTTCTGGTGAAAAAATTGATGACTCTTTGAACAAGGCTTGGAACTGTCTTGGTGGCCTGATATATTCCATTTAGAAGGAAGAACCTAGCTACTACTTAATTGCTTAAGTGCAGGGATCAATCTAACTCTGATGTCAGTCTCCACGTAACAATAACAGCTATTGAGCAAGGCTGGTTAACAAAATAAGGCAGCAAAGCTCAGGACGGGTTTTGGTAATGTTTGATATGGCAACTTCTTGATATGGCCACAAATTGCAGACAAAAGATTAATTACAGGAATATTTAGGTTTTAAAAAATTAGAGTCATGTAAGCTTTTTTGAAATTAAATGTTGTTTGTGCTACTTTAGTATCAAACATTTACTAGATGCAACCAGGACTGAAAAGTCAATAACTCATCAGAGAAAAAATAAGAATAAAAATCTACTGGGACTTCAGACAGAACAACCAAGGCACTGTAATACATACATAGTATTGATTACAATTTGCAGATTAGAAACCTCTCTTCTGAAGAGCCACTAAAGAACTTGCAGCAAGGATGTTACAAGCTGTCATGCTTACACATTTTAGCCTTTTGAATATTTTACTAGTGGAGCATTTTTAGGAGAATGTAAAAATATTTTTCATTAAACTTCACAAAAATCTCTTTTCACTAAAGATGTACCGGGGGGGAGGGGGGGGGAGAAAACAAACAAACAAACAAACAAAAAAAAAAAACAGATCTGTCCACCTCTAATCTTCAGCTTCAACTACTAGACCAGCCCTCCCACAGTCTAGTTTCAGCACTGTGATATCCCCAACAATCTGTCACAAATAGTGTCCCCTATTATTCTTCACCCCTATTATTCTTCAGTCTGTTAATGCTCGTTTGTGAAGTCAGATGAGTAGCATCTGCAAACTACCCCAGCCTAGATAGAAAGAGCAAACATTAGCAATGTGCACACTCCTAATATAAATGGAACTGTCTGGAGATTACATCAGCATTCAGATTCATGGCTCTAAAGTCTCCTAGATTTAGTGCAGCAAGACTAGTCAAGGATTAAACAATGTGTTACCAAGGGAATAGCCAACATGTCCTGGAAGAACCACTGAGAATCAGTGCAATCAGCATGTGGAGGAACTGGAAAGATAAATGGAAAGACTTGAAGCATAAACTGTACACAGGAACACAAATGGAAAACATTCTGCTCTTACTAAACTGTACATTAAAGACCTGAACATATAACTGTCTGCAATATTTTCTACAATGTTCTGCTGTGTCCCAAAGCCCTAATAAAATCTACGGTTAATTCACTAAAACACAATACTCTAAGACAAAGCCTAGACAAGGAATCTTTTAAGGATAATTAACCTATTTAGAGTAAGAACCAACACAAGCTTTCTCTGAAAATTTTAAATACACAGAAGCAGTTCAAATGTTGCTATGAACAAAAACTTCAGTTTAATAACAACTTTCACTCTTTTTTTCCCCCTTAACACAGCCTTATGCCAAAATAGTCCAGCAGCAGAAAAGATACAGCAGATACTGAGAAATAAGCATCATGTCCCCAGGACCAGGAAGCTAACAAAGTTTCAAATATGATGTCTTAGAGCTCTGTTCTGAAGTCCCAAGTACTAAAAATCTTAAATTATTTATCTATTTGAAGAGAATAGGGATAAGTGTTCATATTTTGGGTATTAGTTAAAAAAAAATCCCACTTCTCTTTGCCCCCAGTAAGTTAGTGGATAGCCAAAATGGTTCCAAATGGAGTGCAAAAAAACCCACCTTAAAAATTATGTGACAACTACCAAGTGTCAGGTAAATAAATGACAGCTACCAAGCCAACTTGTCCAGGATCTAATAAAATGGACTATGATCTTTTTTGCTTCTTATACCTTTGAAATACTCCTTATGTGAAGGAGTGGATAAAAGGTAAATCAGCTTTATTGCTGTATCTCAGAAATCTTCAGCTCTGTCCTACAGAGAAGTTTTACAGCTACTTCATGCTGTAGGAAATCTTTGAAGACTCTTCCTGATTTCTAAATTGTTTACTGGCAAAAACATCGGAAATTTTATTTAAAAGGAAGTTACAGTTTTCATATAGAAAACTCTTTACTTTGAAGGGCAGAGAAAAATGAGCACTGCATTTCATGAGCAAGTGGAAGTATCTGGCACTGGCTTTAACAGAAAGAGATCCGTTCATCTGTAAGGAAATGTAGGCAAGCCCACTTGATACAGAGCAATGGATGTGACATTTTGTGAGTAGATGTTCCTTCAGGATACACTGAGTTTGTCTTGAAGTTTGTTTTACAGCTGTTTGCAATCCACTTACCAGCACATGCCTAGAACCCAGAAAAGCACAGAAAGTACAGAAATTCAAAGGCCGGGGCATGGGGTGGGTACTTCATTCATAGATTTCAGGTTAAAATATATGTAACAAACCTTTAAAGATTACTCAAGTTTTTTTATTTAAAAAAGATTGAATTTTGAAGGAATAATATCCAGGCTTTTGTTTTGTACAAAACTGAGCAATATAATTTAGAATACAGAAAAATGTAACAAAAATACTATAACAAATATTTTTTGTTACCTCATAGGAGGCTTGTGTTCCAGTCTTTAATCTGAATTTGCTGTAGGAAATCTGAACCTGGATCTTCACTGTCCCAGCTGAGATTTCAGAGACTGTATAATTTTCATATCTCTGACTGAGAAAGAAACTGTTAGGTCCTCAGGAAAAATACTGGTTCTTTCAGCCTTAAATGACCTTGTTTGCAATGATACAAGACCCTGTAATTTTTTTACTTCAGATTAATCATACTTTTCTCCCTTCTCTACGTGCTTGTTAATGCTGTCCCCAGATTTGGCATTTAGTGGTTCAGACACTTTCCATATTCCCATAGTGTAAGGTGTAAATGGCCTCTTACTCTGCTCTGCCTAATTGCTCCTGGGGACCATCTTTTGGGGCAGAGCCTCACCTGCATCTGTATTTCTTGTCCCTAAAGCATTTCCAGACTACCTTTGCCCACTTTGCAGGGAATAAGCCTTTTTAGTTACCAACCAGCATTGCAGCAGGATGTAACTTCTGCAGCTGCAACCAGGAGTTTCTAGCAATATCTTGCCATGCTGCTGCAGAAGACGGTGCCTTAATACTCTTCCCAGGCAGACAACATAATTCAGGCTCTACAACTTCCACAGCCAATCCCCAGCACCAGCACATCCCCAACACCACCAAGACCACTGAAAACACAACCAGGTATTGAAAGTCACCATGATCAGGCTCAGGCTTACAGTAGCTCAACAGCTACATTGTGAAAACCAGTTATGCCTATATTGCTGAGAAACCTTGAGCTGGTTTGTCCTTGTTGGTTTGCTAGAAACTCCTCCGTTTCTAAGCGGCTGTGTCAGATCTAAACAACATTGTTTTAGTGTAACAAGATTTTACTTTTTTTTAACCAGCTAAAAAGTGATGAATGCAAAAGAACAACTTGTATAAGGCATATGACAAAAACATGGGAATTTCACCCAACCAAACCTACTCTAGAGGCATGCCCCTGACAGCAGCCTGTACAAGTTTTTCCAGAGGGTGGTAGAATAAACTCCACTAGGTTATCATGGGATGAGGTGAGAAGTAAAATGAGGAAATTGATATAAAAATATTTTTATTATAAAATGTTCACAGCTCTAAACATCTAGTGATAAATGAGTTTGGGAAGGTCAGAAGAACAGGGCTTATTTTGAGATTCCATCAATATGGTATCTTCTTGCCTTCAAGCAATTGTCTAACAGCAAAAATCTGTCAGTAGCTCATGGAAAATGAAAAAAATATAGAAAAGCCTTTTTGTTGCCTTTGGTAGTCATAATTATTCTAGAATAAATGATAATATTCCACAATTGAACTTAATATTCCTGTGGGATCAGTATCTTCAGCTTTTTTGGCTGTCAAGGGGTTAACTTGGTAGCTTAAGAAACCAAGAAAATGCTGTGGTGCTAGTGTATACTGTCAAAGGTGGCTCAAGAGGACAGATGATTGCATATCTTCTTGCAAATCCCCCAAGCCCGTATCTCTGAAGTCTAATGTGGAAACTATTTGTGTGCAGCTGATGGATTTAATTTCAATTTTTTCTTAGCATCCCTTTTCATGTGGATAGTAGGAAACACATCAGACTCATTTTTTACATGGATGAGACCTGGTTCTTCCTTTAGATGAGACAATTGAGGTTGAAAGTTGCTTTATAAAAGACAACAAACTTTTTTTTTTTTTTTAATTTAAGAAGCTATTTCTACACATCAGCACTTGACTAGAATAATCTTTGACAAAGAAACTATTCCAGACCCTAATAAACTCTCATACAGCAAGCAAATATATGAAGAAATTAAATTGTCAACAAAGGCAAAACCAAGACAGAACATTCTTTTGTTTATTGGCAAAAAATATTGCCAGAAAATATGATAAAAACAAGCAATAGGTTTAACAGTTGTCAACACAGCAATCTTAAAATTCTCATGCAAAAGCCTAAAATTTCACACTTGATTAGTGTAGTCAGATAAGATGGTTATTGAGCTACAATGTATTTTCCTTTTGTTCCATGGTTAGTGCTCAATGATCATACTTTCAAACCTGTGTAGAGAAATGAAACTCCTTATTGTTTCGCTGCCAGGTCTGTATGGAGCTACTCTGCTGCTTACTGAAGAAGTAACAAAGAGGCTCCAGGTACCAGCCCTGTGCTTGCTGGCTGGCATTGCCTGAGATCTGGAAGGGTATTTTGACTACAACCCCCATTCCGCATTCCCTTGCACTGATCAGAGGGAGAAGATAGAAGGGTTGGGAGTGAAGCTGAGCCTGGGAAGAGGGGGATCAGTGAGATGGTTTTAGTTTAGGTTTTCTTACTGTCCTGCTCTGTTATTAATTAGCAATAAATTAAATCAATTTCCCCAAGTCAAATCTGTTTTGCCCGCAACAGTGATTGGAGAGTGATCTCCCTGCCTTTACCTTGACCTGTGACCTTCGTTGTATTTTCTCCCCCCATCCTGCTGATGAGGAGTGATAGAGTGGCTTGGGGGCACCTGGTGCCTAGTCAGAGTTAACTCACCACACCATGATACAATCAGAAAGATTTTATTTCAGTACTCATTTGGCAATACATTTACCTATACATATGCCTTCCTTCAGAAAGGTAAGTAATTGTTACATCAGTACCACTTTCAAGTACCACTTTTAATACCACTAAATCATGGCAGCATAACACAGTTCAAACAGAATCATTGAATCATTTAGAAGCTGAGGACCCCAGCTCCTGTTTTGAGGTCTGCTACTGAATCCTCATAAGATATATTATACCTCTGGATCCTCAATTTCACATCTTCAAAAAGGAGCTAATAGCACTCACTTTTCAGTAGCACCCTGATAAGAAATCATGTAGAGGGGCCAAATATTTATTGTTAAACATATGGCACCAATACTGAAGAAACTACTAACGTAAAGCAACATCCAAGAAATTTTCTCACAGCTTTACATCTTTAAATAATGTGATGTTGAGAATGACATTGAGATAATATCAATTGAATAGGCACAAACCAAACCATTGTCAGGTCAAAGCTGATAATCTTTAAAACTTCTTACGGCAGAGTTCAGAGTGAGTACTGTGACACCAATAATTACCAAATTTGGACTGGCTGAGGACACCACTTAATGAAGTCTGCCATTGTGTTCTGTCATTTATTGTTTTGAAGAACCTTGTAAACACTGCAACAAAGGTAACTTTTATTGCTGATCTTTTCTCTAAGACTTTGTGGTTCACTTATCGCTTCCACCTGTGTGAAATGACATGACTCTCACATGGCAAAAGGTAACCCAAGGGTACCTTCACCAGGGCAACCAGTTACACATGCAGGTACAGTCTAGTCCCCACTGCCATCTCTTTTCTTGCAGAATCGTAGCTAATGATTAATGTAAAAAAGAAGCAGTATCAACTGCTCATTATATTAAACTTCTTATTATACTTATTTTTAAAGGGCTTCAAGTTGCCAAGTTTTAGCCCAGACTAGTATCTGCCAATTCACCAATCAGTAATCTCAGGTGTTTAAGTTTCTTCTAGACCCGGTGTCTGAAGGGCTGGATAGTATAACTTCCCACTTTGCTTCACAGAAACACCTCTATCTCCTGAAAAACAGTTGGTCTTTTTGGCTGATTAAGGTTAAAAGCAAGTTAAAGCACAACAAACCCTGTGACCCATGCACTTTTCATTCATCTCATGGGCCCAGTTGCAGCTATGGCTCAAAGGATCCATTAAGTGCTTTAAACGTCTGGTGGTGACTCAAGATGCAGGATGGTCATCTCTGCCACATCTACTGTGCCCAGAATGAGCAAGAGGTGAGAGCTGCGCTGGTGGGTTGAGCACGCTTGGCTTGGGGAGTTGTCCTTTACCTGTTTGTGCATGTTTGTGTGCATGTTTACTGGGCCTGGCAAACACATTTGGGTTTGAGAGTGAACTGAGCTCCCCACAAATATAAGAGTGTACACCTATTTGGTGGTAACAAACCCAGTTCACAAAATAATATTGCTATTTGGTGTCCACAGTCATGTTTTACTCTGGTAGTAAAACAAGGCTTGCAGCATATTGAAGACTGGGTATAAGTTGCTTAAAATTTGTTTTCCCTTCTGTCTTACAAGGGTGTATTGGAATTTTCTTAGCTGGAAGCTATCTGCTTTTTCCTAGTGATGATCTCTGCTGAATGAGTACAGTGTTACCTTTGAATAACTATTCCATTGTCTGTTGCATAGTTACAATTATCTGTCTTGATAATAAGTGACATACAAACATAACAGGTTTATCACTTAGCAGGTAGCTTTGTCCAAAATATCATTGCCTAAACCTCAGGGGAAAGCCAGTTGTTCTGAACACAAATACTCTTAAAGAGGTTACACATTTCCTAAATCAAACTTTCTACAAGCATTTTCCATATTTTGCAGAAGTCTAAATAAATATGTTTTTAATTAAATCATGCCATTTTCAAAAAACTGAGCTGCTGTGTTCTGCTGTGGGGAGGAAATTCAGGACAGGATCTGTCTCAAAATAATTTGTATGGATATAGTTGCCCTGTGTGTATAGAAATAACTCAGTTATGCAGCCTTTCAGAAAGATTCAGATCTAGCTTTGTTTAAGACTGGTGTAAGCAAACTATGAGGAATTGTGGAGGACATTTACTCTTCAACACAGCCAAGCCTGGGCGGATCTAAATGCAGCTGGTGGCCGTGCTCCGAGCATAGAAGACTTGGACGAAGGTGAACTTCATACCAAAGTATGAAGCAAACTATGAATATAAAAACTGAGCCTGTCTCCATTTCTCCTTAAATACAGGACTCTGCAGGCAACAGGGGCAGAAAAGCAACTTGACACCTGGTGGTTAGAAACTGCAGATAAAACTGGAGACGTGGAATTTGCCATGGCTCTCAAATTTCCCTCAGCAAATACCTTCAGTTCAGATGTGCTTTACTGTGCCAGAGAAAAACTGTAATGACAAACTAGTGCTTTTAAAGAAAACAAGATGTAAAAAAATTATTAAAAAATTGAAAAAAATATACTTAGGGACTGAGTAAATTGACCCCATCTTTGTAAGAAAAAAGTATTAAAATACTTCACAGAATATTGTTTGCAAAACAATCTGTGCAAGTAGATGAGAAAAACTGAGGGCTAACTGCATACGGTAACACCAACATTTTCACAATTACTGAGAAACAAATAAGTAAAGAAACAAGACAGAGTAATTATATAATTGATCTAACGCTACCTTCCAAGGAATAATTGATATGCTATCATTACCATAACAACAAAATTCACATGACAAAACTGCTACATGACAGCTTCTTAGAAACCAGTTAAAAATCATTACTAATCATGTCATTCTGCATTATGACAAACAAGATGAATAAAAGCCTATTTGTAAAGTATTTAGTATCGTCATTTTTCATAGTTCTCTGAATGAAATACTAGTGGTCATCACAGCTAAGAGTGAAACAGCTCTGGAAAGAAGAAAGAACTATATATTCCTAACATAATACAAGATTCATAACTGTGAAAAATAAAGAGTCTACAGATATATCAGCATGATAGATTTTTTTTTTTCTAAACTCAAAAGGAATTCATAATACTCATTAAAACAAGATACCAACAGGACTGCCATGCCACGGACAGACATTAGACAGTTTTAAATGGGCATTCAAATAATTCTATACTCACTGCTTTGCATTTTCATATTTGGAGGTGATTAAAAACACTAAATTAATTACATTACAATGACTTTAAGTGGGGCAGAATTATCATTCACTTCCCAGGAGGGAAGCTGCTTTTGCAATGTGTTTTTTTAATTTTCACAATCATCCTGAGAAGTTCCTACAGCCCTGGAAAGGGAATTAGCTTTTAAGAAGGCAGGAGGGGGAAAAATACGTTAGTTATCCTTAAGAGGAGGCAAAGAATGACATTTTAAAAGGTTAGATTCGGCAAATTAATTGGCAGCACCAGATGGAGAAATCACTCCAATTGAACAGATAGCAACTTTTTCATACAGTTCCAAGGTATTTTGTAACATTTTTCAATTGGCCCTGGTAGCTGCTCCCAGATTTAGAAGCCTTTTTCCTGTCAGGTGAGGAAAAAGGACATTTATTTATCCAAATGAAATGTGTCAAAATTATATCAACTTCCTAACATGTAGGAATGTCTGGAGGAACAAGGAGGAGAACAGCCAACTTTTTCTGAACAGAAGTTAGAAAAGCTTTAGGATACTCAGAACAAAGTGTTGTGGGCTTTCATAAGATGACAGAAACAATTTTAAAATCTAATTTTGGCACAGCATGACTCAATGATATGCCTCATGGGTTTTACACCATCATCTCCACTAAGCCCATTTTCTCTGCTTCTTATGTCATATTTTTCAAGCAATTTCCCAGCCCTCTTTTTCCCTGGATGAAAGGAAACAAAGGGTAAAATTCTTATCCTGATATGCCAGAATATACATATGTAATAGATTTGGTTTCTAAATAACTGTGTTTGAGCCTGAAACTCTGAACATGCAACTCATTTTAAGGGAAAAGTTCCAACACTCATACTGTGTGTTGTTTATGCAACTAGAACTCCACTGACTTCAATGAAATTTGTCAAGGATAAGAATGCAAAGTCTACCCCTAATGATGAGAAGAAAGCATTTTTTACCTTTGAACACCTTTATAGGACAGACAGAGGGGAAAAAAAGTTGTCATGTAGTATGATTATTCATTTTCAGTATTAAGTGTTGTTCAGTTCAACAGTTCTCCAAAGAAGAGTAAAACAAATGTCCTTATGAATATGCAACACTGAAAGAATTTTGTAGTTTCCTGGCCAGATGCCAAGATCTGTCCTTCCCCCAAAGAAATTTCCAGAGCAAAGAATTAAAAATGCTATCACTGGAATTATCTAGAAAAAAAATGGAACTGTGGGGAAAACCTAGAGAGTCTTCAGTTAAATAAGCCTTTCTCTGGGAGCCAATACTCATCCATCCTATGAGCTGGTGCTTCTCAGAACTAGAGCCTTCCTGCCCTAAGGATGATATGGCACAAAGAATTGCTTTGCTGGAATATTACAGGAGTAAAAAAATATGTTGTCTGCTCACATGTGACTGCCACTGATGATTTGTACATAAATGGCTGAAAGCCTTCTCTGATGGTTTTGGATAAGAAAATTCATTATAAAAGCTGTGTAGAGATTACAGTTAGGAGAGATGCTGGTACTCATCTTCAGCAAACTCCATTGCACTGAGTCCAGGCCCCCTGCAGCTGATTGATTGCTGCAGTTCAAATGAGGTCAGTTGCAGTCCAGCAAGTTTGATATATATACATGGTAAATAAAACTTTTGTTCACATTTTTAAATTGGGAAAGGGCTATGGGAGGAAAACTCAGCTTCATTGTCTGAAGTTTTTACACTGCCAAGTTTCAATGCTCTAGCAGAAAGGTTCAGCC
Source organism: Falco punctatus (assembly GCF_963210335.1). Taxonomy (NCBI): domain Eukaryota; kingdom Metazoa; phylum Chordata; class Aves; order Falconiformes; family Falconidae; genus Falco; species Falco punctatus. The sequence continues at coordinate 68,588,883 of NC_137584.1, read as the reverse complement.
AAGAGAGAGGAGGAAAAAGATCCAGGAAAAAATAGTATGAGCTTTTAGATAGAGGGTCCACAGACATATTATTCTATTTAGTGTTAAATATCTTTGATTTGTGATGCTAGAGGGAGGTACCACCCTGAAGTCTACTTAATCCCCCTTTCTTGCACTTTGTCTGCATGCCAAAAATCTGCAATAAAACATGTGTGGCTTTCATTTGTCTGGAATGAGCAGGAGGCACAGACGAAGCAGAGCTACATGGAGGTAGAAGTGCTGTTTTGCTTGCCTTGCAGAAGCTGGTAAAAAGGTAGGGCTGCCAACAGCCCTGAGTACCAGCCGGCTAAGGCACAGGGAGAGCCTGGGAATCCAATTGGCTTCTTTTCCACGATCTATTTCGAAAGGAGAAACGCCTTCCCACCCAGCTTTTGCATGGCTAAGTGAGCCATAGGGAACTAAACAGAATTTTTACTTCAATGGGAGCTGGATGCCAGTTCAGCGCAGCTTCAACAAGCAACTTTCTTTTTTGGATGCTTTAGTGAAGTGAACCTCTGATTCATCATCAGTAAACTGAGGCTGAGCCCAAAGCTAAATTTAACCAATGTCATGATGGAACACCAAATTTCAGAGTTCCATGCATATCCAAGGGACACGTTAGGGCATTCTGCAGGCAAATGGATTTTGCAGGGGGATGAGGCATTGCAGTTCTGTTTGATGTTACCCCAGTGCTTTCAGACAGCTTCAGCAATTGCTCAGACTGCTTTGTCCATGACTCAGACTTTATTGGTATGTCTTGGCAGATTTATATTCCTAGATTAGGCAGAAAACCCACTTTGTTTCTCTTTTAAGAATTAGCAAAACCTAGTAGTGCCAGTATTCAGTCATGCATGCCTTAAAGGGTTTTTTCTAGATTTCAGCTTTGACCTAAAAAAATATGGAGAGTGACAGTTCAGCTAATGCTCTGAGCTATCCACAGGTTTCCAAACCTCCCTAGGCTAAAGATAGCCTTGGCGACTGTATCACTATACTCCACTACATCATTATGTCCTAAGTGTAATTAGAATATGTATATCCAGAAACACTGACTTGTTCCTTAGACTATAAATGCAGGAATCAAGGATTGCATAACCAAACAATTAATTTACAGTAATCTTCACCATGTGCTCCTGCTGGCAGAGATCTAATTGCAGAATGCTGTGATAGCATTTCCATTTAGTCTATTCTACTCCCTTTAAAATTAACATTGTCTTGGAATTAGCATTAAGCTGCGAATACTTTCCAAAGGAAATAATCAGTAGAGATCACCAATAGTATTAAAATGAGGCTAGTCAAAAAAGCAGTTGGGCAAAATTAAGGACAGTAAATTAACTGACCTTGTGTTCCATTTCCACCTCTGTGTCTTTGACCTCCAGTCCTTGGGCCCAGCTGTGAGGCAGCCAATGTGTGACCTAAGGAAAGAGGAGAATCACTGTATTGCCAAATGTTGCTACTTCAAATTACAGTGAAATCATATTTGTCAAAATCAGGCATGTTATGCAGAGTTATTTGTTTTTATGATCCCGTAGTTATTGTTAGTGTCAGGAATTTGTTCACTCATTTGCCGATTCACAGAGTCCAGTAACTTTGCCTCTTATGAACGGCATGATGAGCTGACAGTTTCCTGTCATGAGGAGATTAAAAGTAGAGGTGCACCTTGGAAACAGAGTTTACAAAATCCTTTAAATGTCTTTCAGCCACTCAGTAACCATCCACACTATGCAAGGGAGTCCAATGGTCAGAGGTGTAGGTAAGCACACCATAGGTAAGAGATGAGAAACTCTGGAAGCTATCAAACAGTGAATTTTCACAGCAGATCAGCACAAACATATTTAGCACAGGGTTTTCTGTCACTGTGAAGTGTCAAAAGAAATTTGAGAACGTTCAACAGTTTTCCTGCTCTGTGGTTTGTTTGTGCTCCTTTCTCCCCCTTAGTTTCTCTTTACAGAATTCTGATGTGCTGCATGGCATGAAAAGTACCCTCTTATTATACTGCAAGGAATTATCTAAAAGGACTTGACCAAACAAAATTTTGCTGACCTTAGTCTTTTACACCTCTAGCCTTATAAAAGTGATTCAGAATAGTGACACAAAAGAAGTAATGAATAAAATCTCCATTTAGGTAGCTAATCCCCCATGGAGCAGCATGTCAGAATATAATGTATAAAGGGGTCATCGACCTGTATCTTTTACTGTGTTCCTCAGGATGATAAACACTACAGGAGAGTCAAAAGAACAAAACATAATTAAACAAAATGCCTCATACCCAGCTGTTTTTTGAACAGTCAGTACATATATGCCATTGAAAGTTCATCATCAACCAAAAATTACAGCCCAGTGATACATAACATATGGATGCAATTTATTTTCTGGGTTAAGAGAAAAGCTTAAAAACACCTGTGATTACAGGTAGTAAATGTTGGCTTTACTATGATACCCACTAAAGCTCCCATCATTTCTTTCTCGGTGTTCAGTAATAGTTCTTTTGGATTCATTCCCAGCATTATCAGCTACTGGGGAAGTAAATAAAATATCCAAAATACATTAGGTTCGGAACTGCTTTCACATAACATTTTTTTATTATATAAAAGCAAATTAAACACTAAGGCACCAGTCTTGTAAACACATACCTGCATAAAACCCAATCACAAAAAAAAAAAAAAATTAAAAATGTTGCATTTTTCTCTACAGGAATTGCGTAAACCCATATCCTTTAAACATCAAACAATAGGGTTGATCTGATGTCAGTGGGAACATGGACAAGCAAACAGAAGGAAGTTATGAAGAACATTCATATACAATGCAGATAATGATACTTTATCAAAAACACTTTTAGAATGCTGCTATTTATGCAAAAATGAAAAATGCTGGTTTGGAAAGTGAAAAGAAACAAATATAATTAAAAAATATCAAATCTTGAGCTTTTGAAATTGTGTTGCAATTATTTTACAGTGCTTTTAGGGTTTTTTTAAAAAAGTATCACAGAGGTATCTGTGAGAAAGGCACACAGAGATAGTAGCCATGTCTTTTGTCCATGCTAATATGAAAGAGCAGGGAAAATGAAAGGCTTGAGTCTTTCTTGTCTAGTGCTGGATCTATCTAGCTCTTGTTCATTTTGGAAGCTTCATGTCTATTTTTGTTTTGTTTTCCCCATTTTGAAATTATTCATTGTGTTGCTCCTCACATGCTTAAAGCATGCCTAGACTGTTCCCAAACGAGCATTTAATGAAAGCAGGTTATTCTGATTGAAGGACAGTAGCTGCTTCACACTGTGATTTGAGGCTTGCCTTTCTGACAGCTGTATTAAGGCATCTATTTTTGTCCTTTCATTAGGCCTTTGACATCATCTGGTATAGGACTGAGAATCACACAGGCAGTCTCTTCTCTGAGGTAAGGAAAAGCAAAGGGGCAATATCAGAAAAGCCAGAACAGAGGTGGGAGGCACGATTTATTCTGCCTCAGTGTGAGACTACCACAAAAGAATGTATTTTTTATAATGTGTCACAACTAGGTTTGTAACAACATAAACAAAATACACAGCAGCCGTTCCAGCAGTGATCATAAATACATGTTTAGCATAGCAGCTATAATAACTTGCACATCATCATACAAGAGCAAATTCTTGTCACACTCTTGTAGGTGGAAAAAAATATGCTCTCTAAAATGTTTCACATGAAAATTCAATGCTCCCATTACCAGAGAGTGCAGTTCTCACAGGACAAATAAGACTGCAGTATGAAAACTATTTTAATAAATCAAACCTAAATACACTGCTGTCTATATTCTCTTTAAAGGCTTATTTTGACTCTGGCTCAGGGTTTTGTAGAACAGATGTGGCAATGAACATGTGCACATTCTCTCTTCTTTCTGTGATTCTTTTTTTAAACACAATAGAAAACAACTAGCACTTGCTCGCAGCAGTCCCCAGTCCCAGAGGACCCTCAAAGCTCCTTCTAATCCCTACTTTTGCTAATAAATACGATATGAAGAACAACCAAGTGGAAAGCCCATCCTTTAAAGTATGCGATTAACTGGGGGGACTCTGTTCCCACCTCTGCTCCAGTGTTTTCTGGGACTACAAGCACAGCAGTCCCTCTGACTCTCTCAGCCTCCATTTCCTTGCCTGTCTTCTCTCTTACCCGCGCATTTTAGACCATAAGCTTTACAGTGTGGTGACTTCTGCACTATCAAGGTAACTTTAGGAAAGTCAAGCTGATGGAATCATACTCTTTCCAAATATTTGCCCTTTTACATCATTGCATAAATCAGATAGCTGTGCTTTCACCCTCAGCTTTCATTTTTTTATACCTACACCTTTTGTGCTTAAGACCACTCACTCTCACTCTTCGCCTGCCAGGAGCTGACAAGTAAGAACAGTTATTTTAGTTGCAGTCTCTGAATCTGGGGTGCTCAAAAATCTACAACGTCACCCTAGAAAAACCTGATACGAGAATAGCTGTTCTAATAGCCCATATGCTTCATCGTTCGATGACCTTTTGAGTTATCCATGGAAGACCCCCATCAGATCCACCATCGCTGCCCTTAAGACTGGAGCCTAAACCTCAGACCTGCTGTGCAGAGGTCAACTCTTACTCTCCAAGAGAGTAGTTTCTCTTTTCTCCTTAGTATTGTTAACCAGTAATTTCTTGCCATGGAGAGGTGCTTAAGATCTTCCCAGCTACATGTCTTTATCGTTCCAACACTATTTTCACATCTTACTTTTATAAAACTGCCTTTTAAGGAATCTTACTTTCCTAATGCAGTTGGAATCAAGAAGGGAAATGTGCTGCTCTTCTGTGTTTACTTCTACTGTCAACACTTCAAATATTAGGCATTTATTCAACCTTGTATTTCTGATTGTTCACTCCATCTATTTAGTCCTTCTCTTTTCTCTTGGTACCCAGGGAGTCAGGGCTACAGGCTTCTGAAGTCAGTTCAGATGGTTATCTGCAATTTCTCTTTGTAGTGCTCTTCAAGGTCAAATCCATTACAGCATGTGCTCAGACTGACTTTCCACACTTAACTCTGCCTGGCTTACTGTGACACACGCAGCAGTTCACCTCAGAACCTGTTACCCATAGATACAGCAGATGTTAAATTTGATATAGAAAAAGAATGCTCTTCCTGCCTTCTCTTCACCTTAAAAAGTCTTGTGAACAGTCACATTTTTTATGAAAAAGATAAACATATACTCGAGGCTAATTAGTACCACCACATCCAAAATTAAATACACTCACAAAAATTACATTCACATAACATAATGTACAGCCACAGTAAGGAAGCAGTGGCCATCCCAAAGAGCTTAGAGATCTTGTTTTCTTTCTGTCATATGATATCAACTGGGGAAAAAATGTACATCAGCAAATAAAGTTCCTTAAATATTTGCAGCTGATTTGTAACAGAAATTACAGAGCCAAGATAATATTATTTTCTTATGCCCCACAGTTTTGGGTAAACTGGTGTATATAAGGCTTTTTTTGAAATACAGGAATAGATTTAAAATATATCACAGATAAACCAGTGCTGAAACAGCCAGTCTCATATACCTGCAATTTACATTCCAGTCGTAGGTTGGTACCTCAGCCATTTGAACCTGGAGGCAGGGGGTTCTTCTTCCTCAATTTTCAGAGGGTTTTTTTCCTAATCTAATTAAGATGGAGGTTATTATAGTCATCAGGACAGACACACCAATCAAAAGGAGTGAAGGAATATCAGTCATTCAAGTGAAGTTAATGTTCTGAATTTGCTTGTCATTTCCAGATTCCCCAGCCTAGCAGCTACCAGGATGGCAAAGGGACTGAGACAGCCCTTATAACCAGAGACTGAAAACGGCTCATACTCAGTTAAACTGTTCCAATATTCATCTGTCCCAAAACACCAAAAAGCAGAAGTTGGAGAGGAGGGAGAGGCTGATGAGGCTAATATACTCCACACCAAGCAAGGGTATCTTGCCATGACTGTGACATCTGTATTTTAGAAACAGAACTGGCTACCTATGACTTCCAAGGACAGTCATAGGGCTGCTTATCCTAAAGACATCCTGTCTTTCCCTGCTTCTCTAGCCAATGCTGTGCTCTTCACCCAGGAGTGGTACAGATTTTGACATCCTCTGAGCATTTGTTGGTTTCATCTTCCACAGCCTGGTAATCCCTTTAGTCTTAAAATGGAGGTTCCCTATCATTAGTCCGACAGACACTTTGCTAACACTAACGATGGATGGCAAAAGGGAGGGTTAGGGTTTACACATAAACCTACTTTTATCTTTTTCATTCATTTCACACTGCAAGCTTATCATTCAGAGCTGAGGTGCTCAGATGTGTCTCAGCTAGGCATGCTGAAAGTTTCCGTACAAACTCTGTAGCTACTTTGCCAAAAGCCAGTAGAAACACCCCAGAATGTTTCATGGCAATAAAAAGAGTAAAAAAAACAGCTCTTAAATGTTAATGAGACTTATAAAAGCAAAAAGAAAAATATGTGGCCATATCATCACAGAACCATAAAGTTCTCCTCTTAACTATTCAGAAAAGTGTCTTTGATTTTCAGTAAAAGGTGCTTTGTACCTCAGAGGTACAGTACAGTAGCTTGATTACTATCATGTAATGTGGCATTTGCTAAGATAATGACTTTTTTTGTGAATGGCTGAGTCAATAAGCACATAAAGTCCCTGTATTTTGTCAGTATCTGTGTTATTGTTGCCCTTCGACTGAAGTAATTATACCTTTTTTTTCTCTTTTTTCTTCCCCAGAAAACTTACCCAGTATTTTCTTTCTCTTTATTACGACTGCTCTACTTATATTTAATTACTCAAGGTTCAGCAGTCTGCTTCTCATTGTTTGTACTCCTATGCTATGAAATAAGCTGCAGAAGCCTGGCTAAAGTGCTTGGTTAGAAACACTGTATCAGGTACAATTACCAGAATGAATAAGCAAAAAATACAATATTTCACTTTTTATTTGAAATTTGATGATTATTATGTAAAAAAGACATGTATTTCACAAGCATATGATACTCAGGTTTCTAAGTAAATGTTAGGACTTGAAGAAGATATATTCCCTGACCCCCAGTTGGTGAAGTATTAGCTAACTCTGTGCTGTCCCTTCCACTTACTCAGGTGTTAGCAAAAGAGGAGGAGATAGGAGGGTTGGAATTTCTATAAAATATACACTGGAGGATTATAATAGAGAAAGCAGGACCTGGAAGACCAGGATCTGTTTCCTGGCTTTGCCATATACTGCTTGTGTGGTCCCAAATAGACCATTGGGTCCTTAAGACTCAGTTTCCAACACTGATAAACGGGGTTGGTATTACTAACTTACTCCCACCCTTGTGTTCTTTACCTAGATTTTGTACTCTTCTAGGCATTGTGTTTGCAAACTGCATAGAGTCCACAATTCCAGACTCTAAGAATGAATTTTAAAAAAGAATTTATTTCAGCTCATAAAAGACAGTCCCAACTAAGAAAGCTACTGATACATACATAAATGAAGTCAGTGGGGTCACTTAAAGTTAGGGATATTCTTAAAAACTATACTGATTCAGAGCCTTAACCTTTCAGGAACACATTGGCTTATAGCTTGTGGTAGTGGTTATTTTGCACTCTCTTTCAGGGCATGCTTATTTATAAAGATTTTCTTTCCTGAGCAGACCTTATGTCCTTTGCTGTACTGAGTTTCTGCTCAGTAATCCCACCAGTTTATAAAGATTTTTAAGTATGTAATTAAAAACTTTTACATCTGGCAATTGGACCTGTCAAGGGATTGAAATGGGAGGAACACAAATCTTTTTGCTGAGAGCTTAATGGACTGAAGTATAGCTGCAATCTTTGGGAGAATCTGTTTGAGTGCCGTTTATGAATCCCAGTGTGAATGTGGGGAGTGATTGCTGCCTTCTAGGTCTTCTGCTTCCACACTCAGGTAAGAGCAGTAAGAAAGGGGAGAAGGAAAGGTTTCATGTGGCATAGAAGGAACAGGAGCAGAAGGAACAGAACCTCTTTAAATGGAGCACCCCTGGCCAAAGGGACAGCTCAAGCAAGCCAGGTTTTCAGCTCTGCTGTTCAAGACGTTGAGGAACAAATCATCTGCTATGATGTTCTCACAGTTCAGCAGACCTAATTAGATACTCACTTGACAAAAGGTTGTGATGCTCATATGGGATAGGAGTATCCCCCTGGCTTCATTAAAGCAAAAAGAGAAAAGGCCAGGAGCAGAAACAAGAAACATACCGCACTGTATGGAGGGAGGAGACTTCTCAGTTGGGAGTGAAGGTCAGAAATAGATGGGAGGAATCCGGCACTGCACATACATGTAGGCTGTTTTAGTGTTTCAGATAGATGTGCATTCTTCTTGTGCAAAGCACAGCATGTTTACATCTCCTAACCTAATGCAGCCTGCCTGTTTCTTCTCTTCCTAACTACATTTACCTCAAGAGATGATCTGAAAACTCAGAACCCTCGCAGGCAGGAGCCCTGTGGGGCTGAGTCTGATCTGCACTGGCTTGGAGACTGAAGACAGTGGGCTGTAGAATGCTGTATCTGTCAACAAGGAAGGGAGCTGACAACAGCAGGTGGGAGCATAAGGGGGGAGCACTGTGGCCTCCTCATGTGGAGCAGAGCACCTGGAGCAGCCTTGCTGGAACCCAAGCACAGAGACCCCAGGGTGCCCAGTGAGCAGGCAGCCAGCTACACAGCATGGGCCGCTTGGCTCACTTTCATGAACGCTTAGCATTTTCTCCTGAGATGAGAGCATTAACACCTTTACAACATCCATGCCGAGGAGAATGGAAATGGATCCTGAGGTATCTATTGTTCTGGCTTCCATCTAATGAGTTGGGAAATATCTGTGTGGGTGCTGTGAGCATTGCCAGCACCTGCACTCTGCAAATTCCACACGTAAGCAAAGGACTTGAGTTTCCATTAGTCTCAAGCTGGCATCTTTTACAAGCATAAAAATACTATTTTAAAACAATGTTCATTCACCTGCTTTCAAAGGGTGCCAAACTGGCACGTTGCAGACATGAGAGACACTGCGTGCCTTTCCAAATGCAACTCCTGCCATCTGGGAGCAGAGCTATGGCTTTCAGCTTAGCAGGCCAGCAGGTTCACATAGCAGCCCAGGAGTAACGACAAGGCATTTCTAGCCTCAGAAACAACAGAATTTTGCTGGTCAGCTTTGAATGATCTGCTGCTGCTTTGTAACGCACCTGTCAAGAGGTTTAACTGATGTTATATTTTCCAAGCACACTTGCATTGACTTTTCTGATAACCTTTACCTACCAAATCATGCATGGAAACTCACTGAACAGATGCTAAACTTTTTCCTAATAGCCATTCTGCTCCATTACCTATATCCTACACATTGACGTTTGTTGCATATTTAGCAAAAATCTTTATAGCTGCACAGCAGATTTTGATAAATCCCCAGCGTCAATATGAAACCCAAGTAAAAAAAGAGCTAATGTGGGGGTTGTCTGTGGGCTGAGGCACACAATAACAGTGGCTTAACAAGTTACTGTGCATCAGTCTGAGGCATCCATTTGTGTGCACGCCTTTCACATGAGCATATATAAGATGATGAGGCCGAGATCAGCACAGGGATATTAAGAACTGCTCAGTAGACATGCAGCAGCTTGTTAAGCTGCCAAAGCATGCTTTTGTGTCTGAGCCTGACTGCATAACCTGTGCTAGGTTAATATCCAGAGGTTTTCGACAATCCATCTGTTTATAAAGGCATAAGGTGATGTTGCCAGGTACTAAACATGAGTCAGCCGCTCTAAGTGTCTTTTTCTCAATTCTTCATATTACAGTTGCATGTAGGGGCTCCATCTGCAATGATGACTGCCATGTTAGACATACAGCAATGCCCATGGTGGCAAAAGGCAGTCCTCGGCTTAAGGGCTGACAGTTTTAACAAAGAAGGCAGATGCAGCAGGTAGAATTGCCTCACTAAACTTCAACCATTTAAAACCAGCTTGGAGCCTGAGCCAGTTACTTAGGCTCCCTTCAAAGAGGCAAAGACATATACATAGAGGGGACAGTTCTCCCAGCTGTCTGAAGCACTTCTTTTACCTGAGATGAATGTCTCTTCCCTCCTGTAAATATAGGAAGAGCCCAGACAATTGGGTCTACAGCCCTTGCAGAACTGAGGGTTAAGTAAGATACCTCTCCCAAGAACAACACGAAACAGGGACATTACACACGTGCAACTGGGGGAGAGCTGAGGCGCAGAGATATCACTGTCAGCTGCCCGGGAGCTAAGTGTTAGTCCCAGACATGAGCCCAAATCCTTTCAGCAACAAAGCTACAGACCCTTCTTCTAGAAAAGGCAGGTCACAGAGCTGCAGGAGCCAGGGACCCCTCTCGTTGTGGTGTTTCATCTGCTGCTCGGTCCCAAAGTGGAGTCACAAGAGTCCCCAGTGTGCCTGCAGTTCTCCATGAAGGATTTGCTATTTCACACACCAAATGCATGGTTGGTTCCCCACGAAGCAGAATAATTTATTATGTTTAGTAAACCAGGAGTTCAGATGCATAATGCTAAGCACTATTAACCATGGATCACTTGCTAAAAAACAAGAGAGTTGTTTTCAAGGAAAGGGAAAAATAATGAGTGACTGCAACATTGCCTACAATTAGTTATTGTGATGATTAGGTACAAACGATTTCAGGCCATTTTTCTGTTTTAATGCCACTGTTGATACTCACCTTCTGGCTAGCTGTGCTGGAATCTCCCCGAGCAGTATGCTGCCTCATTCATCGCTTTGTGGGCTCACATTCAGAGAGCCATTTGGCCTGCAAACTTGCTGGATTATCTGTAAACACAGTGAAAGGAGACAGTTATTGCATGAAACCCAGAGAGTGCACCTGCATGCTAATGAGTTAAATGTCATGACAGAAACACATACCAATGCTCCATGCTGCCCTTTAGAAATCAAGTGATTTAATTCTGTAACATTTCAAACAGAAAATGACAGTGTAACTTCTTGTGTCAATACATAATTTATTTTGTAATAAATAACTAAATGCATATTTATTGCACCTCTGTTTTAATCCACTGTCGTGCTTTCCACAGGTTCTCCCTGCCCTGGAGGTACTGTTCAGACTGGTAATAATGCGGGCTGTCTGAGGCTGCTGTACACTTAAAGTTCTGTAGCAATGAAGGTGTTTGGACTAAGAAACAGCTTTCATTCCCCTCTAAATGCCCCCAAGTTATTTATTTCACGATTTTTGGTTTATTTTACTTTAAACTGAAGAGGTTTTTGGTACCAGTAAAGAACAAACTGAAGACAGCATGAACTATAAAGCATACAGACCTTTTGCTAAAAAAAAAAAAAAAAAATAATAAGAATCTGCATTGCAAATGTGATAAAAATCAACAATGCCAGTAAAGCCAGGGCTAAGGCTGCAGTTAAACTTTGATATCCCGCTGTAGTTAGGAATTACAGCTGCACACAGCCCACAGGACACATGTCAGTATAAGTGGAGCTGTGGATTACAGCATACAACAATGCAGCATATTGGCAAGCTGATTTCAGCCTTCTGCAATGCAGACCCAAAGAAATTGAAGATAAACTTTCTTTTTCTCCTATGGTTTGAGGCTGATTCACTCTGGCAGTGATTGAGAAATATCATAAGATGGCTGTTTGACCATCCATGTAAAATGAGATGGATTTACTTTATTTACATGGTGGGCCTATCCTTCATAACTGCAGCACAGAATAACTTCTCACAGATGATACAAACTGGTAGCACCGGATGACTCTAATTTTTAGTTTTTAAAATACTATAAAAGAAAAGACTGTGCTCCTCTAGCTCCGTTCATGTATAGCCTCAGAAAACTTTAGTTATGTCTCACCAGCAAACCCCACGGATGCATTACTGTGCCTATAAGAGTAGTCTGTCTCACCAAGACCACACAGAAACTGGGGAGGGCAGAGCCATGAAAAGGACCTACCTAGCCTCTCATGCAGCTTGGTGCTTAAGCCACCAAACCATTCTTCAAACACAAAAATAAAAGTAGATTCTTACCATAAATTATGCAGCTGAATTTCTAGCATTGGTACTATTGAAAAACCACCTCCAGAATTAGGTGTTGCCAAAAAGAGTATCCTATTTTAATTTAAATAATATATCACTTGTGCCCCATCCCTGCATGGCAGCTGTCTCCTAATGCAGGTCTTAGAAGAGTATATCCATGGAGGCAGCAGAATCAGGGCAGCTGAGTGTTTTTTTGTCTGCCATTTAAACATCTTAGGTCCTCTCCAGCTCACCGTTTGTCCTCTAGGACCACACAAAGCCCTGGATCTTATGCAGAAGCACAGATTTGCTAGATAGCTGAAGGGTCTTTATCCTACCCCATCTCCTCATTTTATGGAGGACAAGACAAGGCACCCAGTGAGACCCACTGTAGCCCCGCAGAGACAGTGACCCCGAAGCGCAGCCCAGGCAGAGCTGGAGCAGGGTGTGCACCAGCCCCCTGTGAGCACCATTTCAGAGGGCAGTGCAGGGTTCCTGCAGCCCCCACAGCCTGCCCAGCTCTGCTGCTGCTCTCGAGGTGCTTGTGGCAACAGGGGAGGCTCATGAAGACAGACCCTGCACTGCCTGGTCCACAAGAGGTAGAACCTCCAGGACAGGCCACTGTGCCTTTGTCACACAGACCCAATCATGCTGCTTCTCCTTCCATCCCTGCACAAACAGGGGAAGGAATGATGGGGGAGAAATCTGAAAGTATTTTTCATAAGTCATTTCAAACTGCCTTCCATATGACTAGTCCATGACACCCCGATCCATCCCATGCCTCCATGCTGTCTGGAGCACTTCTCTATTGGGAAGAGAAAAGAAGGGGAAAAATTCTCCAGCATTTCTAAGGTGTAGAGATAGCATGTGGCAGCACATACTCTTTCTGCTGCAGTCAGATTTCAGGGGAGAAAGCATTTCCATCAAACAGGGTCCCAGTTTTGCTCCCACTGCTGTGAGGGGAAAACTGTTGAAGGAAGCAAAACTGTCCCGGCTCCTGCAGCAAAGCTGAGAGGGTACTGACCTCCTCCCCACCAGTGGTGCACATTTACAGGCCCTTTGCGATACAAACTCGGGCAAGTAAATATGCACTGAAGGATTTTAAGAGTGAATGTTTCTGAATCACCAGGCTGACAACTCAAAGCAGCCAGTCTTGTTGTGTAAATGCATGCACAGGGACTGTCCCAGGTCCTCCTTCAGCACTCTCAGCATGCAAACAGATCGCTTTAACACCCAGCATGAGATGATAATTTCGGATTCTTCTGTTTAGAGAATTCCCCAAAGGTGGCCCTGGGCCATCTATTTTTTGGAACAATGTCAGCAATATGCACATTATGTCTGTAAAGAATTACTGAATCACAGAAACGAGAAAGCCATCTAACACAGCCCAAAAGAAGACAAAACTGTTTCTACCAGCCAGAAATAAATCTCTAACACAGTAGCTTTATATATCTACTGAAAATGCAGATATTGTCTTTGATATGTAATAGCTGTGCAGATGGTAAAGTCTCCTCAGTGGTTTTTACTGCTTCTCTGGAAAATGGGGCATGACTCTCCCTCGGCTGGGTTTGCTCGCAGGCAGCCCCTGCCTCCCTCCTCTCCCTCCTTTCGCATGCTGTAGCGCCTGGCAGCGCTCTCGGGAAGCACATGTGCTGCTGCTCCACTGTGTTACCCAAACAAATCCTGGTACAAAAGCCCTGCAAGGAGCTGAGAACCTCAATATCCCTCTTTGCCTCTGTTAATCCCCCAAAAACAACATTCTAATTAGGCTTTGGGAATAATGCAAGCCACGAAGGGCTGTGGCCATAGAGAGCTCCTCTACTTCTGCCTCCTCGCTGCCTAAAAGGGCATCGTAATTAATTGACTTTATTGAATCTCTCCCTGGGTGCAGGGTGTTGATGCATCAGCTAATAAAAACAGAAGTGAAGCTAGCACTTACAGAAAATGACAATATCAGGAGTAGGCAGGGTGCTTTGTGTTACGTGTCACAGCTCATAACAGAGTGCAGTGGCTGACATCTTTATTAGCTCCTAACTTGGTATATGGTCCTGTGTGTGCTTGCATGTGTGTGCATCTGCCTGAGTTGCAAGGGAAAGAAATAAAAAGCAGATGTGTAGAAGATAACTCGAACACCTTAATGTAGTATACAGTATTTCTCTACACCATAGATTGGAAAACTATTGTAAAATTTATATGGAGAGTTTAAAAATATTTTACTATACATGGACAGCAGCATGTAAAAGGTCTTAAAAAGAATTATATTTTAATGTTGTTTTACTGAAATTCTTTTTAAAAATGCATATTTGTAAGCACTTGGCTCAAAAAAAGGTTTTACAGATTCTGGTAGTATAAAGAGGTCAAGCTGCAATCTTGCAGAGGAGTACAGTACAAATGAACTAATGAAAACTAATTTCAACCATTTCCTATAGAGCGTAACTGGTAGAATATATCACCTCCAAATGCAAAAAGAAAATTATCAGCAAAGACTTTGTTCATTTAAGACCCACCACAGAGCTAAAGAAAAGGGTACATGCTGCTTCTTTAAAATGTCAGAAATCCATTTCACAGTGTTAATGATCTTTCAATGCCCACTTCATATCTAATCAGCGAGCGACTAACATTTTCTCAAAAAAATAACATGTCTTTGATGTTTACTATACCCGTATGTTGTTCAGTTGGGTGAATCAAGTGTAAATTAGAAAATTTTGAAAATCTAAACAATATGACTACTCAAAGCTAAGCATCACAGCACTGTTCAGTGGGGTCAAAGCAAAACTGAATATTCACTCCAGGGAGCAGCCAGCTGTATCATTTGCTCTGCTGCCATTTTAGTCTGTTATCCTTCAAAAATCTTCTACACACGTATCTCCTCCCACTCTGAATTATCTTTCTAAGGCCCTTGGTCCCAACCTTCACTGATTCCCATAAGAGCAAATTCTCTACTTTTCAAAGGTTTTTCTTTCTCTTTTATTAATCTATTTGTTTCTGCAAGTGAAATACTGCAAGCCTGGACTAAAACCACACCTGCTTCAGTAGACACTGTGCAAGCATTTTCTTACAGCTCTGCAGATTTATTTCCATATTGACCTAATTAGCATTTCTTCTATTTAACTTCTAAGTGCCCATAAACTAAGATGAAGTTAGCTAAATACCGTGAAGCATCCATGGCATTTCAGCCAAGACCAGCAAACTCACTTAAACAATGACCTCAAGCAGGCACGAGCCTCAGATTTTGGAATAGAAAGACTTCAGGAATTTAAACCCTGCTTTTTTAAGCAATGTGAATTTTCTTAACAGAAAACACTTCAAGAATTAGATAAGACAGCCTTATAAAACTAAAGGTTTCTGATAAAATAGCATTCTTATTCATACTCTGTTCCCAGAAATGCAGTAGTGCTGATACTGTAAGTTCATGATGCTTTCCCCCCTCCCCTTTTTTTTTTTTTTTGAAACTGTTTCAAAAGCTTAAGATTCAGTCTGTGAATTATTTTTAAAGAGAAGTGTGGTGATTGATACAAATATTAGAGACTGCATAGTTCTTAGGGTTCTTTTTTTTGTTAGACCTTGTCTTAGAGCAACATCTAGTGGCACACTAGCTCTGCATCCTCCCTCAAAATCACTTGTGATGCAAGAGAAGGGTTATGATGAGAATGAACTATGACAGGTTTACTCTTTCTCTCCCTCCCCCCCCCCTCCCCCAGCATTATCCCTAACCAGTCTGGAGAATTTACAGCATTTCCATTATATTCAGTGTAATCATTAAAAAGTCTGAACTTAAACTCTCCAATTGATAAGAAAACTGTTGAGCACCTTACCTTGTTTTTCACAGCTGCACCGATGTTTAAAACTCTACTTTTTTGTCTTAGTTTATCCAAAAGAAGTGTATTTTCTGTATAAACTACTGCATTCAAAAAGGAAAAATATACATGAACATCCTTTCCTGATACGGCGCTCAATTCCTCTATTTGTATGGCTAGGAACTATTTGCACAAGATTTGGCACCCTGACTCAAGCAGTTAATTGTCACTCTTTTCTGTAGTCTCCTTGATTTCAATAGGAATCAATGCTATCCAATTGATTTCACATTAAATAAATTTCAATTGTGTGCTTGAGGAGTTGTGTTTGTACCTTAGACTATTATGGCAAAATTGCTTTGGTCTCTTGGAGCTGCTTTTCAAACATCCTTAGCACAAAATCTAGCCTGTAAGTTATTCAGGTTTCATCTATACTCTGAAGAAGAAGAAAAAAGAAAAATATTATGATTTTAGACACATTCAGGTACTACTCAGGAACTAAATTCTAAAAAAATGTTATTTAAGAGGACTGAAATAGCTTAACAAAATAAATATTTCAAAAGTTAAATTTGCAATAATAAGATTAATCCTCTTAAAATGTTATAAGAACATTTTTAATTAGTTTGATTAGAAGTAGAACATTTTTGTAACTAAGTTTTTACAATAGCTAAAACCAGCAGACTGATAGTAGCCATCAGGTGAGATCTCATGTAAAACTCTGACTGAAGTGTTGTGCTATTTTAGCAGCACTTTTTCAAATGCTGAAAGATTCACCAGCCACCCCACCCCCACCCCCATCCCCCACTCCCCCCTCATTCTGGTACAGCAGTTTTGTACAGTATTTAGTTCATTCAAAGTATAAAAACTGAGTGGGATTAAAAGGTGATAGCTTGTCTTCCTCGTCCAATCTACAAACAAAAATAAGCCATGAAAAACTAAAAGGTAACTATTTTAAAGTCTTGGGGGAAATTGTATCTATAAGCAACTTGATTAATTCATTAGCAACAATGAATACTTTCTCATTAATAAATCGGTTGGCTCAAACTACAAAATGTTAACATGTCACCAGTCTACAATAAACATGTCTCTATAGTTAACAACAAATAACAATCAGGTATATCTGAAGAAAATAATTTGAAAGTAAAACAATGATGCAAGACAAACCAGTAACTAGTTCAATCAAGATTTCTTGCCTTGTGATAGAAATTGTGGCTGAAAACACTTGGTGTATTAATTCTTGCCTACACATGCTATATAGACTATTTTTAAGCAACAGTATTCCATTGTTGTTGCTTTTCAAGTTTCTTCAGCTCAAGTTGAGTCCAACAGACAAATTCTTAACAGCATGTCCCTGTGTTTGCCGCAAACTAAACACACCATGACAAACACCACACCAACTCAAAGACTGAGAAACACTGGACAGTGTCAAATGGGAAAAAAAGTACAAAAGCTACAGAAACCCTCAAAATAAAGAGAAGGCTGAAGAACTACTTCTCCAGCATAGGACTTCATGTAGGCAATGCAACCATAGGCAATATGATGAGAGAAGGAAAGCTGAGCCCCTCTTCACTGGCAAGCCCAAATCAGGTGGGCACTTCTCAAGAACAAAGAAGACATATTTACTTTGTGAAAGTATCAGAATAGCTATCTGAACATTTTTAAACCACAATATATCGTTGAACCCAGTACACTCTAAATGCTAAGCTCTAGGTCTTCCACATCATTCTAGCATGACCTCTGTGAAACCTTGGGAACGGATGACCAGTTCCACTTCTTGCACATATTCAAGTACACTTTTAAAGACTGACAATATCTCTGCCCTGTGATGAAAAAGGGTATCCATACCACCCATCTTCAGCCACCTAATTAAAACAACTATTCTCTCTAAGTTCTTGCCTGTAGCCAGTGGAAAGAGAAACAGGTTTTTCCCGGAGGTGACTCAGACCATGTAAATCAGAGCTCTCTGGAGAGCTGGGCGATAAGAAGAGTTTCAGTAATAGGTTGATCATATCCGCTGCCTAAGATTGGATGACGTGAACACTTCCTTAAATCTTTTTGGATTGATTCAGCTGCTCATTATAAGCCATTGTACTTGAACAATTTGAAGTGTAAAACTTGGTTTGGTTTGAAACATTTCCCTTTCCTCTATCTGGAAAAAAAAGTAGGATTTACTTCATATATTTAAATAGGGTTCTTTTATAACCCAAAGGCAGCTGAAAGGATTCTGCTGAATCCAAATACTTTTTCAAGCGTGGAAAGATATGTCGTAAAGGTGAATGTTACAGGACTTAATGAAAGTACAAAACCAGAATTTTCTAACAGAAACTGATCTGAAACCTCCTGATGACCTCTTTGTAAAGCATTAGGTTGAAGCCCTTCGCAGATATACCTCTATTTAAACACATACTGAGTGTAAGAATCTTTCAGAGTTGAATTATTGGGTCTGACAAATTTGTAGGAGATTATAAGCATATGGATAAAGACAACCCGAGAATATGTAACTACTACAGCTAAGTGCATTCAAAGTCTTTCTGCCAAGTATTATATTACAATCCCTTTACCTTTTCAATAACTTACTGTATTTAATCATCTGCAGTGTTCTGTATTTGAGAGAATTTGCTAAATTGCAATTTTAACATTATAAATTCAGGATTGCACCATTGTTCTCTAGATCATTGTCATTAGCTAGTTTTGTGTGTGCTCTTTTCTGTCCTTCTCACAGTCAGCATCACAATACAGAGATCAAAAAATCTCATGTCTCCTAGACCCTGTGGAAGAAGAATTAACTGTGTCTTATCTTGTGTCGTAAAGTTTAGTGACCTGACAATACTGTTTTCCACATTTGAAGCCACAGCAATAGGCATGTTTTATTAGAGTTTTACACAATGGAATAAATAAATGATAAAAGCAGCATATTATTGATTTTCAGAGAAGGATTCTGATGGTTCTCAGAAGAAATACATTACCTCAAAAGCAGAAGAAACAGCAGTCTGAACTTTCCTATTAGCAATAATCTAGGATATTGTTATGTATTTAGTGACAATGCTTATGTAGCAAAGCATTCTTGGAGGTGAAAAGTAGCCCTGATTTACTGAGTTGGTTAAGATTCAGTGCTGGCAGGTATTGAGTTAAACCAGATGTGCAACAACTTCCCTTTACACTATAAAAAGCACCTATTGATAGTTTTATAAACTCTGGACAATGTGGCAACACACTGTAATTATATGTGTTGTCTATTAGTATATCATTTTTCTTTATAAAAAAACAATAAAACTGTGAATAAAAAATAAACAAAAGGAAGACATTTTAAACTAAATGATGAAAAGACTAAACAGCTCCCATGACTTTGGTTGCACATCATTGTAAAACCAGCTAATCTGAATTTCAGATTTTGATCAGTCATGAAAACAGTATAACAGAAGTTCTTACTGACTGAAGGGCTAATGGAGAAAAAGAAAATCTGAAATTTTATAATACATGAGATATACTTTCTGATGGCTGAACTATCTGTAGAATTAAATTAAACAGACCTTAAAATCATATGGAGTTTATAATTCACTGGATTCATTAATTTAAAGGAAGTATTCTTATTCATAAAACCAAAAATCTGTGAACATTCAAGTGTTGTCCTAAAACTAAAGCAATTACTCTCTCAAAAAGGATTGTTGCTTTATTTATGCTCTGCAGGAATACAAAGGAAAAGTCTCTTGGTTTCTTTCTCTTGATCCTTCTCAAAACTATTTGAGACTCAAGAACAGAGTCATCCAGTATGGCATTTTTCTCTCATGACTCTCAGAAATGGAAAATCAACATATTGCCAGTTGGAAGGACAGAAATATGACAAGGGCAGGAGAGGTTCACCTGACACCAGCCAATAAAGATAGAGAGGATAAGAAATCATCCAAAAATACCAAAACCAAATAATAAATCTCAGGTGCTTGTTAGGATAAATAGAAGGGATAAGAACAGAGAAAAGGATTACTGCGAGTGTAGATATTTTGTGCTGACATTTTAATTCCCTCTAGTTTAAAATGAAAAAAAATTTCAGGATTATTTACTTCTTGTTCACCTCAAACCCCACCACATTTTTCAATCCAGAATCATTCCAAATAAAGTTCAGAAGGTTTAGGACAACTTTTCCAAATGCCCAAATCCTCTCAAGGAAGCAATTCCAGAGCTGAGGAGCTCAGCTCTGCTGCTTGTCGTATACTCAGAAGATCCTCAGACCACACCTGATCATAATGTTTGGCCAACTGTGTACAGAAAATGAACTCTGCCATCCCTTGGTTTTGGGAAATAACCGATACACAGTGTGCTTTTAGAGCACAACTTGAAATGCCTTTAAAATGTCTAATTTCAGAAAGTACTATTTTTCTGCTTTGTTGGATGTACCACAAACACACACCTAAAATTAGGAAGTGTTTTTGATATCTTGTTCTACATAGACCCATTCAAATAAGCTATCATGAGATTGCTTCACATCCTATAACTTGAAGCTTCATCAGGCACTCACTGCAAAGTATGTAATCATCCTGAAGCAAAACTTCACTCATCACTTTATCAGGAGAGTGTCTCAGGGATCAGTATTGAAAGAATAGCCCAGTTATGTTCCTTGCAAAACATGAGGTTGCTTCACGAAGCACAGAGGTTTGTGTATTAATGACAGACAGGTGATGAAATTTTCACTCACTAAGGCAAGGTTATAAATTCATGTCACCATCTGATGTTATTATTTGGAAAAATCTTATAAAATAATATGGGGTTTAGTCATCTAACTGTAAACAATTATTGAACATGTGATCTCAGTCAAAACTGCTCACTACATAAAATCTACTGGTTATTCCCAGTAGTATAATATACATCTAGTCACCTGGTAGCTCTTAAATGTAAAGAGTGTTTGCATGTATATGTATACACAAAAAGGTGGGTTAGAGAAAGGCCAGAAAAAGTATTTCATATAGCTATATCATTATAAAAAGAATGTCTTATTATTTGGCTTGATCTGGTTATTTAACAGACTCAGGCTAACAATCTGCATTTATAGAAATCCTAATAAAGTAGTGTAAAGTGACATTGAATAGGCCTGAAAGTCATCTACTTAGTTCATACTCTCATGGCAGTGCGTTATAAAATGTTGAGTTTCATCAGCTCCTGAATTGAAAAGATTGATTTGCTTGTCATGTTGAATAGAGTCTAAAAGAAGTTTAAGAAACAATTGACCCAGAGCAGAGCTGCAGCAAAGTCTTCTGGGCATCAGGCAGAAGGCAGCTCAAGATTTCCAAGATAACTCAAATTGTCTCAGTTATGAAAAACAGCAACATCGCTCTGTGAACTGAAAGACTCACGATTTTCATAATTAAGACTAAGATAAAAGCTTCTTTTAAAGCTGCATTTGCATAAATACAGTTAAATCTCCACTTGCATATGCTTGGCAGGACAAAAAAAAACAATAGAGTTTTGGTTTTGTATTATTTTCATTCTTATATTCAGTTTTAAATACAGTTCTGCAAACTTAGTCTACACTGTGATTCTTGCTGAATGTAAGAGAAGAAAATCAATCAGTGCTGGCATGTCAGGGTGTGCATCCTTGCCAGCACTTAATGATGCATAGTCACACACCTCAGGTTGCAATGCTGGCAGGGGCAGGAGCAGGAGGTCTCTAATGGTTTCAGTTAGAACCTACACTATGCAGCAGGATTAAGCTTCTGCTGTCCACTTGTACCTCTCCGTTTGTGAACACTTGCAAATCACATGCCCAGAACAACTTCCTCCCAAAAATGAAAATCTTGGTCATCTGTACCTAAAGACAACAGGAGGTTTAAAAGTCTGTTCTGCCAACCCACTTTTCAAGCAGTTTAAACCTTTTTAATTCCTGGGCATACAGAGACCTCATCCTATGTGTCTGTGCTGAAGATACTTGGGTGTCACCCTAGATATTTCCAAAGACTTTAAAAGAAATTAAAGCTAGAAAGAAAAATGACAGCTCCCAGATAGCCCCCAGCCCCCTGTGACGGATTTATTTCAAAGGTCCTGGGTAAGGATCTTTGTATCCTGTCAAGTGACAGCGCTATGCCTAGGAACAGGACAGCTCTGCAGGGCGGTGAGACCCTTGTCTCCTTGGGCTGCTCTTCATCATGCTGCATTGTCAGTAGGGCCAGAGGGACCGCACATGAGATGCTGGACAGCAAAGTGTTCAGCCACTGGCATGTTGGGCTGAGCAATAAGTTGCCAATAGGCAGGCTTGGTCCTCACCAACTGAAGCAATTACCTCTCTGGGGCAGGTAACCCTAAATACCTTACAAAAACTTTAACATACAACATAGTACCCAACACCTGCTCAGGACAGGCCTAAGTTTAGAGCACGCAATTATTTACATGTGCCTATTTTGTAATATTTTGTGTTGAACATTGAAAATGAGTCAGTGAGAAAAAAATACCAGGGGTGCAACATGATGGATACAAAAACCTCACCACTGAGCTGGGGCGCTGAATGAAGAATTGCAGTTGGATTTTTATATAATTGCATTGGGTTGAGTTGAAAACCATTTTTTTCAGATAGTCAAGTCAAATGAAAAACCATATTGATAAAGCTGAAGTGTTTAGTTGTTTCAATAAATTCAGACTCTTAGACCATCTCAAAAAATTACCAGTATAACAATTCTTTGCTGAAACAACAACAAACTGGTGAACTTAGGTTAGCTTTTGTTAAATAATACATGCATATATATATAAAAAAACAGGCATATGTGTTGGGTTTACTTTTTATGTGGGTTATACATTTATGTAAATAATAGGGGGTTTTAATTTTTATAATTTCATTATGTGATACCATATCAGCACATTTCATTTTATACAACAAAACATGCCGATGGTCCCAATGCATTTTATTTAAGGGGGTGGTGGGGGTGAGGGGTGTCACATGAAGGGCAAAATATTCTTGAAACCAGCTGAATTGCCTACATAGACTTGAAGTTCCAGTTTCTGGTGATTTTAGGTCAGGGAGAAAATCAATAGCTAAAGAAATGCCATTTGATTTCTATTGTATTTATTGCTTCTCAAAAAGAAGTGGGTTGTTTAGATCTGATGGCTCAGTGAAATAGAGCAAGCTGAGGAGCACTGCCTGAGCTATAAAAGGCAGTAGCTGCTGCAGGCCAGGCTCTGCTGCACGTGGGTTACTAAGAAGCATGAAATGCCAATTGCAGCTGCTGACTGGCATTGCATTTGTCCATCACAAACTGCCTAAAACACTTTAATTGTTCATGAAGTTCATTAAACTCCAGAAGTGAGGTGACAGTAATATGAACCCAGCACCAGTGTAAACACAACATGCAAGTCACACGCTTCTATTTTCAGGCCATTATTTCAAATTTGGCCAATGAAAAATGAGTGCTTTTACATCAGCGGCTTCCAAGGTTGAGCTGCTTTATAGTGCACAAACCCAATCACCTCAGCTGCCTGTGTTCCCATTGGCAAAGCAAAAAGCTGGCCATTAAATTGCAATAGAAAGGATTGTGTGACCGTTGGCAGTGTTCAAGTTAAAGTTGTGTCAGCAATAGCCTTTCCACCACAAACTCCCATTTTTCAGAGGGGTTTATGCCTTGAAGTAAAAACCAATTGTAATTCTTCATTCAGTGCCTCAACTCAGCGGTGAGGTTTTTGCATCCATCATGTTGTACCCCTGGTATTTTTTTCTCACTGAATCATTTTCAGTACTAAACACAAAATATTACAAAATGGGCACATGTAAAGAGTTACAGCAAGCAGAATGAGCAGTGCTTCTGCCATTTTTCTGAAAAACAAAGAGGCCTCAAACTCCCTGTCAGCAAAACTTCCTTTTTCACCTCAGGGTATCTACCATGCATCAGGTATGCTAAACTAAAAACACAGTGGACGCAAAATCTGCACTTTTGTGCAATGTTACCTTGTGCATTGCCTTCACTGGTATTTTTACCTCAGGCTACCTGAAATACATAGTACCCTGAGGTAAAACATAGCCATTGTGGTAAAGCACAGCTATTGTGATAATAAAGACAAGCACTAACAAGGATCCCAATCCTGCCAACAAGTCAGAGAGAGGTTTAATCTCAAAGAGGCATTAATAGACCAACATCAGGAGCCATGCATGCAAAAAAATCATAGTCCTTAGGAGGAATGGATGCACTGCAGCATTTTTCCTTATGCCCAGTGTTAGAGACAGCTGAGGCTTCTTAGCATGCAGAGCAGCTGCCTGTAGAAAGCCGGCTGGTGTGAGGGGCTGCCTGGAACAGCACAATCTTGTTTTCTTATTTCATCTTAGATGATCCTTTATCTTGTCTGAGCAGGCCTTGTAATGTTCTTAGATGGTGGTTAATTAGAAGTCGGCACTGGAGTTGATGACTAAGATGTCTTTTATATAAGAACAAGCAAACTGGAAAAAGAATACATAGGTGAAAAGGGGTGATGAGAGGAGAGAAAAGTCTCTGTCCCTCTCGGTACCTTCCACCACCTATCTGACTAACCGGCTTAACTGCAGCACCCACGATATCTCCAGGACTGCTGTGCTCCAGCACCAAGCTGACAGGGTCAGATAGTTATAAAAGCCACATGAGTTTCCTTTGTCACCTTGCACCTATAGCTGAGTAAATGGGTCTGCTGTACCCCTAAAGACAGTCCTCCCGATGCTGGCTGCTCATGTGGCAAGGTGAGGGCACCATGCACACACCGCACTCCTGATGCACCACAGGCACAGAGGTTATGCAGGTAGGAGGACAACAAAATCAGAGGCATCATTTTTGTGTCTGAGGTTCTCGCCCTTGCCATAGTTTATGGTTTGTCTATTCAAATCACTTTATATATAAAAGGTACAGAGAAAACTATCAGAGAAATATTTTGTCTGCATTTATTCAGTGAAAAAATGTGGACAGTGAGCATTTCCTGTAAGTGATATTTTAAACTTGACAACACTGAGGGTTTTTTTAATTCCCATCAAAAAAACAGAACACCATATTTTGCTTTGGGTTGAAATGAGTCCAGTAAAAACACTTCATTTCTGTTTTGAAGCTGGCACTTGGCATCTATATACAGCTTCATACAGCCAAGTTCTACCACAGTGTATATTATGGTGTGGTTTTCAGCTTCTCTTGTTAAAACCTTTTCATTTTCTACAAATAAATGTTTCTGGAGCAAAGACATGAAAGTCTGGCCCAATGAGTGTAAAGAAATTATTCAGGGAGAAACAAGTCCAACAGACAAGAAAGAGATTAAATCTGTAGCTGAGGTCTGCACTGAGAAGGAATTGAAAAGAAGAAAGCAGAGTCCTAGCAGATCAGTTCAACAGTTTTCTGCACAGACGGTTGCTGAACTACGATGGCACAGTTAGCATTGCCCAGAGAAGAGAGACACTCTCGAGTCACTTATAAATTAAAGACTTGACCCTTCCAGCATGTATTGTTGTATACTATGTACACCGGTTGCCTTAAGCCCTCAAGAGCTACAGCGGCATGTTTTGCCGTTCTGGAAGATGTTATGCAGTGCTGGTTCCCACTTTAATTATTTCAATTATTTTAGGGTAACACCAGAAACATTCAAGACACGTTTAAATAAGACTTCTTATTATGAGCAGGACTTAGTGTTTAATGGGAACACCATCAGCAAAGCAAACAAATACCCTGACCTTGAAAATTTTCAAAGCCAATGGCTACAAGACTGAATACAGATGTTTATTTAGATGAAAATTTACTGCACTTGGCTTTATCATTCTGAGTTACCCACGTTTCCATTTTCCTAAATATGCTCAGAAACCATGGTTTGTGACAGAAAGGAGATGAGTGGATATTGTTGCCATGGAAACAAAAACATTTTTTTTCTTCTGCTTCACAAATGTTGTCTATTAGAGACCAGTGAGGGAAAAAAATAACATGTGTATATAATTAATTTTACTTTCTGTCATGTTTTGCAGATTTAAAAAGATTGTTTCTGTTAGGGTTTTCAGAACCAGAGATACTTAACCACAGCAGGAATCTTTACAGGCAATGGGGTGCACCTTTGCTAATATACTGAAGCGAAGGTGCATTTCTCCTCGCTATCCTCATGCTTCATTGGGAATTTTATTTCCTCACTTGCTGTTGTATTGGATAGGACATTCAGACAGGAGTTAGATCTGCATTTTCTATTTGAGATTTAGAGCTATTGCCTCTTGATGTATTGCTGTTAACCGGCCAAGTAAAAATGAGAGATATTTTTTTATGAGCAGACAGTTTGTTCAAATGTGGGTGATCATTGTTTATTCCTTAAAAGCTTTGCCAGTTTATTCTTAGACTGAGCTCCTTCCTTTGTTCTACATGCAGATGACACTGGACTTTAATCCCAGTGGTAAAGCTTTAATTTTCTTTGAAACTGCTGTGAGTTCTGGCATTCAACAAAATTAGTGTTTTGCCCTCAGTTTGGACAGAACTACGATCCCCCTCATATATCTCTACATGCAAAAAGCACCAAGCACCATCTCCACTTGGATGCCATTTTGGGCCGCTTGATTTTTGTTCAAGAGAAGAATTAAAAGCATTTTTTTTTTTAATTAACAAATAGGCAAATTCCTATGAAACTTTTTACTTTGTCTCAAGTCCATGTAGAAAATTTATTTTATTGCTGATGGGAAAGCACACTGAAATGTTGAAGTTGTCTTCCACTGGTTCAGTTCCCTCTGTTTTGGAAGTAGCAGATACTTTGTGTTTCTTTTCTCTTTCAAGAGTACATTGTAGGTAA
This sequence comes from Falco punctatus, assembly GCF_963210335.1. Taxonomy (NCBI): domain Eukaryota; kingdom Metazoa; phylum Chordata; class Aves; order Falconiformes; family Falconidae; genus Falco; species Falco punctatus. Next base: position 68,562,324 of record NC_137584.1, on the reverse strand, counting down.
TTATGTGATTACTTATTAGCTTTTTGTTGATTTGAGCTTATTTGGTGCAGTCACTTGTGATTCTGCAACACATGCTCCATCATCTCTTTGATTTTTTCCTAATTAATTGAAGAGTCTGATCATCCACTTCCAACTAGTTTTAAAGTACCCTCAATTATTTTTTGTTTAGGAATTGATTTAGAGTTGAAACTTGTCTCAAGTAATTGCAAGACATAATACCACAAAACTGTATGAATTAACAAATATTAATGTGTACTTAACATCTATCCTAAATACCAATATTTATACACACACACAGAGGAGGCTGCTACAAGCTGAAATTAGAAGACAGCAACAATGCAGTTTATCGAAATCTGTATTTCTCTAGTAAATTCAAATCAGCACAAGGAATATATCACATTCAGACTAGCTGTTCCTTAAAAAAAAAAAAAAAAAGACCAAGAAGACCAAACGATGTGTTAGAAATTTGCTAAGTCATGCAAACCAGCACCAACTCATGCACTGGACAAACCATAAATTTTCACTGGAAAAAAAAGGTGTTTAGAAACACTAGAACTGTTTGAACATTCAGTGGTGCAATTTTTCAGTATCTTCCATCCATGAAGTTTAGCTAACTCATAGCTAACTGAAAAATCCAGATATGCAGGCATCAGAAAACCAAAAAATAAGCTGAGAGGAGAGAAGGGGCAGGAAGAAAGCCATGTGTGACCTTTGGTGGTTTTAAGGCCTACTTAGAATATTGTACCTTCATAAGTGATAAAAAGTTCCTCCCTCTTAAAATGTATCAAGATCTTGATTTTTTGTACATGGATTTTACTACATCAGAAATTCAACCGCTCACAGAGAAAAAGGGTGATAGTAAGAATGGGAAAACCCTTCAGATAAGTAAAACCAATGCAAATCCACACCTTTCACCAACTCCTTGAAAGATATTGACAATCTGAAAAAGTGTAAACATATGGGGCCTACGTTTCCCAAAATAACAAGTGACGGCAGATGCTCAGCTGGCACTGACACATCAGATAGCCATCACTCTGGGACAGGTGTTCGCTGAAAACTGGGTGCTTTGAAAGAGACTGAAAAGAAAGCACTCAGATGCCAAGGTGCCCAAAAAGATTAATTTGCTTTGCAAATACAAATTTTACCTCTCTCTCAAGTCTCTCATTCTTTCTTCTTTGTGTGTCTTTTCTTCCTTTCTCTGTCTGAAACCAGATAAAAGGGGAAAAAACACTGCAGGACTGGAATAATGCTATACATTCACATAATAACCTTATACATCCATATCAGTCAGCAGGCTAATTTTTAGATGCCATTTTGATTACATCTTTTTTGTTTTGGCTTGGGTTTTGTTAAGGATAGTCACAAGATTTTCAGAATATACATTTGCAGATAGCAGAGATGCAGTGAGCAGAAAATACAACTTCAATTCTGCCGTATTTAAATGAGTCCTGGCCACATACCAAAAGGCTTTATTTTGGTCTGGTGAGAGAAACAGGAGTGAAATGAAAAGCAAACATGCTTTTCAGTGGAGAAAGCCATACCTCTGTTTCTGGTCCACATCTTTAAACATTGGATCTTTTCATTTTTTGGCTCCAAAAAGGCTGAAGGAGAGCGTAGGGGCCTGAGAGTTCTGGGTCACTGGACGAGCATTAACAACAGCCAAGAATATAGAATCAGAGAATCATCGTAGAATCACAAGATCATTTAGGTTGGAAAAGACCTTTGAGACCATCAAGCTCAACCATTAACCCCGCACAGCCATGTTTACCACTAAACCATGCCCCTAACCACCACATCTATGCATTTTCCAAACACTTCAGGGATGGTGATTCCACCGCCTCCCTGGGCAGCCTGTTCAAATGCTTGACCACCATTTCAGCAAAGAATTTTTTTCCTAATATTCAATCTAAACCTCCTCTGATGCAACTTGAGGCTGTTTCATCTTGTCCTATTGCTTGTTATCTGGGGTAAGAGACCGACACGCCCCTCTCTACAGCCTCCTTTCAGGTAGCTGTAGACAGAAATAAGGTCCCCGCTGAGCCTTATTTTCTCCAGACTAAACAACCCCAGTTCCATCAGCTGCTCCTCATAGGACTTGTGCTCCAGACCCTTCACTGGCTTCACTGCCCTTCTCTGGACACCCTCCAGCACCTCAATGTCTGTCTTGTACTGAGGGGTCCAAAACTGAACACAGGATTCAAGGTGCAGCCTCACCAGTGCCCAGTACCCCGGGATGATCACTTGCCCAGTCTTACGGGCTACACTTTCTGATAGAAGCCAGGATGCTGTTGGCCTCCTTGGCCACCTGGGCACACTGCTGGCTTGCTCAGCTGTTGACTGACACCCCCAGGTCCTTTCCCCCAGGCAGCTTTCCAGCCACTCTTCACCAAGCCTGTAGCTTGGGGTTGTTATGACCCAAGGGCAGGACCCGACACTGAGCCCTGCTGAACCTCATACAACTGGCCTCGAGCCTGCCCAGATCCCTCTGCAGAGTCTTCCTGCCCTCAGGCAGATCAGCAGTCCCTTCCCGCAACTTGGTGCCATCTGCAAACTTACTGAGTGTGCACTTGATCCCCTTGTCCAGATCGTCAATAAAGATATTAAACAGGACTGGGCCCAATACTGAGCTCTGGGGAACAAGAACATCTTGGGTAAGTGAAACAGGATTTTGGATCATACTTTTTGTGGCTTTTGTGTTGCTCTGTACTTTCCAGCAGCAGAAAAGCTGGGTCTCACATCACAGAAAGGGATCTTTGACAATATTTCCATACTCTAAAATGGTGCATCACCGAGTCGTCTGGAGCAGCCTTTGGCCATTTTGAACCTGCTTGCACCAGGAGGTTTCTGGGCACCCAGGACTGGATCCATCAGCCTGGTGCCTGACACTTAGTGCAAGCAGTAACAACTGCGGGAGGGATCACTCTTATCAGAGCTTAGCTCTGTTTTGCAGAAATTTAAACTTCTGATCATTATTTAGTTTTCATAGAAACACTTTGCATAAAACATCTAGGATCTCAGGGTGAGTGCCTCCTAGCCACGGCCACACTGGCTTTGGGGAAGCTGTGAAAGTAGGGGAAGCTCCTCACGGGGTGAGCTGGTGGTGCTAACCATGTGCATACTCTGCTTCTGTACAGTTTAAGCACTTTCTAATCTTATTGTAGTGAAGAGCAGGGATTGCATGTGGTTTTATTCACAGGGACAATATTATCAGTCTATGAGAATGCACTGCAGACTGAAAGCTACAATAGGCTGTAAAGATTTCTGAGCTAACTTTAAAGAAGCAGCTTGGGTATCAGAAGCAGCCTGGTGTGGCAGCCCAGAGCTCAGTGCAGCCTAATTTAATCTGTTTAATTGTGTGTAGCTGGCATGGAAAGCAAAGTTAGATTTTATCAGATATATCTAAATGCTTCTTAATAACCTGTTCTTTCATCAGTGTTTTCTCTATGCCTGTTCTTTGTGAGCAGTACTTAGCAGTTTATCGTCCTTCAGAGAGTGAGCTTACTGCAGCTGTGAAGCAATCACAGAGAGCAGTGACTCAGATTTCTTCCTTTCTAGATACTCAGGCTCAAATGCCACACATTCATGACAGAAGTGACTTATACTCGGGTACTACATGATAGGAAAAATCAGCCTAATTGTCATACCTTAAAAAATAAAAGGAAAATTGTCCATCTCCATCTTATTGAGATACTAGAGACACTCAAGGCTGACTGGCTTGAAATAGTTATCATGGCTGTACCTGTACCAGGTGTACGGCTGTGCACCTGGGTGCCTATAGCCAGCCTGCTGTGTGTCTAATGGTGTTGTCACCTGCTAGAAACACAGTGCCCTGTACCTTTCCAAGAACTCATTTGAGGCTGTGCGCGCAGGTTTCCAGTGGGTACTGGGGAGGAGCGGAGGTCAGAGGGGAGCTGCCAGCACATGGGGAGGAAACAGTTCAGAGGAAGCAGAAAGTTCTCCATGAGCACACCTGGTGTCAGACAGTTTTATACATTTCCCTACTCCCTATATGGCATAAACACAAAGTTAATAGAGCCTGTTCTGCATCTGCATTTGCCAGCCTCTATCCTCTGTTGAGGCTCCCCTCACACTAAAGACATAGGGGCGCATAGCTAGAACTGGCCTGCCCAGAAACTAAAGAGCAAGTATAATATGTCAAAGAGAGAATGGGGCAGGAGAGGATCTCCTTTGCAGGCATCCCTTGCTCAGCCCTCTCTGGAAAGAAGCTTCAAATATTCTGCATGAGATGGAACAAATCTGGAAGAAATCATGGGGTAGGTTTCTAAGATGTAGCTCCAAGCACAGTAAAGAAAATGGTAATTGTAATCAAAAAGAGGGGAAAAAGTCAAAATAAAATCGAAAATTCTTTAATATGTGTGTTACCCAAATATGTTGACCATGCACAGTGGACAATGGAACATGTCAACATCCATAACAAAAATACATTTTTCATGGGACCTGTTGGAGATGAGTCTGTAAAGGCAATAGCTGTGTTATACCCCCAGCAGGCAATCTGATAGCAAACCTGGGAAAACACTGAAACATGCACAAAACATTATAAAGCCTTCCTAACCTTCTTCCTAGTTCCTGCATTTGATCGAGTTATTACAACTTGTCTTTCCTGCTAATATACAACTTGATCTAGACACAGAAATCCTACTGACATTAGGGCACAACATGGCCAGTCATTTCCTACTACAAATTGCAGGGTATTAATGGGTGAAGATACCATGTTCCTCCATCTGTAGTTACTATATAATTTGCAGCATTACAAGAAGACTGCAGTATAGAAGACAGAAATTAGTGTCTTGTAGTTACTGTGTCATAACATGGAATTTACTATGTAGACTCTTGGTAAAACTTTAGCCTATAATTATACAGCATTTTACATAGTAGCTTGTCTGCACTCAGTAACATAAACAAGAAACCCATAGCAAGGACTGATACAGGTATAGCTGAAGCACAAGCTTCTCAAAAGCTCTTCTCTAATGCTTCCTGGTAAATTTCTAACACTTTTCAAATTATTTGTTACATTTTGCATATTTTAAAAATAATCACATAATGTCTGAAGATTTAGAGGGGACTGACCTAGATGGGCCTCAGCCTTTTTCTGTTCTAAAGTTTCTTAAAAGGATAATAGTGCTATTCTGAGAGCCGGAAAATGTATTGGTCTCATGGCCTGTGAAGAAAAATGCCTGAACTAAGTATCTTGTCTACTTTTATTTCCTTGTTTTCTCAATACATCTTATCAGGAAGACTGCTTCAAAACAGGCATTGTAAATTCTGTGGATGCCAGAATAAAATACTCTGGGTCCATAGTTCACTCTGAGAAGATGAAAGACCCCAGAGAATGGAGAGTCCATTCTGTGTTTTCGATAGGCACCTCAGGAACAAAAGCAGCTCCCTTCTGAAATGTGCCAACCCTGCCCACGCACTGTGGATATATGGTTTTGTTTGCACAGTGAAATTTACTGATCATGAATATCTGAAGCCCTCAGCTCACCTTAAGGCACTCAATGGACCTGAGTGCCACGAAGGCAGCAAGCAAAATTTCCAGGGAGGGTGCAGGCATCCAGAGGGGATGGAGGAGAGGTGGTGAAATGAAAGCAAACATTTTGTAGGGAGCAGCTGTGGGATGGCAAATGACCAGGGGCCAGTCTTCACCCTGCACGGAATTTAACAGCATCACTTTCACTGGCTTCTTTCCCCAATGTGGGTGGGACTTTGGGCTTGGAACTGATACTTAAGCCTCCCAGAGGACAGATAACATCTCTGTGCATCTCAAACTGCCGATAAATTGCAGCCACAGCAGCAGCCTCTACCATTACATCTTAATTACTTTACCAGTAGAGGGGGAAATTCAGTATAAATAATAAGCTGGGATTTGTGGTAGAAAATCTGAAGACCTTCATATGGTTTATAACCACACTTAAAATGTTATTGTCCCTCCATAAACTCTTGCAAAGTTTTGTCTTAAAAAAAAGAGGCTTGTTCAAAAACAAAATAAAATAAAAATCTTACTATAATTTTAAAGCAATGTAAAATAGTATTGATCTGCTGCAAAGCACTCTCCCAGTAGATCACTATGCATCTTAAAAGGGGGATGAGTATCACTGTTCCCATTTTAAAGAAACAGTCTAGTATTTTCCCCTATACAGGAGGCTTAGAGGGAGAGAGAAAAAGAAAAGTAAACTGTAGAATTGTCTTTTTCCATTTTACTCAAAGATATTAAAGTCAGATGAAATGAGACAGTTTGCTACTCCATTTTCACCACCTCAAATAAAAAGATATAACCCAGCACTAGATTTTTCTTCTTACAGTCTGGTTGTCTAAAGGTAGGCGAATACAATAAGGAAAGATTACCAGACATGTACTTTGGTACCATGCTTTCCCTTAATTGCCCGTTAGTGGTTTCTATGTGACGAGCAGACTGGATTCACATTCCCATGTTTTTTATTGCATACTGCTTCCCCATTTGGGAGCTTAGAGATGAGGCGGCACCTCCCAGAGAGCCAGGTACACAGCCTCACAGAGCTGTACGCAGACTTTTTGCCACAGCAAGCTTAAAGAGTAGACAGAAGTAAATGATACAGCTGCCATCTTCCATTCCAGATCCTTTGCAGATGAGAGGGGTGACCGAGCGAGCTGTTTCTTTGCTGCTTACAACCAGATCCCTTGTTGTAACAAATGCACTGTGGTATCTGTCTGGTATTTTGGGATGTTGCTACAGTCAGAGGGAAGTGCAGGACACCTCAGCTGCCAGGTACCTGCAGCTATACCAGTGTTTCAGGACAGTTGTAGCCTTTCCTCATATGCATCTGTAAATGGCCAAATTTACCTTCCCAAAGTGGTGGGGAGAGGTTTGATCTAACTGGTCTTCTCCCTTCTTACAGCAGTAGGAATTCTTTTTTGTCTTTAAAGTCCTTCCAGCTACTCAGACAAGATATTAAAGGCCAAGTGTTCAGTACTGTAGCTGACACAAAATTATCCAGAAATTCTGTGTTATTTTCCTCATGAAAAGAATATAGCTCTGATAAGTTACCAGAGTCATCTTAGAAATATGCTGCATCACAGTGATGCAGAAAACCTCTATGAAAAGCATGGAAACAACACGATGTGGACATTTTTCAGCTGCTTGTAAGTTTGTTTTTCCAATATGCACATGAGTGTTTTAAAGTGTAAATGAATGAGGAAGCTCTTTGGATGCATGGGGTTAGGACGCCAGTAAAGCAGAGAGCGACGATACAGTCTTTGCTCCAGCAGAGAGGTGATTCATCATAGTGTGCGCCTGGCATGGCATCCATCCCACCCAAAAGCTGGTGCACACAGGCGCAGCCACTTGTACTGGCACGGGAAGGTTGGGTCCTGCTCATTCACATCACGCATGTGCTACCTCACCCTTGGGCTCTAGCTCCCTTGGCAAAGAAATCCAGTTGAGATTCAGGAGATAGTTCTTTCTGGGGACTAATTTCTATACAGTATGCACAGAACTGCACCTCACACTGCCTCCCAGCTCCGTCTGATCCTGGTCACGAACTTCCCCAGTCTCCTTATACAACAGCTGAGGGTGCACAACATGTGCCTGGGAAATCACGCTACAGAAACACCATTCTGGAATGCTGCAGCACAGCCTTCTCACTACTTACCTACAACTGAAAACAACAAAACCCCACTAATAATTATTAATTATTAATAATTAGTTAATATTGTTAATATTAATACTTACAATTACAATTAATACTACTACAACAACATCTCAAAGCACAAAGGGCTGTGTGGCCAGAGTCCAAATGCTAGGCAGCACTGAGATGACCCATTCATTGTAGAGAAGAATACTTTTGACCATTGTGGACATGAGCCCTTCAAGTATCATTTGGTATGGGTCATTAGAATGGATGTCATCAGCACAACCGCACATACAACATAGATATGTCCACAGTCTGCACTTGATGTTCACTTTTCCTTTCCATGAACAAGCACCACCTCAGAGAGATGGACTAGCCTGGCACTGGATGTAATCTCAATCCAAATGTTGTTCAGCTAAAAAAGAGGTGGAATGATGCCATATTACTTAGTTACTTGCATATAGACATTCTGATGTCATTTCCCACAGGAAACTCAGCTGTGCAGCCACATTACAGTTTGGATGTGGTCACAGTTTAGTTTTGGTATGAAGAGAAGTAGCTAGCAACAGACAATCTAGAGGGCACTCTCTCCTGAAGACAGATCTATGGCAAGGCTGTGAAGTGAAGGGCTGGGGGGAGGAAGGGCAGCTGCCTCTTCAGGGGCAGCCAGACAGCCGGCAGCCTGGTTTTCAGGCTGTTTAACTGTTGCAGTGTAGCTCTGTAGCTACAGTATTTGATGGAGAGAGCTGAAAGGAGTTCTTGATGTAGACCAAATACACAAAAATAAATGTCATGTATGCAAATTAATGTAAAACCGGCTGAAGGCTCAAAAGGATAACCCGAGGTCAAATTAGCAAAATTTTGAAGGTCATTTAATTTCATTAACTCATATGCAGTTGCTTCAAGTAATTTTTAAGCGTGTATTGCCTATAAAATGTATGTTTTCATTAAACGCATCATTACTTTTATGGCCTCTGCAATCAATCTCCCTTTTCTTCTTTTTCAAACATGAAAAACCAATCAGACATAGACACAAATATTTATATTGATGAGTTTCTTTCTAAGTGTGTGTGATAGCTTAGAGGCAAGAGAATGAGCTATCATTTTAACTAACAGAGGAGAAACACACTTCAAAAAACAAGGCCTGACACCAGGGATGGGAAAAACATCCATGGAAGATGGGAGGATAAAAAACTATTTTTCTTATTCATACATCTATTTTTCTTTTGGTACATATTGCTCATTCGGTATAGGGCTCAGTACCCACAAATACTTCTCTTTTTCTATAGTACCTACACAAAATACACATCCCTGTGTACAATGCTTGGGCCGGACACTTCCTTTCTTCTGTTTCTACCCAAAACCACGAAACACACCATCATCTTACCTCCAACCATGTCATCACCATTTCCTCCAACTTCTTCAGTCAGTGTCAACAGTGACTTGTTCCAAGGACTTTTTACAAAGAAGTACAATCACAAAAGTGCTGGTTATCTATAAGATGCCATTTTTCCCTAAACTAACTCTGTGAAACAGAATTTTTGGTCAACATTTCAAAAAATTCAATCTGTGAGACAGAAGCAGTAGGGAAATTTTCCACAGAATAAGAAAACTATTTCCTACTCAGAGCTGTAGCATACCCTACATTATCAGAGAGGACAGATGGTTGGAATATTCTGGGAAATGGAGAAAAAGGTAGAAACTATAGGTTCAAGGGAAGCTCTGAAGCACACAGCTCAGATTGTCTCATGTCCAGCAGAATTTATTAGCAGCAACCCAGTTCCGGCTGATTTCTTCTTCTTATGCTGACAGTCTGTGTAGTTTATCTATATAAAGTGTTTCCAGGGCTGTGAGGTATGGCAATGATCCAGCAGCCTGTGTGCTATCCCAGGCAGGCTTGCGAAGCGCACACAGTCACCAGTTTGGTGGGCAGCTGGGGAAGGGCTGCTGCCAGAGCCCGGTGCAGCAGGGAGCCCGCTGTCACATTGGGAGCATGTTGGTCACATGTACCTGCAGCCCCAGCACGGCAGCCCTGGCTCTGCTCCTCAGCAAGCCCTGCATGCAGCACGGCCACCTTCGTGATGGATCGTGCCCAAGTTTAAAATACAAACCGCTAGGCTATGGCTGGCTCCACACACAGCTAGCCAGCATGTTGCCCCATGTGTGATGGAAGAAATGAACAAACGAAATAAATCCTGTATGGATAATTGTGTTAACTGTATTTGTAATGAAAAGTGGTAATCAGCAGCTTGTAATGTAAACATTTAATAAAAACTGAAGCCAATTTAAAAAAAAAACTATGCCAAGTATAGTTATGTGAGGGTAGTGCATACATGTGCAAATTTTGCAAGAGTGTTGATTTTACCATTACTGACTTGTGTAGAAGCTAAACTGCAGTAACTTTCACTTATTAAACATTTGCAGTATCTGGCACAGTGGGGCTCTGTTCTCAGCATTATAAATAACAATAATTAAATGAATGGCTGAACTCACAGTCCCCATCACTGCATTCTTTTTTCCCCTTTTCTCATCCGTGTGCTAGAAACTGTATACCTCACCTCAATCTTAAAAATAAATTATTCAGAACCAGTTTATCACAAGCAAACACTATCTCATGGCTTACTGTGGAAATATTTGCTGGTACATTTTTGTCTAGACACCCTATACTTCAGGAATTCAGTGTTCCTTCTGGCCTCTGAGTGACTCATTAAACAGCAGATCTATACAGCACAAGCATCCAAAGGGAGGCAATGAAAATAATTAGCCAGCCCTGTGGTTCCAGAAAGCTCAAACAGTAATTAAAGTAGATGGCTCTGCAGAATAAATCATTTTTGGAAGAGTAAATTAGCAAGTGCATTCCTGCTGGTTTGGAAAGTAAATGCACTGGTTAGTACAGTGGTGAATGCTTGGGCTGGATTATTCCCTCTCCCTAGAGGTGAAGGTGGCAGGGGAAACCTAGATCATTCATGAACCATCACAGTTGTCCACTGAGCCCAAAAAAGCTCTAAGGGCACGTGTTCCAGCTCCTGGGAATAATGGATTGGGATAAGGAGAGGATCTGAGAGTGTTTCAAACCTCAACCAGAAATCAGGCCCCCTGAATCCAAGCCTCTCGCTCATGTCAGCTTGCTCAATCTTTGAATTTGTGGTCTTATCAACAGAATAAGGAAAACTATATTGAATTTACTTACAATGGACATTTTTCTGCTTCCACAACCTGTAAAATCTTAAAATGCATTTTCTTTTGTAATATATTCAGAATAGATTGCTTGCGTCTTGAAAATTCCAGCTCCCAACATTTTCTCAATGCAAGTCTGCTACTTTCTGATTGAAAAGGAATCGGGAACATGGAGGTAATTGCTGGATTCGAGAGAGAAAGGCACCTACAAACTTACTTATTTTGCAATAGCATCTTGCAATACACATTTGGAAGTCAAAAGATGATTCAAAACACCAAAATCATGTCTGTGGCCATCTCCAGTTCATCAGGGCACACAACCAATCAAGGATTTAAGCTGACATTTTAGTGAGAAACAAGAAATGAAAGAGAGATAAGAAAGAGCCTTGAAAATAAAGGCAAATTATTCATGTTTGATTGAGAGAAAAGTAGTGACAGCTGAGGAACCCAAAGAGACAGTTGATTTCAAACTAATAGAGTACAGGAATTATCTTTGCAGCAACACTGTGAGTGGATGCGAGCAAGGCAAGAAGACAGATGTCAGAGGAGGAGATTCCAGGAATAAAGATGTGAAAAGAACCTGCACTAGCAATGTATACTCATGGATGGATAGGAAAGGCTTTCTGTCTCAGAGAAAAAAACTTGTATGGAACAAATCTATAAGATGCAAATATAACTTGAAAGTGAGGACTGAAAGAAAAATCTCAGTAGGTTACGGAAAAAAATGAGTTACAGCTGCTGTTCAGCAAAAGCACCCAAAGGGAGGGACAGTGGTGGGTAAGGAAGGATTCTGCCTGCCCAAACAGCTCGTGTATTTTCCTTTGTACAGTCACTGCCACTGACAAGAGCTGGGTTTGTCTCCTCTGCTGCTTGCCACTCACAGACTACCTGCGCCTAGACAGACAGCGTTGTGTGACACTTGGCACAATCTGCGTCAGATTTAGCAACTGCTTCTTTAATAAACTAAGAAAACCTGAGCTGGACCTGATTAATTTGAATGCATATAAGCAGTTTTTAACTAAGTAACAAGTAAGCTACAGATTAAGAAATCACTCCACCTGTGCTATGAAAGCTTGAATCTTTCAGAATACTTTTATATATAATCAAATTAAGCACATCTTAAAGCAGAATTGTCTTTGTGTGAACAGAGCCCTAGTTGACATAAATATCCTCAGACAGTAATTAAATGGTCCCTCTACAAAGCCAAGTGCAATACCAGAATTTGGACTTGTGCTAATACAGCTACCCTGCAAGGTGGTGAGTGAATTTGAAAGTCAGCTTAGTATCAAAAAATAGTTGAAAGATTTCATTAACATTCCTGCTTCAAAAAAATTTTGCTTGCTGAATTTACGTGTCCAATAATTTGTTTCAATTGAGTTGATCTTTTTTCGCTACAGACAAGCTTCACATCTTTGTGGCAATCTGCTTGAGAAATTAATACAGATTGGAGTTTTCCATGACAAATTTTAGCTTTTAATTTTCTGCCATTTCAGCTCAAGTGCCTAGGAGATGTTGTGAGCATATTACTTTTAATTAAAGAAATGAGGCTATTTTGATTCTCTTGCAGAACACTTTTTCTTCAAACTGGAGACCAAAGCAGGAAAACTTTTACAGGTAAAATTAATTCCCGTTTACTTAAAAATAGGAACTACAGCAGGAACCATTATATAGTCTAAGTTATAGCAGTAACCAAACAGGAATGCTAGAACTGCAAAATCAACAGACATTTGATTTCGCAGCTTTTACTGGGTTAGCCATCAGCAGCCAGAGTCAGACTGTACTTGAGATACTACATAAATGTGAAGTATCATAATAATCTTTTGCTATTGTTAATACAGTGAAACATCAACTGCAAGAAGATTTATAATAAAATTTTATCCAGGGTTTTTTCTCCTTTAACAAATCTATATGAAGGATTTTTTTTCAATATTCCTTTTTCAATTCCATGGAAATATATCCTATACAAACCAGCGAAAAATGTTGTCTAAAGGCAATCCATGCCATGCCTTTAGGGCAACCAAAGGAATAAAAAAAAAAAACAAACACGTATGCACACACTTTTAAGTTAGTACAAAATAATAAATGGAGAATTTGTATTTTACCAGGGCCAGCTCAAAACCATATTTCAAAATCTGTGAATTTTGGTCTAAGTCTAGGCACATAATTTCTGCTGCAGAGACTGTGATGCAAGCCTCTGCAAAAAGCAGCAACCCAGCCGCTCTGTGGGAAGAAGGTACACCTCCTCATCCTCAGCAGCATCAGCTACATCAGCTTTCCATGGTTCAAACTGGACAACCTTCATTAAGCCATCACAAAGAATAGCTTGTCAACTATTAAAATATTTCACTGGAGGAGGACAGAGTGAACGATCTGAAACTTCACCCTTGCAGCAAACAAATTCATCCTTGGTGCATAAGTGAAAAGGTTGGAGATCTTAGGCTGGCCCCAACAGCAAAGTAGCCTCCCCATAGCCATCTGTGTCCAGGTGGGGGGACCAGTCAAACATCAGTGTGAAGTTATGTTCCTACCTGACCTCTCAAATGCAAATTATTATTGCGTTTGCATGGTCTTGAGATTAATTGCTGGAAGTTAATGTTCATTGGTGTTTAAAAAACAATAGGAATTAATTGGTAAGGAGTAATTACAGGGACTATATCCACGTCTTTACAATGTTCTTTGGGTGACCTAGCCTTGGCAGCCAAGAGCATTTGTAAGTTTTCACACTAACCTGGATAATGAATCACTGTCTCTGAGGCAGATGCAGCTCTTAACAGGTCACAAGCTACCAGAGAAGTAGCATCTCCAGTCTCCTTCCTCTTAACAGCATACAGCTGTGTGTATGAGCTCACAATTTGCTGGGAAGCATTTGCTGGTCATGCAGCCCCTGGTTATAGTTCAGAGATTAAATAGAAACAACTCATGACCTCGGAGAAACAATTAATACAGCCTTGGTGCAAGCAAGCAATCTCCCTGGGTTCCTCAACTCCACTTCTAGTACTAACGGTACAGTTCTGATAGACTGTTTATCAAAACTGCTACAAGCAGGAGAACCCAGAAGAGTAGGGCAAATCAGCATCTTCCAAGCAGATACTCTTACATCTCATCCGTGGCCTGCAGTGTTGCTTTAAGACAAAACTTATTTTAGCAGTCATTTGAATATAGCTAAAAACAACATTCGGGAAAACAAAGGAGCTTCTTAAAACCCAGACCCATTTCTCTATTGCTAGCTACAAGAGCAAAACACTGTAAAGCCTGAGGTCACTTCTGTGCCCAGCTTGCACTGAGAGGGTGCCTACAGCAACACCCACTCAGAGGTACAGTCTAATGTTATCTGCAAGTCAATCCTTAGCATCTCAAAGGAAGAGCAAAGCAGAAAGACTCATATTCTCAAGCACAGGAGACATTTTTCCACTTGGCCCTTAGGTGTGGCCACAGAAGAATGGGCACCTGAAATGAATGGAGGATTCCCAGCTCTTCCCATTTATCCATACTACTCGGAAAGTTCTAACACATGAGTGCATAACATCTACTAAACAAAATATCTTAGTCAAATATAAACCTGATTGAAACAAAGTGCATGGTATTGCTGTGACACCAGAAATTTTCTCTAAGCAAGCCACAAACATCCTAAGTGTCTGATACAGATGATAGCATCGCTACAATATACACTCAGGCATAACAACATTTAGCCAAAAGTTCATCTACCTGCTTCAGCTGTTGATGATCAAAACAGAGAATTTTGGATGTTAGCTAAGGACAAGAAAAATACTATATGAACCCTTCTTTTTATTCCCCACTCTCCAGGGAGAATCTGGGGAACTACTGGGAAGCAGCAGTAAGCAAGAAGGGGAAAAGCCAGTTTCTGGGCATTATTTTTTTTTGGAGCATTGCTTTGGTTTTAAGTGCCTCTGGCAAAGCACAAAATTTCGTGAGCAAGCTAGCCAAACATTTTATTGTTCACAGTGAATGCCGAACTCCCACTAAGATTTGTAAGGTGTAAATGGAGTTTACAAAACACATTAGTAGAGCTATCCAAGCCCTAATGTCTTATTTTAAAAGTGTGAATATTAACTTACAATCAAATTAACTTCTGCTAAAACACAGCTAAAAGCCAAGCACAGAGGCAGAGCTGTTCCACCTGCTGAGATCCAAGGCTCCTACCCGAGGTCCTGATTTAGCTAAGTGCCTACATGCAGGCAAGAAACCAAATGCACTCAGCTGGAGCTGTCAGTTTACTTCCCTGACTGTGATTCACTGTCCTGTTTGTATGACCCACTATATGACTGACCACAAGCTAAAGAAGAAAATTAAATTAGCCTACATGAAAGCAAGCCAGCTGAACAGTTCATTCTCTGATTCACTTCTTACGTGAAGCTGATAGCAAAATAAGTGAGAAGAAAAATATTGAAGACTTTAGAAAACCTATTTTGATTTACAATGTGCTACTGCAGAGGAATGTTAACGACCTTCTCTAAAAAAAAAAAAAAAAGCAGCAGCACATATTGTCATTCCAGACCCTTGAAAGCTTCCTAGAGAGATTATACTGCAGGTGTGACTAGCTATTCAGTGAGCTCCCTACTCAATATGATAAACCCCTTGATGTGATGTGATGTGGGAAGTGGTAGATCTTGCATGCTGTGGGCTTCTAACATCCACTTCATAATCCCTGAAGTGCAGTACTGGAGACAGGGCAATTCTGAAAGTGTCAGGGTGTGAACGGAGCAGCTGCAAGTGCTGCAGAAATAACGATGGTGCTGCTCTGTGATGATGGAGCAACAGAGGCTGCATTACATGGCTTAATCAGGGACTGGTTGATGTGAAGAAGTCTATAAAGTTTAACATTAAGGCAAAGGTAACATGCCTCTCACGTCAACATAGAAAAGGAACTGCTCAAGAATGCAAACAGAGATAAAAAATGAACGCATATGCAACATAAATGCGCCATTAACAGTGATGGAGAGAAGCTGATTTTGTTCACATTCATGCTACTACTGCAAAAATGGGGGCTTGCTTTTTTCCCAGAACTCCTCTGAAAAAAGAGAGGGTATATGTGTGCAGTAGTTCAGGAGCCTGGTTAAACCATTCAGAAAAGAGTCCCAAGATGAAATAAAGTTTCTCCACATAAGAATCACTGAAAGAAAACCAAATTTTGTTGACATTCTCCAAGTATTTTATAGGAATAGCAATGTAGTATGGATGCCAGTTACTGTAACTATGTAAATTTATATTGACTCCAGAACCATTCAAAACTCTGCAGGTGGTCCAACTAATGATCCAATGAGCCTGTTAAATGTTAGAGAGATGCAAATGAATTTTGCCCATAGCAACAAAAGCTTGATTCAAAAAAAACCTCAAAACAATGACCAAGCCAACCAGTAATTCCTCCAGTCCAGGAAGCGGCTGTGAAATGTTCAGAAAAACTTAAAAGAAGGAATAGGCTTGCTTCATGGACAGACAGACTTTAACTAGATCCTCTCAGTTCTGAGGTCTGCAAGACTGTTTCCTCTATGGGTTATATTCAATTTGTCTCAACCGCCAGTCCCATTATGCTGAAATCTTTTGATACCACTTGTTCCACATCCTCACCCATTTTCCTCTAAACTCATGCCCTAGTTCTTTTTCTTCTCTCTCCTAAATGCTGCATTCCAGTTGCACTTCTCTCTTTTCCCTCTTCTTCCCCTGAAGGCAGCAGTAAGAACATCAGAGAGCACTGGCCCATCCCTGACTTCACTGCCTAGCCAGCATACCTGTCACTGCAGTATTTCAGTGCTTACAAGAAACAGTTTCAAGGAAAGTCTTGCTCACTTCTACCCACAAGTGTTTTCTGTGCCACAGTTAGCAGTAGGAGAGGGTGGGCTATGCTCATTCTTTGGAAATTTTTCTTATAAAATTAATAAACTACTACTCTTTTTTTTTTTCAGGGGGTGATTTTTTTGATTTAGAATTTTGTTCTCAAAGAATTACCAAAAAAATATTCCATGTTGTAGGGTATACATGGTATTTCTCCCCTTCATCTAAAGTCATATTCCTAAATGTTGAAGTATACAGAATTATCAAATCATATTTTTTTGCAGAATGGAGAGAACAGCATGTTTCCCTAAGTTCATACTCTGAAAGGGGTGAATTATTTTAGCTGTGGCTCTCTATAAAGAAAAAAAATTGGTGAGATGAATAGCCATCATGAAAAGATTTAGCCAAAGTGCCTGTGATGACACCTAAGCTATTCAGAGCAGTATCTTCTAGTGGTATGTGTTGAACAAAGTAAAGGGCTCATGTCTAGCATCTGCTTTGTGTATAGTAAATAGAAAAAGATGTGAAAAACAGCAGGAGAGAAGCTAAAAGTCTGTTTGCAAATAATAAGTCTTATTAGACAGTTAATTTCATAAAGACAGTTCAGTAATTTCAATCTTAAATGCAGCCATCGTGGTCAGATAGGAAAATGCTAGAGGTGTTTATGCATTTGGAGAAAACTAAAGGAAGTCTGAGGAGACTATAATGTACTTTCTATAATTAATACACATCTTACAAGCTTATGCACAGCCTTTCACAAGACCTTTAAGCACTGAGGTTTTTATCTGGCACTGTTCAGAGAATGGCAGGAAGCTGATAAAACGCTCAGTGGAATTTGCCATTCATTTATCTGTCCTTCTGTGGCCTTCAGAAGTTACAATTCTTATTTTTGGGGGGCTTTCAACAGCCTAATTATATATGAAAAGGCTTCCCATACCACACAAGCTTGCAATATGGCATATTAGAATTAAACGAGAAGAAAAAACTTTTCATTATATGGTTTTCATTGTTATTCATTCATGCATTCATGTAACAATACTGACTCAGACTTCTGTGTGTGTACTCTTAAGCTTCAACAGTTTATCTCTTAGTGCTTCATCCACCAGCGAATGCTAATTAAAAGAAAAGAATAGTCCTTATTCCTGTTATTCTAAAAAGCAGTTGATGAACTTCAAAGGTTCTGATTTTTATCAGAGCCCTCGCCAAACTTTCACATGCACTTTTAAAAGCTTGTGCTCCTCTATACAAGCCTGGAAAAGCAGCTTAGTCTTAATACAAGGCTTATTATGTTCAGAAAGGAATCGCCCCAGTTTGTTGTGTAAGATTGTACATACTCTCTAAGTGGACTATAGGGCAACCGATTCTGCACAAGTGTTAAGAACTGAAAATTACACCTTATTATGTCAAAGTAAAGCCCAACACATGGTATAGAGCCATATGTAATATCATCTAGATGACATGCAGAATTTTATAAGCTTACTCACACAGCCTGTGAGCACCAATGAACTGGAAAAGTCTCATCCTGGTGTTTCCCATATCTAACTTGAGGTCTAGAAACCAAATCTGAAGACCTTTGAACAAAATGAGACTTGTCTCTAATTTTGAACCAAAACAGAAAACTGTAGGTCTTGAAATTAATAAATGAACATTGCAGCTGTTTTTAAAATTATTTAGTTAACCACATATACATGTATTTACATCCATGCTGCTATTTAGGCGTGTAACTTTCCTGGTTCGTTTGCAAGCTATGAGAAGACCAGAATTTGCATCTCAGTTCCTGTAATATACATATAGGTCCAGGCTTCTCTGTTAATGCCCACCTAACGAAAACATATATAAAAAGAAAAATCACCCCCAAAAAAGTTTGTTGCCAAAAATATTATGGAATGAGGTGAAAAAGAATTCTAGAGGATTGGACATTTTTCAGTGAAGCAATCCAGTCTCCAGCAGTAGCCTTGCATTGTAAAGATTTGTGGCTGTCCTTGTAACAAGTTTCATTGGTCATTTTACCTTATGGTAGGAATTACTCTTACCTTTCTAATTTCCTGTTTCTTTTACAGATACTTCTGTTCACAGTACATTTTTCCAAAAAGCATAGTGAAGAACGGCTGCATGTCAAAAATACAACAACTTGCCAGATTTAGGAGAAGCTCAGTTACACAGCTGTAAGTGGGAGAGACACTACCTCAGCATCATTGTCCTGTAGCTCAGCCAAGATATAAACAGCAGTAGGAATCAGGATAGAAACCTTATTTGCCAGTAAACAAAATAATCAGGAAAAATGTTGGAAAATATAAACTTTTCTCCAAACTCATAGACACTGACCTGTGTTTGCTGAACCCATGGGACAGGAAAGAAAGGGAAAGAGTTTATATTCCTACCAGTTCTCTCAAAACTGAGTGGATTGTTGTTCACATTAAAGTCCTATGGAACATTTTGATCTTAAAACTCAGTAGCACCATTAGCAAGGACATAATAGTATAAATCTTTGTTTTGGGTTATGTCAAGATCCCTTTTTACAGAGGGCAAGGTTGATGCTTCTTATGACATTTTACTTTTTTAGATTTATCTGCTGACCTTACGTTATCTGAAAGGACAGCACGAAATACCCTAGAAATTATAGATCTAACTTGATTATGCTGTGAGTTATTTCCTTTCTCCAGGGTATATATTACCCAGAGAGAGCAGAGGCCAGCACAGGTCTCCACCTACTGCAGGTTTTGCCTCTCTCTTTATGACGGGGTTACTTGAACAGCATGCTGGGTTGGAATCCAATTCAAGGGTAAGATCATGGCTCAGATATGTTGACGAAATTTTGTCAGATCTTTGCTTTCCCACATTCTTCCAGCATCTCAGTACTAGATGTTGAACATTGATTTATTGACATGATCAGAATACGAAGAAAGGAAAGCAGATCTGATTATTCTAACTACTGCTCCAAGTTTTCATTTCTTTTCCCTGTTTAGCCACCTGGTCATGACCCTCTGGATTTTCCTTGCTGTTTCCTGTCAGAATTGTAAGCAGAGCTTTACCTGGGCTGTTTGCAACAACATTGTTCATCACTGATCTCACTGTATCTTCTTAAGCAAAATATTATTTATAAATCTTGGCAATCTGAATGACTCTTGGTTCCTGCTGGGATAGAGTTAATTTTCTTATTAGTAGCTGGGGCAGTGCTGTGTTTTGGCTTTGGTGTGAGAACAACCTTGTCAGCACACTGATGGGTTTGGTTGTTGTTGCTGGGTGATGTTCATACTAAGTCAAGGACTTTTTTAGTTTTACAGGCCTTGCCAGGGAGAGGGCTGGAGGGGCACAAGCCAGGTCAGCCAAGACAGCTGACCTGAACTAGCCAAAGAGGTATTCCATACCATGGGACATTATGCTCGGTATATACATTGGGCGGGGGGGGGGGGGGGGGGGGGAGGGAGGGGCAGGTGGAGCTTGGCCAGAGCCTGCCGATTGCTGCTCGGGGGCTGGCTGGGCATCGGTCAGCGGGTGGTGAGCAGTTGTACTGTGCATCACTTGGGTTTCTTTTCTCCCTTCTCTTCAGATTTCATTCCTCTCCCCATCTCCTTCCTTTTCATTATAACTTCTTCTTGTTGTTGTTATTATTATTGCTATTTCATTTTTATTTTATTTCAATCATTAAGTTGTTCTTATCTGTAGCCTCAAGTTTTACATTCCAGTTCTCCTCCTCACCCCTCTGGGTGAGAAGGGAGGGAGCGAGCGGCTGCGTGGCACTTAATTACCGGCCAGGGTTAAACCATGACAATGACTTGCTTCAGATGTGAAGTTCCCACTTTGTTATTAATTTACTATGATAGCAGACCAGAGGTCCTCTTGTGAATTCTCTCCCACCATGCTAGTTACCATACCAAGAATATATGAAGTCCCTCTCTCAGAGTTTACAGGTGACACGCAACGGAAAACAGCATCCACTGAGGCTAGCTTTCACATCATGTACTTTATTCAGCTAGTCTCACAGGTTTCCTTTAAAGCCAGTGTAGAGGGACAGACTCCTCCAAGAGGCAATTCAGAGCAAAAGCTAATTTAGGGTCTCTGAGTCAACCTCCTCACTGAATATCAAAGGACCACAGAAATATGAGCCAGCTACGTCCATTACTCACACTTGGATTATATGAATAACGCCTTGGGTATTTATTTCTGCACCCTTTTTCCCTTTTCTTACCATACATCTTTTCTTTCTCAAAGCCTACTTGTTTTTCCAGGCACATTTTTCAAAGAAAAAAAGAAATCCCATAGGACTAGGAAAACTAGGATGTTTCATGAAAACCAAGGAAGAGTCACAGGACTATGTAAGTTGGAGGGACCTCCACAAGCTTCCTACTTCAACCCTCTGCTCAGAGCAGACCAGTTTGAGTAAGTCCTTTGTATAACTGGGAGTTGCTCTTCCCTTGGCTTGTCCAACACAGAAAAAGAAAGAGGTGAGCCAAAAACCACTGTTCAGACTGTTGTGGTCATTCAAGCCTCAATGCCTTTCCTGTGGTTACTAGAAAACAGCCGCAGGAAGGGATGGTGAAGGTCTATAATAAAGATATCCTTCACTAGAAAGTATGTTAAATGATCAAATATTTTCAAAGGGTCCACCAAAATAACAAAAATAAAGGAACTTTCAAATAATTATTCATTTTCAAATAATTGATTTCAGAGCACTGACACATCAAGTAGAAATTATATTTCATGCTTTTACAGAGCACAAGAGGCACTCACGCAGTATGTGACAACACCTTATTAAAATTCTGATAGTTTATTCTATATATACTCTTTGAAAGAAAAAAGAGACTGCCAAAAGTACTGTGTGATTTAAAACCTGACTCAGCAGTAGGATTGCCCACACGCTTGATGTGAGCCACATGCCAAAGTCACTCGTGCCTACAGGACTACTTTACCTTAGTTCAGCTTAGATCTCCAGGTTTAAAGCAAGGATGATAATCCCATTTTCCTATCACCTATTCAGTGACAGATCCATTTATTTAGGTAGTCACATTGTATTTTCCCTGGGAAGAAAACAATTTTAAAAGCATCTGACACCCCTCTCCTTCCTTGTGGCCCTTCCCTTCCAGCCACCCCCAAACCACCATCAAACTACAGTTCACAGCTGTGTCAGAGGAGCTGCTCCTGGAGATCTTTTGGGAATAGTATTATTTCCTGAACCAGATTAAAAATAATCATAAAAAGAGCATGGAAAGACTTTGGTTTTGGTTTTGCTCAGAATATGATAGTGAATCAATTTGGAAATGGTTATGCTAGCAAGACTGAAGAGGGCCCAGCTTACATGCAGGAGCACAGAGCAACAGCTGACAAACTTCAGTCAGCTTCAACGCTGAAAATGTTCATGACAACTTGAATTTAGGATCATAAATCACTTCCTGGTGAAAGAAGAGGGGAGATTCAGCCACCCAAATGTTTATAATATTCATACAGAATAACTCAAATTCAAATATTCATGTTCATGTATTCTAACAGGTGATTTTCTTCAAAATGTTAATGCTTCAAAATTTCATTCCCTAAGCAATTTTTATCCTCATAAATTGATTGAGTCATAAGTGAAATAGCTAATTTCAGATCAAACAGACCTCATTCAAAGAATTACTTTTTTACAGCCTTTCAAATAACTTCTTTTCGTTTTGTTGATTTTTTATTGACTTGAAATCACATATTCTTGAATTCTGAAAAATCAATGCAAAATGAAAAAAAAATTATTTACCAAACTCTGGTTAGGCTTTCTGGATGCTATAGTAGTATAAGCAAACAAGCGTCCTCCTTGCACATTATGACCTTTTTCTAATGGTATTCTTCTTCTGTTAACAGAAAACATGAATAGCAATATGATATGGAGACATTAAAAGAGAACCAGAGGGGAAGTGATGAAGAAGCAGCATCATGGTTGTCCTAAAATCTTAGTATGTGTAGAAGTCAGAGGAATTAGACACAACTTAATTTTTCAGATAATTTTTTTCATAAAACTACTATAATTTCAGGTATCACTAAAAAAATTAAAATAAAAGGAAAATAAAACCCAGAAACTATATTATAAATGTACTAAGTTGTCATAAGGCAACCATTTTTCTTTCAGTGCTGACATGAGTTTTCCAGTGTATATGGACCTATTAAAACTCATTTGCTAAAAATGTGCTTGTTAGGGGGGAAAAGAAGCACAAACCTTTTTTTTAAAAAAAAAACAAACAAAACTGTGCCTTTGCAAGCTAAGCAGAGCATAATTGCCTGTTGTTAATTGCTGAAAAGGTATTTCCAACCTTACAGCATTGCTCCGTTGTTCATGAGGCAGCAGCGTTCCTTTTGTCTTTCTAAAATTTGTTACTCTATCTCCTTAACAGGTTTTGCCATGCCAAGAGCTGCAAAGCAGTAACATACCTGCTTGCTCTGGAGAATACATGGAAATCAAAACCAGCCCTAGAAAATGATAGAGGGGAACATGAATAAACAGCACTAAGTATGCAATCTTCTTAAACAAGTTGGTAAACAAGCTCAGGGAATTAGTAAGCTTGGCAACAGTGTTTGTTGTGCTGCTAGGACTATCCTGTAATGAATTACAATGATTAGTACCACTAGACAAAGTGGTTCAGTTTCACAGAAAATTTTCCCAGCCTTCTGTCATTAATCTTACCTGGGCTATTACTAGCACTGTCACTTACAGCCTGGGTGCTACACTCCTTAATATGAAGCTGTACAGGGAGCTTAGCTTTTGTTTCCCACAGCAGAATGCACAGACTGAGGGTGCTGTGCATGCTGTATCTTACATGGGTTTACTTTAAGAGAAAGGAATAGAGATTGCGAGCTGTGAGTGACCTTGATTGTAACTTCAGATTTAATATTCCCCAAGGAAAGTGTTTGCTAACCATCACACGTGGAGCAGGGCTGCTCAGTCAAATACTTGGGTAGAAATATGAGTATTGTCAGCTGCCAGTATAAACAATTGCTTCTAAGCATTGCACTATTATAAAAACTGTTTACAATCTCCTAGTTTATTTGTATGGACCAAAATAATTCTATAAAGCGCTTTGTATATTATTCTGAAATCATTTCCATACTCTCTTTCACAAATTCCAGAACCCCTAAACATCCTATAAGACAAAGCAAACAAGGTTTTACAGCTCATTTTGCAAGCAGTACTCACTAGGTCCAAGGAAACAGGGCATTTCTTTTCCACCTGCAACCTCTAAGGAGGAGAGCAACATACCTGATCAGTTGTGATAACTCAGAAAATAAATTATCTGTTTCATAGTATTATGCCTCAGAAAAAACAGAGATGAGCACTGGGAGAGGGCTCAGTCATGAGAAGCAGGTGCGAGGTGTACAGTGCCATGGTCTGCCCACAGGACTGCTCATTCTCCTCCCTCTTCAAGGTCAGCGAAGGGGCCTGGATCATCCCTTTCTAACACAGACAGTTAAAATAAATAAGATTAATTACATCTTTAAATGACTATGATTAAAAAGAGAGTGTAACAAGTCTGGGACACATATCGGCATAAACATCCCCACGATTTACATTGGTAAAGTGATTCCTGTGTCTTCATCTCCCTGCCTCAGTTATAGGCACTGAGGGTTCGTGTACGCCCTTGCAAGATACAGTTTTCTCTCAAATGCATATATGTGTGCACAGTACATTCAGAGGGTTATATTCTCTATTCACCTTTCTGTCTCTCTCCCTGCCCTTGCATACACATGCACACACAAACACAAGTAGATGAGCCATGGTAGTAAAGAACCCCCAGAAAACAAACAAAAAAATCCCACAATACAACTTGCATAAATACATGCATGATTTTGCCATAAGTATATCTCTATTTTCTTGGCTGGAAAATTATTATTTTTGTTATCTTTAAAAGGCAGATTAGTCAAAGTATAGAGACCACTGTGAAAATAATTAAGTAAACTCTTAGTTTGAAGAGTGAGAGAAGAGGCCAGCAACTTGTCCTAAATATAAGCATGTGCAAAGCAATATAGTCACTTTGGTAAATGGTATGATAGGCAGAGATCTAGAGAGAAATTTTATTTGAGACATAAATGCTACATGACAAAACATAAAACATTCAAATTCAGATTTTCTTTCGAAGCAAACAATAAAACCTATGACTTTTGGAAATGTTTTGGATTATTTTGATTAATTCATGTTTGATCATTGACTATTAAGTTTTTTTATTTAGATAGTCTTTCATTATACTGAATCATAAACTGAACCATAAAATTCAGGTCTGTTATTGTACCTTACAATACAGACAAACAACTCTATGGTGAAATATTTAATTAAGAAGTTTTCTGTGATTAAGGCTGATTTGACAGCCACCTTGAAGGTTTCCACAGGGCTGGAGAGGCAAAGCTCCCCTCCCTCACCTCCCTGCCTGAGGGACCAGTTGTAAAGAGGTCGGCTGAAGTCCTGCACTCACTTATGATTTCTGTAGATACAAGAAAAATGCCAGTCTAGGGGCTGGGCATGTCATCATTCTCCCCCAAACCCACCCACTGCAGATTTACATATATAAACTGTATCTTCCATCTTTGTGTTCTTCTGTAGCATCAGAAATGAGCTGTTTCTCCTCAGGCACAACAGGACTTGTTCCCTCTCTCAGTATGCAATAGCCCAGGTGGGAGCTTCTCATTTCATGGAGCGTAACTATCCAGTAAAGTACCTCTCTTCTCCTTCCCTGTTGTGTTTCAGCCTTACCTTTAACTTCTCCTGCTACCTTTGTCTTAACATTAAGTTAAACTCCACTTGTAGAGTTAGTTAAGTCCTGTCTCTGAAACCATGACACTAAAGCAGGATCTGTTTGGAAGAGTTGTGCTATTCCCTGGCTCTAAAATGGTGACAATCACTGCCCACTCACAAAGTGTTACACGTAAAGTTTTGTCTAAAGTGTATCATGTTATGTTAAACTCAGACATTTCTCTTTCCCTGAAATACAACAGCACTGAACTAATATATAGCTTGATTCTCCTTGGAGGTCAGAAGAGGGGCAACGATTAGAGGAAAGATTATTTTATCAACCTAAAAGCTTTTAAATCCATCATTTGATTTCTACAGTAATACCCTTTCATCATATGACTATGCATCTTCTTCCTGCCACCATGATTGAATCCAAACATGTTACTAACCTTAACTGAAGTTAGCAAGCCGCCTGGTTTGGACTGCTCTGATCCTGCAAGCAGCAGAAAAAATACTCTTTGTATTTCCTAACCTTCTGCTTCTTATGTTTCAGTCCTATTTAAAAAACAAGCTAAATTTGTTTGGATTTCAGCTGCAAAGAAACTGGTACAGGGAGACAAATCATAAAGATGCTAAATGGGTTTTGCTGCTTGTTTTCTTCTCCAGAGGTAACTGCAGCCCTTCTTATTACTATTTATGGTGGTATTAGGCATATTTATAAATTGTATGAGAAAGGCAGTAGCGGTGCAGTGAAAGAGTTTGCTGCTATTATGAGGCTATGCAAAGCACTATGCACTATGCAATAAAATGGCAGGTGAAATTCAACAGAGAAAAACACAAAGCTATGAATTTATGGACAAATACTTCATAACTTCACACACACAATGACAGGCTCTAGGATGCCTTCAGAAGTTAATTCTCCAGGCTGTGACAGACAGCTTCATAAAACTACTGTTGACATGTTAAATAGTAGCACAAAAAATGAGCAAATATTAGGAATTACTAGAAAGGCAATAAAAAACAAAGGTAAGTACAACATTGTTCTTACACAAAATTTTATGCAGTGTCTCTGATACCACTGTTGATATTTTTGTTTTTATTGGCTCATGTTGGGTTGTTCTTCCATTGACTTGTTCAGCCTTAAAAAAAAGAGCAACTAGGATAACTCTTAGAAACTATTATTTCATTGGATCTTGAACATTTAAGACTCCCCAGGGAATAATGCAGTTATCGCTCAGTCAATTTAACAGCAGTGTCTCTATGCTTAGGCTGTCATATACTGATGACATATACTAGTATGTACATACTAATATGTATATGCTAATAACATATACATATAAATAATACTCTTTCATAAAATGGCTGGCTTCCATCCTTATAACCTTGTGGTAGCAATTACAAGAACTCTAATACATACACTAATAATTGTTCTAAAGTAATTATTTAATTACTAGAAAAATATTTGCTTGCATTTGTTAATAAATTCCATGTACTCTTTAATATAAAAACAGCCACAGCAAAAGAAATAGACTTACTTACCTACTTACTGGGACCCAATCTTTAAAAAAATTCAAGCTGTTTAAAATCAAATTACTTCAATCAAAACTTTTGTTACATGTAAGGAAAAAAAAAAGTTGTCCAAATTGTTACCCTTAATGATTAGACACAGAAGAAATGAACCATTTCTCTGATTTAAAAATATGAAGTAGCTAATTAATTAGTTCCATGCCTCACATGGTAGAGAAACATAAGTTATATCCTTCTTCCAATATTTATAGTGAAATGAGAAACCTCACAAAGTATATATATATAGAAGTCACCAGTGGGCACAGTGATAAACAGCAGAGATAAAAACCAGTACAGACATTTTACTTTGCACAGGGGAAAGAGACAGAATGTCTGTGTTCCTTTGACATTTCCTTTATTTCAAGACTGGAACAATCATGTTTTAATTGCACAGGCATTGGCAGAAAGCTATTTTACACTCGCTTTCGCAAGTGTTCACACTGGCGTACCACAGGCTTCACAATTCTTATTCTTTCAGGTCCTTTCTCTGCACCCAGCCAAGCAGGAGAGAGAAATGTTTCCTGTAAATCTGTCACCAGTCACAAATACGTAAGAGTATTTAGGGGGCCTGGTTTTCAATGGCCACTGAAAAATGTTTTCCAGTCATAACATAACAGAAACTAACGCTCACAAAACGGTATGCAGCAGCTCTGCCTGGCAGAAGCCAGCAGCTGTGCTCAGCCATGGTAGCTAATTTTGTCACATGCATTAGTCACTGTAAGCTACTACCAACTTATTTGGTTATGTCATCAGTGATTAAGTTCTGCCACCAGACACACTTTTAAACAAGGTTTTCCTAGAAACTGTTCCCTTTGCAATTGGATTGGGAAGAATACCTGACAGATAGGAGTACAGCAGCTGTCACAACCAGTTAAGGCAGTGGCCCATCTGGGTCAGTGTCCTGACAGTAGCTGTTCCCCAGGGCAGAGATTTAGCTCCATCGCCATAAATTAGTTTGGTTTAAGTTACACAGCTTAAATGTCTAAGGCAGCAAGACTTCTGACTGCCTTAAGAGCATGAATCAGAATCTCTGCAGAGGTAAGCTAGTAAGCCTGTGTACATGACATTGCTAATGTGAAGTCCCCAGGGCTTTAAGCTTTAACAGCGCTTTTTCAAAGCATTATCATTAGCAATGCAGTGACTCCAGCAGATCTCAAATAGGGCTGGAATCTTACTGTCCTAGCACTGTACAAAAAAAACAGAAGCTCTTATGCCATAAATTGGTCAGAAAGATGAGAGGAAGGTGGCAGAATTCCAGATCTATGTCTGAAAGCACTTAAGTTTTCACTTAAACAGAAAAAAAAAGTCACAATAAAATAAAATTCACTCACTCAGAACAGTGTCTGAGGATGAGTGTTCCTAAGCACAATTTTTTGCATTCTGGACCACAAGGTAATATTTTACACTACCTGTTTTTTCTTGGTTTTTTAAACTTTGTACCTTAAGATCCTATTGTTGCAATAAAACCCCTAACTCTTTATCTTTACTATGCACAGATCAAATAGCCTTTCATAATATCATTGCTTTAACAGAATTAACTGTATTAGGAAACACAGGTTGTCTTTAAATTTACTAAGCAGTATCTTTGTGAAGGGAAGAACTTTTTCCTGTATGTCATAACCGAATAATTTTTCGCTTCTAATGAATAATTTTTACCAGCACACATGATTCAAAACCGATAGGCACTTTTGCCTTTACACAAGACTGTTGAATGATAGCAAAACATGGCAACAGAAAAGGAGCAATTTATCCTAACACCCTCCTTGATGCAAGGTGAATGAGTTGAAGGAAAAACTCCTGTCTGCCATGGATGTCCAACACCTGCCTACAGAGATTCTGGAGATGAAAATATACATCAGAGAGAGTATTACATAACATTTTGTCATATTTAGAGAGCAGATTTGGGTTTCAGATAAGTGGTCATAAAAGACAGCAATTTGCAATGCAGTTTTAGGTGAAAAAAAAAAGAAAAAAAATGAGGTGGATACACACTGTCCCCATTTAGGTTTTGAAAGTTAATTAGCAAGGACTACTTATCTCAATTTGATTGCAATGGTCAACAGTTAAAAAACACAGCAACCTTTGTTTACCATGTACCAAGGAAGGTTATCTTGAGAGGTAAGAATTTCCTCCAGGGTTAAAAAAAGGTGAATTGGTTCAGAGTTATTTTGTGCTAAAGTTACACCAACACATCTTCCCCCTGTGAATGTTCCTGTAACAAATGCTTTACAAAAGCAATTGTCCTTTCAGTCTGGGGTGTCTAAGAGCCCAGTTGTGTTTCTTATTATGAGACTCAGCTTTTACCCAAACAGGTTTCCCTCCATGAAATGAAAAGTGACAGATGCCCCTGGAGGACCAAATATTCTCATCTATCTCACATAGACTAACTTGGGATACAACGAATCACCTCTGGAAGTGTCTCTCTCCATTGTTATGAAGGGAGCCTGAATGATTAAGACTAAACAGAATCATAGAATGGTTTGGGTTGGAAGGGACCCTGCCTTGGGCAGGGACATCTTCAACTAGATCAGGTTGCTCAAAGCCCCATGCAACCTGGCCTTGCATACATCCAGAAACAGGGGATCCATAACTTCTCTGAGCAGCTTGTCCCAGTGTCTCACTTCCCTGATGTAATAAACTTCTTCCTTATGCCCAGTCTAAATCTACCCTCTTTCAGTACAAAACTGTTGCCCTTGTCCTGTCAATACAGGTCCTTGCATTTTACAGACTTTTAGTCTGTCCCCATCTTTCTTGTAAGCCCTCTTTAAGTATTGAAAGGCCACAATAAGGCCTCCCCAGAGCATTCTCTTCTCCAGACTGAATCCCAACTCTCTTAGCCTTTCCCTGCAAGACAAGTGTTCCAACCCTCTGATGATTTTCATGGCCTTCCTCTGGATCCACTCTAACACATCCATGTCCTTCTTGTACTGGGGAATCCCGAGCTGGATGCAGAACAGCAGGTGGGGTGTCGAGACAGCAGAGAGGGAGGCAGGATCACCTCCCTTGATTTGCTTCTTTTTATGTACCCCAGGATACAATTGGCTTTCTGGGCTGCAGGTGTACTTTGACAGCTAATGTCCAATTTTTCAGCCACCAGTACCCCCAAGTCCTTCTCCGCATAACTTCTAGATGGCTAAAGTCAAAGTAGAAGCAATCCCATCTTACTGAGTTGTTCTTAACAGTCCATTACAGGCAGATATTCAGGGCCTGTGCTACTGTTACTGACCACCAGCATCCTTCAGGCATATGCAAGTCATCAAAGCAGTAAAATGCTGCATGGTATGGGAGTCACACAGAAATTTTGGGGTTCCAAGGAAGCAGATATAGCCCTGGATGCCATTTTATTTGCATATTATATTAATGTAATAGTACAAAGACATGTGGGTGGGACATGCTAAGGCAAACACACACTCACTTTAATCTTTCTAACACTGTGAACATGGGGACACAAGCTTACCAGGCTCACTAGCCAAACAAGTATCTGCTTTCTCTGGGCAGCCCCAGGTGGGGCACATGGGCCCTTTCTTCACTGCCACTCATACCTGCAGACTTGCAGATGACATAAACACATCTCCCAGTCATCCCCCAGGATAACACAACACAAACCACATCAGAAGGAAGTTACCATTTTTGTCTTGTCTGTTCATGTTCACGTTCTTTGTGCCTGTATGGTTAAAATGGGAAGAAATTCAGTACTGCATGACATAATCTTATTGCCAACCTTGTAATTTTACTGGCTCAATAAAGCATCCAGAATATGAAAGTGACTGAATACCAAATTATAATATATTAAAAAAACAGACTCCAAAGATGCATTGTCCCCGTGGTATTCCTCTGTGACAGTCCCAAACACTAAATTGGCTATTAAACATTGCCTCTTGTTTGTTTGACTTTGGCAAAGAATTAACATACCTATCCATCCATGCATTTTGTTACCAGCTTTTTCCAGGGATGGGGGTCAACATGGAAATCATCTGATGTGCAAAGTAATCCAGGATGTACCTTATGTCTCTTCAAAGGATGCTGCATTAGACTACAAATTCAGTCACAGTTAACTGTGAAGGAGTTTATCTGAATTTCTAAATGCTATCCCAGTTTTTAAGATCCTGAAGACAAGGAACTAATGCTGAATATGCACATGCCAATGCAAAAACCCTAGCATCAAAGTACAAAAACCCAAAGTGGAAGAGAACTGTAGCAGCACAAGGCCAAGTAAAATTAGAGAGGCACCACCTGTAGAAGGGCTTCTTTTATAAATCCTCTGTACTATGTCTCATGCATAGGCACTATCTTACCTCTTCTTGACTCAGGCAACAAAACTACAGAACTATGATATTTACTGAATAAAATCCATACCCTAGTTGCTACTTTCTCTCCCTCCACCTGATCAAGGCAGTACTTTTTCAAACGTTCAGGCAGACATTCATAAGGTCCAAACTTGATTTATTTAAATACATTTGGGGGTATGACAGATGCTTAAACAAATAAGCTGTGCATGTTCAAAGGTGGCACTCAGTTTTCTTAGTCTTTTTAACCTGAGATAGGTGGTGATGAAAATAACTGAACCAGCCCAAAATGCTGGGGATAAAATGCTCAAAAATAAACATTCATTTCACACAGAAATGCTACAATAGTTTCAGATTTGCCATTTCAAGAGAAAGAGTAAGATTTCCTTTCCTGTTTTGCCCTAGCAAGACATTAGTGACATTTAGAAAAAATGATCATTCCCGAACAAGGCAGTTATGTTACAATACAGTTTACAACATAGAGACTTACTTTGACTTGAGGCGAAGTTAAGATTAAAGAGATGGTGCTGCTAAGACTACAAAGGCTCATAAAACACTAAGCCATTATCATGACCTTAATATAGAACTTAGGATTCAAGACATCAGTGGTTATAATAGTCTTATATTCATTTAAAATTCAGCTACAGTTTGTCACAGTCCCCTTTTAGTTTTGATCTAAACTACCCTGAACTTTAGCTGCACAAAGTATTTATTATTTCTTTATTAGCTGCAAAATTCACAAGGTCCAAAGGTGGGAAGCATCAAGTCCCTGAGAAATCCAAGAAGCAACTGCGGTATTATCCCAGCTGTCCTCTTCTGCTGCCTTTGTACTGTAGAAGGTCAATTTACTGCATAATAGAAAACAGAATTACTACAATTTCAGGCTTGCCATGCAGGAATACATTTGTAGTGCATTGAAGACTGAGACAAATTTTCACACCACCACCTTGAAGTCATTAATAAAGAAGGCTGTGGTCTCTGTCAATATGTGTTGCTCTCACAAAATATCAAATCAGCTTTTCTTTGAGGATGGAGGGAGTGAAAAGCGTTTGCCTGTGGGTACTCTTAGTTTCAAGTCTCTAAAAGCATTATGCTAGAAAACTTAAACTTTTGCACTTTCTGTTTGAAGGTCATCCTCAGTATGGTAATTATTAAATTGTAATGATTTGAATGTTGCAGTCAGAACTCTGGATTCACCTGTGTTCCCACAAAAGTAAGGATTGTTTTTGTAGTGCAAAACTGGAAAAGCAAAAGATAGGCCAGTCTTCTGAAAGAAAAAAAAATGCGCAGTTTCAGTAATGTGAATATAATCAACAACAAAAGCCTGGTGAAAAACAAATATTTGCTGGCATCTGAGCAATGGCAATGACTCTGTTGGAGGGAAGGGACAGGGGTACAGCAAACTGGAAAACCTGAGGCATCTGGTTTTTTCTTCTGGCAGGCAAACAGTGGAAGCATTAGCATATATCTGAAAGCAGACCGTAAGTGACAAGCAAAAAGACTATATGACAACCCTCGTGTCAAGAGATTTGGGTTTCTAACCACAGTTACAAGTAATGGGAATTTTCTAAGAGGTTTTTTGCTTGTTCAAGAGAAATTATGAAAGCTATTAACAGAATCCCAGCCACTATAGAAATACACCCATATTTCTACCCTTAAGCTAATACATACAAGGCAGATGTTTCCAATAGAAATAGGAGACATTATAATAAATGTTTCCCAAAAGCTTTCTGCTGGAAAAAAGGAGGCTCCTGAATCCATTGCTACCAACAGTCTATCTCTTGGGCTACGATTTCCTGGTAACACTACTCATTTTCTCCTGCTTTCTTCCTTGTCACATTGCGAGCACAACTTGGCTTTGGTGTGGTCTTATAATGCGTTCTCCCCTCACAAATATTATATTATCTTTCCAGGGTAACGCAGTGAATTTTCCACTTAAGGGTAACTTCTCCACTCTAAAATCTAATTAGGTGGCCAAACCTTTCCAAAATGTAGCCAGTGCATGTCTGTGGAGTTCAGCAGCCAGAGACCCCTCTACAGCCACAGCTTCCACCTCGGGGAGCGGTATGTCAAGTCTCACAGGGGAGGGAACACCCATGAAAAACAGATCTGGACAGTACTTTTTACTCAACTTCAAATCCAGCAAGCTTTTAAAAGTAGGAGGAAATAGCGCAGCCAATTGCCTGTTCTTCAACAGATACATTTGCCAAATATGAGTTACAGCAAAAAAGTGTTTCCTCATTTGAGTGGCCAAGTCCAGTTTTACCTCTTTCTGGTTATCCCTTTTTATTTATGCCATTTTTTATTCCCTTATGCCACTCTATTTGCTGCAATCCATACTTTCACACAGGAGTGAAAAATGGAAGCAATCAAAGGGTCATCCAAGGATCAAAAACCTTAAGCAGTTGTTTTCAAGTTTTATTTATGTTTATTAAACTTTCCCAAATCATTTCATTATTCTTCTGCTTACCCACCTTGCCAAATACCTCTTTGGTAGATAATAAAATAATTCAAATAACAGAAAAACAGACATCCGATCCAATTTCTCTTGGCAGGCAAGCAAGAGAGGGAAATACCAGATTATTATGAAAAAAAAAAAAAAAAAGATGATACTGCATATCCGCAAACACTATGTAAACCTAAAGACCTCACTATCTGATGGTCTCTATTACCTTCTAGGGGTTCCAGACCTTCAGAGAAGTACATGATGTATATGTATCAGGGCATAAAACCTGTGTGCCTCTGAGTACCTGTCCATGTAAGCCACCACAACTGATCCAATTTAAAGTCTTGATTTTTAAATGGCCTATAAAGAACAAAGATGGAAAGTGTCAAAACTGGTATCAGTAAATATTCACAAGGAAGGGAGGGAGAGTAACTGTGCCTGGTTATGAGATGCTATCAATAGAAGATGGATAGTTTAATTTCAGTGTCTTTTGATAGTTTATTAGCAGACTGATATCTGGGACAATGTTCATTCATAGCTGCTTTACTGTTTCATGCAAACAAAGATCAATTTTAATAAAAATAAGTTGGTCTGATCTCATCCAATCACCTTCCCTTATTATCAAAAGTAATTTTCCACCCTTGTCTCATGGTGCTGAAAACCGTGTTGTCTTAACACGCAGAGTAACAACATGTTTGAAGAGCCGGACTTTGGTCACTGAAAGGAGCCAAGTATTGTGTAAACCCACTGACTTCTCTCAGATTAGGGTTGCACCTCTTGACCTAGACTATGCTCTGTAGATCATAGTTAGGCTAATGAGGTGGCACACACCATTTTATTTCCATCTGAGTTGTGTAGTTCATGGGAGGGAATATCAGGCTGTGCAGCTCCAACCTGAGAAACGCTGACAGGTTACTTATGTCTATTGAAAGGTATCTGGGAAAAGGGACCGTCACAGGTATGGTTGCTCCATTTTTTCCCAAAGCCCACAGCAGAGCACAGGCCTGGGTCAATACAGCTGCTTGCACAGCAACACTCAGCCACGGCCACTCGCAGGGTAAGCACTTTGCACACTGTTGAAGGGAGCAGTGCTGCCAGCATCTTTCAAGTGCATCTGCTAATTCTGTTAGCCCCTAATTATCATCTCCATCACCGTTCATCTGAATCATTGTTGTAAGCAAATTGAGAAAAATATTGGGGGAAAATGTATAGTTCTGCTTGGATAGATCAGAGTCAGTGAAATACTGAAGAAAATCTGCCACTTTTGTCTGCCTGTGAGTAGCACAGTTACTATACAGCTTGAGAGAGAAAAACAGTATTTTTGCCTCTCAGCAACTTTCTCAGCCCTGGTTCTTCCAGTGCCTAAGTCTGACACAACTCTTGAGTTGACTATACCATGTTTACATCTAAGAAGGGTTGTCTTTTTAGTGCATTGTATTAGGTTTGGAGGGAAAATCACCATGAAATATACACAATGGTGTCAAATAGATTACACCCTTATAAACTCCAAAGTATACTTTTGGTATTTCCCTACATTTCATCAATATAAAGATTAGATTTGGATGTATACCACTAATCTCCAAGTTTCTAACCACCATTAAAAATAGCTGTCCAAAAAGTGTAGGCTTTCACACATTAGCATTTTCAAATGCTTTATATTCATTTTATAGGCTGAAATTCGGGTAAATAGATTGATTTTGAATTCTGGATCATGCCATCTCCAATTCAGGCTAATTGAAAGAAGAGACAAACATGACTTTAGCTTCCACTGAAACAGAAAACTGCCTGTGGGTAAGATCACAAGCAAACTTTAACCATACAGGGTTTGTAACAAATGCAAGGGCCAGGGATTCAAACAAGTGCAGCTCTTCCCTGATGGTTAAAGCAGCGTGTGATTTTGCTTCCACTTGGTCTCAATAGAAGACAGCTGACATGAGCACTAACCTTCAAGCGCCTTGTGCAAGTTTTATGAGCTGCCAGTCTAGCAATATTGGCTATATAATCTTAAGGTTATATAAACTTAACTAGGGTGTTTAAGACAAAGGACAGGTAGGAGGCTGGACTGTAAGCAAGGGATCCATCTTCTGCCCTGTCTAAACAGAGAAACTGAACTTTCAGCAAAAGAGTCTGTAAGTACATGGGTTTGTATCTGCATATTACTTGTCATCACCACTATTTTTTCAACTCCTAAGGGAGTCAACCCTAAAATCTCTGGCTATTATACTAATGATACAATATTATTCAGAGCTCTGTATCACAAGGAGCTGAGCAGGATTTTAAAGACCTTGTAAAACCTCCTATTTCCACTATCACCATAGAAATATGAATTCAGGCAAGGGAAGGGAATTGTGTTTACACCATCAGGTTTCTGTCTCTTCTTCTCCTCCAAGTGCTGACAGCTGGGAGGCAAAAGAAAGAAGTTATTTATTTTAGAAAGAGTTCTTAACCAGAGTAAATCACCAATTCGATTTTTTCCCATTCAGAACTTCTCTGTCCCGAGATAAGGTTTGTCAGTATTTCAGAAATTATGGTATGGTTGCTCTGTGATTACAGTCACTGAGGGAACAGAATAAAGCAATGCAGTTGTGTGTCATCTGTGAAATGGAAAATGTTAAACAAAGAGTTTTGAAGTTTGGAATTATCCCAGAAAAAAATTGTTGCATGCCGTGAGAATCAATTGCTTTAAAAAAAAACAATACAAGAAAAGGAAGCCAGTCAAACTAATCATCAGCAAAGCCTCTGGAAATTCAGTCATCTAACCTATTCTTAAAAGTAAAAAAGGTCTATGTGGCAGAGAAAGGACAAATTCTGGTGGATCTTTTTACTGGAAACGATTATACTGATTTTAATGACATAATCTTGGTCTTTCATCTAGAAGCAATATCCAAAATATCCACATGAATACTACAATGTACATATAACTCCTGAGAACAAGGCTGCATGATAGACCTCCACAGCAGTTAGTGTCATGATTTGAACCTAAATGGTTAGGCAGTGGAAGTCCTGGTTTTCTATACACTTATGTCTGATGGAAAGAGATAACTTTAGTCAGGCAGGTATGGAGAGGTTTTTGAAAACCTGCTCACTCTCAAAATTCACCATCATTTGGACTTCAGGCTCCTGTTTTATATATTCATATAACTCAAAAATATTGAGAAGCTTTACAGCTCCCTAATCAAATGCATTCAGTCTATAAATCAGTCACAGTAAGAGTCTTACACAACTCTCACTATGCCAAATTTCTCAATGGATAATAGGACTAAATAACACAATAATAAATGTCATTCTAAACATACTAAAAGCTTGCAATTCAGCTATAAGACTTGTTGTCATTTCATGCTAATACCCAGAAACATTATTCAGCAGGAATTACACCTCTATAACCATGGTCGGCCAAGTGATAAATCAGGCCAGTGAAGCCATCATTGAAACAGATAGTCCACCCTCTAACAGAAGAGCTTTATTCAGATCATATATAATTATGTAAAAATAAGAAGCTTTGTGGTCCACATTAACAAGATCTCACCAATCTTTTGGCCAAGTATCTGGGGAGTTTTGGGAACCTGAAAACACTATGTGTAAGAAATCCATGCAGATTTAGTTCCTTTACATTCAAAATTATCACAGGGTCTTTATTGTTGTCACCTTTTACAGTATCCAGATCTTTGACTCTAGTAACACCTCCGCATACCTCAAAAGTTGCTTTTTCTACCTCAGCTGCAGCATCCTTTTCGTTTTCTTTCCAAGGACACTTTCCTTGGCTTCCTTTATCTCCTTCTGTTCTGCTTAGGGAGTTTTAAATCACACAGTGGCAGCTATTTTTCTCATTACTTTTTATGGTTCAGTCATTGGCTCTTCATGCAAATGTGCCGCCAGTGACAGACTACCTTGCCTAAAATCCTCTCTCTGATAGCCCTCTTAGGATAGAGGTGATTTGGGGACCATCCAGTTCAAGGCTTGGCATGGTAAGTGCCTCCACCACTCAGCACCTCCAGGGATGTAGCCAACAGCAGAGCTAGTTCTTTCTGGCATGTGCCCTTGATCAGCACAAGAAGCACCTACACAGTGTGACATTTTTGGACAGGTCATCAGTTTGGCACTTTTCATCACTCAGCCAGCAATCACACCATAAGTCATTGACATGACTTTTCCTGCATTTGCATTAGCAATGCCGCTACCCAGCTGGACATTTCAGAAGCAAGAATATTCCCTGGGAATTACTGCTTGGCTAGCACAGCCTTTTGGAAATCCATAATGTAAAGTGCATATAGAGACTTCAGCTACCTGGATCATCTTAGAGGAAACCCAGGAGCCTTTTACAGCTTTGATGAATTGATGTTTTAGGATCCTTTTGTTTTAAAAACTAAAACCTTTTGGAATGAGGCCTTGGAATAATCAGTTCTGACAACACTCATCCCGCTACAGCTATTTACTCGGTTACCCAAATTATGAATCAATGTTTACTCTTTCTCATTCATTCTCTTGAGGAATGAAAAAGAAAATATTAGTAAGCATAACTCATGGAAATATGACACTACTGGAAATGGTCTGAGAGCAAGTGTTGCTGTATAAACACTACAGTCATTTTTATGTCTCCTAAACAATAGCTGACATGAACAATAAAAGTAAATGTTCCTATTGATTTCCTATCTGGTATTCTTTTCCACTCCCAAGGCATATTATTCAAAACATATCAGCACAGATTGTCTGTGAAGAAAGAGAATGATTCACGTCAAAATATTACAGTCACTAATGGAAAGACTGTAGTAAAAGAACAGGATTAAACCTTATGAAATCATGTCATCATGTTTTTCTTCATTTATTGTTTCAAAACGGATAACTTTTGGTTCTCTTCAAAAATCAACTAATATATCTATTATTGGCATATTTTGTCAGGTACTGAGCATTTCTTAAACAGCTTAGGCAGCTGTAAGGTGCTGCATAAAACAAGAGTTAAAAGTCCAGTGACATAGAACTCCTCCTATCCATCAGAGAATAATTTTTCCTTAAATACCCAATGAAGAACGGCTTTCCACTAAGCGAACATCATGTTGCCTGGTTTTGCCATGCATCTCATACTGTGTGCATTCAGTTCCTCCCGTATATTCTCTTTCTGCTGTCTCCTACTGCCCAGGGAGAGCAGCAGCAAAGCCCCAGTAGGCCAAACTGGAGCAAGACGCTCCCGAGGGGCTGTGGTCAGCACAGAAGTGGAACAGGACAACTGCAGGTCCCGTGCTGCCTTATGTCATCCTGAGTCACAACCAAAAAGTGAACAGGAGACAATATATGACCAAATTTTAACTAATCTGTCTGCATAATGCAAGAATAAATGTTAAAAGGCAAACATCAAAGACAGATGTCTAAAATTCAGCACCCAGATCCATTTTTAAAAGTATCCAGATAAAGTGTTCGAGTATCACAGATGAGGTACAGTACACCAAAGATTTACCATCTTCCCCTCCCACCTGAAATATATCATTTAACTGAGGAGGTTTTCCATTTCCTTTGGAACCGTACTGGTTGTTTTTCAGATCTAGAAGATTTTATGCTCCGAAATTAAAACAGCTGCTGCTCAGCTCCAGCGACCCAGCACTGCGCTGCTCCGTCTGCACCTTCTTACATTTCCTTGAGAATTACCTTGGTGCCAAATTAAACAGTTCGTACTAACCTCATGGTTCCCCTGTGCCCTTGAACAAGACTGGCACAAAAGGCAGAGTAAGGAACTTAATGTTTCACATTTGGGTTCTTTGCTGTAATTAAAATTATTCTTGCACATGAAATCTAACCACTGGTCATGATTTCTGCTCTGTATCTGTAGGGAATAGAACCTGAGAATCATAGAATAGTTGGGGTTGGAAGGGACTTTTAAAGGTCATCTAGTCCAACCCCCTGCAATGAGCAGGGACATCTTCAACCAGATCGGGTTGCTCAGAGCCCCATCCAGCCTGGCCCTGAATGTTTCCAGGGATGGGGCATCTACCACCTCTCTGGGCAACCTGTTCCAGTGTTTTACCACCCTCATCATTAAAAACTACTTCCTTACATCTAGTGTAAATCTACCCTCTTTTAGTTTAAAAGCATTACCCCTTGTCCTATTGCAACAGGCCCTACTAAAAAGTCTGTCCCCATCTTTCTTATAAGCCCGCTTTAGGTACCAGAAGGCTGCAATAAGATCTCCCCAGAGCCTTCTCTTCTCCAGGCTGAACCACCCCAACTCTCTCAGCCTTTCCTCATGGGTTCCACCATCCTGGTCATTTTTTGTGGCCCTCCCCTGGCCCTACTCCACAGGCCTGCGTCTTTCCTGTGCTGAGGGCTCCAGAGCCAGATGGAGTACTCCAGGTGGAGTCTCACCAGAGTGGAGGGGCAG
Organism: Falco punctatus; assembly: GCF_963210335.1. Taxonomy (NCBI): domain Eukaryota; kingdom Metazoa; phylum Chordata; class Aves; order Falconiformes; family Falconidae; genus Falco; species Falco punctatus. The sequence goes on along the minus strand of NC_137584.1, from coordinate 68,522,381 downwards.
AATCACTTCCAGTCAACCTGCTGGATGCACTTCTTTTGAGGCAGCCCAGAATATGGTTGGCTTTCTCAACTGTGACCACACTGCGTCAGCTCATGTTCACCTTTTCATTCACAAGTACAGCCAGGTCGTTCTCCCCCGGGCTGCTCTCAATTCCTTCAACCCCCAGCCTATACTGCTATCATGGGTTGCCCCAACCCAGGTGCAGGTCCTTGTGCTTGGCCTTGTTCACACAGGCCCACTTTCTGAGCTTTTCCAGGTCCCTCTGGATGGCATCCCATCCCTAAGGCATGTCAACTGCACCACTCAGCTTGGTGCCATCTGCAAAATTGCTGAGGGTGCACTCAACCCCACTGTCTATGTCACTGATGAAAATATTAAACAATACAAAGCACCCTGTAAAAATCATAAAGCTTTCTCTCTCTCTCATTACCTTAGGTTAATTTTAGGCTTGCTTCCTTTACATAAAAGGCATTATGGTACTGTCATAACAGAAAAGAGTGCAATCTGTTTCCTATCGTCACCACTAGACAATTAACCTTAAAGCCATTTAAACCTAATTGGTGAATTTTGTTTGAACAGGTGCTTTCACACCACCATCATGGCACAGCACTTAAGGCTACTATAAAAATATCTTTTCATGGCACAACTCACTGCTTTCACATAATTGTTCTAGTTTTATACATGAAATTCAGCACTACCATGCTCTTGAGTTGTAAAAGAACACAATGGGCTCCAGGTTTTGCAATGGTTTCTCTATCCACTTGAAAAAATGTGTGCCAATGTTCCTGCCATGTACTATTTGCATGTACAAATAGTGAATGCACTAAGAAGTTGACAACAGAAATCCAGTAGAAGTATCTAATTCTCTATGCAAGACAGTAGATACATTTAGAAACAGATCAATTATTCTTTTTGCATCTAATCTGAGGAGCACCACCACTTAACTCTCTAACAAATGGATAATAATAGGCAATCGCAGAAGATGAGGGAGGTTGGAACCGTTAGATGGTTGGAATGAGATAGCTGGCACCCACACTGGTACCTCTGTAACACTGCCAGTTTTAAAGGGATTGTGGGGGATTACGCTCTTACATTAAGACCTTTGGCTAAACATCTTGAAAAGCTGAGGTAAATCGAAGCATTCATGGCAAACTATAGAATGCTTGTGCCAACTGAAAATCACCTTACTCTTTGAGACCTACTGAAATCAGAGACTTCAGCATGAAACGGCCTATTAAGGGAGGCAGCTAGCCCTGCCAGTCATTCTACCTGCATGGACTCAACATTATTCAAGTTTTTTATATGCATTAGTATTCATGACATCAAAGCCTAAATATAACTTAACGCTGACTAGGTTACCACACTGCAGTTCTTAACACAGAGAAAGAAATAGCCTTTAACTTTAGCCATCCAAGAATTAAAAATACTATTTAAAAATACTTGTATCACTTTAAAAAGAATTTTAGAATAGTCTATTCACAAAGTTAATTTTAGTTCACAGCTGCAACCACCACAAAATGCTAAAATGATCATATTTAATATCTGATTACATTTTTTTTTATTTATTACTACAGTTCTATCTGATTAAAGAACTTTAAACAACTGTCAAAATTATGGTTGATTAAGTGTAAATTAACATGGTCTTCTTGTCACCAACATGCAAATTCCTCATCCAGAGAGGACAAAAAGCTAAACACCTTCCCTGGATGCCTTTACCAACAAATCCACCCTTTTCTGACAAGCCATGACACAAAGGATGGACGGTTGAGTCAGCTGAAACCTGTGAAGGCCCTTTCAGACTGATATTCTATCCAGCCCCAGACCTAGTGATTCACTTCTGATCCTTCTGTTTTCTGAAACCCTAATTTACATTTGAATAAATGAGTTTCTCTCCTCTGCTTCTTACTAGTATCAGTTCTTCGTTAAAAAAGAAGATGATATCTCTGCCTACAAACTCTGCCTTTTTTCTACTCTTCAGCCACAATAGCTATACCATTATCACAACACTTCCCCTCTCCCAGGACACTCCAGTCCTTCAGCCATGATACAGAGATGACCAAATTTCAATCTGCCTGTATCCAGCATCCCAACATCCCCAAACTGATTCTGTAGGTATCATGCCAAAGAGGCCTCTCTCACTGCCTGAAATTCATTACATTGATGTGTGTCTCTCCTCCCACCAACATCAGGCCCCAGAACTGTATTTCTAGAGACCTGGATGCTGCTTCTGCTAAAGTAATGAACTTGCACACCAAGCTAACAAAGCCTTTAAAAACGTATTTCATTTCCAGTGTATGCATATACATGTGGCATTCCTCTGCACTGACTGATTTTTAAAAGCCAGGTTTCTGACAGATGGAAGTTTTAAACAGCTACATTCTTATTTATGTGCAAAGATCCTCCATGGAGATAGATAGATTCATTTGTTCTCCTGAAAAAAAAAAGTCTTCTAAATAAGGAGTAGGAAAGCATTGCATACAGTCAACCTTTTTCAAGTTTAATTCATCTACTCATTATCTCAACAATCTTCTCCAGCTGTTGGCACAGAAAGGCATAACACTTTAGCTTCCTACCACTTCGTTTTCAAGATACATTGTATGAATATTACCTGTGCAACAAACTCCCTGCTGCATTTTGAAGGGTTTGGCCTGAATTCCCAAAAAAAAATCCCAAGTGATTTAAGGTGCCTTGACTTTATATTTCCAAAAGCAAGAAACTACAGGTTTATTAGGGGTCCTTAACAACACCCATCTGCTATTTCGTCATGTGTAGCAGAAGCCTGTCCGCATCTACTTCTTGTGTGGGTGTTCATCACTTTGAACATCTCTCCCTGGCTCTAGGTCAGGTACACAAAACCAGAGGATCTCATTTGTAAGTTGCTCTGTAATGTGGACTCAGAGACTTGTTCAGGCACAGGCAGTGGATTCAAAGCAGGACAGACAATACAACTGAAGGAGTCCTTATTTAAATCCTTATGTCACACAGCCAACACTCGCTTTAACCAAGCTCAACTGAGGTCATGTTAACTCATGCGGAGTTAGGAACTCGTATCTAAAAATAGTTACTATCAATGAATGATAGTAGATATCAACTGAGTCACAAAAACATGACAGTTTGCCTGGAGGTAAAGCTGAAATGTTAATGAGTTGTAAAAGTGCCTGTTGAGTGAGAAAAGTTATTACTTCACTTATTAGAACTTTTTTTGGCTTAAGTAAGTTTAGCAATAAAATTTCCTTTCACTTTTGTCATCTACCTTTCCATGAACTATCTCATCTCCTTTCAGGCTTCATCACTAAGCTTACTCTGAAGGCAATTTAAAAACTACTAGATCTCAGTTTTTCCAGCCATAGTTACTATGGTTACATATATGCCAATATACATCTGGATAAAAGGAGGAAAAACATCTGACTGTTTGCCTTTTAAAAACGAGAGCATTATGTTCCACAGCTAAAAGCATGACTGAAAATCATTTCACCTGCTCTGCTTCAAGTCAGTGGAAGCAGAGCTGAAATCCATGTCACCTTCTCTTCATCTCCCATGGACCACCAACCCAGGTGAAGATTGACAACCCTGCCTGCAAAAGCACCACTGCTACCTTTGCGTGAACCTTGATGCCCAGTGGGGCAGGGAGGATGCCTGCATTCACAGGTACATGGGAAGGATGTCGTGCCTCAGAGCGCTGCTCTGCACCCTCACACAGAGCACCTCAGCCATCATTCCCCTTTCTGCTCCCTGTCACACTTCCACTGCATGGTCTTCTGGTCTAAGGTGTATGCACTATGTGTCATCTCCAGTTCTGTTTTATTTTGCAAATAAAGGAGGGGTTGTTTCCTCTCCTTTGCTCCTTCACTACCTTTGGTAACTGAGATTTGACCTTATGGTTGTTGACTAAGACGTCCTTGAGTTTTCAGAAATACAGCCACGTCAAGCAAGTTATTGCTTAGTCCCAGGGTCACCAGTGAATAGTATTTTGTGCCAAAACCAGGCCAGTTGGGTCAGCCATAATTTGGAACAAGCAAGAAAAAAAAATATAAAGGGATTTTGTTTCTTTATAGCTGTTCTGGTTTAACCCCAGTAGGGAGTTAAGCCACACACAACCCTTGCTCACTCCTCCCCAGTGGGATGGGGGAGAGAATCAAAAAAGAAGAAGGTAGAAAACTTAAGAGTTGATAAAAAGACAATTTAATAAGAAATAGAAGGGGGGGAGGGGGAACACATGAGGGGTGCAGGGGTAAGGAGATGGAAGTGATACAAAACCACCCAATTGCTTACCACCAGCCAACCAATGCCCAGACAGTCCTTGAGCAACAGCAGCCCTGCCAAACTTGGCCTGGAGATTCTATTGCTGAGCACCATGTCATACGGTATGGAATATCCCTTTGGCCAGCTGGGTTCAGCTGTCCCAGCTGTGTCCCCTCCCACCTCTGTGTACACCCCGAGCCCCCTCACTGGTGCGGTGGGTGAGAGGCAGAAAAGGCCTTGGCTCTGTGTCAGCGCTGCTCAGCAAGAACAAATCCCAAATTATCAACACTGTTTCCAGCCCAAATCCAGAACATAGCACCATATGAGCTACTATGAAGAAAACTCTATCCCAGTCAAAACCAGAGCAGCATTTTGCCACTTTCATGTTCCCAAATATCAGAGTAATTCAGATCATTAGTCATTATATGAAGTTTCATATTTTGTTAGTGTGGAGGAAAAGTAGTTACTTCTCAGTTACATCTACATTGCAAGATCAAATTCTGTAGCATTAGCACAAGGCATTGATCCTGGCACAAAGAGTTTAAATGCATGTGAATTGGGTTCAAAACTCCCAAGAGACAAGGTGATTCCTCCACTTGCCTTACAAAATTATAGAATATTTTTTCTTAAATGAGCATAGCTCTTACCAGAGGACAAACCAATTGTAAGTAGACTCTAACTTATGTGGTTTCAGAAAAAAAAAGAAAAAAAAAAAAACAAAAAACAACTTACAGTACTTTATCCATCAAAGTTATTGAAGCTGCTCCCTATTGCATACACAAGATGTAGTCCTGGACAAGCCTTACAGCAGAGAAGCTCCACAAATAAACTATTTCACCCCATGAGCCAGAACCCATGGCAAAGCATATCACAGAGCCTTATGAGTTGATCCATCCAGATTGAGGCAAGAAAAAAACCTCTTTACTAACAATTATAGTGACCAGGTAAATTATGAATATGCATGTGCTACCCCTTTCTTACCATCAACTGGAGTAAGGCATAAGAGGAACCAAATGTTGAAAATCCCTCTCCCTTGGGAAACCTCCACTCTACTTGTGTTTATGTTCTATTCCAGTGCCATGAAAATTAATATTAAAATTACACTGTATTAACACATTTTCACAAAGCCTGAACAAGAATGAGATAGTCATTACTGATATTAAGCTGCTGATATTTAAATAATTGCTTTCCTTCATCAGCCTTATTATCAAATGATCTTGTTACAGCTAAAGAATTACCTATAATCACTTGCACAGAGAGGATTTTAAGCCTGATCAGAAAAGAATCATTAAGCATTAATTAAAATACTGCATGTGCACTCTGTATTTGCCTTGACAGTTTACAGCAGCAGCCTGTTAAACCATTCCTGCTAACTGCAGAGATAAAGCAAGGTGTCTGTACTGAGTGTACAACTGGGAACTGGAAACATGACTTTAGTCCATTTATAAAGTTTTCTCATTAGGTTTCAATTCAGGAGCAATGCCACAATGGTGTTTAAAGGATATTCAATCACTCACAACAGAAAAGCTAGACTGACATTGCACAAATAGTGTTTGATTATTACCAATCTATCATGTCAGTTAGCAGGAGGAAAAGATACATTTCAATTGATTTCAAAAGATCGCCATGACAAATGCTTTCCAGGAGCTGGGTAGCAACAGATTTCAGATCCCGATTAATCTGGTATACACAAAACTGTATCCCTTAGCCTTTTTTAAGCACACAACACACTCTTCAACAGAAAATTTGAGCAGCTACATGACCAAACACTGAATTATTTTCTTTTGTCTTTTACTTGATTCTTGTATTTGTAGGCTCAAGTGACCAGCACATTAGTCTGTTCAGCTCTCCAAGAGGTAGTGGTTGCAGTATTCATTAAAAATGTGGACTTCTACTCATTTGTTATATTGTCACCGTAAGTAAGAAGTAAAACAGTGTCTTTGAGAAAATGACCCAAAACATCAGGGGACCGCCAAAGTCAGTTGTGTTACATAGGAGAAAGTAATACAATCAGTCAGGCTATAGGCCAAACATGGTGGAAAGGGAATGTTACCCACGGCAATGCATTGCACAGTCTGCTGCCTCCAGCTGCTCTGAGGGGTACCAGGTTCTGTAGAGGGGTGCCCCTCAATAAGCAGACCTGTTTGTCAAAGAAACATCTTCATTGAGTTATTTTTTACTTAGCGTGGACACTAGTAGTGAAACCTGGTGTGTACTGCTCTCCAGAAAAAACATGGAGGTTTTCACATGTCTTCTGTGTTCCCAGATTTGTTTGTCAAGTAAACTCAGAACAGCTATTGACCATCCAAACATGAAGGAAACACAGAGCAAAAACAGAGTGTTCACATCCCACACTCCCCAAACACAGAGTACTTATACAGGGGTTACCAGCATACATGATTCCTTACAAAGGGTCCCATTACAACAGGGAAAGCCACAGAAGTAGGCTAGATGTAGTTGTTACATTATCTGGTGATTAAGACAAAGAATTGTCCTTTCAGGAATTCCCTTTTCTTTCCATATGGGTAAGATAGCCAGACATTTTTCCAGGTGTTTCCCACTCAGGATGCCACAGAGACACAGAATCTTTTTTTTGTTTTAAAAAAGGTCTCTTAAAAATACATTTTCAACGGTAGAGAAGGGAGGGGACAAAGAAGAATTTCTTCTATGCAGGCTATTGCCTATCTGGTTAGAGCCATGTGATTGGGGAGATGGCTTAGAATGTTACTGTATGTTTTGGAAGACTAAGTGCAAGAACTCATAAAAAACACAAACTGCTTCATCATGCTGCTTTCACATTAACTCTGATGATCAGGGCAATCAACAGAAAGGGAAGTGTTACCCGTTTTGCTAATGTGACTAATGATTAACTAAGACTGTCTAGCACAGAGGGAAATATTCCAACAATTAATGGGGAAAATTTGAAATGTAATCTGCTGGCTTTTTGTTAGCTGCAAAATTTGAGAAAAGAATTGAGTTTAACCGTAATTGATGTGGGTTGATAAAGTAAAAAGACAGGAAAATTAATCCTATGGTTCAAAGTCTTGTTCTCTGATGCATCAGCACAATCATAGAAAAACATGTTTTGCCTTTGTGCTGGGAAAATGAACCAGAATATGAACCAACACGGGGCAGCCTTTCACCAGAGTACGTAGAGACCTTTCTTGGTGCTTCTACTACATTTCCTCCTTCTGGTAACTGGCAAGAAGTGTAATACTATTGGATAACTCCCAGCAGAGTCTTCCATAACAAAGGCTTTGAGAAATTCCCTGAATTCTAGATAGGGTTCCTTAATTCTGTATTTTAAAGCAAAAAGGAAAGCAGGCAACCGGCTTCCTTACATACATACACATATTTTCTGCTTCCTCACTGAGATTACAACTATGGCTGAATGAAAGTCTGATTTCAGATTTTTCTTAATCAGTTTCTCAGTACAGACATCTATATTTCCAGCTGTAATGGCAACAAATTCCAGAAAAAAAAGCCATCCCCAGTTTGCCTCAGAGTGACACTGAGCTACAAGGATTAATCATGATTAGCTAACAGGTTGTTGAACACAGTTCCTCCTGGTGTAGTAAAGCTATAAAATCAGTCAGAAGCACAGCAGCCATTTACTCTTCAGAACAAATTTTGCACTTTGATAATCTTTTACTTATGTTTCAACAACTCTGCTCATGAAGTGAGGGACTGCTTAGTGAGAATAGAGGTAGCAGAAATTAAATTTGTCCTTGTAGTCATATCAACCACAGAAAGGCATGTCTCTCTGGTCGGGTCCTATGGGGTGTTCTGAGCGCACGTAAAAACAGAACTGCTGAACCAATTATTCCACACTTCTCATAAGAACGAAAAACAAATCTACTCTTGGGTCTGAAGTCTTGTGTGACAAGTTCCAGTCCATTTACTAAAACCCCTTGTCGTATGGAATTCATAACCACTCCAACGGCCTTAGTTAAGTGTGCCACTGGAATCTGTCACTCAGCATAACTTTTATCCAAAAATGGTGTTCCTGCATATTCACTTTGTGAATCATGGGCAGGCAGGGAAAGAGGGAGGGAGCTGGGATAGGGCAGCATGGCGTCTGAAGTGGGCTTCACTGTCTCACACCATTTGTTGAAAAATGCACTTTGAAGTTAATCACATTGCTTTCACCTCAGTAACCAATGCAGACCCTGAATGTTTAATTATGCTACTGGTTTTATACCTAATCAATCTTTTTCATTAAAATCCAGTGAAGCAGACAACTGAGATAATTACTGAAGAATCATCTTAATTAAAAATTTTAGCTTCTAATTAAGAGTCATTGTTTACCTCATCAGAAAGCCATTAGGATTCAGGACAAGGTTGCCCTGTTCATTATGTTTTCACCTTCTTTCTGTTTTTTTATAAAGCTTTGGGAAAAGGGAGTGATACAAGATTTTATGCTAGAAAAAGAATTTTTATAGTTGTCCCATGAAAAGGGAGAATATGCACAAGCCAGTGTCACCATTTGTCATAAGCTCCATAGCATATTTACATCCAGAGTAACTGCAGAATATCTTTGCATATAAATCAACACTGATTTGGTCCTTGAAGATAAAGCCATGTCTATACTCAAAATGCGCACAACCTCCTAAATGATTTCTTTATTGCTTCCCAGCTACAATGAAGATAATTTTGAAATTCCTCAACACTCCTATCATGCAATCAGAAACTTTTATCTGCTTTTCACTGTTGTTTTCACAAATGTCTGACACTGACTGAGTTCTAGTTCAACTTCTTCAACTTCAGGAAAGTACGATCAGACATTTCAACTAGGGAATTAGACCTGCATAGCAGTTAAATGATGTCACTGAAGATGTACATCTTCACCACACTCACACTCACCGCAAGGTATCAATACCAGCTATACAGATGCAATGATGGTTCAAATGACAGAATTAATGAGGGAAAATTATTATCCAGCCCTCATGCTTGCAGGTTTCCCTTCTATATATATTCCAAGGCAGAAGACAAAAACCAAAAACATCTCCATATGGAAGTTTTTTCCACCTTCTCCTCTGGCAAGCAAATTTGTAAAAATCGTGATGATGTCAGACTAAGACGCTGAGTTCAGACATTTGGAATGCAAAGCTAAACATGTATAGCTGAAATGGTTGCTAATAAGCACTGAGCATCTGCTATAGACAAAGCAAACTATCTTAGGATCAGCACCAGAATAAAACAAAACCTATTTTATAGAAACATCTTGTTCCATATGTTTATTTCTTTACTTTTAGTGGCATCCTGCAGGACATGGTATAAGGAGCGATACAAATCTTCAGTTACGCTTCTCAGCTGACCAATATTTCTGACACAAGGAGTTTACACTTTGGAAAACTACTGATGCACTCTTCCCCTGAGGAATTGAGAAGATAATATTAAGACTATGAAGAATTTCTTTTTCATGCAAGTTATGTGTAACCATTTAATAGGTAAGGGTAGAATTAATAACTGCCAGGGAATTCATGTAAAACTTTCAGGTACCAGCTGGGTGTTATTAATTTAAGTAACAATTGCTTTTATCAGTAGGAATGACATTTGCCAATAATAGAAGGTAACCAATTATGGTTCAGAAGAAAGTATCAGATTATAAATTCATTTTAAAGGACAGGGACAGAGAAAACAGAAGACATCTAAAAAAACCTACAAAGAAGAGTAAATAACAACAGCTCCCAGCTGGTTTCAAAGAAGTCAGTTGTTCTAGCTGGTGCCAGTACTTCTTAATCAGTCGGGCTTGCTCTAACCTTTTAATAAAGTCTGATTGCAGGAGGCTGGAACAGTTCCTGCTCCACTCAACAGGTAATTTGAGCATGCACAGCTGAATGGTGAGCAAACAGCTACAGTACAACAAAGTGGCACATCAAGACAGAGGCTTTGGGGGTCTGAAACGCTAGTAGGCATACGCCTGCCTGGGACGCTTGCAGGAAAGGCAAGATAAAAGGTTATGTTTACAGATCCAGCTGAGTGACCTTACTGAAGTTTCAGGTGACTTAATCCAAAATTTAGATCTTCAAGATGTTGTCAGATGCTGACTGTACCATTCCAAGTGCGCAAATATTTCTATTACACTGTAACAGAATTCGTCAAAATCTCTTGTCCAGTAAGAGTCTCAAGTCTTCCCGGGAGGCCACATCCTGTAAGTGTGTTCAGATATCAGAGATCAAGTTCAGATCCCCACTCTCTCTGACTTGGATGAGTAAGCACCATACCACAGCCATTAGGGAATTCAGACCCAACAAAACATTGCACATTTCTGGTCCCAAGTAAATATGGGATCTCATCGCTGGGATCTTGGATGTAGAGGAAGGAAACCCAAGAGCAAGAACAAATCAATTGTTTTAAGGACCAAAGACCACTAGCTTCTGAAACAGGTTCATGACTGCTCATGCAAATGGAAAAGCAAAGCATTTTTTTTTCTAGTCAAGGGTACTTACCTACCCATGGTAGAAAACAGAAAGTTTTTCAGAACCGTATATGAAGGAGCTTAGGTACCTCTTCACTCAACTTTTTTGATGCTCAGTTGCCAGCACTTGTGCCTCTGCATGCACTACAGCAGAGTCTGTCTGATTTTGCTACAGAAACTTTCTAGTCGCTAAGTTAACAAGACTAGTCCTTGTAAAGCTAAGCCCTACCCACTGTTACAGAGCTGGCTGCAAGTCACTTCTACTGGTCACTTTATGCTGTGCCCATATAAAGCCTTTATTGTAGTCACTAATGGAAAACATGCCAAACTAGTTACTTATTACAGCTGTAGGAAAGCTAATGACTTAAAACAGCCACAGTGCCTTGCCACTGACCTCCTATAAAACTTCAGGGCTACTATTTTAATTGGTGGAACTAAATCAATTTATCACTTAATTATGTGTCAATTTATTTAATGAAAAGTGATTTTTTATTTGCTTGCAATCCTACTGATCAGGGTTGCAGTGGCTAGGAATTCAGAGATTTAAACAAAAAACTCCTGTCTTTGCTGTACCCACCCACTTTAACAACTCCTTTAACAAAAGGAATTATCTGCTTACCCAAGACACCAAATTTCAGAGGTTCTGAAGTGCAACACAAGTGAAGAGCAGTTATAAGGAGTCATAAGGTAAATGTGAAGATTTTCTAGGCTGGGAAAATATATTTACAGTTAGGGTACATGAGCAAACATTCTCCATCTCGGTCTTATGCTATCTAAGAAACCCTGATACAAGCAACAGCAGAAAAAACTTATTTAAGCATTGGACTTACTTGGACATAAGTGGATACAGATCCTCACATCATCCGTGTAATCTAAACTTACAGAGGGATTTTATGGAATCTGAAAAGCATTTAACATTGTATCCACGAGGCACAGGAACTGAAAATGCCCATGCTTACTTTGTCTCTGGGACTGATCTGCTGGGTTGGTTGTAGATCCTTGTCTCTGGGACAGCCATGGCAGTGCCCACGGCACAAACAGGTAGTTTTCCATATAACAATATAAGGACTGGCAGAATAAGAATGACCAGGAACTGCTAACCCACAGCAGGCTCTGCTACTAAATGAAAAAAAAAAAAAACTCTCTTCAAAGGAAACCTAGTACAAGACAACCTGCTCTTGAGACCATTGCAAGAGCAGTGTTCACTTAGTTTGAGGAAGGGGAAGTAGAGAGAGGGCTCGGACTGCAGAGAGGGCTGTATTTATCTTTTCTGTGGAAAGTTGATGGGCTTTCCATTCAAGGGGCAATATCATCTGCCTGCAACCCTGAAGGCAGCCTGGGGATGGGCAAAGCTCATCAAAACCAGTCTGTGCGTGCCCACTCTTGTCTTCAAAGCTGGGTGGCTACAAAGCTATGAAACAGAGTAAGGAAAGAGATAATAAGGAGCTACAGCTAAACAAGCATCTTAATAGATCCAGGAAAGGTGCTACCAACCCTCAGAACTTCCAGAAAGGCATGAGTAAACTGTATCCTGGAAAAAGAATGAAAGAAGGGCCAAGCCAGCCTCTAGACCCAAGCACTGCATGAATGTGAATGACAACAGCAGGATAAAGGAGACATTTGTTACACATAGCAGGGGAATACAGTGTTAAAGAAAAACTGTCAGATATCTAGATTTCATTCTGCTTAGCACAACAGAAAAAAGAGGAAAAAAAACCCTAAAACATTTAGCAGTGGGACTGAAAGCTGCAAAAATCGCTAATCTTGGCAAAATACAGTGGAGTCCCCATAAGGACACACAGAGGAAATTGAGAAATTTAGTGACATGTTGCAGGGCATGGGATGTCTGCTAAGACAATGAAGAATTCAACCTATCACTGAGTGCAGTGTCAGCGGTGCATGCAGAGCAACACATCAGTAGCATTATGGCCAAAGTGGGAGAGCAGCTCCAGCATACAATATAATTAAGTGTAATTGGAAAGGTGGAGGAATCCTCAGAGTAGGTTAGCTTGATTGCTGCAAGTAATAAAAAAAGCAAACACATGCTGGACCAATCTGTATGTGCAAAGACCCTTGGGATCCACACACAGCTAAAACGGGGAAAATTGTACCGCAGCCACCCTCCCAGATGTAACTTACAAGGATTCCACAAGGATTGGTTTCAGTGCATAGGAACAGATACAGTCTACTCTCATCTGCCAGGGAAGCAGAGAGGTCATTACTTCCACTACTATGTTAGGAGGAAAGCACTTCTGTACATTAGAAGCACTTCATATCTTAGAAAAGGCAATGAGATTAGGAGAGGGGAAGTGATCTGATCTAATCCTCAAAGGAGAAAACTTGCAAGGATTTAAAGCACAAATCTCTGCAAAAGAACAGAACCACACTGAAGCTGTGGACTCCCTGTTAGTATTTACACAAAGATTAAGAGAAATGTCAGCACTTCCATGAGGTCTGGGGGATAGAAGAGAGCAACTGGTAGTGAAGGAGATGGACAAGAGCATCCAAAATACAAAGGATGACAATCACACTCAAATAACTTGAATCAAAATCAAAAAAAAAAAAGGAGAGAAAATCCTGTAGCAGCTGTCTTCTCATGCAGCAAGATCATGGCATACAAAAGAGAAGGGACAGATGTTCACTTACACCTATGATCTGCCAATAGAAATGGGGAAATGGGAAGGGAAGCACAGTGTGTAGATACCATTGATTTATTTTTAATACAGCCAGCAAGACCTGGATGTCAGGCACACAGCATGGCCATCAGAGAGGTCTGGATTTAAAAAAATTCAGGCACTGCATGTGGGATTTGAACGAGTCCAAAACTGGTTTAAAGAAAAAAAAAATTACAAAACCGAAAAAAAAACCAACCAGTGATTCCAGAGAATATTTCCTCTAGACGTTCAGGAGAAAGTCTGTAAGGGACACTAAAATGTGGCACTGTACAAAAGAAAACAAGTGCACAGGACCTTTCCAGAAAGGCTTCACAAGTAATGTAAATTCTCCTGGACTGTTTTATTTATGTAAAGTATCAGAAAAAACAGTAAGGAAACAATGACAGTTCATGATGCATCTAGTAGAGGCTTGGCAGAAATTGGTGCCTGATTTATAGGAACATAGGCAAAACCACTACCTGCTGATACTTGATTATTACAGTCATTTAGTCAAAGTAACTCAACTTAGAAACACATTATACAGCACTGCAATGAGTCAGACCACAGTAATATTCACCAGACATAGTATTTACAGAAAACCAATTTGGAATAATTGCTTGCAATACATACCCAAGGAATTCCAAAAATTTGCAAAGGACAGTATTTCACACACAGAACAAGCAGTTTGTATTAGCTGCAGTCCAGTGGAATGGCTGAAAACACATATTTGAGTAACTGAGTAGACATTACTCAAAACAAATGAAGAGGGATTGGAATCCGTACTTCAGTTTAGTACACTACCCAAACCAACTTGTGGAGTTTTATCAGCACTGATGCTAAAAGTACAAGAAGCACCCTATCTAAGAAAAGGTGTAACACCCAGAGGTGCAAATCACTGTGTACAACAGAGCATGGTGGCCAAAAGATAATGGAAATTTCACAATGAAATGTCAGGCTGCTAAAACTTTTGACAAGAAACATCAGTGTCATTATATCACATCCAGGCAATAAGGTGCAGTAATGGGAGGATAAGACTATTTCAGGTTCTTCTATAGTATAGATTATTGTGGGTTTTATATATATATATATATATACACACTATCACATAGAATACAATCTCACCTGCAGTAAATAGAAGTTCTTAGTCAGATACACCCCACAAAGAATCTACCACATCCACTGACCTGGCTGATCAGTGAGCAGTTGTCACTCTGGCTAACGCATCTGTACCATTTCCTCAGGTTACATATTTCCCACTAGCAGCTGATGGTCTTCTGTTATCTGACCAGATCTGCTTTGCAAAGCCTGCTGATATCCCCAGGCAAATGCTGTACTTTCACATATACCTATGGGATTAATAGAAAATTAAATGTAAAATAACACAGAAGTGACTATTAAGAGTGTTAAGTACATTAAGATTCAAACATTTGGTAGTTAGAGAATACCACAACAATGTTAATTCATGAATGCCTCATTCTGTCCCAGAAAAATTTAACTGTTTATTTTATTCCACACAAAAGTGGCAAAAGCACGGATGCAGAAAGGGATTGGACCCAGAGGTGCTGTATAAACCATCCAGTTGCAAGGCATGTCCCGCTCTCAAGGGTTTAGAGTTTAAAGTTACCAAACAAACAAGAACAGAATGTAAAACAAATAACAAGAAGAAAGTTACTTGGGGTCATGCACCATGTCCATACTCAAACTGGGACCAACACCAGTCCTCCTGAACCCCAGTTCAGAGTTCATTCTTTAGATGTTGCATCATAAGAAAAGTCAACCATCGACCAATAACTTGGGCACACCGTAGGATGGGGTGAAGCCATCAATGTGATTCCAAGTTTGACTGCAAGAATACCAGTGTATTCATAGGCAACGAGCCCTCCCTCCCAAGGTCACAAGTCTTGCAGGCTCAGTGGTAAAGTAAACCAGAGCTGCTGGTAGTAAACAGGCCTTGGGCTCATAGCTATATAACAAACATCCAAATGTTATTCAAATCTTTGAAATAATGAGGATTTAGGGGGGTTTAATATCTAAATAATCCAAAGAAGCAGACTAGAGGATGATGCTTCTCCCCAGACAGTTATAAGCAATGACGTATTTCCAGTAATACCCTAACGGCAGCCTGAATATGTAATAGATTAAAAGTACACTGAAAGAGATGATTAACAGACAGTCCATTATGGGCTCCCTAAAGTAACATTTTCTGAAATATTAATATTTAATTATGGAGATGGCAGCAGGCTGCAGGGTTTCCCTTCTTTCTTTTCCATGTGTTCTCCTTATCTGTCACTAAAATATTAGAGATAATGAGAAATCATGTACCTGTGTAAACTCTAATAGCAGTAATATAGCAAAGCAGAACAGAAAAAGAGAAAAAAATAGGCCTCAAGCTGTTCATAGGGTCTCTGGTAATTGGAAGAGTCAATGGCTATATGATTCAAGAAAATACCTTCCCTGGAGAAGGAGACTGATTGTCCCACATTTATACAGCAGCTAACCAACACTAAGCAGGCTTTCCTTTGCATATTATTGGTGCCAGCCCAATGAGGCAGAAAATTGCATCGTGTCATTTAATTTCCCAATCTTTGTTTTCATTGTATTAATCTTTTGGCTTTGCTTCACTTTATAATTTGAAGGCTCAGCAAGAAGCAAACCAAATGGAAATTCAGCTTACTTTCATGTCTAACTGAATGTTTGTTGCAGTTTCAGAAAGTTTAATTCTGCCTAATCTCACCCATGAATAATAATCATCTGGTTTTGTATGCAGACATATTAGTGGTTATTAAAGACCTGCCTTAAAAGTTCTTGGGATTGTGCCCAAAAGTCAGTCACCAAAACATGATTAACAATTAGGTTACAGGAAGAGAGCAGATATGTTTTTTAAGCAGAACTGTGTGCCCTGTTGTTACAGAAGAAAGTAAAGAAGTTGGCAAAATTCCTGAACTTGACTAATGATTTTAAAGTTTACAATTCCCAAACCGGAAATTTATGAGGATGCTGAGACAGAGTGGTTATCTTGGAAAAAGCACAGAGGAAAAATATGGAGGTTTCACTTAAATAGATGGAAGGGGAGTGAAAAAAAAATAAAACAAAACCCACTGATTCTCTCCTTGTGCTTAGTTAGTTGGCTCACCAAGGGCTGTGCCGTGCTGGGTTCTGCTTAGGCAGCAGGGACCTACCGAGATCTTCTGTTCAGAAGCAGGAGTAGATTAGCAGGATCATCTCACAGAGAAATGTCTTGCCTCCACCTCATCCACCGTGCCAGGGAAAAGTGAGGAACAGATCCCAAGTCCAGGCCTCCAGTTGACTCTTCACCCCAGAAGCATGCTGAGTCCTTATAGAAGGTCTGAAGGCTCACTCAACTGCTCCTGGGTGCCTTAGGTGCATTACTCTTGTTTTCATTTATTGAACTATCATGAAGACACACTGCAAATTTATACAACACATCTAATATGTATTTCATGCTGTGGTTATATGATTCCCAGTTCATCCAAATAGGATTCATGAGCCATATCTGATGAATAAAGCTATTTTTAAAATGAGATGTCTTTTTCATGATTCTGGCTCTGTTTTGTCAAAAAAAGGGATTTTTTCTTTCAACCAGAATCTCTTGTAACCATGATGAAGAGCTTAAATCTTCTCCTGCTCAGATCTCTGAGGACACATCTTACTCATAACAGTTTAGGGTTTTGCCTGTTATCTTCTAATGGTGGGAAGTTTCCACGGTTACATGCACCTTAGTCACATGAACATAAAGCAAATATTGCTGTCACTGTGTCAAGACCAAAAGGATGAAGACTTTAGTGGCTTTGCATGGCAAGATTTGGGGGGGGGGGGGGGGGGGGGGGGAGGTGTTACAGAGGTGGCTTCTGTGAGAAGATGCCATAAGCTTGCCCCGTGTCTAATGGAGCCACTGCCAGTTGGCTCCAAGATGGACCCACTACTGGCCACAGCTGAGCCCATCAGTGACAGAGATAGCACCTCTTTGGTAACATATTTAAGAAGGGGGAGGGGGGAATCTGTGCAAAAAAACTGCAGAGGAAGAGAAGAGTGAAAATATGATAGAGAAACAACCCTGCAGGCACTGAGGTCAGTTAAGAAAGAGGGGAAGAGAAGGTGCTCCACGCGCCACAGCAGAGATTCCCCTGCAGCCCGTGGTGAAGATCATGGTGAGGCAGGTTGTCCCCCCGCAGCCCACAGAGATTAGTCACGGAGCAGATATCCACCTGCAGTCCATGCAGGAGCGCACACCAGAGAAGGTGGATGCCTGAAGGAGGCTGTGACCCTGCGGGTAGCCCACGCTGAAGCAGATTTTCTGGCAGGACTTGTGGATCCACGGAGAGAGGAGCCCACACTGAAACGGGCTTGCTGGCAGGACTTGTGACCCTACAGGGGATCCACGCTGGAGCAGTCTGTTCCTGAAGGACTGCACACTGTGGAAGCACTGTGGAAGGAACCCACACTAGACTTGATACAGAAGAGCTGTAGCCTGTGGGAAGGACTTACATTGGAGGAATTCATGGAAATCTGTTTCCTGTGGGAGGGACCCCACACTAGAGCAGGGGAAGAGTGTGAGGAGGGAGGAGCAGCAGAAACAACATGTGAGGAACTAACCACAGCCCCCCCTTCCCCATTCCCTACACCGCTTGTGGGGAGGAGGTGGAGAAATTGGGGATTATGTTAAGACCAGGAGGAAGGGAAGGGTGGGGGGAAGGTGTTTTGTCTGATTTGAATGGTAACAACTTAAATTTTCCCCAAATCGAGTCTGTTTTGCCTGTGACAGTAATTGGTGAGTGATACCCCTGTCCTTATCTTCACCCACAAGCTTTTGTTATATTTTCTCTCTCCTGTCTGGTTGAGGAGCGGAGTGATGGAGCAGCTTTGGTGGGCACCTGGCATTCAGCCAGGGTCAAACCACCACAAAGACCTAAACAAAATGAAGCTTGTGTTTGAAAATAAGAGAGGGTATCCTTTAAACATTCATGACCTGGGAGAAAAAGGAAGAGCACCATCAGCTAGACCCTGCACCTCAGTTCAGTCCTCTACCTCTTAGTAAGAGACAAAACCTCTGACCTGCTGCTAACTGACAGCAAATGGAAGGACCCAAAAGAAACCACTATCTGGCACAAGACTAATGAGAGCAATGTTTCATTACAGAAGTTTAGTCAATGTATTTCATCCCTGTCAGTGTGAGCAGCTCTACCCAGTCACTTTCCTCTGTTCCCCAAAAAAAGCTGTCCTTGTGGAACACTTCAGGAAGCTGCTTGTAATTAAAAGACCCCAGACTTGCTCTGCTGTTGTCACTTGCTCTACTTGTGTCCCCTCAATGCATGCATCACATAGGGGTGCAATTGCTTCTTGTTACTGGAGCCTGTTGCAGGTTTCTACAATTAAACATGTGTCAAAGTACTTGTTTATCATCGGGAAGTAGATAAAATGTTTTAATGCCTCTTGTGAGATGCTCATCATTCACAGAATTGTGTTTTGAAGTTTAAAATCAGATTCTCGAGCTTCAGTTTTTGGAATAGACTTTTTGAAAAGTTTAGGAAAACTTTGTTAGAGCCACAAGTGCTCCAAACGCACCAGAAGTTATTGGACTGGAGCATAATATATGTCAGGAAATCCCGTATCTATAGTATTCTAGATGCATAATCAGATAATCATAATGTTCCCTGTAGCTCCTGAATTTCACAGAAAAGGATGAGCAGCAACTTGGAGCTCCATTAGTCTTACTGAAATCCTAGAAATAACATACTCTTTCATCTGAGTTAATCTAGCCTCAAGCAAATTCAGAGCATACAGGGCTGCTTCAGTTTGCACATTGAAACAATCATTCTTCTCCCATTGTAGACTCCCTGTGAGATCATTTAAAACAGACCAGAGGTACCCAAAATGGTTTCACAGACCTCAAAACTCCTTGACATAAATACAAATACTCCACAAATTAAATTCAATGACATTTTTGAGTTCATTAGCACCAAGAATTGGACTTAATTCCATATATCTAGAATACAATAAGTTCCAGTAACAAAAGGAATTGAAATTTTTTACATTCTGACTTAAATTCTCAAGAAACCCAACCTGCTTCACCAAATTATAATTCAGGCAATAGATGGACAATTGTCAAATACTATGATATATTATAGATTTAAAGGGTCTTCTTACATAAAGTTTGATGTGTCTCGGAAAGTTAATTACTAGTATTTTGTGCAAACTGTCATGCAGTTTTCATAGCCAGGATCTGTAATGAATATATTGCTGATATTTAGTTGCAGAACTGAGAGCAGAGGAAACACATATCAAGACAACTAAATTATAAATCATATTTAAAAGCCCTGAAGTTGATGATTTATGGGGGTTTTTTTCCTACACTTGGTATCACTTTTTAGTGGACTTTACGCTTTCTGTAAGAAGGTATTTCTGTTTAACTTTTTTTTTTCCAAACATTTGCTTTTACCTTGTTATCATGATTTCATGCAGAAAGTGAACTTTTTCTTTTGGAAATCCTGGGTGCAGAAGCAGCATGGGTATTTTGGGGCTGCATTACTGGAGGAGGAGAAATAATGCACACCTTCCCCTCTTCTCCCCACTTTACCTGACGAAACCCCAGAATGAATCTACCGATCTTCAAAGACCTCTCTCCTACCCTGCTCATGAAACACAAGGAAATTACTTCTTTTCAGTTCCTTCCTTTGTTCTACCCTGTTGAAAAACATGCCAGGAAGCAAATATCAGCCTTTTGCAGCACCCGAGAATGCCTTGTAGGTCTCCAGCTTGGGTACCATGTAAGGGCAAGGCAGATGGGCCCAAGTCTTGCCAGCAGCCAAGGAGAGCAGGCATAGGTCTGGGGCAGCAGCATAAGTATGTCTGAAGGATGAAAGAAGGATGTGGGATAACCCTGGTACAAAAGGTTTTCTGCTATGGCTCAGTCTGGATGTTAAGGAGAAAAGCACAAAAAATGAAGTGCTAGCCTTCCCCAGAAGTCTTTCCCAAAGACTTCCCTTGACAGTTAATTTATATCTTCACGAAGATCTGTTCGTGTGTAGACACATTCATCAGTAGCTTAAGGCAACCATGAACACACAACTATAACCAGAATAATAATGAAATAAACCAAATTATAACATTAAGAAGGTTGTGGACATCTTCAGTAAAAGAATAAAAGGACTGTGCAAAATGTTAACTAAACTAAACACACTCACAGACACTGACATGTTGTACAATAGATAAACTGCCATGAAAAATTACACATAGTGGTATAGTTTAATAAGCAGATTTATTAAAAAAAAAAAACTAAAAAGAAAGTAGCTGGCAAAAAACTTCATAAGAAATATTATTAACATTATAATTATGTAGGAATTTTTATTTTCCATTATTATCCAGATTGCATTAAGTGAAATAATGAAAGCAGATTTGGTCAGCCTAGTCTCCTAATCTAAACAGATTAGTAAAGACTTGTTTGATATCAGAGTTAAGGCATGCCATCTTTATTCTTTTAACTCAAACTCCCTGGAACTTTAGCAAATCATTTAATAGCTATTAAAGTCCTAAACAGTTAACAGATGGTCTTCTTACTGCACCACAAGTCACAGAACATTGCTAAGAAAAAACTACCACAAAAAATATAAAAGGGGTGGGGGGGGGTGGGGGGGGAGGGGAGGGGTGGTAGCGGGGGTAAGGCAGAACTAAACCATAAACTACTACAAGGTTCCAAAGCAAGAAAAGAGTGCAGGCATCACCGTTTTTTTAGGTCCCCATAATAGCAGAATTATTGACAGGTAAAGTCCTGTTCACCTCGGACAATGGACAATAAGCAAGCATTCACACTGGCAGAGAAAGTTCAGAAGAAATTATGTTAGGAAACTATTTATAAAAAAATTTATGGTAGCTGGTTTTAGTTCTTTCAGTTGGCAGTTTAAATTTGGTCTTTGTGACTCACTGACAGTATGCTTTAGCATACATCAACATATACTTGTTGCTTGCCTATCTGGAGATAAAGGCTTAAAAGATCCAATGTTAAAGAAACAATTCACGGTTTGAGAAAGCAGCTTTCAAAATATTTGCAATGGAAATTACAGCACTGTTTCCACAGTTTGTATCTAATTGCTTTTCCAAAACCAAAACTCTCATACTTTCCACATCTATCTTCTGGATGGACTATAATTTTCTTTTACAATTAAAAACAAAGAGAACAAAAAGGGAAAGACTATGAGAGTTTTAATTTCTTGAAGGGGGAGTGTACCTTCTGTGTGAGCCAGAAGAAACAGATGTTACAGCTAACAGCAATGAAAATAGTATTTTATGATTTCCTGTGTTTTCAGAGCTTTGTATGGGGACAGCAGGGACAGTAGGCTCCTTCATTTGTTTTTAAATTTCCACAGACTACAGAATATTTTTGTACTTTCCCACCACTATAACACTCCGCTTTAAATAGTTTAGTATAGTAAAAACCCTTCAAGCTTTAAAATATTGAAGAAACTTGAACAGTTTTAGATTGCTCTAATGCTGTGCCCTTGTGACTTCTGTAGCCTTGTAGTGTCAACAGAAATGATCTTTTGATTTTTCTGGACTTTCACTCAGACCCTAAAAGTCTAGTTTCAGTTCTGACTAATTGGCTCAGATGAAAGGCAATGTTGCTAACTGTTGCCCGAAGTGTTGAACCCATATGCCCTTCCATGAGGTCTAGATATTAGTGCAGAAACTCTGCACCCCCTGAGGCTCCAGCCTCTGACACCGCTTTTTCGGAAGACTGTCACATTCCACAGCACTGGCAAGCACTAAATAAGGGATTTCTGATGGGATTGAGGAGAGATACTGAAATTATGGCTACAGGCAAGTGTTATTTTATTACTCCATAAATACCTGAATTTTGGAGCCTCAGTCTGGAGCCGATATCATCCCAGAGATTCTGTCCTCACTTGTCCATCACAGCTTGTAGGCAATGGCTGCTGTATTTTTGCTGGTGAGCACTGCAGCCCTACCGTGTCCCACGACCATCCTGGGACTTCCAGCTTCTTAGTTCTGCTCTATTTGAGAACAACACATCTCCTAAAATGTGAGAAAAGGCCAACAAAAACGACAAAAGAAAAGTTCTGCTAATAAGCATTGTAGTCTCTATTTCACACAAGGGGAAATTAGGGCACAGAGATTTGTTTGCCTGAAATTGCAGAAGTCTATGCCACAAACCAAAACTGGAACCAGGCTCCATGCTTTGACTGTAACCAACCTATCCTCAGGTATTACCCACATACTGCAGGGTGCCTTCAGTCACTAATCAAATTACCACTAATACCAGAGAAAACATAAGGAGCAGCTATGGCATCACATGAAAATCCTCAATTCAACACCATCATGGTGGTTCTCACCTTCTCTAGAAGATAAGTGTTGCCCTGGGGTGGTGTCGGAAGTGTAGATGCTAAGATAACACACTTATCCCAACATGGGAGAACCTGTGAGGGGAGAATGAGGTGGGCACTTTCAGGGATAGGGAGGGAGTGTGTTGGTAGGAACAAGAGGCAGCATCTCCCAGACAGGGGGGAAAGGAGGAGCAAGAGGGGGGAACCAGTTGGAGCTATGAAGAGATTCGTGGAAGATGTGCAATTGGAAATGGTAATTTCTCAGCTAGAAAAATTTGGCAGCTAGGCTGACCTATAGGCCCACTCAACAGTTTATGCAACAAATTTTGACAACCGTTTGGAACAAACATTTTGAGTTTGCATTTAACGTTAAATTGGGAGAGACAGCAAATAATAAGAAACAATGCAGACAGATAAAGAAAGTCTTAGAGTAGATATTTTAAATACCAACAGAGCTAATAAATGCAAATAAAGTGCAGTGCAGATAAGCACAGAATTACAAGACTGAAAGCAGAGAATAAAAAGGAGGAACTATCTGCTTAGTGGCAATCAGCCGCACTGTAATGACCAAGAATGAGATCTGGGGAATTATTGTGAAAGAAATCCCTAAAGCTTTCAGCCCAGTGAGGAAATGAGTGAAATAAACAAGATGATAGGTTTTATTAAACCACCAGAGTATAATGTTCAGCTTCCACACCCTGCAAAGGGTAGGAGTGAAATGCACCAAAGCAAAAGGATTAAACCCAAAAAAGCAGCACTAACCTCCTAGAGTAAGATGGATTTTTGCGCTTGGCTTTTGTCTCGTATCTGAATCTTCTCGACTGCTCTGCTCTTTTGTGACTATAATGTCCTCTTCTATTATTTCTTTTCCTTTTATTATTTTTTTAATCTTTCGTATAAAACTTTATGAGAACTTAGCCAAGAAAGGACAACATCTCCTTCACAATCACTGTAATCTATTGTTCAGGTCAGGCAGATTTTTAAAGCATAAATCCAAATTCTGTGTTGGATGCCTGCCTGAATTACCAGATGACCTCAGACTTACGTGCAGGAACTACTTTAGAAGCGGTATTCCTGCAATGTAGCAATGTTCTGAAGGGGTGTGAGCAGACCCTGGGATGTGGCAAGGAGGAAGGAGGTTGGACAGAAGGAGAGAAGGACTTGTGCTGACAAAGGTCTGGTGTGGAAATAATACAAGAGCTATGTGCAAAGGAAACCCATCACTCCAGCAAGTTAGTTTACCCAGCCATCTCCCACTACAGGCCCTCCAGTACTGACTGGGAAGCTCCTAGAAACCACTGGCATCTTCTGGTGCAACATGATGCCCCTTCAGTCCCATCCCTCACCCTTACTGCTGACTCTAAGAATGTGGCAGAACAGAAGAACGGACGTAGTGTGGCAGACCGAATGTTCATTTAGCTCAGACCTGCTAAGGGGTTAAGCACAGAACAAACAGGTAGCAATATTTTCCCAGGACATTTTTGAGCCCCGAAATAAAACACTGTTGTTCAAACAGGATGCTTTGTTTCCATTTAGTTTGTCAGTTTGTCTTTTAAACTCACATTAAAAGCCCACACACAATCTTATGGCAAGAAATGTCATGTTTTCACACAAAATAAGCACATTATTCTAACTGAGACCTTTCTAGATAAGAGTAGAACAGGGGATAAAGTCTTCCTGCTATTTTTTTATGGCTCCATAACCTGCCTGAAGAACATTCAGCTTGTGGTCCACAACAGCTATAGGTTTTTACCACATAACTGGTTCCCAGCCCAGTTGGTTCTTACTTCTGGTTTTGGCAGCAGTAAACAGCTGCACTGAGCCTGGAGTCCTGCCTTTGCAATTATCCTTGTTGTGTTTAGACTGTTTCTGCATGTTGCCATTTAACCTGTCCTTCACATGGCTTCTCTTCTCTCCTCATTTCATCTCAACTTCAAACTTAATAGTGTATTTCTTATACTTCAAGTAGGATGTTAATGACAGCATTGACTCGTACCTGAGCAAGAACCGACCCCTGCAGATACTCTTCCATTCTGCCAGTGAAATATTTTCTAATGTGCTTTGCAGTAATTTCATCCAGTCCATAATTCCCAGCATGCTTTCAAGAATGTTGGAAAGACAGATTCAGAAGCCTCACAAACTCCAAGGATTTTTTTTCATTTTGTTTTTTTTCCAGTAGGTACCTGTATGCAGTTCATCTACTCCTGTATTTTCCTACAGCTGAATTCAAGTTGACTAGCAGCTTTTCCACCCATTTTGTCCTTCATGAAAAGATACTACCTGACCTTCTCCCAGAACCTCACCCACACTCCCTGAGCTTTCAGAGATAACTGCCTATGGCTCCAGGATCATTTCTGGCTCTAAACATCCTAGTGCTAAACTTCCTGCTGTCCAGCAGGAGCAGCAAATTCAAAAGCTTGAACTTCAGGTAACTGTTCTCCACCTTCCCAAACTTAATCAGGATGTACCTGAACCTGCAATGAAAATGAAAAAGCAAAAGGTTTTATGTACTCTGTTTCAACGACATTTTTGGTGCACAACTTTCCTGCCTTGTTGAGCAACAAACCAACCTTTTCCTTGGACATCGTCTCCTTCAGCAAGTATGGCTGAAGAATGATTTCTTGCTGCTCCTTACGCCTCCCGCTAGTCAAGTCAATTCTTTTCATGCAGAAGAGTAATAAGCAACTAAAATGACAGTGACACAGTGTTGATGAGATCAGGGTTCAAACTGCTGAGCTACAGGTGGAGCTCCCCCATTGCCTGGTGATGTATTAAAAATGCCTCCTCTGGTCTGTTCCTGAACAGCTGTTTTCAGATGGATTCCCGCATAATTGCACTTTCCAGGGCATATTGCTTTTCATTCTGTTCTAATCCTTCTATTTTGGTTACTCCAGTGTATGAAAGCCTAAATCAAACATTTTCAGGCTGTCACAAAGGTTAAAAAACCTATTTACCACAAAATTAGACTCCCACTTGCAGGAGATTCCAGGCTTCTCCAGACTCAGCAGGGCTCCAGCCTTTATTAGGACCTCTGAAAACAGCTGTGCTCCTAATCAGAAGCTCTCAAGGGTGGGTCTTTTTGTCTCAGCAAGGCTACTTTGAACTCCTCTGCTGGCATAATGGGGCCCAAGACCTGAGGAAAGTGCTGCCTGGGCATTTCTAGTGGGCACAAAGCCTCCATAAACAACTCTATCATTTTGCCTAGACATTCCCAACACAGTAGTACAGAGCTGCTTTCTTTGAGTCCTTATGTATTTAGAGGGAGCTCCCAAAAGGCAGAGAAATGCCATAGAACATTTTGCATCGCTATCAAACCACCCAAACATCTGCAAAATGTGCCTGGCTCAGGGTCAGCTGCAGCTCAGCAGCCCCAAGGGGAGCCAGCACATGTCAGAGTAAAGCCAGAGGTAGCGGGGGGAGTGAGTGCCAAGGGGGGCTAATCTTTAGCACCTCTCCAGCACAGCTCTGCCTTTGGGTCATTGACCTTGTGACTTTCTCCACACTGGGGAAAAAAATAAATAAATAAATAAATAAACCAAAACAAAAAAACAACAAACAACGAAAGAAGGTCATGGTGAGACATAAACATTTGAAAAGTGCACCTTTAATCGCTTGTCCTGGGCAGAATGAGCTGAACTCAGATGCAAAACTGCTTTTGCCAAACTGCATGAAAGCATCATAAGACCTCATTTTATCTCTGTTCTTTAGATTTATTGTAGTGGTGCCCTCTCATACTTCCACTCCAAAAAGCATTCCCATTATAAACCTCCTCCCTTTTTCAAAGATTTTAACTCATTTCCGTATGCGCATGATGCTGTAGCTTGGCATACAAACTCCTTAGTCCAGATGTGGTATTTTTTTCAAAGAGGCTAAAATGAGTTCTGCAGTTTTTGATTTACAGACACATAAAACCCAGAAGATTTACACTTTAAAGAGCTAGGAAGGGTATCTGAAAAACAGAAATGATTGAAACTGGGGGAAAAATGAACTATCCCAGATTTTAATCCTGGAATCATCTATTTGAAAGGCAAAATATTTTTCTCAGACCTCATCTGCTGGGCATCTACCTTTTTAAAATATAGCAAAGGCTAAATTGATTCCACCTGCAATAAAGGTGCTTGGGGGTAATATAGTAGGAACAGAGAATTTTGCCTGTAATATGCCTGTGGTATGAGGGAACAATTCTAGTATTTGTAGTTATGACTCAAGAAGTTACAAAGCATGACCAAAGGATCCAACATCATGTCACCAGACACAGATGACAGTAAAATGCTAGGAAAGCTGACATGGCATGCAAAAGGTAAGAACTTCCAAGAAGTAAAGAACATGGTGATTGATCCCTTAGAAATACAGCTGCTAACAAGCTGTCCACACACCTACACAGGGCAGTTTTCTGTGTGTGGTATGAGCCCTGTGTAGTGTTCCAGGTAGCCCAAATAAAGCCAAGTCAATTTTGCTGAGAAGTAAAACCTGCTACACACCCGTACCCAAGACACTCCAAAGGGGGCTGTAGGTGCCACAAAGCAAAGAAGGGTCCACCTCTGCTTTCCTGTATTATTGCCTGAGTCCACACCTAACTGTTTAAACGAACAGGCATAAAGTCTTAAAGGCTTAGTTTACTGCAAAAAGGAACAAGATGCAGGTGGTAAAGGATGTAAAAAGCGGTGTTCCTACGTTAGCGGTTGGAAATGTTTTGCATGATTTTATAACCTGCATGGTGCTTGCTGTATGCAGCAAATGAAACCGCTAGTGGCAGCATCTTTTATACCATCCTGCTGATAAGTTAGAGTGGGTGACACAGGAGACCTGCTGATCAGATGTTCAAGACCACTGGTCTCATTTACTGTCTCCCTTTTGAACAGCTAAGTATTCAACACTGCACTGTATCTCATGCCTCAGCTCACCAGAAGCTAGCAGAGCCTAAACTCCCCAGTGAGCTGAGTATGTATTTCATTTGCTAGTCAGTACCATCGCACCTCTGCTGCCGCAACCCAGTCTTGCTGCTGCTTTCTGTAAGCAATAACCCACGTACTCCTTGGTCCAGACAGACACGCTGTTTGGAGACTAAGCTAAACATTCAAAAAGTTGCATTAGCTCCTTGGGAGATGCATTGCTTGTCTTTCCAAGTAGAAAACCTAACTGACTAGTTTTTCTGCTGCTTCACAACAGAGGGAGCCCCTTTGTGTGTATTTAGTCTCCATGTACTTTCAAAGATATCCCAAGTGTTGAGATGCAAGGGGAAACAGGCTGTGTCACATCCAGCGTCACATCCTCTGAGACCCCTTAGCTTTGTTCTTTTTCTCTTTCACCATAATGCATGCATTGGAACAGTCTTTTAGCTATTTCAAGAGCCATGCCAATAATGTGGTATTTTACTCTGGCTGTGTGCTGTAATATTGCTACCATAGACTTTGCCTCACACTTGAAAGTGATCGTAATGAGACAATAGGAAGTTCACACTTAAATTAGGCAAGCTCAAAAGTCAGATCACTGAAGGTATTCCAGTAGCAAACCAAAATTCAGTAGCCACAGGGCCAAGACACTCTTTATGGCCTTATTAATTCTTTCTTGTAAATTGAGTAATAGAAGAGATAAAATAATGACTGTTTCATTATGGTCCTTTTTGATATATTGCCTGAAAAACCTGACATATTTTAAAAGGACATTGTAATTGAACATTTTAGATATCCCCTGGTATTATTTTTTTATATATACTAAAAAATATTTAGCTTATTGAGACATAAAAGTGCACAAGGAGGTGGAAAAATGGAAGTGACATCACAATTTTCTTTTTAAGGTCATTCATAAACCACTGTCTTGGTAGCTGCTGAAGGAGATACTTCAGTATGAACTTCAGAGCATTATGAATGAAACTTCCCCGATATGTAATGCAATGAGTAGGGCACATGGGAACAAGATATTAACAAAGGCACAGTTTTCTGATAATCCATGAAACCGGTAACTTACACTACATTTTAAAAATGCATTTGCTCTTATGTTCTGGTTACATTTTCTCTTTATATTTACATGTTAATGCCTTTCAGATGCAGTATTCTCCCTACCTGTCTCCTGCAGCTGTGAAGACTTCGTTGTTTCTCACTTGATGGTGAGTAAAATGATCCCCCAATATATGCTTCAATGGCAGGACATGAGATTTAAGTGGGGTTTGTTTAAGACAGTTCTAGAAAAGAAAGTGTCATGGTATCACAGTGCAAAAGAGTAGCCTTTGTTTTGCAGTTTCACTTTTCAAAAAATAAAACCCAAACTGCTTGAAAACAGTATCATTTAAAACTAAGTTAGGGAGCTCAGTGTTTTCTGCTGTGCTTGTTCCACTGGGCAAGCTCAGTTGTGAGCAGGGACTTTTCCTCCAGAGCAATGAATCCTGCAATAACATATGAGCATGGAGCATTTACTTTCCCTCATAAATTGTCACACTAGAAAGCATCAAAAAAATGTTTCTATATTCTCTTTAATCAAAATCAGTTCTATAAAAGCAGAATACAGGTTTAAAGAAGGCCTCAGATAATACATTACCCTGACACTATAAAGCACGGTGTGTATGAGGTATGCTACACTGACATTGCTACTGAGCTGGAGAGACCTGCAATGCAGTAAATGTTTGATAGGAAATGAAAGGCTAGGAAGGTTTTCATTTCCCTTACATGCAGTCAAAGCATTTCATATTTCAACATACTTATATAAACATGCCCTTGTATCAGGCTTTTAGGAAGAAAAAACAAGCACACTTTACTACCAAATGACTACTATCTGCAAGCGGTAATTCCAGCTAGCAGCCTGTAATTTGTTAGGGACAGATAACAGAATGCTGTTATACTGCACCTGGTTAATTCTAGCCCAGTTTATCTTGTGTGCATGTCTGCACAGCCCAGAGATATAAGCAGTAACAAATCTCATGGCATATGCGCACATGCTGTTGCCTTGTTCATCAGATTTTATTGTATTTTTTTAAGCCCAACATAAAATGTTCTTCCAAGGTTTGCTAACTACAAAGTGTACCTTTGAACTCCAGGACAACTGAAACTTTATAAGAACCTCAACTATCATTCAGCTGTGTTGAGAGGCAATGAAAGAGGGAGAGAGATTTTTCTAAACAAATGAGTTTTCATATTGGAAATAGTCTACTTTATGTTTTAATGCGTCATGGCAGAACATTAAAGTGTGCTGCGCAGGCTTTTAAAAGAGAGAATATTACCATTTGTGGTTAGTCACCATCCACAGCCCATTATTTGAAGGAAAATATTATCCACTAATGGCAGCACACAGGAAATTGCTCCCTTGATAGAAATGGTTTACAGCAAGTAGGAAACAACTTTGGAATGGAGATTTGCTAATAGCTTTACCTTGTCTTTGCAACTTTTTATATTCTTCTTTGCCTTTACTGCAAAGTTGACTCCTTAATAGGATAGAGCCTTTATCAGAGAATATTAGTTATTCATGTAGCTCCTGTGAGCAGCAGAAATAAATCATTGCAAGTTGAAAATGTTTCTCAAAAACTCTGAAATGCACTCCTTTTAAATTGCTCCATTACATACAACTATTTTATTTATTTCCAGCTTTATATTTCTCAGTTAATATCTTGTTCACCTGTCCTAGAGACAAGTTGTAATTTGTCTTATCAAAATCACCCAGCCCAGTCTAAGGTTAAATTTAATTGGGAAAGCAACTAGTAATGATATAGTTCATCTTTAGTATCTATGAGATAAGTGCAGTGTGCACAGACTTTCGGATTAGCAGGCAAATACTATACAGAATAACACAGATCTAACACTAAATCCGGATGCTGCATCTTCCATTCTACCAGCTTACATTGCAGAATGTCTTGCAAAACATTGCAAAAAAGTTTCAGTAAAACTGTTTTTCAGAGTAAGATTTAACCATGTGACTCTCTTACACACTACAGAATGTGCATTAATACCTTTTTTCCATATTGTCTTGCATCTGAGTGGCTTTTGAAGTATTAACCAAAAATGGTTAATGTGCTATCAAGTTACATTTTTTTCTCTGTTCTTGATCCATTTGAGTTTCTGTTCCATGTATGGCCAGAATCCAAATGTGGAGTTTTTTTCCAAGCCATCCACAGAACTCTGTTAAAAGGAGTGTTCCCCCTGACTTGTTTTGAACTGCTAGCACGCATCATGACCTTCATGACATGTTGATATTTGCAGAGACCAAAGCCTTTTCTGATTTCCACCCCCAATCCTTTCCCTCAGGAGTTTGGAAGGGCTGGAGAACAGCTCATTGGCAAAATTACCTGGTAGATGGTGACATTGCGAGTCTCTGTTTTCTGTCTGTCAGAGAGCAAGCAGTCAACGTAGAAAGGGGAGGTCAAAGGGAGATACCTACTTACCCATAAAACTCACAGGAGCTGATGTGGGAATCAGAGCAAGTAGCAAGCTTTTTGTCTTTCTGGGTGACCCGAGGAAAAAAGAAGGGTTGTTATTCACCCATTAAGATTAACAATATGTTTAATTCACACTCAGTTCGTAGTCATTTAGATCAGAACATCCAATAGTCTGGGCAGATACCTATTGCCCTCAGGAGCCTGAGGTGCCAGCTTACATTCCAGCTGAGTACCCTCTTGAGTATTCAGAAGAAAGGTCTGCAGATTCAAGCCTTACTAATATCAGACCATGACAGTGTACATGCTTATACAATTTGACACGTATTCTGCTAGCTCTCTGTATAGCTACTTTGTATGTTAGCCACCAGCACAGACAATAGCAGAGTTTGTCTCTTTTAGCTTGCAATAATGAAAAAACAAGCTAACTCACTTGAGCATCCATCCTGGTCAGGAGCACATGCAGGCACAGCTCTCCTCTCACATCTCAAGTCCATTTCTCCAGAAGGCAGTACCTGCAGTCAGCTCAAGGCTGAACCCAAATGGATCAGTTCTGCAGGGGGAAGAACAAGCTAATAACCCACCAGTGACAGGAGTGAGATCCTGAGCCCTTCCAATAAATTCTCCTCACCTAGTAGGAACAGGCTGTTAGCTGTCTGCATAAGTTATCCCCACAATCCATAAAATAAGATTCTACCTGTCCAGCCTTCCCTTCCTGAATATATTGTAACAGTAGGACATAACTCAGCTGCTGCAGATTAAAACTGTAATTCAGATGCCCAAGTACTTTATAGGTGAATTAAACTTGTGTTTGAATTCTGTCTATTAAGCATTTCAGCCAAAAGGGAATGAGAAAGTTGCATAATTTATTATTTAATTTTTTCAATAGACCTCACTATCGTACTCAAAAGCAAATAGTTTGCACAAGATGCATTATGTAGACAGGAGTTATAAAAAGGCTATGCCAAAAGGCTTTATGGTGATGCAGATGCAATAAGAAGACTGCTTTATAAGCATGCTTTCTGTGCAGTAGCCCATTTAAAGACTGGAGAATTCTTTGTTCATTATCACAAATGTGCACAAGATAAATTCAGGGTTTTTAATGACTGTGGAGAGCATGCCTCACTCAGGCTTCCAAATTTTGGTCCTACTCTTTCCTTACGTTTCTTCACAATATGAAATTTGCCTGTTTCCTACGTAAAGGTTAATTTCTTTAATATCCCTCACAAAAGATGAACCAAAACAATACATTGCTTTATGCTTTTCTTTGGAACATTAGCATTACCTGTCCTGTAAGTTCTCATTTTCTATTAGCTAGACTGCTTAGTAGCATCACATTGGGTTCCACCAGGGAACATACAATATAATAAAACCACCTCTTTTTTTTTTTTTTTTTTTTTTTTGAGATGGTGTTTAAAAATACTAAAATCACAAGACCCAGCTACTGTCACTACCCAAAACATAACAGCCATTTCAATCGTTAAAAGTCAGGTATTAAACATTAGTGTTACAACCCAGTAGCATTTCCACTACTGTTTGCGGTGGTACAGGCATCGTTCCCTGCTCAAGGTCTGATTACAGTCTGTCATACAGAACCATTATAGGTGCCAGCTCAATGCACCGTGCTAATAGAAAATCAAGTACACATTTGGCTTCACAGTGCCATGCAACAATAAAGCATTTTTCCTGTTTTTTGACCCAGACATTCTTAACTACAAAACGTTTCAATCTGTAACCCAAGACCCTGAGAAGGGCTCCTATTTCAGGGACAAAAGGCAGAAGTGGATAGCATCACAGCTGAATTATTAGGTTGCTTCAACACTTCGTCTGTCATCAGGCACATAACTTTACACATCAGACGTTGCCAGCAGGCTTGTAGGAGGCCAGCTTGCTCGATGTCTAGAGACAACAGCAATGACATGCCAGCTGTTTGAGAGAGAAAGGAAACCAGCAATCCTAACCTCGAGGGCCCAGTTCTGTACAGGGGCATTAGATGACTGGGAAGCAGCAGGGAACCAGATAGAAAATTCTGTAGACATACATTCAATCCAAGGACCCTGTGGGATACCAGGGGTTTGCAATAGAAGCCATCATCAGATGGGATAGGGAAAAGGCACAGACAACTGATTGAAGCAACATTTATGCCCAGATAACCCTCCAATTCTCAACTAATACTTAAAGGAGATGTCAAAGGACCAATACAGCTACCAATAACGATTATATCACTTTTCATCCCATAAGATCTTTAGATGCTTTTCAGACTGCACGGTTGCTCATCCAGTGACGAATTGCAACTGGCTACAGCAGCCATTTTGCAGCACTATACAATAGCTGTTATGAAGGAAATGAAGAATAAACTTCTTCTATTGATCCAGCAATGGGAACCTTCAATAGACAGAACGTAATTGCCTGAGCTAAAGTAGAGGAAGTTTGCAAAACGGCAGTAACTACAAGTATTGACAAAGCACAAACAAGATTAGCAAAGTTAGCCTTGAAGCAGCTGAAAAATCTCTGTGAAATTTACAGACGACACAGGGGCAATCAACAGCAAGCTTTAACATAAGGTCAGGTAGCAAGGAAGGAGGGAACCTCAGCTACGCCCAACTATCCCACTATCCTCCCCCACAAATATTGCATCCTTTCCAGCCAAAACCATCACTCCCTATGGCCTGGTCACAGGAATAAACACTGACTGTATATGCAAATATAATTAACTAGGTCTGAAAAAAAAGAGTGAGAAAGGAAGATAAAGAAGGAGTTTTTCTAAAACAGTCTCCTTCACACTGCCTGTGGGAAACTATGCTACTTACAGCCTTTTTGAGTGGCAGCCCTCCCTCATTCTCTGGCTCCAACAGAAGCCCTGGCTTTGCTTGCAGAACAACAATGCATCCCAGGAACATCCAGGACTGGCATTTAACAGCGTGTCTTTTGTTCCAAAACAAAGGATCCCGAAGTAGCTCCTAGAGACTCTCACTCTACAGCTTGAGGGCCCACGAAAAAATGAGCATGATATACTCAGCCATTTCTTGCTCAGGTTCCACAGTACACCTTTGTTGCCTCTAGTTATCGGCTCCTGCAGAGGACAGTTGCTTTCTTCTGGAATGAGGTTTCATGTTTTCCCACAAAATACGGCTGCTTCAGAGCACTAAGGAAAAGTGGGTCAACAAATCTCACCATCAACAAAAACAACATCATTTTCCACATTTCCGTTACCTATGCAAAACTACACTTTTCTGTATCAAAGACTGCCTGATGCATACAGCAAATGAGAGGAGCAAGCACAGGTCTGGAATTTACCTCTAAAACTAGTGATCTTATGACTCTGTCTTCTCTGAGAGCAACTCCCTTCTCCCTAGATCACCTTAGATCTTCCTGTCTTCACTGATGACTTCCTATCCTGTCATCAAACTACCCTTGGCACTCTATTTCCAGCAACGTGTTGAATTCTTGCATTAATTCAGACCTTAAACACAAGGACATGGGACTTGAAGGAGCTGATTGGTTTTGTTTTCATTTACTTTTAAGATTATCCAAAACATCTTCAGCCTCATTCATTCATTCATTCAAGTAAGGAATGTACCTTTTCACCTAACAATCATATATCTGCAGGAGAAACAAAGACCACACAACACCAGCTCCTAGTAGTTAAGACCACATTTTGATTTGAGCCCTAGGCATCTGAAGACAGCTTATTTGTTTGAATTTCAAAATCTTAAGAAACATGAAAAGAAATATAAAGTCATTCCAAATTACAAAACTTAGAAAACACATAAAAATCACTCCTTGGAAAGGTGCAACGGTTTACAGAACATTCAGGGATGGACAGTATTATGAATAGGAAAGTGCATACCATCTTCCACTGGTAAGGAGGAGAGGAGGATCTTAGTCACTGGAGTAATTTACAGCTTCTATCTAGCAAATCCCATCCTTTAAAAAAAAATCATATGGAAAAGTCCATTTTTAAGAGACTTGTTGGACTGCCTGCTGTAATGAATGTTACTGCTTGGAAGCTGGCATTTTCTACAGCTTGCAGCAAGTTAGATCAGCAGAGTCAATCAGGGGAAAAAAAAAAAAAGCTTTCATCTCCCGTTTCTCAGGAAACTGGCTGTGTCTCAGGTACATTTAATCTATATTTTATAGACTTTGTAATATTCTGCAAACATTCCACTAAATGTTAGTTGTCATGCTGTGGCATGATGCATTTAAATGACCTGATGACTTCATTGATTTAAACGGTCTTTGGATAAGACTCAGGCTTGTATCCTTGCCTAGTCTCATATTTGCCAAAATCCAATTAAAAAAACATTAAGTGCTGTGAGAAGGGGTTATCATTAAGAGATTATTTTAATTCAATACCATTTAAGCTTAAAGTAATAGCTAATAACAGCAGTCAATGCTTAATAGAATGTCTATAGTGCTTTGAAGATAGAAAGTGCTCTTTAGCATTTATACCAAAAAAAGAGAGATGATTTTGAATAAACAGTATCTCTTTTTAGGGGAGGGAGAAGGAATAAAGCAAGCTACTATGTGTCAGTCTGTAAATAAATAGCTTTTGTGCTACTTGAAAAAGCTTAGACAGCTAATAAGATTGACATCTGAACCAGAAGATTTCAAGTGCTTTGATGCTATTAGGTACTAATCTATTTCTTTGAACACTCATAAAAATGGCCATCTTCATCAGACAAGTAAAGTGGTAAAGATCAGATCTCAGCAAGACAGTTTTTCAAGAGCTTGCCAAATTACATAAAAGGGCACCCAATTAATTACGGCTTTCATTTAATTAACTTGGGTAAGCTACAAACTAGCTGTTCTAGTCTCATTCTTTCCTCATAATTATACTTGGAGTTACTGTGCTTCAGTGATCAGAGGTGGATGAATCTCACCGGTGAACAGTTCTCCATTGCAATAGTTAAAGTCATAAATATGTTGATTCATTTCCACCCTAGACAGTGGAGCTTGTTGGGAGCTCAGAAGGGCAGAGGCAAAGCAGCCTAAGCTATATCACCAGCGTGAAGCTGCAGCACCTAAACCAAAACTTATTTCAGCACATATTAACAAGAGTTTAATTTGTAAGATAGTAGATGATTTTTTCAAGAAAGCCTGAGACTGCTGCCTTAATCATTATTAAAGCAAATGTCCAGGACCCTTGCTTCAGTCCTCTGCCTTCAATACTGAGAGCAAGATTGAGCAGCAAGGCCAGAGTGTGCCCAACTGTATCCATAAGGAGAGATCACCTTGGTGAGCAATTCTCATTTGGGATGTGGGGCTTAGCATCTGTGGCTTTAGTGATGCTGGTACTGAAATCTCCCAGGACAAAAAGGGGATAACCCATTAACATCACCAAGAAATCACTAAGTGGTTCTGCTATGAACCTGTTACTGTTGTGTGGTCTCTAATTGAGTGTCAAATCTGTGATTGGCCCTAGTCTGACTTACTGTTGTCAAGTCACACTGTAAAGTCGTCTTCTCCGAGGCCCTTCTTTCGGCTTTGCTGTGGGGTAAGGACACAAATGCAGAATTGCCTGCCTGTCAGGGTCAGAGTTGCGTGGGTGTGAGGCTGAGACAGGACAAGGATGGCTCTTAACGTGCCCACACATTGTGAAGCAGTGGAAGTGCTCCACCTCTATTTGTGTCCTGAGTTGTTCTCTAGCAGCCCTACTAGGTTAAAAATCACAGGCTGAAGTTAATTCTGGTTAGCCTCAAATAGTTATCTTCTTCCAGACTCAGCTATGCCAGAAAAAAGGGCAACCATCACGACTGCTGGTCACCTTTCCCCTTTGTTGGAGGCTACTGTCCCTGCTAATCTCTAAGTGGATAAATCTGTCCAAGCATTCTCATCTTCTTTCAAGCCAAGCCATGTGAATTAGCCTGCCTAACACCACAGGTCTTTTTTTCCGGAAGTGAATAAGAATGAAAGCTTGCATGGAAGTCCCCATAGTCTGGCCACAACATGGGAAGTAACCTCTTCCACCAGCTCAACTAAAAAATATCCATGCACAGCCTGCATTGCTGGTTTCTTACATCACCAACTTTGTTTCAATCCTCCAGGTCTCAATCACATGATGCCACAAGACAGTTTGCACGAACAGGTTACCTGTTTCCTGATAATCTGGCTGGTTCTTCTCAAGTTTCACTGTGTTTCAGGAGTGCCATAGAAGGGTCAGTTAAAGAAGAGGAAGAAGAGTAGCATCAACAAGACAACACCTCTGTCAGAGTCTTCCTGAAGCCAGCATGAACAGGCCAAGACAGGACATCAGCAAACAGCCTCAGAGGTCAGATGCTGTTACAAAGCTCTCAGTTCTGCTGAGAAGAGTCTCTTGGGAGAAGTGTCTGCTTCTTGGGAAACAAATAAGGAAAGAGATCCCCTTTGGGAACTGGAAAGGAAGAGTTCCCCTGTTTTGTGCATTATTGCAGATCGCATCAATCGGCTACAGATTCCACTCTTCACTCCATGGGTACCTGGCCGTCTATGCTAAATGCTGTCTGAAGGTATGTTTGCTTTTAGGTGTGTATTTGCTCAGGGTGACCTTCAGCAAATAAGTGCTATGAAAAATCCTCTTACCTGTGTTAATAACAAATGTCTTTCTGGATCATGAAATGAATTCAGGACGAGTAAAATGACATTGAAATTGCACAGAAAATGATAGCAATGAATCAGGAGGAAGACAAACAGTATTTCTGCAATTACATGTGCTACACAGAAAACTCTCTGTCAACAACTGACCCCTTCAAGTTGTCATGCATAATATCTGATTGTATGATTCACCATCTATAGCACTGAAGGGAGACAGTTGTCAAGCATCATTTCTTTATTATTATCATTTTTCATAGATTCAAATGCTCTTTGAAGTGAACAGAGTTTAATAAATAGAAATAATTGGTCTGTTCCATCACTCTGCAAAGATTAATATAGTCGTGTCCTTGGCAAAACCTTCTCATGCAAAGTTAACATGGCTGTGGCGGTAAGGAAGATGTTCAGAGGACAATTCCAGATCTTGTAGGAATGTACAGCTGCATCTTCTGGGTGTCAAAACAGGACTACAAGATGAGGCCTTGTCACATTAAAGTTGAGTCTGTTTTAATATATCTCAGGAAAGGATATGAAATCAACTGAAATTGGCCATGTATTTAACAAAAATTACAAGAAAAAAAAATAGAGCAGGTTCCAGTTTTTCATTTGATACTGCCCTACTGTTATCAGTAATTGCCTCATAGGCCATATCCCCAACACCATCTTGAGCTGCAAAGTGAGGCTAAATAACATGCCCAGGCTTCTTTAGGAACTCTGTTGCGGGGGGGGGGAAGAAAAAGGAAAAAAAGAGTCAATCTGATCATCCAGATCCCAGACTAGCTTCCCAAGCATTGAATACCAGTGACAAATGGCATTCCTCAGGGGTCGGTACTAGGACCCGTGTTGTTTAACAACTTTGTCGCCAACATGGACAGTGAGATTGAGCGCACCCTCAGCAAGTTTGCTGATGACACCAAGCTGTGTGGTGCAATCGACACACTGGAGGGAAGGGATGCCATCCAGAGGGACCTTGATAGGCTTGAGACCTGGGCCCATGCAAACCTCATGAAGTTCAGCAAGGCCAAGTGCAAGGTCCTGTGCATGGGTCAAGGCAACCTCAAGAATGAATGCAGTCTGGACAGAGAATGGATTAATAACAGCCCTGATGAGAAGGACTTGGGGGTGTTGGTTGACAAGAAGCTCAACATGACCTGGCAGCGTGCGCTTGCAGGCCAGAAAAACAACCATATCCTGGGCTGCATCAAAAGAAGCATGGCCAGCAGGTTGAAGGAGGTGATTCTCCCCCCTCTGCTCTGCTCTGGTAAAATTTCACCTGGAGTCCTGCATTCAGCTCTTGGGCCTCCAACACAGAAAGGACATGGACCTGTTGGAGCAAGTCCAGAGCAGGACCACAAAGATGATCAGAGGACTGGAGCACCTATCCTGTGAAGAGGCTGAGAGAGTTGGGGTTGTTCAGCCTGAAGAGAAGGCTCCAGAAAGAATGTATAGCAGCCTGCCAGTACCTAAAGGGGGCCTACAAGAAAGTTGGAGAGGGACTTTTTACAAAGGCATGTAACCATCGGACAAGGGGTAATGGCTTTAAACTGGAAAAGGGTAGATTTAGATTAGATGTAAGGAAGAAATTCTTCACTATGAGAGTGATGAGGCACTGCAACACGTTGCCCAGAGAAGTGGATGCCCCATCCCTGGAAAAGTTCAAGGCCAGGCTGGCTGGAGTTTTGAGAAACCTGGTCTAGTGGAAGGTGTCCCTGACTATGGAAGGGGGGTTGGACTAGATGATCTTTAAGGTCCCTTCCAGCCCAAACCATTCTATGATTCTATGATCTTTCCTCTGCCAAGTATTTATCAGACCACTTCACAATTCATTGCCTTTCCAAATAGCTTTTCACTGAGGAACAGTGAGTTGCACAAGGGTTTATAGATTGGGCTAGAAAGGTCTTCAGAAGGTGAGCCAGGAATGATTTCAGATACAGAAAGCAAAATGCTGTCTTGAAAGAGGTCAGAGAAACAGGTCCACATCACTTCAGTGATGCTGCAAAACTGATATGCTGAACATTTAGCCATTAGAACTAAGGAGCCTCCATACCCCATTGCTGCCCATGCAGACTATTATTTAGGTGCCGTTTGGGAATTTTTCAGCTCTTTCATCTCTTACGACACCTTCTCTGAGCACTTCTACGGTCCCAGAGTAGACTCTGTTAAAAAAATAGAATTATGCCAGTTACAGATGTGCCTTTTCATAAATTATCAGCATAACCCTTTATGTAGACACCAACTGCATCATGATAGTATCATATATGGACATTATTTCTTTTCCTCCTTATCCAATTAGACAACCAGCTGTTCACAACAGGTCAGTTCACTGACCCTGTGAACAAGTATAGAAAATTCCTATGACCAAGATCCATAAAAACATTTCTTATGTCAGAAAGCCAAGGGAAAAGGAGGAGGCAGGTGAAAAGAGAGGCTAGGGGATAACAGCTGTTCAGACCTAGGGCTCTGCTGCAGGATGGGACTCAGCAAAATATCCAGCTGGATCCAAGGGTACACCAGCAACATTCATCCAAACATCACCTAGTGATGGCACCCTCTAGTGACACACCACACATGGCTTAGGAGTCACAGGCTGGCCACATGGAAGTCATTGGTACCTTCGTGGTGGTATTCACGGGTCTGTCCTGGATGAGAGGAGGGAAATTTGTTCCCCTACCTTTATCCCAACACAATGAGAGCAAAACAACTTTCACACTCATGAAATATTTTGTTTCACTTATCTGACAAAAAAGAACTCCAGAGCAAAACCTTCTCAAGTGGATTTTGACAAAAAGCCTACTTGTGGCTGAGCCACTAAGGATGACCATGTTCTTTCTGTCAGAAACTGTCAGCAGACCCCTGCTGGGCAGAGCATCGACTCCAGTGCCACAGGGTTTGGGGCCTGTAGGGAGGAAAAAGGTAGATTTTAAACAAGTGCCATCAATAATGTCTTACTGGGTAAAGTGCAAGAGGTTATTAGACCCAGGACCTTTCAACAAGACTTTCAGTTTTCTTCTCCTGAAATCCTGCAAACTAGTTTTTCAGATTCATGAATATTTTCTCCAGTCTGAACATATCAAATGTGACTGAGGGATAAACAGACACCTGGACACTTCACTTGAATACCTGTTTTCAAACAGCATATCCAGTGGTATTCAGAAGGCAGTGCCACATGAAATGCTCCTCTACATTTTTCTTCAAGCTCACTATAGTCTACCAGCATTTTTCAAAAACAAGACAGTGTGTCTGTAAAAAGACACAAACTAAAAAAAGCAGCCAGTTTAGGGACTTGAAGTCTACTTACTGCTGTGCTAGGGGAAGAAGACTGCAAGCAAAGGGTCTAGTACCAGCAGAATAAGGAGGAATAAATACACAGGTGCTTTTTTCATCCAGTGTTCTCACCTCAACCTGCTGCAGAGAGGGAGGGAAGGTGCCTGGCACAGGGGACGAGCAATTGTTTAGTTGTTCTGAAAAGAAACTGCACAGAAAAAAAGTTTAAAGTTCTCCTAGTTTTGGAGAACTTACTGACCTCTTTCACTGAGTTGATAAGGGCTTGGGGTGTGGGTTTTTTTTTCTTTCAGTCTCTGAGATGTCTGTCACTTTCCCAGCCTAAACTGAAGTGTCTGCCAGAAATCAGCTTCTAGTTCTTCCTTGACTTACTGTCATCATTAGAAGTTGGATTTTAAAACACAATTGAGAGAAAAGTGCTTCTATTTACAATCCCAAAATAATTTAATCTAATTTTTTCTTTACAGTGATCAGTTTTGAGCTCTTAAAAACAGGAGAATGCAACTTAACATAATGAAGTGTTTGGTTTCTACCTACCCTCAGCACACTTACCTGGATTGTGTTTGGATTTTTTGAAATAGCTTTTGAGACAGCTTGTCCTTGAAGGGTTAGAAAGGCATCAGACATACCCTGTGACTGTTGTGAAACTGGCTGAGAGGTGAAACCAGTAGAAACTGGGCTGCCAGCAAAGTGGGAAGGGGTTCACTGTCACCCCCAGAGATGGGTCCTCTGCCATGTACCCCCCAAGCACACATATGTTGAGAGCAGAGCCTCAGCGTTCTCCCAAGGGCATGGACTGGTTTTGCACAACTGATAGAAAAACATATAAGCATCTGTGAAAATAGCAAATGTAGAGAAGATGTTTACTGTGAGTATGCCTGGATATCAAATACTGAAGTTTTATGTTGTTATAAAATATTAAAAAAACAAACAAACAAACAAACAGAGAGATAAAAGACATTAACCTCTAAGTAAAACACCTCTTAAAACAATCTGCTAGAAGCTAGGGAGGTATTCATAGTTCATTTATTGATAAGAATATCTATTTGGAAAGCCTCAGTCACTATTAAGAGACATCATCATAGTTTGATGCTGTTTACTTCTGATCAGTCTTTTTAGAAAGAGTTTTGGGATTTTTGAATGTCCTTACACCATAATCCAGATCTTCCTCATATTTCTTGGCTTCTGTATCTCATGACTGGTTTTAGCAATTTATTCTGACAAAAAACCAAATACATTCATGCTAAGATGTTAAATACACACACACTCTTCCAAGGAATTTCAATCTTGTTTATCACAAATGCATCTTTCATTTCTGATTTTTCTATTCCTCAGCAGTAACCAGATGAGCCTTTGCTTGTTCATTTGCATCCAATCCTCTCTCTCTTTCAAAAAGCTCAAAAATATACTGCCAGCTAGGTGCACTGTACTTAATTATCACCTGACACTTCCTACACATTCGGAGCTATACAGATAATGCTTTTCCTTTACACCATTAGCAAGCAGTATGGTTGGGCAGCTCGCTCTTCTGATCCCCACCTGCCTATTCTACCTGGATCTCTAAGCACTTCTGCATTACAAGCTATCGTTATTTGCAATAATCAGCTGCACCTTACTTGCATAGACAGTATGTCTTGATGTGCAGCATCAAAGCAGCATTGCATTCTGTTGAGATCAGCAGTAGACTATGTTCAGTGCCAAAAGGCAAAGGAAGATTTCCCATATAAAGCATTAAGGTGGAGTGTGTTAAACTAAAATGGATAGTGAAAAAAAAAAACAACCAACCAAAGACCACCAAGCCCACAGATCTACTGCAGTTTTTCCATTCAGTTTTATGATCTGTTTTGTCTTATGTCTGCCTTTCAGTTTGTCAAAACAATGTCAAATTTGGAGTAAACTCTAGAAACTATGAAGAGGAGTCCCACATACTTGTCTATGCTTT
Source organism: Falco punctatus (assembly GCF_963210335.1). Classification (NCBI taxonomy): domain Eukaryota; kingdom Metazoa; phylum Chordata; class Aves; order Falconiformes; family Falconidae; genus Falco; species Falco punctatus. Next base: position 68,479,555 of record NC_137584.1, on the reverse strand, counting down.
TGCCCTGCCTAAAACTAGAGCCTAGGAAAAAGTTCTGTGGGTAGGAAGGGATTTCAGTTCAAATACAAAAAACAGGGGAGCTGCATTTCCAAATTAAACACTTTTAACTTCCTCTGTTCAAAATTAATATATCTCATAACTTTATCTTAACTTGTAAGAAAACTGACTGCTGAAACAATCATTCCAAGCTCCTTCTCATGGGACAGAAGGGTTTGACTTTTCCTAGAGCACTTCCATACCCTTTAAGAGATTGCTGCTATTAAACTCTCCATCTGTTAGAACCACATAAGGAATATATCAGCTTCTGCATGCCCATTCAACAATGGCGTGGTCTGCTGGCCTGTTGACAACAGCCTTCTGATAAGGTCTTGCCATGGCAGAGCTGACAGCTAGGGTTGCCTTGGTTAACAGCATCTTAACATTAAAAAAAATTTCTCTTTGAATCTTACAGAAACACTACAACATCCCATTACAAGCTCAGTGAACTGAGTTTACTTGAATTCGCCTGAGAATAAAATAATCTTCATTAAATATGAATTCAGGATGGAATTCAAAACAAAATGAAGTAGCTTTTGGCAGGAAGCTGCTCTGTGTTCTTTAGTTCATTCAGAAACCAACCATGATTAGCTGTCCAACGGGCTAATGTCAAAATCAGGGTGCCCAGCAAGAACTAAATTGTGTCACCTTTATTTCCAGTCCCTGAAGTATACTTTAACCTGTATTTTTCACTTTATTCTAGAATTTGTTTAATCACTCACTACAGAGCAACATTTAAAACATGCTTTCTAGCTTGCTGAGTTGTAGGGGGTCACTCGTAGTAGTCCATTTTTGCATTCATGAAGGCCACTAGATAATGGCCTTAATTTATGGCATTAGCTTCCCCATTTTAGTATTTCTCAAAGTGACATTTTGTTGGGTGCTCCTGTGTCTGAGGTGAAGTAATAATACTCACAAGTACCAACTCACATTTATTACAGAAACATACCCTGGTCATTGACTTTAACACAGTTCTCTCCTTCACATTTTCCTTGCAAATTTTAGAACTGATTATTTTACCGGTGGTTTCAAAGCAGAATAGTATAGCTTCTCACATACTTTTCTTTCCTCTTGGAAGCATGCACTTGCATTAGCAAGTTACACTCATGTTTTACTGGCTTATAGACTGATTTACATTTATCACTCTGCAATCAGAAACAGCATGACTGCCCTTCTACATGTGAAGCATCCAATTCATTGATTTCTGGAGCTATAACCACAGGTTAACATTTATCATATGTCAGCTCTGGTTTACTTAGCAGTCCCCTGTGTGGGACGATGTAGTTTAAAACATTGCCATTAAAGGGGGGCGGGGGAAGAAACACTTCACATACAACGGTATCCTGGTTTTGGCTGGGATAGAACTAATTTTCTTCCTAGTAGAAAGTACAGTGCTATGTTCTGGATTTAGGATGAGAATAATGTTGATAACACACTGATGTTGCTAAGCAGTGTTCACATTAAGTCAAGGACCTTCCAGCTTCTCACCCCACCCCACCAGTGAGTAGGCTGGGGGGCAGAAGAAGCTGGGAGGGACACAGCCAGGACAGCTGACCCCAACTGGCCAAAGGGATATTCCATATCATATGACATCATGCTTGGTATATAAACTGCGGGGAAAGCTGGCCAGGGGCCACTGCTCAGGAACTCTTTGGGCATCAGCTGGCGGGTGGTGAGCAACTGCATTGTGTTATCACTTGGTTTGTACATTCTAATTCTGTTGTTGTTGTTGTTAGTAGTATTAGTACTAGTATTATCTTCCCTTCCTTTTCTGTCCTATTAAGCTGTCTTTATCTCAACCCCAGAATTGTACCTTTTTTTCCGCAATTCTCCCCCCCATCCCATGGGGCTAGGTGGGGGGGCATGGGGGGCTCGGGGGGAGCCAGTAGCTGTGTGGTGTTTAGCTGCCTGCCACATTAAACCATGATAAATGGTAGCATTCATCAACTGTTCTTTGCAGAGTGATGCAGCGCTATTTATCAGCTACCGGTGTCCAATCTCTCTAGCAATAACTTTCCTATTCTTACAGATGGCTCAGAGACCTCAGTACAAAATGATAAAAAGAACAGTTCAAACACAACCCATATAAACCTGCTCCTTGTGCTGAACTACAGCCCCTTTTTGTAGTAGGAAGAAACAATTTTTGATCCCTGAAGTTTTTCTCTGAAGGTTCAGATCAGCTTCATGACCCTTAAGGAAATTACTTTGCCTCCAGAATTAAGAGATTCACTCCCAGTTTTGAATACCCCCATTTGAGTGAGCAACTCATATTGAAGCATCCTATTTCAGAAGCCTCTGAACCCTCAAGCACTCGGCTTCATGTAGGCAGCCCCTGTTCAAGGGAACTGTCTGCTGACCTCATGGATATATGACAAACCCAAATAAACCTTGGCACCTGCCATTTGGTTTTCAGATTAAATAAAAGTGATGGTAAGTGACAAAAACCCGCATCCGTAGCTCAACTATTTAATATCTGCAAATATGAAACACCTTTACCTAGTTCTGAAGCTCTGCCATCCACTTGCCCCTTTTTCCAATTTCTGGCTGTGCTCAGCATAAAGGCTCTGACAACTGGTTCGGTGTGCAGGGCCAGTGTCGCTGGTTCCTAGTCAAGAAAGCCTGTGCTGTTTCCCAGGAAGTCAGGAGAAGGTTTTCTTCCCTTCTCATCCAGAGGTATTGCACATGCCTTCCAAATCCCAGACAGAGAGTGAGAGGCAGCAGATACACACCAAGAATCGTCTGCAAAATACTCAGCAAGCAAAATTTCAACTACCTGGACCTTACCACATCTCTCTGAACTTTAAGGAAAAAAAGTGTATTTCAGCAGGAGGAGCAACAAAGTGATGGTTTTGCCCGCTGCCAGACCTGGAGGCACAGCAGCTGCCTGCCTGACACTGACAGCTGCAGCCCACTCACTCCTGCTCAAGGATCCTCTCTTAGTCCTTTGCGGTAGGAAGGACAGCTCTTGCCAGAAGAACAGCTTGTCTTGGGGTAAAAGAAACATGGGAGGAAGAGGGTGGCAACTATTACCACATCTTGTTCCTCCAACTGAAATATGCTTTCAGGAGAAAAGCAGATTTTTTTCTGTTGGATAGCCATAGGGACACATCGGCACAACTGCAGGAACCAGCAGACTTGGACCTCTTACTGAAAATATATTCTCTGAAGCAAAGGAAAGCAGAATAGCTTAAACAAAATTATGCCTTCTTATGACGTTTAACCTTGAAGATTGTTTCTTTCTATCAGAAGTATTTTCATGCAGTTTATGACATAAATAGTAAAATCACAGACTCCTTAATCACAAAGCAGGTCCTATTTGTTTGTTGTTTGTTGTGTGTGAATTTTTTTTCCTTCTGAGTGTCAAAGATGTGTGAAATAAAAGGTTGTAAAAGAAAGTCTCCCCTAAAATATATTGGCTTCCACTATTGTACAAAAATATGTCATCAAAGAATAAATCATATAATTATTTTATCTGGTTTTATCTGGTTTATCTGCTCAGTAGTAAGTTGGTTTTAGGTGGAGCAGGGCATAGGAAAAGATAATCCCCAAGAACAGTCATTTCCACCTCCTGCAAAGTTTGCTAGTATGAAAACAAAGCAATGTCTTTCCAGTGTTTCTTGTTAAGAAAATATCACCATTTCCACCCATCAATTAGGACAGTCACTTGAAAAGTGGGAGATCCACATTTGAGATGTTACTATCAGTTAGACAAACCAGAGACTTAAATTTGTTTTTCTCAAATCCCAGGTATGGAAAGGACCTGAAAAGGTCAAGTCATCTGACCTCACTTCAAAGTAGGTCTGCCAGATCAGGTTGCTCATGCCCATATCAAGTCTAACTCTGAATGTCTCCAAGAACAGAGACACTGAAACCTCTCTGGGTAGCCTACTACAGTGTTTGACCACTCTTGTAGTAGAAAAAAAATGCTAACACCTGCTTGAAAATTCCCTTGTTGCATCTTGTCTGTTGCCTCTCATTCTTTCCCTATGCACCTTGGAGATCAGCATTAAAGTGTAAACATCACCTATTGCACTCCGTTCGTCTGCTCACCATAGAAGTCAGTCAGACTGGTCAGGCACAATCTGCCCATGGTACCTCCAGGCTGGCTGTTTCCAGTCATCTTCCTGTCCTTGAACATGGCTTCCAGGAAGAAAAGCTCCATAATCTTCCTGGGGACTGAGGTTAGGCTGGTAGGCCAATGGATCCCTGGATCCTCCTTCTTGCCCTTCATTAAAACGGCCATAACATTTACCTTTTTTCTTTCCCCTGACTGCCATGACCTTTCCAAGATGATAGAGAGGCATCTTGCAATTGCACCAGCCAACACCCAGCATCCTTGCATGCGGCCCATGTGGTTCCACAGTCATGTGTTTTACCTGTTGACTTAATTGGTCCCTAACTCAGTCCAGCTTTCCTTTAAGTCAAGCATCACTCTCACAGTCTGTACCACCAGACACAGAGACCTGGGAGGCTCAGGACAAACCTTAGCAGTAAAACTGAAGCAAAATAAAAGGTACTGAGTATCTCAGCCTTTTTCATGTCCTTTGTCCTTAGGTCCCATGCCCTGCTGAGCCATGGCTTTACAGTTTCCCTGGTCTTCCTTGCGTAGCTGACGTATTTGTAGAAGCACTTCTTGCTGCCCTTCATTAAAGCCATGTCCACTCCAGTCATGCAAACTACCCTAGCACATTTCTATAACCCCAGTGATATTAGTCTGCAACTGCACATAGACTTCAAGTTCCTTCTGTTTGCTTCCCATGCTGCATAGGTACCTGCACAAACGATTGATTGATTGATAGTCTGCCTTTATAGAAAATAAGCAAACAAGCTCTCCTTCTTTAATACTTCTCATCAGAAGTTCTGTTTATCTATACACATATCAATGCTATCACAGTTCTTGGATATCTAAAAACTGGAATAGTAAGTTAAAAGCTTTCCTTTTTGCCAATATAAGGATTTCATGAGGTCAATAGTCAAACACTAGCTATAACTTCCATGTTCATAGTCTGAAAATAAAACACGCAAAAAAGCAGATAAACTGGAGAGGGTGAAATAGGGTCTGAAGGGACTGTTAGAGGGCAGATAGAAAGGATGTATTCTAGGATATTGTTACTCCCCAATACTGAGAACAGGGTTCAAATGATAAGTCTTGAGAATTAATTAGAGGCAAGAAAGATTTTGGCCATGATGTCCAAGCATCATGGACATGGAAAGCACACCTTGCAGAAGGAATATTTAATTAACTGAAACAGAAAAAGTCAAGTTCTAATGGCAGTTGAAGCCAGGTAAATTTAAGTAATACATAAGTTATAAGTTTTTAAAATAGCGTGGCAGTTGACTACTAAAACATATTTGTAGAGAAAAATATGGACTCTCCAGCTCTTCAATTCTCTTTGCTGGCAGTCTTTCTGGAAAATGTATTTTAATAGATCAAAAACAATTAGCTGCTGAAAATAAACAGATCTATGGCCTCTTATACAAAAGGTCAGATAGGAACATACTCATAGACCTGAATGTTCAGACTGAAATCAGCATAAAGCATGTAGTTTCTTGGTTCTGCTGACACAGCAAGCAAAATACCCAGCAAGCACCATAGCAAGTCAGAGGTGTCCCAAACAGCACCACAGTCAGAGTCACTGCTAAGGTGCTTTCTGATGGAAAAGATTCATTTTCCTTTTACTTGCATTAAAAAATTCAGTCAAAGTTCTAGGTATACTGATGTAAATACACCGATAATGCAGTAGGGCAAAAGCTTGTTTATGTTCTGTAGAATGACATTTATCGCAAGGATGAACTTTACAAACACTTTGGACCAGATGGTGGATGGTCTCCTTGACGGCACACAGGGGAAGGACAGCCCCTAGGAACCCAGCACAAAGGAAATCTCGGCAGTTCACAAGGTAATGCCTCCACTGTAGCTTTCCCAGAGCAACAGGGCTTTTTCTGTTTGCCCTTTACATGGGGGTAAGCCCAGCTGGGTATGAGCTCATCAAGCAGAGCAGATGTGGCAATCTTGTCAAGACTGACATAGCTGTCACCTGCTTCTTGAATTCTTCAGAGACTGGGGCCTTCTTGAATGAACTTAGGAAGGTAGTTCAAGCCTATGTTAAAGTGTATCAGAATGTTTGGAGAAATCCTAAAGCAAGAACAAACAAGGACAACATTTTTGCAGGTAACTGTCCTTTTTTGTTCAGGTCTCTAATTATTTGCACACATCTGGCAATCTTTTTTTAGTTTTCTTCTTTTGCTACCTGAACCAGTCCCTTTTAAACAGCTTGGTGTCCTGCCACCCAAGCTGCAGATTTTGATAGTGGTCTGGTACCCCACTGCTATGAGCAGAACCTCATGCCCAGGCTACAGGCATGGAGCAGAGTCCAGCCACCCCAGCCAGAGAGGTCGGGAAGAAGAGAGGTCTTTCGCCTTCCCTCTTCCCTGAGACAACTCCCATGTCCTGTTCAACTCTCACAAGTGGTCTTTACATTGTCTGCAGTTCCATGCTAGTCTTCTGTCGGCACGTTGCAGACACACTTTTTCTGCTTTATGAAATTCAACTATTCTCATCAGCAAAAATCTACTTATCAGGCCTTATCAGGCTCTTCACCATTAATTCCCATCTGTACCAGAGAAACAGGATGCTCTTTGAGATACCCAGTGGAGGCACTCTTGAAGCACTTGTCATTGTATACACAGTGCATACAAAATGCTATTATTTGTGCATACCTCTGCAGTGCAGCATTTGAGAATGTACCTTTACCTATTACTGTATCGTAGGACACAAATCTAAGCTTAGTGTAACAACATATCTTTTTCACAATCATCGAATTTGTAAGCTAGAAGGTCAGCTCTGCAGACTCATCTGCATAGGCAGCATAGCAAAAATGTTTAAAAGAAAGATTTAGAAATATAACGCTGGATGCTACAGTTCTAGGAGAAATAAAAAAATAAAAGTTCCAAAATTATGCAGACTTCATTCTGAACTAGCTGAACTTACAAGTACAGTTGCTTCAGACATTTTCCCCCAAGAGAATTGAAAGCCACTGGAGGAAAAGGAATTTTTGTGTATGTACGCATATCTTGTGCATACACAGACACATACATGATATTTATGAATGCACATGGTGCAATTTCTCCTTTACACTGAATAAAGCACACAGGATCCTAAGAACTACCAGTTAATTTGGTGGCTGTATCTTCAGACATAAAACACAACTGCCAAATGACATAAATGGACTGTTCGCCACAGATTATTTATTTTTATTATTTTTTTTTATACTGATGTAATTTATATCAGGAGCAGAGCTGGAATGCCAGCCTGGACCAGTGGCCAGCTGTGGCCCTAGCACATAAGCTCCCAGTTTCCTCTGTTAGTTGTGCACATCTGTAGATCTATCAACCTGTCAGGCCCAGCTTCTGAACTGCTTTAATGTTCTCCAAAGACAAACACTTCTATATTTAGGAAAGGAAATGAGAGACTTGTTTTGCTGATAAAAAATATGATTCATAACAGGCATTGGGACAGAACCTTTCCAATTAAAAACACTGCTTAAACATTTTTTTTGTCCTCAATATCAATGAAACTGGAATGCGTGTCATTCTTTTTGTTTATTTTAGCTTGGTTTACTAGGAATAATCCCCCTGAGCCATCAGCTGACCTCCAAAGCATCCCAGCTTCCCGCAGAATAACAAGGAATAGTAAGAAACACGCTACTGTAAAATAAACAAGACTGGTGTGAAGTTTGTTCCTGTGTTGTCAGATAGACAAGCCTATAGCAAGTACTCAGCAATGATCAAATAAATGTCCAGAGATCTTTTTCTAACAGACAACTCAGCAACTTCAAACATTTTTTGAGCTAATTCACTCATATGGGCTGATAAAGCAGCATTAATCTCCTGCTTTAAATCAAGTTTCTGTCATAAGGCTTCATTAATCTCTCCCATGTTATCAAGTGTCTTCGTGAAGGAAATTATATTTCTGAATTGAATTTTGTTCTCTTTCACCATGGCAAGAAATTTTTGCCAAACATCTACTAGGAACTGTAAAACTTATGACACCGATAATACATTAAAAAAAAAAAAAAGCTACAATTTAAAGCCCCTTCCTTCCAAACCCCAATACTGGAGCAAAACAACAAAAATTGGTTACCTAGAAAGAGGAAATTAAAAACAATATTTTAAATGAAAGTGAGGCAACAGATGGCTAACTTTTTTATTTACCTTTTTATAACAATTGGATTTAAAAAAAAAAAACACACCTTTATAGTCAAACAATCTCCAGGCACTAATAAACACTTATTGATTCTTAGTGTATGTACTTACTCTACAAGATGTCCTAACCTGCAGCCACTACTATTTTTAATGGAAACAGATACTCTTTACACACGTCTACAAAGTTAGTACCCCTTTGTTTCATGGGAGACAAATTTACAGTGAGTAAATGTCTCGGCATTAAATTTACTATGCTAAAATTAAAATTAATAACCACAGGTGAAAAAACAACTTAATTTTATGGCCAGCAATAGAGCTGCAGGGTGGATAGGGATAGGAAGTAGTAGAATCTACTGCAGCACTGGCAAATTTTATGGCTTTTGCTTTTCAAGAACAATAATATCACAGTCTCAGTAATGTTTAGGCAGACTTGTCCCACCAACTTCTTTAGATCTTATCTATTGCTGACCATTACCATCTCACTAAGTGCAATAACCTGCATTGGTCAGGGACTTAGATCAGAGATGTCACCTGCATGGTCACACAGCAGTAAGTACAGAAGATTCATAGATCAATATATTTGGATTTGCATTAAGCAGAGCATTCAAAGCCACATGCCTGGGCGTCACCACTCAATCCACATCAGCTTTGCAGCCAAACCCAAATCCAGGTGTTACAAAAGTAAGGAATCATCTTAATTCATCAGGCTTTGAATAAGTAAGATTCAATTTCATTCAGATGCAATTTACATTTAAAAAACCCTAACCCTGTGTTTGCTATAGATGTATTCCCTCTCTATTGTAATCAGACTTTTCTCACAAAGTGAAAGTCAGGATCTTTGCCACGAAACCTTCACTTTGGGAGAGGCACTGGGGTGGGAGGGGTGGCGCTGAGAAACACGGTGTAACGGCTGAATGCAACCAAGAGCACAGCAATGGAGCAAGAAGCATTATAAGTGACTGTTGCCTCAACTTTCATTTTTAGCTCACCATTAACTGTTCAGAACTGCTTTGCCTTAAACATTCTTGTTTTCACTTCCATGACAATGGTCCCAGAGAGCCCCCTCTGGCATCACCATCACCTTCCTCGTTGCATTTTCTAATATATCCCAAACTTTAATATATCTATCCTCATAATTAGAGCTGATCATGAAAATGTGAAATAGTTGTGAACGTTTTGTCCATAAGGAAAATTTATTATAAACATTTCTCAAGACTAATATGGGCACATCCATGATTTATTGGCAAGTAGAGAAGTCTCATACACACCCAAAACAACTAGTAGCAGCAAGCTGAGGAGGCTATGGTGAAACATCTCTCAGACTACTGGCTACTTTTGGTGACAGGAATTAATTACGATTTGATACAGAGCAAAAACATAACTGAAGTATTTCCACTCCAAAAAACAGAGCTCTTGATTTTTGGCCTGTTTTCTTCGTGACAATGGGAAGGATCACTCTCCCATTCAGTAGAAAAACAGGGACAGGAGAGAAGGGGGAGAGAAAGAAAAAGACAAGAAAAAGCAACAAGCAGCAGAGAAAGAGAGAAGGGTGGCTGCAGCCACTGGGGCTGGGGAGAAGGGAGGAACACATCCAAGAGCTAGCAAGCCTCAGGTTAGCATTGCAGCAGCTGTCCTACAGTTTCTGCAAATGATTAGTAATGAAAGGAGCCTGTTCCTATCGATGCACCCAAAGGGGCCTCAACAGTTTTTATAGTTCCTTTGTTTGCCCATTGGGCTACTTAGTTTTATCCTCTTTCAAGTAAAGCTGTTTTACTGCACACATTTGGGAGCCATTTGTAGCCTCAGCTCCAAAGCAAATAGATGGTGCATGCTGCCACATCCAGCAGCCTGCACACACCACAGCTCTGCAGAAACTTCTTCCCCAGTTTGCCCTAGGTACTCCTCTGACAAGCAGCAGAAGAAATCTCTTCCCAACACACTGATGTTTTCCCTGGAGACTGCTGATCAAGGTCTTTTTTCCTACCATAACAAAGATCCAGCAATAAAGAAGAAATATGGTCTTAGGACAATGTAAGCAGAAACATATGCACCCCTAAAATTCAGGATTTTAAGAACTCTTCAAGAGTACATGTAAAAATGTGTACTGTAGGGCGTATGAGTTGACCTCTCATATGTCAAGGTGCTCTTCTACGTGGAGAAAGAGAATCAAAAGAGAGTAAAAGGCTCCTTTAAGATAAGTGTCTTCATTTGTATTACCTGAATTCAGTCAAGATTTAGATAAGTCTCTGCTCAGAACATAAATATAGCAGTTCAGCAATAAAAAGAAAGGCCAGTAACCAAAAATGGAAAGAAAAGACAAAGCGAGCTATTCAAAGGTCAAACCCACACCACCCACAGGCAGCAGTCTATTAAAAAAGGGCTAGCATACAAACACTAAATTCATTAGAGGAAAGAGAAATTGGACCAATTATTACATAATACTGTTCATTAGAGGAATATTGTATGATCCTCCCATTCCAGCGACTTCTTATACCAATTTACAAGCAAGAGAACATTTTCCTAAACAAGCTGTTGGTAAAAATGATGTCTTTTCCCAAGTTAAAAGCCAAGCACCTCTAGAAGATGAGCAAAGTTTTCTGAATAACAACCTCCCTTTATGCAGCAAGTTACATGAGCCTGGTGGACAGGATAGCTGACATTTACACAGAATCACAGAATGGTCAGGGCTGGAAGGGACCTCTGGAGAGCATCTGGTCCAACCCCCTGCTAAAGCAGGTTCTCCCAGAGCAGGTTGCACAGGATCATGTCCAGGTGGGTTTTGAATGTCTCCAGAGCAGGAGACTCCACAGCCTCTCTGGGCAGCCAGTTCCTGTGCTGTGTCACCCTCAAAGTAAAGGATTTCTTCCTCGTATTCAGATGGAACCTCCTGTGCTGCAGTTTGTGCAGGTGGCCCCTTGTCCTGTCACTGGGCACCACTGAAAAGAGCCTGGCCCTGTCCTCTTGGCACTCACCCTTCAGATATTTGTAGACATTGATAAGATCTCCTCTCAGTCTTCTCTGCTCCAGGCTAAACCGCCCCAGCTCTTGCAGCCTTTCCTCATCAGGGAGATGTTCCTGTCCCCTCATCATCTCTGCTGGACCATCTCCAGTGGTTCCCTGTTTCTCTTGAACTGGGGAGCCCAGAACTGGACACAGCACTCCAAATGCAGCCTCACCAGGGCAAAGCAGAGGGGGAAGATCACCTTCCTCGACCTGCTGGCCGTGCTCCTCCTGATGCACCCCAGGGTGATTCCATTGGCCTTCTTGGCCACCAGGGCACACTGCTGGCTCATGGGCAGCTTGCTGTCCACCAGAACTCCCAGGTCCTTCCCCACAGAGCTGCCTTCCAGCAGGTCAGCCCCAGCCTGTACTGGTGCGTGGGGTTATTCCTCCCCCAGGTGCAGGACCCTACACTTGCCTTGGCTGAACTTCATTGGGTTCCTCTCCGCCCAGCTCTCCAGCCTGTCCAGGTCTGGCTGAATGGCCTTCTGGGGTATCAGCCACTCCTCCTCATTTTGTATCATCAGTGAACTTGCTGAGGGCACACTCTGTCCCTTCATCCAGGTCACTGCTGAGTCAGTTGAGCAGGACTGGACCCAGTACTGACCCTGGGGCACACCGCTGGCTACAGGCCTCCAGCCAGGCTGTGCTGCTGATCGGAACCCTCTGAGCTCTGCCATTCAGCCAGTTCTCAACCCATGTCACTGTCCACCCGTCTAACCCACGCTTCCTAAACTTGCATATGAGGATATTACGTGAGACAGTGTCAAAAGCCTTACCGAAGTCAAAGTGGACAGCAGCCACCACTCTCTCCTCATGTACCCAGCCAGTCATTCCATCACAGAAGGCTATTAGGTTGGTCAGGCATGACTTTCCCATGCTGAATCCATGTTGACTGTTCCTGATGACCTTCTTTTCCTCTACATCCTTAGAGATGACCTTCAGGATGAGCTGTTCCATCACCTTTCCAGAGATGGAGGTGAGACAACTGGCCTGTAGTTTCCTAGGTCCTTCTTCTTGCCCTTTTTGAAGACTGGTGTGACATTGGCTACCCTCCAGTACTCAGGCATCTCTCCAGTTCTCCATGACTTTCAAAGATGATGGAGAGTGGTTTGGCAACAACATCTGCCAGCAATAACACCCCTCAGCATTCAGGGGTGCATCCCATCAGGGCCCATGGATTTGTGGGTGTCAAGTTTGCTTAAGTGATCTCTAACATGATCCTCCTTGACCAAGGGAGTGTCTTCCTTTCTCCAGACTTCCTCTCTTGCCTCCAGGGTCTGGGAAACCAGAGGGCCAGCCTTGGCAGTGAGGACCAAAGCAGAGAAGGCATTGGGTAACTCCGCCTTTAGTTTGGCCTTTGACAGATTTAAGGCCTGGAATCCTGCAAAGATAGAAATCAGAACATTCCACCACTGGCAGCAAATAAGTCAAGATAATTACACTTAAATGCATTCCTGTTGCTTGATGATACTGATTCATTCTTTGCATGCATTCTTTGCATGAAGCACACAGCAAAACAAAACCAGATGTTTACCTTCTGATGTAACTTTATAAGCCAAAAAACCAGCTTAAAGCCCTGAAGTAACAATGTCTTATAATATTTAATGGAATGGCTGGCAGGGTGATCTCACTTGTAATGCTGGGTGCAACCAGTATCTCATTTTTAAGTTAATTTTATTTAAGTTAAAAAGGAAACACAAGTGTCAGCGAAAGTGGGTGTTCTGCAAGTAGCCCTGTACGCTTTGAGATCTGGTACTCCGAGACTGTACAGAGATAGAGAGGTTATGCCACCTACAACCATGGCTCCTACCTTTCATTATGAAAGAATTTTCATCTGTGATTTCTCGCTTCTGGTGATGCTGATCTATGTGTTACACCCAGGGAAATACAAATGTGACAGAAATCTCAAATAGTTAAGTTATCTTACTTAAGCAGGTTCAGACATACTGAACTAGCACAGCTTTATGGTCCAGGATCAGAGTAGATAGTTATCCTAAGGCAGCAAAAGCAATGGAAATATTTTTGATTTATACTTGGCACTCCTTTTTGGGGGGCTGTTAGGAGTTGGTGTTTGGTATATATCACCACCTGGTTATATATCATCTTCAAAATTAGAGACCTTCAGACCCTGAAGATTCTTTGCTAGTTTACTGCTTTCTAACCTTACCTTCATCAAGACATGCTCAGAAGCCCTCCTGATGATGTTAAGTTTGTTTTGTCTGAAGGGGAGGATGGCATGAAATTTAAAGATCTGATATTCCACAGTCACAGAAAAATAAGGTACATTTAGAAAAAGAAAAAAAGAACACCACACACAAAAACCCCACAGTGTCTCTGTAGTGCCACAGAATAGCACCGTGGATGAGGACTCTGGCACATTTCTTGCAAAACTAAGAAACTCCCCACCCTGGCTCTGAAACACTCTTTTTCTTTCTTTCAAGTGCTGCCTGCTTCAAATACAGATTTAAAGTTTTTTCATATATGCAACTGTTCATCTTAAACTGATCATCTTTGCTCTGCAAAGACAGAGCAAAACAGAACACCACTTAATTACCTTTACACTGTCCAGAAACTGCTTTCCACTTTGCAGAAAACACCACCACCCAACTCGCTTATCCCTTCCAGGAAAATTTGTACAGAAGGAGGCAGGTACCTACACCAATGACACTAACAGTAGGTTTTAAAGCATGATGCCGATAACACCGGATAAAAATAGCTCAGGAGTTTGAGTTAGACAAAACATGCTAAAATACAAACATTGGACATTATTTTATTAAACAAAAAAACATTATTTGTAGTCAATATATATTGAAGGCATGTAGTAGATTTAGTGTCAAATTCTCAACATAAAGAAAAAATACAGACTTTCTTAGTATAGATTGTACTAGTGAGAGCTTGTATGTATAGAAAATAAGGTAGCATCAACACAAGATGGACTGTGGGTTCAACTTCAGGTAGTTAGTCTTGGTATAGAAGTTGTCAGATGATGTTGAATGGATACAGAAAAAGACCTAAACAAGAGGAGCATAACACTGTCATTAAGGCCTCTGAAATTTAATTTAATTTCTGCTGGGAAGAAAAAGTAAAGTTCCCCGTAAGATAACCCCTACCGCTTAAAAGCAACTTCCCAACTTTGTCAGAAGTTGGAAAGCAACAAGTAGAAACTTATTTATCTGAAAGTTAAGGAATCAACATTAAACCATGGAAGTTTTCCGTCTTTATTAAATGCACTTCTCCATTCAGGCCATAAAGTTTCTGGACGTAAAAGCCTCCAGCCACAAAGCAATGAAGGCTTTTGAGAAGATGATGATGATGATGCCTCTAGAGCAAGTTAAAGCACTTGAGTCACACTCTTAGGGGGCATCCCAACCAATTCACGAGTTCCTGAACATGATTGCTATTGCCCCACATTTCAGCAAGCATATAGTCAAGGTGATGGGGGGACAAAACACTGAAGCAGACACAAGCCTTGGAGAGTGTTTGGCTGATCCTGAGTCCTTCTGCACAACTTCATTACCATTTTCAGAATTTGTGACAAGTAAGCACTGAAAAGCATTTCCAAGACAGAGGTCTCCTAACTGCATGTTTATGACAGCCACCCACTCTGGTTTGCTCCAGCTGACAGAAGAGCTCAGCAGGATGGTGAGACAGAAGAGCAAGTGAACTGTCAAGGTCTCACGTAGGCGCTGTCTCCAGGGAAGGGTCACCAGAATTAAACCCTGGACAAAAATACAGACACGACATCCAGATCCTTCCAGATGTTCCTAGCAAACTCATCTGTTCTGTGAGGCACCACACAGCTACACAAAGGGTGCTTCTCTCCCTCAGAAGTTTACAGCCTAACTGTAATATCATGGGCCAACATAAAGAGACATTAAGTGATTTACTAAGGTTAAAAAGGAGGTCAGTGGCAGAGGCAGGCATCAAACATGAGCCTCAGCAGTCTCTGTGTAATCTGTCTGTCCATTGAACTTTCCTGGCTGTTAAGCACAAAGACCCACGACAGAGCAAAAGCCCCTGGTGAACTCACATCAAACCAGTCAAGACTGAGTAACAGAAAATCTTGGTACTGGAGACAGACAGATGCAGAAGCAGAAACAAAACCTACAGTCCAGCAGTGCAAGTCACGGCCAAAGGTGAACGTTTTCTGTGAAAGACAGTAAGGAAAAGATTTTCTCCAGGCTTTTCCACATATGCACAAGTAAAGTACACATAGTTATGAGCTGTAATTAACACACAGCTGGTCTCCTGAACAGTTTTAATCCAAGTATTAATACAACTTGGAGAATGCAGGGCTTTACATTAAAGGCTATCAGTTACTCATACATTTCAATTATTTTTGTTCATTTCTCTGGTAATGCTATTAGTGAAGACACAGGAAATCATCCCCAAATACACAGAACGAAACTGTAATGAACAGAAAAGACTGGAAGCATGTTTGTCTGGTCTAAGACAGTTCTTAAATTGCCACAATCTGTTGACGCAGAAGGCTCGGACACAACTTATACAACCAATGCTGTCAAGTTAGGGCCACTTTATTAAGGGATACACAGTAATTTATACTCTACAGGTGCTATTAATAGACCCACACCAATTTATACCCCCAGCTAAAAATACAGATGCTATGCAGGCTTTGTTATGTAAAAAGTGAGAGGTTAAAACTACTCGTTCACACGCTTCCACCTCCCTTACGACTGGCCCCGGTGTGGTGCCCACACGCTGCTCCCCCCTTGTGCAGGCATCCTGGTTTTTCTCATCTTTCTGTCCAACTCTCTTATCTCTCTGTGAATACACAGTTTCTTTGTCTCCCTTGGCCTTGCATATGTCCTTCACAACACCTGCAGCTTGTTAGAGCTGCGGCCTACTCGGCCTGCTACTATAGCAAAGTTACTTGGTCTGGATTGCTCGTAATATGTCCGTTGTCTTCCAGCCACTCCGCAACAATCCAGTCAAGACTGGAGATGGAGATTATAAAAACACTTCCACAAGAACCCCAAACCTAAATAAAGCAACACTACTTCAATTTAATCCAACTGGAATGTCAACCTTTGTGTGTGAAGTACTTCCAAGTAAAGTCAGCATAACGGCTCTTTGCTAGCAAGAAAGGGAATACTAACATTCAGAACTTTTTTCAAAAAAAAAAAAGACACACAGAAGCCATTTCCAAGACAAACAGGCAACATAAATAAGGTGCATTTCAAAATTATGTCAACAAGCTAAGGACCAAAAGCACAGATATGACAATTAACCCACGTGTCCTGCCCAGGGGATTTACATTTGGAGTTTTCTTAAATTAGAGACGCATTTTAGCAGTTATGCATGCTACTGTGCTTAGTGGGGAGCATTAGCAATCTAAAGTGGTGCCCTTTCAGCAGAAGCTTAATTTGCTTCAGCAAATACTGCCCAGAAAATCTACCTTAAAGCATGGGGCAAGGGGAAATACTAAAATTATGAGTCAGCAGAAGACTCATTCTGAGCTAGCATCAAATGTGAGAGGAAATTTACCATCTCAGCTAACCCTCCTTTAGACCTGCTGAGCCCAGCCAGGCTTCCCGGCTTCTGCAGCAGCAGACCGCAGCCTCCAGAGCCAGTGGGGAGGAGAAGGGATCACATCTCCAGGAGGCCTGAGCACTTCTCCTACCCGCCAGCTGAATGGCATCAAAAACACACCTGTTACTCCACATTTACACTCAGGACGCAACTCACCTCTTCCCTGAGGATAACTCTTCACTTTCAGAAGTGTGCTTCTACCATTTCTTTTCTCTTTTCTCTTGCTTACGTCTTACACCTAGAGCATCACTAGTATGTGCTGCAGATCAGAGGTAAAGCGCAGCAGTTGTCCCCGGGCCACCTCACCAGCCCCAATCTATTATGGAATTCAGATTCCCTACAGTACAACCCCATCCTTTAGGTGACATACACCTAAAAGCCATACAGCCATAACATCCACAGGTGTCCACAATACCAGTCACTAGCTGCATCACTTTATTTCCACAAAGACAGCAATTAGAAGAATTAATCTGAAATAATGCTTATAGACTCACCTAAATAGGTCAGAATAAACTTAATAGCACAAACAAGCTGTGTATTAGGTACCTGCAAAATCTTTGCCCATGTGCATGTGAACTAGTATCACTCCAAGTATTCGGGTTTCTTTCCAATCCATGTAATTTGTAGACCAAGATGGTTTTATATACTGGACAGTACTAGGGTTCAGTTTCCTTTTACCAGAGGTTATAAATTTGACTAGACAGCAACAATTGCTTTTTAATCTAAGCAAACTGATGTGTCAGAGGCAATCAGTACAGTGAAGCTATCCCAGGAGAGTCCTAATAATCCCAATGAATCACTCGGCACTATATGAAACTCAATAGTCGAACTCTTGGCACTGAATGTCACAAGCACTTAACACAGCAAGTATATACAGCTGCAAACAGCAGGCTCGGGGATGCATGCCTTCACAGTGTCTGCACTCCTGCTGGATTTCTACACCTTTTGGCATTAATCAGTTTAGAGGTTTTTTTTAATTTCTCATGGAAAAAAATTAACACACTTTTAAGGATATTATTTGCTAAATGGGTACATGTTACGTTCAGAGAAAACGGTCCAGCAAAATCTGGGTGGGAAATCGGAAGGGCTCTGTTCTAAGAGAAAATCTAGCAATATACAGTAGTCAATGACATGAGGAGACCATAATGGATGGAAGACACTGATTTCAGAGGAAATATTTTAATGGACCATTGCAGCCCCTCTCATTGATGTTTTGAGCTGATCTGTAACATTTCAAATATACTAAGTGAGCATTTTAAAAATAATGTGTTCCAACTAAATTATATGCCATGTATAGAATGGCATGCAATAACGACATTTTTAAAATCAAATTAAAGGTGCATCAAAAACCCATTTTATTTTAATTCAAGTTTTATTAATTGATCCTATTCGTTCAGATTACACGCAGATTTTTATAACTGCAACTAGAAATACTGCTTTATACACATAACTAGAAATGTTTCAGTCTACCTGACTGCACAGAGCTATTATTTTCAAATGAAACTATGTATAAGAGTAAGCCAGTAACCTTATACTAGGTTTCCTTATCTGGTTTGATTCCTACTGCCTCTAAGATACACGCAGTAGTCCCAAAGCAATATATTAACTCTGTTATTATCCTTAGAGAGTAAAAAAAATTACTGAATTGACAAGTGTGTCTATAAAACACGTATCACAGTCTCTAGTCTATCAGCTGTATGATTATCTATAGTAAGTGTGGGTATAAACAGATGTTCTGAAGCACTTGTTTTTACAACTCAAGAACCCCTGAGGAAGTTTAATCTAGTTGATTTAAAGCTTTGGTTCTTAGCATCAGTTTAGTAGTTGGCCAATTTTACTTTTTAACTGACAAAATACTCTTCTACAGACATGCTAAAAATTCTTAGTAACAATAGCTGCATATACAAACTACTGATTTTCCCATAATTTCAACAGTCTAATTGAAAACCCATCCACTATTTCAAAATGAAGGTAAAGAAAACACAAACATACATGCAAAATCCTCAACTACAAGGCTAAAATGGAAAGCCTGTTTTATTTAATCTATACAAATCTATACAAAAATCACTCAGTCAGTAGAATCAATAGAGGAAAACAAATTCTCCACAGCCTAGGACACTCCAGTACATAGCATTTTACTACACTACTACTAAAAATATATTTATTTTACATTTATTTAAAATATATATAATTAAAATGCTTTGGGTTTCTGTAATTCATATATATTGCTGTTTTATATTTTTTAAAAATATTTATTGTCATATATTATATATAATATAGCATGGAAACTACAGAGAAAAAGAAACCAGCCTTCCAACTATGAAAAGCTATCTTGGGAAAACAGCTTCTTGCTCTGCACTCTTCAACATCTGCATCACAGTCCAACAGCTTGTGGTGCAGATAAAAGGTGTTCAACACAAATCACTATGGCTGCCCGGTAAGAATTAAGCCAAGGTCATCCATTTCCTCTTCCCACAGTTCATATTTATCAGGTTGTTAATTAATCAGCTGCTTTTCTTCAAGCATTCTGTCTAACATGCAAGAAGACTTCCCGTAGAGATAGCAGTACCCTTGTTTTCTAACTTCTGCAAAGGGAACTGGTTACTTACTACCTGTAACAGAGGATACCAGAATGACAGGCAATAAAGCAGTTATGTTCAATTGAGTACTGCAGCTATTTGGCTTCCTAAACTACCCTCTCCAGAAAGACTTTTTGTAGAAAGAGCGGCTCCTAGAAAACCACCTTGCATCAGAAGAGTTTGTAGGCATCAACTGGTGTGAGGGTTCCCAGGCAAACAGCTGCTCCTGCACGATATACTGACACCATCCCAGATTTCTGCTAGAAGCTATCCTATATTCTTTTTCTCCTTACATCTCTGTTGATTAATCAAGAGACTGGAGGCTGACATCAATCATGAACCAACTACTTCTGTTTCACATCAATAAAAAGAGATGCAATATAGAGAGAAAAAGAGAAAACAAATCTTGAAGTCCTGCTTTCCACTCTGGCTTGCAAGCGTTAGGCAGACATCAGACACCTGATTTCAGGGAATACCCCTTTCTTAAACTACCAGCATGACAGTACTTATCTCACCTTCCTCCTCTGCTTCTCCCATGAGTAGACCAGGAGACACTCCTCCTCTTCTGCCTTTTCCCCCAGATGAAAACCACTCCCCAAAAGCTAAGATACAGAAGCAGAATAGCAGCTTGGGAAGGGGGAAAAAAAAGGCTTGTGGAAAACACTGTTATTTTTACAGGCTATAAGCCATTTAAGGTAAAGATTGTCTCTGCTCTGGAGACTGTGGTGATGTTGTAACAGGAACAAGCTATTAAGATAAGGCATTCTTTAATTCACTAGCTATCTTCCTTCTTTATAAAGGTGCCTAAAAAAACCTCATTTGTGAATTCCCTGGACTCTTTGAAATTATCAACACAAAAGTTGTATTGGAAAGTGAGATGTTTGAGTACTTCTGCAGTATCCTTTAGTATTTTAATAACTGCTTGAAACATGTATTTTAATAGAATATTTTATAATAAGCAGTTATTGACAAGGTCTTTAAAAACAGTGACTGGGTGCTCTTAGTGAGACTTCTGATTATGATGGGCTTTTTTTTTTAATTCTAGAAAAAACATGAAAAATGTATCGATTGAGACATTTGTCTTTTGTCAAGATTTGCTGACACACAATCAGCAATGGTACAGCATGAGGAATTCAGGGTTACTCTAAACAACCAAACTTAACCAAACCCGGGATCCAAGACGCCAGAACTTGGTAACCGTATTTAAATAATACCAGGAATAACTCGCACAAAAAACTAAAATAGCTTTATTACAAAACCAGTTAATCCTGTTGGGAGCATTCAGCAGCTGCATTCTTTAGATTGAATAAAAAAAAAAAATAAATGAGCCTTGATCATTGAAGGAACTCTGGATTCTGCTTTTCAGCCATGGACACCTGGCTGGCAGAGGGCACTGGGAGGAAGAGGCCAGTGCCAGCAAAAGACTAGCACTGCCTGAACATCAATGGACCTCTTTGTGTCTAGGGAGCAGAACTGCTAAGACTACTTTCCTTCAGAGGGAAACGTCAACCCGCTACAGGTACAAAAGGAACGACAATTGCTTGGTTCAATTTCTATACCCGATTTGTGCAGGAACAGAAGTATTACTGGGAAATCACCCACACGTTAAGGCTTGGAAGAACACCTACCAAGTGTTGCTTGTCTGCATTTCATGAGGGACAAATAAAGTTTTTTATTTATTCAAAAGGTTTAGAAAAGCAGTCTGAGCAATCTTCTCCTCCTCCCTTGCTCTATGCATCATACATCCAGGTTGGATGCCATGAAGAGAGCTTCCACTCCTGCTCAGGTCCGGAAGGGGAAGGAGCAAGGCTTTTCTGAGGCACTACTGAGCTGTACTTGCAGAGCTGAATCAGCTCATGAGACTTCAAGAGCAGTCCAAACTACAATTTTGAGTTTATACTCCTACATAAAGAGTTCACATCCTTCCAAAGCAGAGGTGGTCCTAATATTTTCTCTACTATACATGTGGAAGTCTCCAAGACCCCAGAAAATTCAGGCCAACCACCTTCTCTCTCTCATTCCATTTTCAATCTTACTGACTATGAAACATACAGTAGAAGTCATTAAGCTACATTTTACAGTTTACAGCTTTAATGGTTTTGCAACATTAGATGCACAACATATTTTCAAGCACCAAAAACTAGGCTTTGCTACCTAACATTTCATAAAGATAATAAAAGTTAATGAGCGCTCATGATCTATGATCTGACAAGACATCTGTTCTGTTCTTTCCGAGATAAAACAATCACCCTGCCTTGTTCTGGCACAGTGGGAGAGAACAGATATAAGCCAATTAATCACTCTAAACTATAAGCTATATTAAGTTATAGGTTCTCAACAGGCTTTTCACACCCCGTTGCTAATAGGGCACAGGTGTCCTAAAAACGGTCTTTCAATGCAATAACTAAATTCTGCTAACTTCACATGGTCAGCCGCAGCAGGCAGTACTGTTTAGTGTTTCAGCAGGGGGAAAAAAACCTGTTCAAAACAAGCAGTAATAAGGTTGCTGTTATACCAAGAGTCCAGTACCAAGAGCCCTATTCCCGTCTTCTACATATTTTCATCTTGGTTTTTATTACAGGAGTATTTTAAAAGGATTTCATTCTGACAATTCTGACACAATGGTGGGAGTATTTAGTACAAATATTACAAGAAATACTGTAAGATACTTGATATGAGACATGACTAACAGTGGCATAGGGGAGGAAGGAATAATCTACTTCACCATTTGTGAAGCTGTAACAGGGAGATCTGTCATAGGAAACTGTTGAGAACATTAAACTCTGCACCCTTGTCACATTTCAAAACCAGTTGCTGAGCATTTTAGGAACGGTGTTTGAGACCAAATTCAGCTTGTTGATACTTACGTCACAATATAGTACAGGAGTGGGGAGACAAAAAATATGACTCTTATTTCCCTTCATTCAGCCTCACAGCATGACACGTTTTGGACACTATGCAGGAGTACACAAGGTTTCAGCCTCCTGCAAACTGCTGTGTATTACAGTGAAACAGAACAAGTGAAATGAAAAAACAGGTTACAGACTGCGTAGCATTCAATAAACAACAGTATTTATAGTAAAACCCTCAGATAAAAGACAAAAAACCCAGTTTACATGAAGAAAACAAACACAGAATTCCTGACAAACAACTTGCATTGCTCAAAACAGTGTCCTGCTATCCATCCACCTTACAGAGGCACATAAAGAAATAAACTATATAGCCAGGAAACCACGCACAGCCCAACCACACAGAAAAGCAAAGTACTTTTGCTAACTGAAGGATGCAAGATAACTGGGATTCAATGCTAACACACACACACACACCCCCCATCTCAAAATCTAACCTATCTAAATAGTCTAAGCTTCCCAGAGCATGCCAGAAAGGAACAGCATCTCTCCACTGACTAAGGAACAGTCTAACCAGCTTTCACTGGATTGCCCTGCTGGTATTCTCCTTCCACTGCAGTGACAGAGACCGCAAAAGAATTTAAACCAACATTTATGCATACATGTACACAAGCAGAACCAGTAAGGAAATAATGTGCCTTATCTATAAAGCTTAAAGCAAAGGAAAATTACTGTGGCCCCACTGAATCACATGGTCCACAGATTTCTCTCTCACACCCCCAGAGACGTTAGTTATTTTAATCTAAAGTATACATAACATCTGAAAAAAACAGCACTAAGTAAGCAGCCTAGACAGATTAGCTGGTGAACTCAGGCTACACAAGTACTAGCACTTAGTGTAGTAAAACATGAACGGATCACTAGCAAACAGTTTCTGCTGAGGATCTGAACCTTAAAACTCATATTTGGGGGGTTTGCCATGTCTGAACTCATTTACTAACACTTCAGATCACCACTTCATTTAGGTCTTGCAGACTTAATTAGATGTTCATCCATTAATATCTGGCACTTTTTTTGATCATATTTTTCTGTTTAGTTTCACCTGGAGAGAATCCAGTTTGCTTATTCATTAAAGCAAAAGCATGACAAGCAGGGATAACCAGATTAATTAAAAAAAAAAAAACCCAACCAAAAAAAAACCACCTACAACCAAAAAAGCACTCCTAGTCTGAACCAAAATAATAATGTAAAACTACCCTAGGGCTCTTAGTCCATTGTATACCACAACATGTGCAGCAACTTATCAAGAACACATGCTGATGAGCCGCTGCTGTGTATTTCTACATATTGAGTAACATATAATAATGTTATAAAAATTTAGACATGAAATTCTAATTATTATAGTCTTGTCAGTTCACCTCAATAAGCTCAAGTTCTTTCCTTGTGCATTTGCTTATGTCTATCCATACCACTTTGACAATGCCTTCTCAAATGCTGCTTCCATGACAATTTAATTACAGTAAGATGAATAAAATCCTGGGGATGAAAGAATAAACCACTCACAAAGACACACAAACTTGTCACATTCAGATTCTGGTTAAAATATTAAAATTTAATAATACCTTTTGAACATACAATTATGTCAAGGAAAGAGTAAAGGCATTCAAACAATAGCTATAGATCTTAAATAATATTTACAAATTCTAAACTGCAAGTTGACTATAAAGTCACAAATACTTTAAATATTTAGTAGAATATAGTGTAAATTCTAATATAAATTAGATATTAACTTCATCAGTTATTTTTTCCAGTGGTAACAGTCTAATCTTTATATACTATATACATTCAAATACTAAAAAGTTATAAAATTTCATTTCTGTTGCTATGCAAAGAAATGGAAAATACTTCACCTCTGTCTTACTGTACAATATCCCAATTGAACTTTCTATATTGTTCTCTGCAAAAATAAATGGCACTTTCACATGCAACAAGGCATAAAGTACAAGCCTGTCCATTAGCAGTATGCCATCTGAGTGCAAAGTAAACTAAAACACAAATGTCATTCAACCACATAGTTCAAAATCAAAAGTAAACTGTGGAAAGAGATTCTGACAAACTTTCTGATTCAGACTGAAGTAATAATGAAAAGCATGTAAACTAATTTCCCATAGAGATCTGTAATTTTAAAAAATGAAAGTACAGCATACCAAGAGGTGTGGCATGACAGTATCAAAGTTACTTTGACAACACAGAATGGAGGAAAAGTTGATGATCCTGCATGAACTCTGAAGCCCAGCCCTGCGAATGGGCTGCAGCATCTAAGCTGTTTTTCTATTGACAGTTTCCAAAATTACTTCTGCCACTCGGAATTGCACATCAGTAGTCAGATGAGTTTTCTAGACTTCATCATGCCATTGTGTAACCGTAGCTTCCGCAGTGCAACGCCACAAGCAGCCTGTCCTTGAGGATTTCCTTACTTGGGTATTCAGGTAACTTGAGCATGTTGATACTGAAAAAACCCAAAAAAAGCACCACATCACAGCTTAGCAAGAAACCCAACAGTAAAGACTTCTGATTGAAAGCCCAGAAGATTTCACATTTATGGAAGAAAACAAACCTGTGCTGCATTACAATACCATTGAACATTCAAATATACTGTAGGAAATTTAGGGTTTTTTTCACTTCACTAAATTGTAATACAATTATTTAACTTGAATATTCCTTAATTAATCCTACTGCCTTTAAATAAGCAAAACAAAGGAGTAAACAATAAGCAAACAATGTAACATCATCTATTGTATAGCAAATACTCCACAAACTGTCTGATATTTTTTTTGGCCTTTTAATGAACATGGTCAAAAGTACAAATCTTTTGAATGCAACTGACATGAGATAGCCCCCATTTTTAAGATACTTCAAAGAGACTAGTTTGCATACCATGTGCTTGATGTTGGCAAAAGATTTGCAGTATATGGCACAGCAGCAATTGTAAAATTTTGTAGTCCGCTGCCACCCATTATATGGGCAAAGCCACCATGAGGCACCCTGGAACTGAGAAAATTCACAGAAATTAGACCATTACAAGAATGTCATAAGCCAAAAAAATATAATCTTTACACTGCAAATCTCTCTCACTGCTAGTAATTAGTTACCAATACTTTTATCAAGCTCCCCTGTTCTTACCCTTATCAAAATTCTCATTTTTAAATGCTTTTAATTACAATACTGAACAACACATTCGTCCATTAACATTAGGCATCAAATTGTTTGAATGACACTTAATAATTCCATTTGCAAGAATTCATTTCAACAACCAGTTTTTATAACAGAACATTATCTCAGTTTAGGCAAACATCTACGGTTATTTATATATACAGTTTAAGAAATGCTACATCACAAAAAAGTTCATTCTCTGATTATTATCCATGGCACAACTGGCCAGTGTCCTTGACAAGTCTTTTCATTTACTACTTCAAATCAGTATTTCAATTAACTAATAAAACCATTACATCAGTCATGTGACCCATGGCAAAATCAGAACACACTAAAAACAAGTCACTAGCTTCTTCAGGAATGTATTCTCACTTAATCATGTTAACTCTTTTTTCTTTTCCTTTTATCAATGTATTATTCAAAGATTACTCAAGATGTAAATGGATAATAGCCCTGGAGTCTTCAGAGTCCCTCCCTATAATTTTGAACTAACAGAGGCAAATAGAACAAATTCAGATATTTTTATAACATCAACTTAAGCTGGTATGTGTGTCACAAGTTAACAAGCTCTCAGAGAAAAAAAACCTCATAAAACTATAATGAAAGAATAAGGACTAAAGAAGTTGAATGTGAGCCAGCAATGCATCCTTGCATCAAAGGTGGCCAGCAGACTCTTGAACTGCATCAGAAAGATGGTCAACAGTAGGTCAGGGGAGGTGACCCTTTCCCTATACTCTGTGAGAAACACCTGGAGTCCAGCTCCAAGCTCCCCACTACAGCAGGGACCGGGACATACTGCAGCAACTTAAGCAAAGGGCCACAAAGATGGTAAGGGATTGGAGCACCCGACACAAGAGGAGAGCGAGCTGGGACTGTTCAGCCTGGAGAAGAGAAGGCTCAGCAGAATCTGATCTATATGTATATAAATACCTGAAAAGAAGAACAGGTAAAATGGAGCATCCAGTGGTGCCCAGCGACAGGACAGGAGGCAACAGGCACAAATTTAAATCCAGAAAGTTTCATTTGAACATGATAAAAACTTTTTTACTGTAAGGTGGTCAAACACTGGAACAAGTTGCCCTGAGAAGCTGAGGGGTCAGCACTCACAGACACAGTCAAAATCTGTCTGGACAAGACTTCGAGCATCCGAGCTCTAGTTGACCCTGCTCTGAGCATGGGTTGGACTAGACAATCTCCAGATGTCCCTTCCAACCTCAGCTATTCTGTGATTTTGTAACTAGCAAAGAAAGAATCTGATAAAACAAAATAAACCTTCCATAAAAATATATAACAGCTGTTAAATGCTAGATTACAGGTACTTACATTAAAAACAATGCTCCCACATTCACAAAATCAAAGTGACTGTAAAAACCAGGAGCAAGAATAGAAAAGAAAAATGAATGTCTCAGCTCACAGTAAAACTACTTGGCAAAAACGCAAAGGAGTAGGGGGTGCTACTGACAAATTTTAAGGACCTGCGACAGAGCTCAAAATACTACTTTTCAGACATACGTTTAAAGGCCAGTTATAGTATCCATTGTAGTGATCCGTTATCACGTAACGTAATGACAGCAAAGTTGGGCATGTAGTTTTAGCACTGGTATATAAGGCAACTACTACAGAGGGAAGCACTGATTATTTGCAGCACACTATTTCTGACATACAAATGGAATTGTGCTCACAATTCCACAGTTCAGAGCAATTGTAAAAGATTTTACAGTGATACTCTTTCATACCATGGTTTTGGCTCGCATTTCTAATACAGCGCCATTTCTCCTGCAGTGACCTTTTTTTTCCCCCCTCAATTGCACATTCAAATCAGCAATAAAACACAGGCCTAACTGTTGAACATTTCTCATTCAGTCCACAATTAGCTAAAAGTTTTTACGATCTAACTTACTAAACCTTAATAAAATGTTTTCCAGGTCAAAACTGTATAGTATGATCAGAGCTTTAAACATTTAAAAGCAACAGATGGCTGCCAACTCATGCCTCCAAGAATCAGGTTTCTTTCCAAGCAAAACACTGAGAATATAGAAAAGAAAGCCTTCCAAGTATGTGCGAGTAAGATCACAGTATCTTACCTCTCCTACTGCGTCTGCAATAGCCTTCAGCGAGAGCAACAACATGATTTCATAGCTTTGGAAACTTCAACACTATTAAAATGTTAAGTTTACATCTGAATCCTAACTTTTCTAGCTGTTTTTCCCACTTACAGATTTCACATAAATTCACTTGAAATGAAAAGAGTATAGAAGAGATACTTGAAGCCAGTTTCCTTATCTTTTACTTTTAAAAGTAGTCACATATATCTATCACGTTTATCAATTATGCTGAATTTCCCTTAAAACAGCGTATAGCTTATTACTCAACAGAAACTATGGTCCCCTAAGTCAAACAGCAATCCCAATACATGCAGAATAGCAATAAAGTAAAATTTATCATGACAAGCTGTCAACGCTTCCCTCCAACTGTTAACTAAAGAAAAAAAAAAAAAGATCAAAAGTTGCCAATGGATAATTACCAATAATTTAGCCAAATACTATTATAAAAACCAAACTAATGGGGGGCGGGGGGGGGAGGTTTTCTCTGTGTGTGTAAAAGCATGCAGAATTGCCATTTTACCCAGCTGTCACCAGAGGAAAAAGTAGATTGTGCACAAATACATGTTTTAGATCCTCAACATGAGGCACAAGAATATTTAGGCTTTTTCTTGAGTGTGCTAAGACCTCCAAACATACAGATTCTGCTACTGAAACATTGCTCACAATTACTTTTCTGTTAAAAGATGTCTCAAAATTGGTATTAGCAATGAATGCATGATATCTCCACTGAAACTACCAAAGCAAGACATTACATTGAAGAGAAAAAGGTGTAAAAACAAGGGAAGACAATAAAAGGCAAAGTTTAAGAAATACTTAGAGATGTCAGAGGAACACTGAAGATGTAATCATAAAAGTTACTTTTATTTAAATTGCTAAATTAATTTCATAGTCTTTGATTGGAAAGAAAGAATAGTACCACTTCACACACACAATAAAAATCAAATGAATATGCAGAATAAATTAAAGGGAAACGGAAAAAACAATGACAATTTTTAAGGCAGCCTTCTCACCAGTACACACAGAAACAAATTCTTCACTAAGGAGATGTGATGCCAGAAAAAGATCACAGTTTGACATCAGGTATACTTTTAGCGTAAAATTTTACTCAAGATACTGGCCTTTACTTAATGGCATTTTAGCTCATAGACAATCCAGCTTCTAAATCCTCCCGTGCCCAGAAACTAGAACTGTCTGGGGATTTCTGTGTAAAAACACCAGCTGCATACCACTATTAGAAATAGCTTTCATAAGTTAATTTTTTATGGAAAAATATACTTATTACATTTCAATCACTGAAGAAAAGGCACAATGGGTTCCTCCTATATTGATACAGAAAGAAACCTAAGCAATTTGGTTTTAAATTCCAGCCCAGAGTTCTAAAGACATACCAAAAATTTCTTTCCTACTTACACAGAATGAGTAAGAACAAGTCAGTATGTGATTTGTGACTGAAATGAACAGTGCTCAAGCACATATTAATCACACAACATAATTATTTATTTGATAGAAAGCATCCCTTAGAATCCAGGTTATCCCAAATGCCATGAAAATAGTGAATGCCCCTTCGCTACCATTTGGAATGTTTTAAGAAGCATTTGAAACACGATCTCACATCTTAAAGATCCTTATCTGCCATCTAAATTTAGAAATGGACTAGTCCACTAAAAATGTAAGACCAGCAGCTGGCATGCAACATATGTGCAGTTAGAACTGCAGGACTCATTTCTGCAGAGGACAAAAAGAAAAGACTGATGTTCACAGAACCAGCTTCTTAGTCTGTGATCCCTGCAAACAATGAAATTCATAATAAATCAAGTGAAACTACTAGAATTTGAAGACCGTGCCCTTTGATGAGACAGCTGTGACTCTTGAGATTCCTTGGTATAAAAGACAAGGTTTGATGATCTTAATTTGTATTTTACCATTGCTTAACCACAAAACTCACAAATGGTCAACTACTCTACTAATCCTACAGTATGAGAGTATGAAGGGAACATCAAATTAAAACAACAGTGCAATCTCTACCTGCCACCAGAAAAAGACATGGATTACACAGCTCAGGTGTCACACATGTCTATGGATTCATGTTGCAAAATGTCTGTACACACAAACTCGTCAGCCCACTCAGCTCACGGGCATTTATTGCTCAAAACCTTCCCCATGGCCCCCAAACTAATAAAGGAAATAAAAGTAGCTTTCCCTGAAGAACAACTAGAATTTAGGACAGAAATCCTATACAAAGCAAACAGTCTTGCATAAGGTTATGTCTTCACTTGATCTTAACACACTGCGCTAAATTCACCTCAGCTTTAGGAGAAGGATGTTCTGTTTACACTCAGTGAAGTGATACCTAGTTATCTCATATATTAAAGCCTGTATTGATTACTGGAGCAGCCAAGAGCCACATAAATATGCAACAGAAAGAAGAATATAAAGCGTACTTAAATTTACCACTGCCTCATTAAAAATTGCCTCGGACAACAACAAAGGCCTCTTGCAAAGTTTAATAAATATGTAATCAATCATTTTGCTGGCAGTACAGGCAGCAAAAGTATTAACACATACTTCGCCTACTTTGATCAACATATAGAACACTGAAGTATGCAAAAGTTTCTAATTAGGTGATCTTGTAATACAAAGCCTCTTGACTAATTTCAGGGTACCCAGACAATGTATTTATTGCTACAGAAGAGTTTCTCACCTGCCAGTAATGAACTGTAATAGTAATACTCTTTCTTCCTGAGTTAGTTCTTCCACAACATCCCAGAACCACTAAGTAAAAAAAAAAGTTAGTTTGTATTTTGCAGTAAATACTTAATAGTACTTCAAAAAGTAATGGTAAAACAGTAAACAGAATGTCTGTGTGTTTGCTACTTAAATCATGGAATTTTTCATATGAAATTCACACATAAGTCACTTAATGTAGGAATATAGTATAAAAAGAATTCCACAAATTCCAGCCAAATAAGCTTCCATAAACACATATAGAAAATGACAACAAAAGCACCTTTTTTTTTAATAAAAAGCAATAGTCTACATTATTTAAAAAATAATTTTACCTGAATAACTTGGTCTCCTCTCTCATAGCCACTGGTGTATTCTGTATTTTTTAACCAGTCATTCACATCAATTTCTGGCATACCAGACAACAAAAGCTCCTTCAGAGGAAGCATACAGACTGCAATTAATCCTCCTGAATATTATTATTATAAATTATTATAAATAATCATTGATTTCAAATGTTTCTGCTATTTTAAAAAGTAATGCTTTAAGAAATATAAAAATTACAGTGCTTTTTCTGCTTAGTTGCAGCCTTAAAGAACCTATAATTAATTTTACACAGGAAGATCCTTGAATTCAGGTAACTTGATATGATCTTTTTAAGAACACAGCATCAAGAGAAATTATTGCCAAAGAACATGTAAGAAAAAAGCTCTGATTTTTGCTATAACTTGAAACAAAATTTGAGATGTGTTGGTTACAGAAGATCAAACCACCACTTAAAAAAATTTACTGGAATTTGATTCTGTGACTCAGAAAAAGTAAAGACAATAGCATCTCCTTACTTTTAAAGGACTTCTGTCCTCCTGAAAGAAAATATGAAAAGGCTTAAAAGGCCAAAACATCCTGATCCCATTTTGAAACTATAATTTAAGACATTTATCTCTGGTATGTGAAGTTACCACATTCCAGAAAGACGGTAATTCTAAGTAATTAGGATAAGCAGAAATACAGTCTTGAGATCCTCACTGACAGATTCCCTGGAAGAAAAACCAAAGTGAAAGACACAAAATGTTTATTTTGTGGGTACTGAGCTTTACTTCTACGCTACTGATGAAGTATGTTGAACAAAGTATTTTTAAAAGTATAGGCATTTCTGCTTACCAGTTCATATTCATCAAAAAGCTGGATCAAAGATGGTGGAATGAACATATGGAAGCCTTGTAAAAAGGCATTTATCTGAGGCTGAATGGCTCTTGTCATTCTAAGCTCTGTGACAAGTTGGACATACTCAGCCTGCAATATAGAAAAGAACACTAAGATACACAATAGCAAAAATTCAGTGCTCACGCAGACTCACACACACACACACAAATGCAATCCTCAATACATTACAAATCTCATCTACTCTAAGATGTTAAGAGTCCCTATGCACTTCTCATCCACAGAAGCAACCCAAAGTAATTTAGAAGACCCCTCAGAGTTCAGAGCCCCTTCTGTTCTTTCCCCTTCCTTCCTTCCAAAGGTAATTCCCAAACAGAAGTGTTTAAATCAAAACACAAACCAGTCAAAAAACAGGGACTTGGATTAAGATAAAGGAAGTGAATAAAACTTGGTTTGTCATGCCTGCATCTATATACAACTGCCACTGTGATCATCTAAGCACATAAACAAGGCAATATTTATAGAGAAAAGTATTCTATTAAGCAATCTGACATAACTCAGGAAAAAGTTAATTCTGAAAGAATATTTGTGAGCCAAAAAGCTTTCTTGCTTTCCCCCTAACTCTGGACATCTAACAGAATATATAACTTATGCTTGCAAGCTTTGTTATCTTAATGACAGTAACAATTTCAATTTTTTTAAAGAAAGTCTTGAAAGTCTCCTCAGTTTTTAAAAAGGAAAAAAGAAACAGAAAAGCATTCACATCATAACCATGTGAACAGACAATATCATAGTTTGCATGCTTTAGAGATTCCTTCCCCTTTAAAAGATGCCAGCTAGAAAAGGAATCTGCCAGAACTTTGCTTTTGTTGAAAACGCAAAATCCTAGGAAGTGGTTAACTGAGGAAGGGTTTTGAATGAGGCCAACAGAAGTGCCTACAGTAAAAGCATATAAACATGTTTCATCTACCCTGTCAAAACTACACAAGTCTAATAAAGTTTCTTTAGTTAAGAGATTCCTACTTGAGAACAAAAATTTATCTCTAGGTAACTTAAGGTATTCGGTTTTAAAGTAACACTTTGACTTCCTAATCATGATTTTTAATAATGAAATAATGAAATATATTTCCCAATGAAACCATCTCAACTACCACTTTCTTTTCAAGACAATAATCTTACAAAAGTACTACATTTTTAACTATAAAATAAATTACCTTTAACTTTTAGGTTCTGAACCTGCACAAAAGCAACAAAGTATTCTTTCTTTCCTCCCATACAGAATGAAATATGAAACATTTCAAAATAGAAGAGTATTTTTCAAAGGCAGTTCTTTACATTCACAGAAGTATAGAGGGGTTGTCATGTGCTTTGCAGTTGGAAGATATTTTTAAATGCATTACCACCATTTCATTAGAGTGAGAAGACAACTCATTTGTGAACTGCTCTGAAGAGGAGGAACATTACCTAATCATACCTTCAACTGCAGAGCTATTCGCAAAAATCTAGTTTCAATCTAGTAATCTCCCTAGGTTGTTTCTACTGTCAATGGAACTGAAGACACCTTTCTTCTCTAAGGAATTAGAGGGGCAGCCAAAGGAGATTACCCACACTAGACAAAAGCCAGCCTCTGTGAATAGATCTTATAACCTCTAGGAAGAAATCAGAAACTTCACCAATACCAGGATTAGAAGTAGCATTAACACCGGTCTTCGATGATCGGAAACACTTGTTCTGCAACTCTTAAAGTTGCTGTGACATAAATTAGGCTATTCAGAAAACAAGGTTGTAGAGGAAAAAAAAAAAATCACATCAAGTCTAAAAAACTCCATTATAAACAATAAGACAAACACTTATTTTCTGCATTACAAAAATATTTACGTTGAATACTTTCATTATGAGAAGGAATAGTTGCTGTGCTTTAGGTGTAACAACAAATGCTTTAAATAGCCTGGAACAGCTGAGCATCCTGGCACTGGCACATGCTGAAAGACCTGTACCACAGACTGTACATAATACATGTCAGTAAAAAAACCGGTCAATTTGTTTTTCTCTCCATTCACTTCGTTTACATTTTATTCCCTCTCAGAAGCTTTAGGAGCACGTTACAAACAGAAATATCTACATAGCTTCAGATGTACATATGCATTTCTACATAGTGCATAAACGGTACAATGCAGCTTTCTTTTAAGAGGGGAGATTTGACTGAACACACAAGATGGGCATCACAAATATAATGACAAGGTCTAGTTCGGATGAGAGGTTGTTCTATATTTTCCTTTGAGGTAAACAAAGTAGTGATCATGCTTCCTCGATTTCACAACCCCGTATACTGTTGAGACAAAGATCAATGTTCATTATGATGTTCAGATTCAAAGAGCAGCTCCATTCTAAAGCTGTTTGAAAAAAATACATTATTTTTTTACAGCCAAACACCATAGCCAGCTCAGACAGACAAGTCCTTGGGGGACAGAGAAAGCCACTGGATTGTGAAGATTTGTATCATGTTTTTAAAATAACATACAGTCAAACTTTGCCTAGTTCTAATTTTATTTTTTTCCTAAAAACTAAATAAAAACCTGCAAAATATAGACAGCAAAAACCAAAGAAAAATGCGTAGCATGGACACTGGACAAAGCCTGACTTTTTCCCTTTGTCATTACCATGACAAAAGACAGCTGAACCACTACTGTTACTGATACTTCAGTTGACACTACACAGATGCTCCATTTGCAAGACCGGACCACTTTCATTGTATGGCCCCACAACCATTCACCATAAACAGCTGATATAAAAAAAAAAAAAAAAAAAAAAAAAAAGAACATGCCCTTGTTCAAAGAAAACAATTTTACAAATAGCTACTACTACTGCTCTTCAATGGAGCATTTACTCTTTAATTTTGGTTTTCAATAAGAGGGAGATGGATTCTTTGGGTGGTTTCTGTGGGGCTGTGTTTTGGTTTTTACACGGGGGGGGGTGTTGGTTTGTTTGGTTGGGTTTTTTAAGGAATAAAGATTCACTCATTTCATTTTTTAAAAAATACTATCCTTTAAACAGGTAATCTGCTAGTGTGCATACACAGCAAATCCCTTTAGATGCTGAATTTTCTTCTTCCAGAGGTATAGAAAATACAATGAGTTTTAAACAGTTTTAAATCTTTTATTCCTCAGGTAAAGGCCGGGGGAGGGGGGGGGGGAAGATAACTCTTGCAAGGAAAAAAAAGATACTCTATAAAGTAAAGCAGTCACTTTCCTGTTTAATCTGCCAGAACTTCCAAGCTAAAACATACTGCAAAACCACATCATGTTAAAGAAATTGGGGAAAATCCCCAAACACCACTAAAACACAGATCTACAATTTTCAACAATTTGGTTTGCCACTGTCAAAATTGGTGAACAAGAGACAGTGCCATGTTACAGATGTTTTCTGACTTCACATTTTGCAGTTTCAAATTCAAAAATCAATTTAACAGTTTCAAAGCTACCACAACTGTCATCTGATTCTTACCACCTTTCAAATAAAAGCTATACGAACTCTCATCCCCTCCTGCCACAGTTGAGGAGGGCTGAAGAGCTAGAATAGATGCCTCTGTTGTACACATGTCCAACCACCCTTTTCAGTGTGCTCCAAGTCAGAAGTCAACAGAGCGATTTAAGCGACTAACAGGTAGCAATGTGGGCAAACTTCTAAATTCATGTTAACTGGTAACAGTTTTTAAATGGTTTTATGAAACCACAATTTACAACAAGCACATCTATTTTATATATTGAGAAGCGGAGCCTACCCAGAAACAAGAATCAACACCCTTGCTTTCCCTGATAAAGAAATTAATCATCCACTGCCTTCGCTATTAGACTTTCTATCTGTATTCTTTCATGAATTACTGTATTGCAGGAAACAGTACAGAATCAGGCTAATATGCATACCCGTTACTGAAATGACACTCTGCCTTAACGAAAATAAGGATTAAGCATGCAAAATCCAGTGCCAATTGCTCCAACACAAACTAGAATTGTTAGAACAAATGCTGACACCACGTGGTCACTTACCAGTACAGCAGCTGTCTACACAACTGGTAAAGCTGAATAAACACTGTGCACAGAACAAGTTAGGCTAGCTCAACACAAATGAACATCAAGAAACAAAGCAGATATAAGGATCGAAAGAGTCAATGATACAAAAATTTGCAGGTCTACGCATGACACTCCTGCAGTTACTCAAAACTATCTAGTGGGAAACTGCAGAATTCAATCAGACTGATAACTACCTTAATTTCTCGATCAATTTTGAAGTCTGGCTGCATTTTTCCATATTTGCCTTTGAACTAATGCTGCACAGAATTCAGAGACCTTCCAAGCTGTTATATTACATTTTAAAAGGTAGATTATTTCCATACTCACCACATGACTTGCAAATGGCTGAAAAAG
The DNA here is from genome assembly GCF_963210335.1 of Falco punctatus. Taxonomy (NCBI): domain Eukaryota; kingdom Metazoa; phylum Chordata; class Aves; order Falconiformes; family Falconidae; genus Falco; species Falco punctatus. Next base: position 68,443,706 of record NC_137584.1, on the reverse strand, counting down.
CTTCCTGTAGCCTTTCGCTCTGTCAATTATTTCTATGTTAAAGTAGAGCAGTCCTGTGCCATAGACTGCGCTAGCAGGCAGCACACTTTGCAACATTACCTAAAAATTTACTTTTAGCAATTGCTACTGTTTAACCTTCCTGGTTAAAGTTGATCCTATTTTCCTTCCAAAAGTTCTGTCACAGAAAGAAGAACCTCAAACCTGAACACTTACAAAGACTTTAAATAGTACTATAACATGCTAAGCTAGAATAAGAGAGAAGAGTGTTGGCAACTCTTTTGTGTATTTCCTTCAAAACAGGTATACCATTTATGCTTCCAGTTATCCAGAAAGTCAGTCCAATTGCTTTTCTTATACTATCAACTTCTAAATAAACCTGTATACTCACCTTGTTTTCCTGTGTAACAAGTATACTTGCACCCCCTGGCTTCAATGGCACTTCTTCCATTGCTCCAAACACATCAGTCTCAACAGAGAAGGTCAGCTCTAAACCCAGATCACTGATATCATTATCTAAAATCCACTGCAAATTCTTTGCATACTCTGGATCAATAGATGCTACATCCTGATAATTTACAGGTATACCTAGAAAAAATAGAGACAAAACCCCTCAAATGAATAGGATAAAGCAAAAAGCACTCCAAATCAATATATGGTAGAAGATTGCCCTCTAGAGAGAAACCAGAATATTGCACTAATAGGAAAAGGGAAAAAGGGATTCACCATTACTCTCTAGAGCAGACCTGTACTTACTACATTTTAAAAGTATTAAAGAATCAAGCTTCTTTATGTTTCTTCACAGTGAAGCAAATGGCATACCACTTGAGCAACAAGAATTTGCACAATTTTAGCTCACTAACAGATTTCAGTAAAAGCTTCTAACCATACAGAACACACAATGTTAAAGGAATTTCCTAAAAAAAAATCTTGCCCAAATATCATATCTCTCTATAATAATATCTTTTCCCCCATAAAATTATTTGGAATGGGGGGGGGGGGTTAGTGGTGATAGTGTAGAGAAAAAAAAAAACACACATAACCTTTCTGTACTGAACTCTTCTGCTTTTCAGTTTTCTTCTTTTTAATCATGTTTGCTATGAGACCTACTATATGGCTGAAAAAATTATTTCTAGGAATTTTACATTTCAAACTGAACTTACAAGTCATTTAGAAGCATGAAGAAGAGAGCTGCTATAAGTCTGACTTCTATCCAACATAGAAACTATTTATTTACAGTCCCTTCACAGACATGGCGCTCAAAGCAAATTTCAGCAAATGTGTCGAGAACAAGGTGACCCTGAGTTTGCACAAGAGAACTACCCTATTCACTACACAAGAAAGCAAATTACAATTACTTTAACTGTCATGACAGATTCTTTACCTCTACCAAGACACATAAATACCTGAGAGAAAGGGCAGGGGGTGAGGATGGTAGCAGGTTTGGAGAACAGTAAGTTATCAAGAAGTACTCTCTTTGCTTCCTCTTCTGTGCATTGTGATGTGTCACAAGGGTGCCCATTAGTAGAAGTCTTAGCATACTATGGACTGCAGTACCCCAGAGAGTAACACAGAACTCATAGGTTAGCAGCCAGTGCAAACATGTTACAGCATTTCCCTGGAAGGGCTGACCAGCACTGAAACGGCGTGTACACAAACCGTAAGGCATTGTTTTTCTAATAAAATAAAGCAACACTCCAGTTCGAGAGGGACAGATAATTTACTAATGAATTTCCACTGTCATCTCTCAAAAAATACAACAAAGAAAATCTAACAGCTCTCCAGTAGTTTCTAGAGAACTTTCACTTTTGACAACTAGTAAGCATATGGGCATTTCAGATAAGAGATGTGGAAATAATGATGTCTCTGAGGGATATAAGCAAAACATGCGGGAAAAGAAGAACGAAAAGTAGGAATCGGAGACTCCTTCAGAGAAGAAACTGACCTGGAGCATTATGATGAGACTACACTCGTAGTCACCATGTTGTGAGACCAAAGCACTAAGCTCACTCATTTGCTTGACAGATACTAGTCAACAGGTTCAAGCCAGGCAGTTATAAAGACACTCTGTCAGATTTATCAAGACAAAATTTGAATCCCATTAAATACTACGTATCTTTCTCTTGCTATATCCTTAAGGCACCTGTAGTTTGAAAAGGAAGAGAAATCTAATCTAGTATAATTGTGATAAACAGGTATTTCTGTGCAACACAACTTCAAAAAGATACTACAGGTAAGCTCTGAGAAAAACAAAAATTCAGTATGTATTCAAGGATTTAAGGCTTCAACCTCAAAACACACTGACCCAGAAATTAATTTTCACTTTTGTTTATGCCATTTCAAGGAATATTTTCTATTACACTGAGAAAGAGGAGGCTTAACAGCAGATAGCACAGTGAGGAATTTATCTGCTATGTGTATTTGTGGGCTGGAGGTAGAAGTTTCCTTTTCCAAACAAAGTGGCTCCTTCGAAAAAATACACAGTAACTGGACAACAGTACTAGTGAAAGTATCTTCTCCCCTGTATAAGCAACAGGCAGACGGGAAGTTTGAAAAAAAACAAACCTAAGAGACCTTATTAATTTCTGACTATATTTCTGCCTCAGTTCTACATCTGTAGTAAAGTGCAGCCCTAATAAACATGAAAACCTATGGTTTATTTGATATCACGGCAAACCAAAATAATCATGCAAGCTACATATCTAACATATTATAAAGCACATTAGTTAAGTGATGACCCAGCTAACACACAAGTTGGTGATCTTTCCTTGCCTACCAGATACTGCAGAAAGATCTCAGTTCATCACAGTGAAAAAAGGTGATGCACCCACCTGAGTCTCAAAAGAGTAGCCACATTTTTTCATACAGGTTTCAGCTTCTAATTAACACACTTCAACATCATGTCTGTTGACTAAAGAGAAGAGTTCCTTTGAAAGAGGCTCACACTGTTCCTCAGATACAGGAAGTCTTAGCACAGAACTGGTGGATTCAGTGCGATCAACATGAAAGGCTACAGAAAACAAGGATCTGAGTGCACGGTGAGAAACCAAAGGAATGGAAACGGTCTCAGGCTTCCAAAGGTTTCATACTCCATTACTTAAGGCCTGACAAGTAGCTGAAGGGAATCTTAATGTCTGTAACTTAGTAACTTGTATTTGGCATGAACAACAGTTGGCATAACCGACAGCTGAACCCAAAACAAAAATAAAATAAAAACCCCTCAGGAACATCTGCTGCTGTGCAACTCTGGTTCCTTAGACAAGAAAGGAGGAGATGCACACAGCCAAGGGAAAAAGCCTTGGAAAGGTTTAAATAAATACACTGTGAGGCAGAAAAAGCAACTGCTTTGGGAAGCAGAAGTGTAACTTTTCCAGTTCTCTGTGTCTGATAAATAACAAGAAGTGATAAAAGCCTGTTAACCTTTTGAACTTAAAGAACTTAAACATATACAAACCTCTAGAGAGTTCCAGGATGCCTGTTCAACAGAATTACAAGACTTTACTAAAAGGGACTGATGAGATCTTATTAACAGACTACTCTCACTGCTGTTTGATTCGCAATAGTTAAGCTAGCAAAATGGAAAAAAAAAGAAGGAAACAATAGGTCATCTTGTCAATTCAGAAACAAATAAATCCAGTACATAATCATAAGTCAAACTAGAAAAGAATCCAAATTCATCAGTAGTCATTTCAAAAAAAGGTGACAAGAGCAACATTTGACTATTCTCAAGGTGTCACTGAACAGCAGAAAAATAAGTTTTTCTCATTTGTGAATACATCACATGGAGATTAGCCTGTGAACATCATTCTGCTCACAGAGGAATCTCTTGATGTCAGAGGCCAACTCTTAAATCAGCACCAAGTTGTAGCACACAAAGATATGTCTACTTTGGAACTGCTTTCCTATGTGAAGATCAATAATTAGGGAAGCCTGATGAGGCATTGCCAACATGGTGCTGCTTCAGACTGCCTGTCCTCTTGCCCAGTAAAGAGTCACTCTCTTGCAGCAGAAAGCAGTATTGAGGGAGAGACGTAAAATGCATCTCTTTGTCAAGACGACCTTGACTAAGATGATCAAGCCTCCACCAAATGGCAACAGTGTTCCCTGAACACTGTCAGGGAAGAGAAACAGTAAATCTGAAGTGAAGAGCTGTTATGTCCTGAACTCAGCAAACATCACAGAAAGACAGAATAATTACAGAAAAACAGAACGAGGTGCAAACAATTCCTTGAAAACCTTGCTAAGTCTCAAAGTAAGGAGTGGTTCTTGAGGAAAATAAAACCTCTGATACTACGCTATCTTATATTTCCAAAGAGGATTAAAGAACAGTGCTTAAAATCAAAGGAAATTTTGCATGCAACAGCAAAGGAATTTATATATGTGGAGGAGTAACAGGAATGCAAAGGGAATCTACCCTTCCATCACATCCGTCATGCAAGAGAAAAAGCTTTTCATGACAATGCAGAACAGGGGCATCATGTTCAGCAACCAAGAAGCACAAAGGTTCTCAAAGAGGAGCAGAGAAGAGCCCTAGACCACAGATACCACCAGGTAACAGCAGTCCTTCTCTATTAAAAAGAAAAGGTACATTTTCGTAAAGACTTCTGACCAATCCTCTTCAATGCTACAGTAAACGTATGAATCAACACTCCTCAGGAAAGAGACAGGATGAACCTGCATTAGTTCTGAAACACTATTTCAGGAAATAGGTAGTATTTGCTGGAGTGAGTAGACAGGGAGCTTTCACAACAATATGGATTCACCTTGTTAAAACATTACACAACTGAAGAACTGCAGGCATAATAAAGAATGCCTGATAGATTTTTGCCGGAATTCATAAACATTATCAACTTTCTAAGTCCATCCTAAATTATGTATGGTATGATTATTTTCATTTCTCAATAATGACATTATGTGGCAAGACAGATGAACTTCACAATTGTGATGCAAAGAACTGCATATACCACAAAAACGATTGGTTGCACTAGTCTGCCTATCAGACATTCCTAGTCAGCAACATTAAAGACAACTAAATTATATTATTATGTTTTAGACAGATTAATGATGCCTTCCTTGTTTTTCTTGGTTTTAATGTAAGATTCATTCGAAGACTAACTATTTGATTAAAAATTGCTAACTATATAAAATTCCCACGTAGTTTTGCTAATGTATTTCTATATTTTGCAACTATAACAGTTCCTAAGAAAGGCTCAGACTGGACTAGCAATTACTGCCATATTATGTTGTGACTCTGATGTACATAAAAGATTAGCAAGACATTAATTTCCAAGACTTGTTCACTTTTAACACACAAAGTAAAAAAGGAGAAAGTTTACTGCTCTGATGACTGTTATGACTCAAACAGGATTTTAATAAAATCATACCAAGAATATGTTTGTAGAATGACCTTGTGAAGTAGATGTTCACCAGCTGCCTGTGATTTAGAGCTAACCCCAGGATTTGGCCTGCAAAACGGAAGTAGTTCAAGTGGTCTGGATTTACAGAAGAGTTGCTGTTGGGCTGGAAAGTTGTTCCTATAAAACAAAAATATTATCACATTTCACGACTTTTTTTTCTCTCTTCAAGTGAAGTTTGTATTTATGATATACACTAAGCATTGACAACAGTGAAAGAGTTTATTTTGGGGTTCTAGAAGATTGTTTGGGGATATCTATTTGCACAAAAAAGATATCGGAAATAAAACTACTAGAATGTAATGACATGCTATTATTGCAACCATACTGCTTAGCCATTCTCTAAGCACTCTGAAATAATCATCATCAACATAAGGGCAACCAGGATCTGCTAAACTTGGCCATCCATCTTACTATACTGCTACGTGCACTTTTTGCTCACTGTAAGGGGCCACGCTGCTGTCAACTTTGTGAACACGCTCAAAGAAAGGATCAGAATGCATCTGCTTCCTTTCATCTGGTTCCAGCCAGATGCAGAAAGGAGACAGTCCAGGCCTGGTCTCCTTGGAAAAGACCGCCTCAAACAGACAGCCCTGAACTTTCCCTTTTAACTTTCAGGGACTAACCTATGCCTCTACTGTTGACTGAATTCCTTGCCACTTCCCACAGCTTTGTAAGGTAGAAAGCAAAACATATATCACTGAGGATGATGTCAGATCTTTTATTGATAAAGATTTGCTTTACATGAAGCACCCAAAAGACATGTAGTCAAATACAAGATAGATCTGTGGAGATCAACATCTGGTTTTCCCACAAAAATTAACTGACTGAATTTGTAGGTTTCTAAAAGGAAATAAAGGAATACAACCACAGTTCCCTTACATATGCAGAAGAAAAACACTTTCTGTACTGCTCCCAGCAAGTTATGTCCCTCTACAACCAGGCAGAAATAGCATGGATTCATTAAAACAAACATCTCACCCTCCTCTTACAAAAGAGAGAACAAAATCAAGGAAACTTAAAAATAAGAAAAATATTTCATCTATAGTTATAAAAAACATACAACTAATAGATCACTTTCATTTATATATATATATAAAAGGTAAGTTCTATTAGTGTTGCTTTTAAAAAGTAACAATCTTATATTCTGAAACCAAGAGACTTTTCTCAGATTACAAAAATGCTTTTATAAAAGAAGACACCCTAAAAATTAGGAAAGAAAAGGCAGAGACATACCATCAGCTGACTGAGTAAATAATGCATAATCTGGGTTAACGATTTCACTGGATAAGATATCAAACCACTCACGCACCACACCCTGTCCCTGCACGTCAAAAGAATAAAACATATTAGCACATAGAACTTCTACTGCACAAACAGTTATGCTGGGTTATCACATATTTCTTAATAAAGTACAAAAGTTATTTTAAATTAGGATTTAGTTCAAAACAATACTTGCGAAAGAGAATATTTCCATATATAAATACTGTAAAGGAAAACCACGGTTTTACCCACCATGCCTTCTTCTCCATGAAATCTCACAGCAATCCCCTGCTTTAGTTTTGCACAATTTGCTTTAGACACAACTTCACAGCTGCTCCTAAAAATAGAATCTAAATACAAACCACCAATTAATTTTTTACCTTAATTCAGTATATCTTTGAAATACATTGAAATATAATAACTCCATTTTTAACACAATACCTCTGTGAACCAAAAGTATGTCATTTTCATTGACAGGCCTGTGCACCATGTCCGAATCTGGCTGCCCAGCATGCAGATGTTCATAGAACCATTCACAGCGATCTTTAAATGGCTACAAAACAAGGGGTAAACTGTATCATACAGATAAAATTCAACTGAGCAATTCTTCTCTAATAAGCATGACTGGAAAATGGTTACGCGTACTTCTCAAGTTTTGAGATGTGCAGAGACCTACTTGGTGCTACCTCAATACACTACACAGTATTTTGGGAAGAGGAAAGGACTAGACATGCCCTTGAGTACTTGCTGAAGTCTGGTATGCAGAAAGGCTGGACCACCAGTTATCCAGAAATAGCTATTGGGAGCTCACCACACAGGAGAAAAATAGCACAAAACTTCTCCCAGGGCAGGGGGGATCTAGATTAGAAGTCACTGGCTTCTGTAACACTACTTATTATCAACTGAACACAGAAGCACAAGTTATAAAAGCAAGTCCTATTTGTAGTAAAGTTCATCGGCAATAAAAAACAGCCCAAAGGATCCAAAAGCTTGCCAAAACAATTCCTAGGTGAGAAAGTCATAGCTTGCTTGACTCAGTATTTAGACTGACATTTTGCAGTTCTTCTGAGACAGATCTGACACAAGTATGGCCTCTCTCATATATCATGATTCGCAGCACGTAGTTTTAGTTATCTAACAGAATGTCAGTTCTCAGAGTCTCTTCATTATTTATACATAATGAATTTCAAAAACACACATTTCAACCAAAGAGTAAGTACACAATACACCTACACCATGCCCTAAAAACGAAAATGGATTATGAAAAACAATGTATATCTAAAACACAAAGGCACAGTAATGTCCACAGCTAAATAAAGCTTTTGGAACAGACCCTCCACAAATACTAGGCGGGGGAAGTGTTCTGGTTGGTTACAGGGTTTTTACCTTTGTTTTCAGCAAATTCTGTCTCTGACTAAAATAGTTCAATGTAAGGAACCTTTCTAATAGAGAATAAAGAAAAGTAAACCAGTGTGCACTAAACAAATGAGTTCCAAATAACTCATTACTGCCCAAAGACCATCTTCATTTGTAATAGAACAAAACCACAGCTCTATCCCAGAGTTACATGTAGACAATCATAAGCTTTTAAAGATAAGTAATGAAAAAGTGGCAAACGCTCAACACAGTGTTAGGTAAGGCAGCAGACTTTCACACGGGGGTTTGCTCGCTAATTTTTCCACTTAACTACACTAGTCTTCCCTAGAGTAACTCTTTAGTCTTGAATTCATGTCACATGCTAAACTGAGGAGTTTAGGTTAAGCAAGACATCAGGATTTTATTCAAAACAAAAAAAAATCCAAACCAACAAAAGGAACAGAGCAAAGGGCAACAAGACAACATGATGTTTCACTGAAGGAACTGCTGGTATTTAACTATAGCCAAATCAACCAATAGTGGTGTATATATGTTTGTCTCAAAATGTAAGTCAATTAAGGAAAAAAGCACAGCATTTTAAAGCTCAGTCTATTAGAAGTGCACAAACAGATTTAGTAACAGAAAGTTAAGTCTGTTTAACTGAAAGTTGGACTTGTAAGACATTTAACATTGGTCATCGCAAATAGACTTACACGTGTATTTTAAGGAATTACAAGTAGAGAAAGATGGCTGCCATGTCCATTTAATCTGATCTTTCAACATCCCAGATTCAGAAGCACTGGAGGCCACATATTCCATCTTCCACAAATGGGTTTTTTAAAAAATATTAATTTTAAACAAAACACCCTCTTTATATTCATTGAAGTTGTAACTTAGCATCTCCAGACACTTACCTGAGCTTTTATGATGTGCATAAATCTGGACATTAGTTCAGGACACTCAAGAAGAAAATGAAAGTGATCAAAAATTATTTTGGGATTTCTGAAAAAAAAAATATATAAAAGAAAAAAATTAGGTTAGAGGCCTGTTAGTCAGAGATCTAACAATGTTTCATGATACACAAAGCCTGCATAAAGAGACAATGCTATTAGACAAACAGAAAAGTACAAACAGACTCTTCTATTTCATAATGTTTTCCCAACTCTTGTTTCCAAATGATATTATATTACCTTTGAACATGGAGGATTACAAGCAGCAATGCAGGCAGAAGCAAGATTATAAACTAGGTAGTCCCAGAGAAACTCTAGAAAACAGTCAAATGTACAAAGATGGTTTAGACTCCTTTAAGAAGTCATTAAGTATAACACTTTGGAGGAAGACTGAAAGTTTTCATCTGCCTCAAAAAGGAAGGCCTTATTTGGAACAAAGATGAGGAAAGAATCCATTAAGGAAATTATTCTGTTGCTCTGTGAAAGAGATTTTGTTCATGAAATATCAGAATCTTACAAAAGGATCGCTTACATATGCAGAAGACCTCATTTAAGCCAGAGCTCTGAATCATTAATATACATTCCTTTGAATTTGGCAGGACCGTTAAAGTGCATATGGTACATATGTCACAACAATAACCTTAAAATGCAACTCAGTACAAAAAAATAGGAGTGTTAATTTTTTATTTTTCGGGGGGGGGGGGGGGGGGGCGGCGGAGAAATGAGAAATACTGTGTTTCTTGAAGCTTACCGGTTAACAAAACACTTAAGGACATCATCGTGTTTACAGACAAATTCTATAAAACGAGGCGATGTCATCCTGTTCAAAAATCATAAGATGCTTTTGGTTAATGAAATTAAAAGGAATGTGAACTACATAAATTGTTGTGGGTTTTTTTAATAAAATACTATGCAAATAGAAACTGATGTGTAACTACTCAATCATGAAATTAAACACTCAGCAGCATTAAGATTTCACAATAAACTAAAACAAGGCAAAAATGTCAATAATTAAGAAGTCCAAGCAACCTGACCATTACATGTTATTAACTATATGAACAAGAAAAGCTTAAACTAATGGACATACACATTTCTCTATCGAATCCTTCCAGCTTTCAATACATTGGAAGCACATACATGGAAGGATTGATATTATATGCACAATATACACAATATTCTCATTGTTCTATATTCTTGTTCATTGTATAAAATTCCCACCATGCACCTTGTAAATTGTGGTGAGGAAAAGAGCCAGGAAGAAATAACATTACAGACTTGGCAAACTTAATAATGGAGGGCAAGGTGATATTTAACAGCTGTGCAAAATAACAAAATTACCTGCCGAGCAAGTGTCTCATATATTAGTATGAAATTTTATTTTCTCTCCTATACATATCTGGACAACAAGGGAAGGATTAACACGGGTGTAAGTTTTACTCCATTTATTTACATTTATGTTCCACATTTTAAAAAAGAGAAAATTTTAATTAGGTCTTTTAGCTTCAGCAAAAGCTAATGAATACTTGCAAACAAAAATAAAATCCTCTCATCAGGTGCCTTGAGAGGTTGTGAAAAATAGTACTTTAAAAAGTCCAGGATAACAATCCTAGAACTGTTCCTGTTCCCCACAACAATTTAGACAAGAGCTGCTCATTTTATATAAAATCTAAGCTATTTTCCTTCTCTCCCTTACTGTTTTGAAGGAAAAAGTCTTACCATATCCTTCTCCTCATCCCCACAAAAAACAAACAAAATCTTTCAGAGACCAAATATGAACATTTTAAACACACTTCTGGTCTGAGAGATGATCTAAAAGTATTAAACAATTAAAAGAGGCTAACCTGAAAAGAAATTAACTCTCTCTACCTGTAAATTGCAACATATGGTAAATAGCAGAAAGAAAGAAAAAAAAAACCCAAAAAAACTAAACCACTCATCAGTTTTGATGCTGAAATCTTGGAACATTGTATTTCACTATACTAACAAAGAATGTCTAGATTAAATACCAGCATTTGCAGAAGAAAATCAATGACAGCAAGTGAAAGAAAATAACCTCAATATTTCAGATGTTAACCAGCATGAAATGCCATCTACTGTATGAATATTAGGAACAATGGAAAACTATGAGCTCAGTTTACTCTCCTCCATTTAAAGACACTCAAATCTAAAGTTTGAGCCATTTAAAATTATTTTGTCTGAAAATGTCATTTGTTATCATTTCAAATGTTATTTGAAGATGACAGCAGTATTGAGTTACACTGTTGTGCCATTTACTCCTATTAATATGAAAACTTCATTTAAAAAGAGTAAGTCTTTGTACTTCAACACAGTTCTGAAAAGCCCTACAGCAACACAGAATTCAGGTGTGCTCTGCATTACTGTTCTGCATCCCAGGGAGTTCTCCCAGTCACTATCAAAGCAGTTCTTACTCTCCTGGCTTCTATGGTAACAACTCTGTTAAACTTAATGTAGTATCCATGGGAGTTGTCCCTAACCTTTAGCGTAAACTATGCATAGGGACAGACCCACTGGGCAAGGGCCCATCAGCAAGTCACCTGGACACAGGGAGACAGTCACCTCTCCAACTGAGTTTTTGTATAGCGATTGATGGAAGGGAAAATGTACTTCACATGTATATATCTCTGCTATTCATTTGGCTGCTGTAAATAGTACTTTACTGGCATTTTATATTAGTAAGGTTTGATGGAGATAGAGGGAAATGGCTAAACAGCAGTTCCTTTTTCAAGGTACAGTAAAATTAAAAGTGAAAGTATTGAGGTGCTTGTGGAACACGCTGATCCCCAAATCATCTTCCAGAATGTCCACAGAGGAGTGTGCCCCAGACAAACAGTACTGGCCAACTTGAAAGTTTTTATTCCACTCTGTTTGACAGAGAAAGAAAAACCCATACAGTGGCTGGGAATAACCAAGAGTTGTCATGTAGTGGGAACCTTGCCTCTAGGCTCCTCAGGAAGCTTGTAATACACCATACTTGCCTTATCGTTCATTCAAGAGGGTCAAAGGATCCTTTTCTTGCAAGTTCACAACTATCCATAATAATCTTGGACAAAGACCTCATTTACAGTGGATGCACTTTTTTTCTTTTTAAATCAGACACTAATGGTATTACATTTTACCTAAGCTGTAGTACCTGTTCCACACAAAATTATGTTTGCCAACCTGGGACATTCCAAGCGAGTATTAATTTGAGATTTAATTCTCCTTGTTATAAATTTCTGTAATATAGCCAAACAAGTTTTGCCACAGCTGTCATTTTCATACACAAGATAAGTCACATTTTTTTTCTGAGCTTACAGCTCTTCTTGTTGGATAATCACATTAAATTCAGAGATAATTTCACATTAAGAAGAACCAACAGCAAGAACAGCTAAGTTTCAAGAGATCAAAATGACATTACCTGCAAGTATCCCACATGATTACAAAAGGCCCTAAGACACTCAATACAAAATATGTGCCAACACATCTATGTTCACAGGCAGCAGCACTATGGAAAATTTGCTGTGCTGTTTGGTGCCATTAAAGCCAGGAAAAAAAGCATTCAAATAATTGAACTAGTGAAAGCAGTAAAAAGCATACCCTTGACTGTTACTAGCATCACCTGGTCAGTACCAACATTCTTCCAAGAAAGCATGTATGATTTCACAATGGTAAGTTTTAAGTACCAAACAGGATCTTCTCCTTACCCCTGAGGCATCTGACAGGAGCAGCACATATAAAAGGCTTGAATGACAGCACTTAGCCTGTTTGCTGTCATGGAGATAACATCCTGGCAATCAGTGCAAGCTTCCTGCTTCCCAGCAACATCATACGTTTTCAACTCGCCAGCATCAGCAGATAGCTCTTTTCTGCCTTCAGTTCCTACAGCGGCAAAGGAAGGCGTAGGAGCAGTATCCTGGTGATCTGGTCCTTTTTGCTTTAGTAAAATAGAAGTAATGTTGGCAGAGTCCCTTTTGTTTTTCATCAGCTCTGTGGCTATAAGAACAAGCCATTCATCTAGAGAATGCCAGAGCAGTTCCAGCGGCTGCAATAAACACATGCAAAAACAGACAAAAAAGGAACATGTTGACATTAGATATTAATAATGTGATAATCCTCTTAAAGCAAATAAAAATGCACATTTACAATCTTTAAATGATCCTTTAGAAGTTATGTTAGCAATGAGTCAAACACTCAAAAAATTATGTACTTGTAGACACAGAGCACAAAGAAAATTTCATATAGAAGGAAAACAATCAAGCAGCAGACTGGATAAAGATAAAATAATTTAGAAAGAGTAAAACACTGAACTATTTAACAGAGTCTGACCTCAAGGTTGTTACATAACACAATACTACCTGACTGTAGCAGTCAGGCAGAGAAACAATACTACACACACTGAGTTTCCAGAGTAAGAACATGTAGTTCTTTAAGGCCCTGATCAAAGAAGGTCCCTCTATGAGGTACATGGAGTATACTCCAGACAACACCACTGAGACTCAGAATCATGCAGATACTAGTAAGATGTGCTTTATGCATAGTGTAAGCTCATATAGCTCATTTTGATAGTACCCCAGATGTCTCAGGGTAAGGGTCACTAATATCTAGCTTTATGAAACAGAAAAAAATATCAGCAGAATCACATATCCATTTTTTACAGCTGTACATTTATTTAACAAAATGTTGTGGTTTAACCCCAGCCAGCAACTAAGTACCACACAGACACTCACTCTCCCCTACCCCCAGTGGGACGGGAAGGAGAATCAGAAAAAGCTGAAACTCATGGGTTGAAGTAAGAACAGTTTAATAATTGAAATAAAGTAAATCATAGTAATAAAAGCAAGTGTAGTGAAGAGAAGGAGAGAGAATAACAAAACCCAAGTGGGGAAAAAAAAAAAACCAACACAAGTGATGCACAATACAATTGCTCACAATCTGCAGACCAATGCCCAGACAGTCCCCTAAGCAGCAATCGGCCCCTCCTGGCCAATTCTCCTGGTTTATATACTCAGCATGATGTTCTATGGTATGGAATATCCCTTTGGCTAGTCTGGGTCAGCTGTCCTGGCCCTGCTCCCTCCCAGCTTCTTGTGCACTCGCTTACTGGCAGAGAGCATGGGAAACCTAAAAGTCCTTGACTTTAGGTAAGCACTACTGAGCAACAACTAAAACACTAGTGTGTTATCAACATTATTCTCATACTACATCCAAAACATAGCACTGTATCAGCTATTAAGAAGAAAATTAATTCTATCCCAGCTGAAACCAGGACACAAAGTTGCTCTTTATTCACTACCACCAGCTTAAAACCAATATAATTGAAACCTGGTACAATTCCATCATTATGCATTTGCTCTGAGGTGCTGACCTACTACAGAGGAGAGAACGGGCTGAGATACCTGTGGCTTTCTTATGAGCATTTCAAAAAAATGCAAGGGTTGACTGTGCTATCCCTTAATGGTGTTTAAGGGGACTACAGTCTAGTGAGTATATGCATCCTACGGAGAGGCAATTCTGACTCAAGTCCTTCATAGCATTCCCAAAGACTGAACTTCTAAATGCACTCCTTTTCCCATATATTACTGTTGCATCAACATTTTTCACCAATTAAGCATTCAAAGACTTAGCAGACAGAAAATTATGTTCTTATCTTCTGAAGTTGCCTTTAAAAATTAACAGCTATTCACAGCACACTACCAGAAGTCTACACTATCTAGAGTGCTGTCAGCACATCTCACAGTGACACACTCTCAATACACAATAAATTACTTCCCGTAAAAGCTGTGTATATAAAAAAAATTCTTGAAATTTACCATTAAAAAATTTACCACCATGCTCCCATTTTTCCCCAGTAAGAATTCTGGGGAAAGACAACCTGATCTCTAAGAGTGGTAAGCTTTTCTCAATGTACTGTATGACACTCACTTAATTCTTGTACTACTAGTGACCACGTTTCTCTAAATGGTGCTCTGAATACCTCCAGTGTAGGTACCATTTTCTACATAAATGTCTGCCATCCAGGATCAAGTTAGCTTCTTTCCAAGACCTACCTGGCAGACTTTCACCACAAAACATAATGTAGAAAAACTGGTTAATGGAAAATATGATTCACTGAATATATGGAAGAATTAAAATGCAGTTGTGTTCTCAACATGTAAGTCACAAGAAACTAGGTAGTCACTTACTAGAATACTAACACATAGTTTTCTTCTCCCAAACTTTTCGATTATTACCTTGCCAGACACCATTTTTCCACTGATACCTTGTGGTTTATCTTTTACTCCCCACAGACTTAGCATGCCTTTCAGAACTTTTGCAACTAGTTTTTCCAAAGCTAATTTTCCACAGATTCTGATCACAAACTCTTACAAAAGTATAGACAAGCATACAGTCTTCAACATTTCACTTGCTTTCTAGTTTAATTTCAGAATATAAAGCACTCCTCTAAATATTGCCCACTACCTCTGTATCTATCCATGGCTATCAGCATTTTAAGTTAGCATCCATGATCAGACCTTTTCAAGTGTAATATGGACATACTCAATCAAACCATTAGCAACATTTTTTCAATCTGCAAGTCAGCTTTCTTCAGTCATTTCTTACCATGAACAACATATTAAACAGAAACCTCCACTCAACCTTCAGTTTTCATATCTCACACTTCAGAAAAGTTTCTCTGGAATCACACACCTGAATCTTGATTGAGTACCAAGCTTTTTACAGCTGCACACCTCATCTCCAAAATGCAAGGATTTAGCATGCTTTCTAGATCCCTTCTTCAGCATCTAGAAAGAAAGACACTAGAAACCAAACCCATACTCAAACTGCAACATTGGAGCAAAATCTTTGGCCAGGTGAGAGATAGCTAATCTTTTAAGACACAGAGCGCATGAGACTGCTAATCCGGGATGTGACTGTCACAGCAGAAAAGTCAATTCCATTCAGAAAAGTATCTTAAAGAAAGAAAAAATGTTACAGGCTTCTGAACTTTGTTCAACTAGACAGAGAGATTTTGCAGCAAGTTTACCTACTATTTGATCACACTGAACAGCAACTGGTAGAGGGATACATGGAAAAGTGATGAATGTAAACCTGGTCAAAATTACTATTGATACAGTTCCTCATTGGTAAGATCTCATTTAAGTTAGTAGTAGCTTGTTTCAAGAGTGGGTGTTGAAATTTGGTGACTATTTTGTTCCTTGCAAGATCAGTACAACTGCATATTTTAATTAGCTAGTGTTTCTGCTTCTAAAACATTCGGATAGGCCTCAACTGACCAGGCCTGTAATTAATTACATACAGAAAACTGAGTAAAGCAAAGATGGCCCTATGACTTTCTTGTCCTTGTCAAGCAATAACATTCCTCAGTAGCCTCGGATCAAGATACAAGATATTTTCAATCCCTTCCAAGCTAGATTACAGTGACAACTCTTCACAATGAGTTCAATCAGTACACTAAAACAGAAAACTTCAACATACAACATTAAGAAAAAAAGTCAGAAGAAAGTTTTTCTTCATTTCTTATATTGGATAAACAATGTTTTTACACCAGCTTCTTAAAAGGAGTTACTAAGTACATCTTTAAAGGTTGTCATGCAAATTATCTATTTGGACCTAACAGGAGTGTGTTCAGACAGAAAGGAAACAATGCCTTATACCATGCGATAAGGCCTGACAATGTTCCTCCACGTAACGCACAAGCGTACTGCAAGACAGAACTCCTATCACTGCTACCCTCATTCCTCTCCAGATAAGTTTCTAGTTCCATTCTTGGAAAAAAAAAAGAAAAAAAAAAAGGCAGTATTGAACAACACATTAGCCTCCCATATAGTAAAAGAAAGACAGTATCTAGAGGTCTTCACTCACTCAAATAAACAGCATTCAGAGAAGTGGGGGTGACCTGTACGATTTTCTTGTGCTTTGGAAAGTATTCAAGATCTCCTTACATGGGACATGAACCAGCAGCCTGGGAGACTTGTTTTCCCCATAAAACCTCTATCAAAATTCAAATTATCTACAACATTTATTCCCACAACTGAATTGTAAGATCAGTAGCAAATTCCAACTTCAATACAGACCTCAAATTTAAAATCTTTAAGTTCTATGTTGACTTTTTTAATACAGATTTAACTATCATTTTGGAACACCAACCTCTGTGGTTTCCTTAATAGCCTGTACTAAACATTTACACAGCCTATATTCAACAAAACTCAAACAAAACAAAAACCAGAAGAGGAGTTCTTTGGCACTGACCTGCATGTCCCACACACAAGTACTGGTACCAATGAAGATGTACAACTGCCAGGTCTTCAAGTAGCCTCCATACCACTGTAATAATCTAGATATAGGGAACTTCTCTTCCCTCCTCCCAAAAGGCAAAAGGGACCATCACAACCATGTTTTCAAGGAAAGGACAAAAAAGAAAAGGAAAGGGAAAGCAGAAATAAGAGAGAACAGGAAGTCACCCAACTGACTCAGCACTGTGTCTGATCTCCCACTATCCAGTTACGACAAATTCAACAAAGCACAGGTTAACAACCACAACTGAAGACTGAAGACTTACTTAGCATTGCCAGACCTGTGTGCATCATTCCCAAATGAGAGTAAGATCTCATCAGCAGTTTTGTATTTTTGAGTTTGAAATTTAAATCACTCTTTAAAAGAATCATGGAGTCGGCAGTGGCCCTAATGAAGAGCTACCTCCTTTTTAATAATTTTAAAATAAATTAAAATAATAGCGATAAATATTTTTAAATAATCCTGAATTTTTTGTTTTGTTAGCTAATGTAACAGTAGCATGTATTTTGCTCATTTATTAGAAAACATAAATGTTGGTTTTACACAATTAAGAATTACTGGTATTTTCTGGAACAACCATGCCAGTTGTGTAATGTATGTCTATTGCACAAGAATTAAATCCATACTTACATGAGAAACAATTCTTTCAGCATACAGAGTAGTTGGGGCACACAGATAAGTGATTCTGCTGAAATACAACTTCCTTCAAAATTTGCAATTGAATGTTTTTGTTTGTTTTATATTGAATTCTGAAATGATCTGGAGTTGAAAAGCATTGAACACTTTTTTTGGTTTCCTTTTGGGGCTATGAGCAAACACAAAATGCAAGGAGATGAGAGCAGCTACTCCTAAAACCTTAAAGAAAATAAGGTAGCAGAATATCTCACTGCAGATAGTTCCTGTATTTTTAACATCTGCTTGTTATTTGGCCTTGTAAGTTTAAATCATTTTTCATTAAAACTGTTAGAAAATGCTGTCTTTAATAAAACTATTCTTGTGATTTGTGGAGGGCTTTGGTTTTTGAAAATGGAAATTTGGTTAAACTCACAATGTACCAATCTAATATATTTTAGTGAGCAACTAAAAGACAGTTATTACACTGCACACTGTACAATATTTTAACCACAGTATTTTTCATTCTCAAGCACTAGTTTATAGTCATTATATAAATCATTTCATTATTAAAACTATATTGCTATCAGAAAACCAAATATTTGTGCTTGTTTTCTAAATAGTCTAATGCTTTCCTTCTTTCCAAGAGAAGAAATATAAACAAAAACTGAGCTACTTAACTAAATATATCTGGAATTAAGAGTATCGTCTTTCATGACATTGTTGATAAAGCTCTGTCTTAAAAAGTCATTCAGTTTTTGTTTAGGTGCTCTGAATAGTATGTCAATTATATACCCACTGCACATTAAGTGGTGTGTACGAAAACGGGACTGCTCCACACAAAGGTAAGCTATAATTTTCTACAGAGAGATTCTTCACCCAATAAGTATAAAAAAAGCCTTCAGAAATAAAACATCTAAATGGCAAGCACCTAAAGCAAGTGTTTGAAAACAGCTATAAATCAATAACCTTGCAAGGGCAGTAGTAAGCTAGTATGTTTCAAAGCATGTAATAATAAAATTCAAGAACAACTCAGGGAAAACACTCCATGGTCACAGTGAAAGCAATGAACAGATTAAAAATTAAATTATTTCCATTTATCTTGTAAAGCTAGGTAAAACTGAATGATCATAACTCCCAATGAATCTCCAAATATAATTCTGAAATTACATTAACACAATCTATTATATTACCACATTTTGAGACTACTACACTCTTAAATAACATAGTAGAAATAAAACCAAAGTTTATGAAAATCAATTGGGTAACTAAACTTTCAACATCTAATAAACAATACATTAAATAAGAAATAAACAGAAATCATAAGATGATATGTGCATCAGTGGTTAAATGAATCCAGTGGGAAAAAAATAAGGACGAGGAAAGAAGTAGGCTTAACTTAAGAAGGGATAGGGACATCAACCAAACTTACTTCCTGTTCATGAGATGTCTGATTAATGAATGCATGCTTTGTGAAATTCACCTCTTTAACGTCTATCTTCCTAACAACATCATATACTTTTCTGACCTTGAACACCTGACTTCTTGGAGTTTTATTTCCATTGTAGCCCATGTCATTTCCATTACTGGGAGAGGATGGGCCAATGCGAAAGACATGGCAAAATATCCTCACGATCCTTAAGAGACTCTTCATTTGAGCTTCATAATTACTTGACAAGCTGGGGGAAAAAATGGAATATTTAAGTTTCTTTCCTAGATGAAACAATTTACTATATTAAGGAGTAAGCAATCTAATGGCAGGGTCTGACACACAATGCCGAAAAAACCCTAAGCTTTAAACCCTAATGAATTTTAACTTTCATCTCCTGCACCAGCACCAAAAGTCAAATATGAGCACTATAATTTTACTAACATGTACTCATAATTTTAACAAGAAGCGAAGTAAGAACAGCAAATTCCAGGTCTTGTAAAATACTTCATTTGGTTTTACACACATGTACACTTCTTATGAACTGCTGGTAAGAAGTTCAGCTTACTACAGTAAAGACCTAAATATATAAAACAAACTGGGATATCCAGATGAAAATGCTTTTCAATCCAGAAAAGACAGCATTCTAATGGTAAAAGTGCATGATCACGAGATATACTGCCACAGCGCATCCCCACCTAGCTATTATCCTAAATGCCCACTAACTACCCCAAACAGACAAGGGATCAGGATAAAGATGCCACTTTTTCTACTAGGGAGGAACATCATCTAAAAGCATCTACACAAAAGCACCACTATGTTATTTATTTATCCAATAAATAAAAGTTTTATGTCTTCTTAACTGAACTGGCCAGTGTGGAATATGAGATATTAGTGAGTTCATGTACAAGCAAAACATCTTCACTGAATTCAACTTTGTCTTCTTTCCTTAAAACTCAAGTAGTAAGAATTCTTCTGTCTTGAACATGTAACAAAAACTGCAAATTAAAACTTTTTCTACAGAACTCTACTCATAAATGCAAGCAAGCACATATTTCTATCCTTAAAGTACTTGCCAACTTAAAAGCACACTTTCTAACTATGATTGGTATAGCCCAGAGAACTGGCGTCTTAGAGGATGCTGTAAACCTCTGATACAATTAAGAGTCTGTTAATTCATTAATCTGTAACGTAACTAGTTGTAACATCATAGTACCTTTATCATGACCTCACTCTCTCTGTGAATGGTATGGGTAAAAACAAAAGACCTGTTTGTTTTCAGCACTACATTTTAATGGCTGCCAATGTAATGTTAATTTTTAAAAGCCATATACTAAGAATTTTACCAAACCGATACACTATGTATGAATTTCTTGTCACAATCTAAACAGACAAACCAGAGAGGTTTTCAGTAAATGGAGATATGAAAGAAACACAGAGTTAAACAGTGCAACATTAACAACATTAAGTTTTTAAACCATGTAAAAGAAAATCCCCTGACTAAAATGCTGTAATTATATTACCAGATGCTCTGGTCACTGCCACAAATTAGCATTTGTAAAATCTTTGCTTATATATCAAAAGAATCTATGAATACAGTAAGTTAACTTAAGTATTGAAAACCCAAACATTTTGATTGAGGTTTATCATCCCTCAGCAGCAGTGTTTTCCTGGTGAAATTCAGTTCAAATCTCCTGGTCTCCAGGAAGAGGACCCACATACAAAGGAACACCTTCAGGTGCTTTTAATAGTTTACTGAAGCTTTTACTAGCACATTTGTAAACATTCAGCTAGGCCCAATCTGCACCAGCAAGACCAAGTCACATCACACTACAATTATTTCTTGGAAAGAGGAAATAGATGATGGAGGTAATGCTAACTGAACAAGCTCCTTGTTGGTATTCAAGGCAAGTCCTCAGGCAGAAGCTTGGTGGCAATCCTGGCTACCTGCTAGAAGCATTACAAAAAACAACTTTAGACACCTTTGAACCAACCAAACAAACCCAACAGCAACCGGCTGCGGGTTAGCACCCAGACAACTAACAGTGATAATACTAATTCAGCTATGTAAGAGTACAGTTATTGGAGGATTTCATGTACAGAGTGCATTTTACATAGTATTTGTTGGAAGGAGAAGAGAGGAAAGAGGCCCAAGGTCAGAGGGTCTATATTCATCCTTGGTTTTAGTAATAAAGGAACTCAGAAATACTTAAGTTGAAGCAGATATTGAAGCCTCTGACAGGGAACAGAATTGGAGAGAACAGAGACATAGTTTTGTGAAACTGTAGCTTGCAACAGAAAAAGAAAATAATTCCATTTCCCTTGTGATATATTACAAAGTGCAAAGAACCAAAGAGAAGTGGGCCAGTTAGGGTCCACAGGACACCCAAAGCACAGACATCTCTGGAAATGCCTGCTCATCCAACACAATGCAAAGCTTCCCACCTTGTCTTCAGCCTCCACTAGTCAACCCACAAGCAGCCGCAGAGGAGTACATACTGGCTTAAATTCAGAGACAGTACAGGCACACAGATACTGTTTCCACACCCATACTGAGGAAGCATTGCTCAGTACAGAGGAGCAATAACAGTAATAAATCAAATTAAACACACAATCTCTTTAATTTATCTCTGAAGATACTTAAACAGAAACAAATACTGCCTTATATGATCTAATACTGCTGCCATGACTTCTGATAAATGTCCCCAAATAAAGCAAGTTTGAAACCCTTTCCTGCAGAATGGTTTTACACTTCATCATTGTTTATTTGTGGAAGATCTATTGGCTCTAGTGAAGCCTAGAGACAAAAGGAATGTGTTACAAGTTAAGCTGATTACTCAATGAAGCCCATCAACAGCTAAAGTTCTTCAAAAAAGCTATCTTTGCAGCAACAAAATGTCATTAATGTGTCTATGCACTTTAACCCCAAACACCTGAAGTGTTTCAGTCTTCTACACTTGCTCATCAAGATGAACACCCATCAGAACAAGAATTTCCTAGCATTGTCTAGGAGTTCTGGCCTGCTATCTACAAGCTCCAACCAAATTTAGTATGACTGATGGGAAAGAAAAAAAAAGCAGCAACTAGAACTAAGAATATATTTAGTCTCTAACTGACGGGCTCCTCGCACCCCAGCCCCAGTTGAGAAAAGGCATTCAAAGTCGTATTCCTCTACATCCTATGCTGCCAGGCACCTCATATCACAGAACACTCTTAAACCTCTTTTCCAAAAAGCCATCTAGAACAAGTTACTAAGGAACTTCCACTCACGCTTACAGGCTCTTGACCTCTTTCAGTAAAGATTTGCTTAGCTGCTAGTAAAGCATAAAGGTTAGAGCAAATTCTGCTAGCTTTTGGAAACAGTAAAATGTTAATGGCGTTCCAAGAGATCACAGATGAGGCCTTTTGCACAAACTCCTTCAAACACATGCCACAAAAACTTGGAAAGCATACTAGGAAAATATTCCTGCCTATTATATGTGTTTCCCCAAGTAATCACTTCTTGTGTTGCTGAGACAGTGCATTGGTACATGAAATTTTGTCTTACACATATTAATAGCCAGGGAAGGCAATGACAGCCAGCAAACATGAGACAAGCATCTGAAGTAACAAAATTCTCCTGAAACATACTAAGAAAGCATGCAGAAAAGTAAAGATGTGGAAGAGAAGCAAAAAAAAGGGGGGTGGGGGGGTGGGGGGTGAAGGAATGACTGACAAGTCAGGCTTTTAAAAAGCTTTGCTTCCTAAAGCTGACCATAGCCAAACTAACCAAACAAAAAATACACTTTGCAACTCAAGCTTCTAGGTGGCAGCAGCTATACAAGGACACCAAACTTCGCTCCTGAAGTCCTTGTAAAGACAGCGATCTAAACAGGCACTGTCATACAGAATCAGATTCAAGATTCATCTACTCCAGCATGTGTCCAGCATCAGACAGTTTAGATTATTAAAACTACTAAGTGGCACTAACCACCAGGTAGCTTGTCAACCTACTTATGATCCTCTCACTTACCTAAGTAGTTTGTGACCATTTGTTGTAGCAACTTCAGCAAGACTTGTTAGGATTTTAAGATACTGGCTTTCGCTCTGCTGAGACAAGTGTTCCAGAACTTGCCGCAACTGATAAATTAGAACAAAAGAAATGACAAGTGTCACGGAGCGTCAGATCAACACTTAATTTAGAACATTATCACCCAAGCATTAATATCTAGCAATATTAACATACATCTATATTGTCCAAATCTAATTTAACCTCATTTGGCATTTCATTATAATTTACAAAGATTACTGAAAAGGTATACGTTCTAGTGTATGTACCACAGGATATACAGTATTATAGAATGCTATGAACAATGAATGCTTAACCATGTATTATTAACTCCTAAGAACAACTTATTTTCATCTGAAAAACTAGTGTACTGTTAGTTTATGACACAGCATAAATGAACCTCGGATCATGGAGTTTGCTCTCACTACCTTAGTTTTTGCTCAAAATACTGAATGTTCTTCCTTGGATAAGAAGTCATACCCTGCTAAGCAATAACCATTATGATTGCCCTCTTCCCAAAATTGTCCTTTTTATTGCTAATACCACCACTTGGCTCATGAAGACTGGATGCTGCAATCACCCAGACACTGCCCTGTCTTCAACTTTTTTGTTCTACACCTCTCTCTAGCCTAAACATTTTTTCTTGCAGATAAACTCACTCTTCACACACTCCTACTGTATCCTCCTTTACTCCCTTCTCTCTCACTTTCACAAAGTTCAGTAATTCCTCTCACCTTCCCCTTAGAAAGGTGGAATGAAAAGGAATCTGAAATAAGGTCATCTAGTCCAACACTCTGCCCCAAAGCAGGACTTCTATCTGTGATCCAGACTGGCTTGTCCAGTTTGCCTGACTCACTTTCAGATGCCTTCTACTGGAAGCCCTGCAGCTTCACTAACTGATCTCTTTAATACTTCACTGTCCTTGACTATGTGAAAGTTCTTCTCAAGGTTCAGCTGAACCTCTGGCTAGAAATGGCTAAGGCAGTATCTTTCTCCCTGCAGTCTGTTGATAACTTTTCCATTTTGTCAACGTTTAAAATGTGAGTCCTGACTTCTAAGGCACATTCAGTCTCTTCACAGCAGTACTTTTAGATCACATGAACTGGTAATTAGCCAAGACTTTGGGCAGAAAAGACTTGGCCACAGAAAACCACACTTAAAATATGCTTCTATTTTAGCAATGAAGCATAACTATACCACATATATATCTATATATATATGTGGTATACATGTATCTCTAATATATTTTGTATATCCTCTCATTCAGAACTTGGGTTTGCATGTACCTCCGCCATTATTACTCAGACAGATGAAATTAATTTTTCCTGCTTACTGTCTTTACTTCTACAATATACAATAATACACTTTGCCATTTACCTTTCTGTAGAAAATCTTTTTTGTTCCATGGTTTCAGTTCTTAAATTTTCTCTTTTATTTGAAATCATCTATACCATCTCCCCATGCTTCTAACACACACTTTGAGAATTCTCACCTCTCTGTCATTTTACTTTGTAAAACTCAACCCTGTATCAGAAATTTAAACACTGTTTCTATATAGACTTATAAATCCTCAGTCTTGTAGTGGAAATAATGGGATTACAGAGAAAATAAAAAACTTCAAAAATCTACATAACCAAGTGCAGTGAAGTGGCAGCCAATACCTTACTAAACCTATTTTTTCTTCTTTTCTTTTTTTTTTTTTTTAATTTGCAGTCTGTAAAATTGTTTGCAGTTATTTGCAAGGAAAAAATATATTAAAAACCCACATCTAGCTAGATTTGGAAGGGGAAAAAAAAGCACCCTATGGTTCCTTCTTCCTACAAAATCAAGAAACAAAAATTCTTTTCCTTGCTTTTTCTTTGCTTTAGATTGCACTAGCCCACAACAACAGAAGAATCAAGGTATACAAGAACCACTGTAAGAGGAACAATAGTTTCATCTACAGCAATAATAATAAAATAAAATTGCTGCTGATATCTTTCAAACTCTAATTGTACAAGGCAACTTCATACAGAGGAGTGTTCATACTCTGAACGTTCAAGTTCATTCTAGATGATTCAAGGCTCAAGAAATATCCTAAAATGGGTATCTGCAGAGAACCACTAAATGAAGGAAAACAGGCCCCATTACACAAAGCAATTGTATATACAGAATGCTCTATGGCACCTTTTATTGAAGCTTGCAAGAAGTCTGCTCTTTCAATTCTTACATTGTCTAGATCACTTTGCCAAATAAGCAAAGTTAAAACACTAAATTAAAATAGATCCTACACTTAATCCAAAATTCTTGTGTTTAAAACTATGTGAAGACAGTACATTTTCCATGGGGGGAAGAAAAATACATAGTGCTGAACTACTGTGGCACTAACAGGCAACTGCTGGTATCGTCTCCTAATCAGGGCACTTAACATTGAGCAATCAGATCTCCTCAACACAGAGAGATCAGTAACTATAAACCACATAACACTGTATTACCATGTTTTCTCGCAGATCTTCATTCTGCGTCATTTGAATTATCGTCTGGAAAAGTCGAGGATGGTATTGTATTAAGACTTCACAAGTCTCTCCATAACCACCCTAAAAAGCAATAGTTCAAAAAACGTTTTAATTAAAAGAAGCATTACAATTGGGTTTATACTATTATAGGCATTAAAACCTACTGAGGATTACAAATACTTTTTTTTTTTTTAATACTGTATAGAGAAATTCAATCCTAAAATAAACTGAAATAATGTATCAAAATTGGATATCACAAAACTTGGGAGAAGACAGAATCAAATTCTTTCAGTATAGTGGCTCACATATAGCCGCTCCCTTTCTTCAGTGTTTTGAAACACTTTCCTACTTTGAAAGCCAAGTTACATTAGAACAACTCTTCACATAACAATTTACCAGAAATCAGGAATAGTGCAGTATTTAGCTCCTCTTCCCATTGCTGACAGATGAAACATGTCTACCTAATTACACCCAGAATCTAATCCTTCAAAACAAATATTTACCTAAAGATTCATAAGGCACAAATCTGACTTGTTGAAGGAAGAAATAAGATAAACCCATGACAGTTATTTAACTTTAAAATCAATACACAAGTATGATTCTGCTTGTGCCTTTAATCTTCAGCTCAGACCAACTTCACAACCTTTTGAGAAAAGTGTTTTTTGGAAAGAACAAAACTGGAATTTGTGGTTTATTTCTATCAACTCTTATTTAACACAGCTGCATTTTTAAGCTGGCATCTAACACTGCATACACATCAAATTCTACACTGGAAAGATGACCATGTAATGTATTAACAACATGCTGCAACTCGTATCAGGACAGTTTATATCTTGCTTCAGTGATAACAGATTCATTTAATTATTCCTGGCACCAAGAAATTAAGTATTAAAATTGAAACCACCCAGAATCCACAAGAACTGCAGTCAGCTCTTCAAAAACAAGGCAATAACATGTTGGCAAGAAATACATGTTTTTAGAAGACTGAAATTATGGATTCATATATCTGCTCTGTAAGCATAGATTACAACACTTGATGTAAATGGAAAGAAAATATTTTGGTTTCTCCTTTTTTATTTAGTATCATGAATTTGTAAACTAGGTTCTCTCAAACACAGTAAGATCATCACTACAAAATAGCAAACACCAGGTGTCACTACTCACACCTAAAAAAAGTTGACAAAATTTTGACATATAAAGTGGTGCCCTAGGGACTGTAAAACTGGAGACTGAAGCAGACATTTGAAACACTAATCATAAAAACTAAGAATAGCACCATTAAGTATACAATGGTATACTGTCTTACAGGTCTGTGGCTGCAGAAAGCATCAAAATTGACTAGATTTCATGTGGGTTTATGGTAATGGTAAGTGATTTTGCCATAATAAAAAGAAAAAAAATCTAACTCTTCACAAATGAATCAGTAGTGAGACAGTATAGATGTCTGGTACTTCTGTGCAACTGGAGCTAAAGACTTCTTAGGATTTCTTATATCAAAGAAAAAATGCTGTAAGCAATATTACTTGATCCAGATCTTCCACAGACATTCTATGAAATAAAATTTTCAGAGTTAAACATTCAAAAAATATCCCACAAGTATTGGAGACAGTTTTATCTACCACATGCACACAGCTACCTTCAACAGCAGATCTCAGGCCCACGAAGAGTCTTCAGAAATTAAGTAATTTGAGTTTGAAATAATCTGCTAGTACAGGAAAAGACTAGAACATTTTAACTTTATCCTGCCAAACTAATGACATGCACTGAGGTAATGTGATGTCCACCAAATGCAGTGGTTTATTTTTTTTTAGCCTCCAGTTCAGTTTTCTAGTCTGACTACCTGCAAAGGTTCAAAAGCCTCCATTCATTCATTATGTGTTATTTACATACTAACTTTAAACCGATCCTACAGAAATATGTGGAATTGTTCACCCTAGCAAGGAGTACAAACAATCTTTGGTATCAAACAAGAAAGACACTGTTTTGCACAGTAGTTAAAAATGCTTAAGACTTTTGTTCCTCATCCAGATATAGTATTGGGAATACCTCTGAAAAGTAACAGAGTCAGCACCATGTAAGTTTTGTTTGTTTTCATTAGTAATCTCTCTCCAAGACTAAGAAAATCTGTTAATTTAAATAAAAACAACCCATTACTGCATGCCTTTACCTCTTAGTTGTTAACAGTTAAGCATCTAAACATTCTATTACCATTATACCAAGGATTCCCAAACTTTCTAGTCAAATGGAGTTCTGCAAACTCTGTTTCTGACGAGCTCTAACCTTGCAGTCTTTAAACATGTTAAAAGCTTCTGCAAAGGGTACAAATTGGCAGCCTGCCTGTAGGAGCAATTTATTTGCAAAAAAATTATTTTTATATTTCTGTTTCACCAAAGAACTATCATCTTTCATAGGCCTTAAAAATAAGAAAAGGCAACGCTCATCAAGCGACACTGTAGTAAGTGGCAGAAGGTCATTAAAAAAACCACAAACACCAGTGTTGTTAACAGTACCTGCACACAGAGATCCAGTGGAGTAATACCATTTTTGTCTGGTAAATATTTGGCTCCTCTCATCAAAAGAATTTGTGCAGTGTCTCTCTGACCGTGGCTATTCAAAAGAAAGTAAGAAAAAGTTAATACAGCACTTATGTTCTACTATAGTACAATACTATAGTACAATAAGTGATATATCTGACTTCATTGCATCTAATAAAACAACATAATCTAGAAGAAAACAAATAGCTATGGTATGAAACTAAGCAGAAACACAGGATGGAAGATAATGCCACTTATATTCTTCCTCTAGCTTTCAAGGCCACTGCTGAAGCACAGTGCAAAATTAGGTATGGCCCATTTATCAAGCCACAGTCAACCTCATCATTCAGAAATTATTCGTCTTAGCCTAGCCTGATAAATATGTAGGAGCTGTATTTCCTGAAAATAAAACAAGAGAGCTCTTTTTCAATTCACATCCTAATATACTTCACAGAGAAAGTTTCCTTCAC
Organism: Falco punctatus; assembly: GCF_963210335.1. Classification (NCBI taxonomy): domain Eukaryota; kingdom Metazoa; phylum Chordata; class Aves; order Falconiformes; family Falconidae; genus Falco; species Falco punctatus. Next base: position 68,414,843 of record NC_137584.1, on the reverse strand, counting down.
TGAGTTCTCTGCTCATTCCTACCAGATTGGGGTGTATGTATCTGTGCTTTAACCATCAGTAAGACTTTTTCTTGATAAAAAATTTTTTTTGCACGAGTGCAAAACAAGTGCATCACTCTTGACTCTAATTTCTTTTAACCAATACATGTGAATGTTTTGCCTAGCCTTTAAATGTGAAGAGTAATGAGTTTTACTTTTCCATTCAGAGTCTATTTCACAGTCTCATTCATCTATTTATAGGTTGTATAGGATGCTTGTATTTCCTTGAGTCAATAATTTCACAAACAACTATTCTACATGCCATCATTGCCTAGAAAATAATAAGACCAAAGATTACTTATATCCCTCAACATCTAGAGCATATACTTTCCAAAACCCTTTCCTCTGAAGAAAATGAGAAACTGGGTACCAGTGACTAGATGTTGACTTCATGGAAAACACATTGTAAGACTAGCTGACTATTGCCTTCATTGGTAACGGCATATACTCACAAATGTAATACAGAAGTATCTAATGGGTGAAATGAAATGATACAAAAGACATAGCAATTAAAGTTACAGATACAAGTTTTTCAATAAAGTTTTACATCACAAGTTAGCGTGCAGTTCACCCTTTACACAAATGTATATGAGTATTTGCTGTCCTGGAACACACCAAGGCTGTCTGCACTAACAGTTCAGGAAGGGCACAAGAAGAGTGACCATTAACAGATGAGGGGAAGAGGTGGCTTCACTGGTCTCTCTATAGTTCCCCACTGAGTTCTCCTCATTCATGTCCTTCCAGCCCAAGAAACCAACAGGTTAATCTAATTGGACTTTGCCTCAATGCCAGCAAACATTCAGAGTCAGCTTCCAGATACCAGAAAGGAGCTAAGACTGTAACAGCCTACTAGAAGCACCTCTTCATTGCAATTTTCTAGACTAAGTGCACAACTCAACACCTTGAAAAAACAGGTATTTCAGAGTCAGACTTTGAGCACCAATACCCGTTCTCCAGCTGTCACCAGCCACCGCTACCTCATCCTGGTCTCCATGCCATCAGTGACCTATAACCTTTCTTCCCAGATGGCAGCACCACCAGTTAGCACTTCTGACAAGGTGGCAATGACTTCCACTACACACCTTTTTCAATCTACCTTGCCAGCTGCTCCAATTGTTAATTTCTAAAAGAATTATCACTGCTGTACTTGGAACACATTCCTTTCTCATGGAAAACCTCCAGGATGAGGCAAGTCGCTTACTTTTTTTAAAGTGGGCCAATAACAATCCCTAAATCAAGAACCAAGGCATTCAATTAGCTAGCAGCTATTTATTTTCCACTTCCCTTCTTCTCAACTGCCAAGAGTCAGCATACACTAGCTGCAGAGACCAGGGCTCTCACAACATAAGTCTTGGCAGGCCAGTCCATTTCTCCTTTTGTTTATACTAACATTTAATCACAGGTGAACTATTTAACCTTTAACCAAAGCACTGGATTATAAGGTTATAAATGTTCTATCAAACAGCAGAAATGCTCCAATTAAAACAAAAGGCCATTTATCATATGTGATTTGTTTTGAAATACAACTAAACTGTGAAGAAAACACAGATCAAAGCAAGAATATGATTTCAATTCAACACCACAACTTTAAGGCATATATGCACATTTCACGTACACTGTAATACCATTATGCACATTAAAAACTAATCACACTTGCCTTATAAAAGGCTGCATTTTTAGTTTACTCAAAAGTAATCTAAGTTGGCGTATCTCATTTTTTCAGAAAAAAGTTCTGCAGTCATTATCTATGACTCATGCTAGAACATGCATGGCTATGTGTTCAACATGTCCGTTAGGAAGAGGTATATAAGCCTGCAGTACTAATGTAAGCATTTAGATAAGACACCAACTACATTCAAACATGAGACAAGATTAAATACCAGTCAGCTTTTATGTTTTCTAAATTTTGTGCTTTCTAAAAAAATAATTTTAAAAAATATATTTCACTTTTAGCACAGTATTCAAAAGTTAAGAACATACAACCTGCAAGCAAAATAGAGTGGAGTTGCCCCTGACACGTTCGGCCTGTTTATATCTGCACCACTGTCTAGCAAACACTGCACCGTCTAGAACACAAGAAAACACCAGCATTAGAAAAACAATAGAAAAGTCTATTGGCTTGCAATGATTTCGTATCATGCATGTCTAATTACACTGAAAGATTTAATTTTCAGTAATGAATCTCAAAACCAAAATTTCTAAACATTATATGGAAAAAACAGGGCTGTCAGAGCTCATAAAGCCTCCTTTGAACTTCCCATTTTAATAACAAAGCCTTTTATTGAACTTTAGCTAACCCCAAAGACCCCTGGAACTATAAGCCATTTAAACAGGAAAATTACATTTTTTTATAGAAGTAAGCCATTTAAACAGGAAAATGACATTTTTTTATTGACAGCCATAAACAGCCTTATCACAAGTTGAAGTTTTAAACACACACTAGAAGAAATAAGTAAGCAAATTCTAAAATATGGAAATATTGAGCAGGCTCTCAAACAACTTTTGTTATATTCCAGTCACAAAGTAGGTAAGTCTATAGATAGTTTCTCAGAATTTGGTCTTCGAAAGTCAAGTTCTGACAATGACAACGGAAAGGATCTGGGAAGAAAGATAATTTTTTTTGAACAGTAAATAGTCCTGGAGACAATCTGTATAACTCCACATGGCTGTAACACAGTTCAAGTAAAGCACCTAGACCTGTACTCTGAGAGTAAATAGTCAGCCCTAATGCAAGGCCAGGCCTAAAAATTATTCACACAGATCAACACAGAAGAGCCTGTGAACTTTTTTATTTCTGTTAGATATTCTACTGACCAAACTCCACATTCATTTTTTATTCACAGTAAAGTAAAATCATTTCAGATTTCAAAAGCACATAATAGCTGGTATAATTACAAATCAAACACATCCTAAAAAGTAAGAAAGAACATTGTCAAATGTTTAACGTTACATCAAAACTGTTATCAACAAAACAGTAACAGCACTACAGAACAGCTGAATAGTATACAGTATGTCACAAACTCCCATTAACACTGAGAACAATCACCCCCATAAGAATAAACAAGTTGCTCCCATGGAAGTGTATGCAGTCAGTACTAAGACAAACAATGAGTTCTTCATACTTCTAACCATTATCACGTGCATAACTAGCCTGAAGTTTACAAAAAACCCGCACACAACAACATTGAGGCATTACTCAATACTTCACAAATCCACTGTGTTAATAAAACGTAAAAACTTACTGTCTTATGTCCGTTTTGACAAGCTACATGAAGGGCTGTCTGTCCCATTGCATCTTCAACATCTACATTACTGACATGCTGAACAAGATCATGAAGCAATTCTGTTCGTCCATTGACAGCCAACCAATGAATCTAAGTACAAAATGATAATATGTATGTTTCCTTTAGCAATGATGTAAGTATTTCATAATGGTTTTAAACCTCACTGTACTATTGTCAACATTTTCACACAGAGAAGCTTTGAACAATATCATATGCTTAGGTACTTTGATCACATCTCCTGATTCTTAAGGGCAGTGGACACACAGCAGTTTATTTACATGTGAGACACCAGAAGCTTAAGAAATTAGAACCTTCAAATTCTTCATTCATTTTATGAGCACCATGATAATAGTACTTACTGCAGTTAAGCCTTCATTATTACAAATGTTGACATCTGCACTGTATTCCAGCAGCTTGCTCATACATTTCTTCTGGCTATAAACAAAAGAATACATTAAAATCCAGCCAGGGAAAATAATTTATGATATGACCAAGTATCTTCTTAGAGCTCCATTCACTCTAATTCATCATTGTACAAACTACAGCAGGTAGTTTCACTTTGTAAGGAGTAAGTAGGTGAAAAAGAGAAGCGATCATCAGTAGCACCACTCATACAAGGCAAGTGTAGCATGTGACAGCACAGGGCTAAACCATAGTTGTGTAGCTGAATGTTTTTGTCAAGTGTAGAAGTACTTCACCACCACTCTTAACAGCTTCAGCTCAGCATGAACTACACTCTCAAGACAAGAAGCTAGGGTTCAACTAATGGAAATCTATGAAGCTCACGGTCTGTACACTTCAGTAAACACATTTACAGTACAGCACTAAATCATTTAATGAGACACTCATAACACTATGTTAATTTTTGGCAAGTACAAAGCCTTAATGAAAGTAGGGGTGTTTTTCATACTTCATGTTTTGTTTGGTCTTTTAATGCTCTCTAATGCTCGAAGCGCTTTACCCTTAAACTTACTTCTTTCTATTTGGTACCACTCACACCTTTCTCATGCCTCCTTTCCACGTAACTGTTTCCTCTGTGTATTTCTGCATTTCATCATGTACCACTTGGCTGCTTCTTTCTACTTTCTCCTACGAATACTCCTCCCACGTACCTAAAAGCCACTAAACACTACCTCTTCCTCATTTGAAATACTAGCTGTGATACAGTTCAGTTACTGTAAGACATATATGCTCTAAAAAGACATTACTATTATCAGTTGTGTGTCCACATACTACAATTCAAGAAATAAGACCTTAAAAGATCTTATAAAAGGTGCTTGCTCACAGTTTTGTTTTTCCCTTCTGCTAATACTGTGCAGGCAAAATTTGTATTCCTTCCTTCATAGTAAAATCTTCCTTGGAGACACCATCGGAGGAAAATTCGAAATCTCTGAACCTTCCAAACCCTTCAGTGTCCTCTTGGAAACCTTTTCTTTCTTAGCTAACTGGAAGGTGAATGCATCCCTTGCTCGATTACTGTTGTAAAAATCATTAAAGCTCCTGTTTAACAGAAAACATTAATATGACTGGCACTGAAACTGGAATTTCAGAAACTTCCTGTTTATAAAAAAATATTTTATGAGTATTAATTATGGATTTTAGCCTCCACATTCCCTGCGTGCCAAAACGAAAGTACTGTTTTCGAACCATGCAAAAATATTACAGAACATGTCAGCTCAAGCACATTATGCATTTTTAAGAGTTTTAAAAACTTTTCTTACCCATTCCTTGCTGCTAAATGGAGAGGTGTACATCCTGAAATGTCCTGATAATTTGGATTTGCTCCTTTTTTTAATAATAGAACAAGACATTCAACTGATCCACAGCTAAGAACAAAATAAGGAAGGGAAAAACTGTAACAAGGATACTTACAGATCAAATCTATATTGACATAAAGACAACAGCAATACTATGTATAGATTATATTCCGTAGAAACTCTTTACACACAACTTTTTACACCCTCATAGTTCAAGTCAAACAAAGCTAAAGGAAATACACTTCAATGCAGTGAGAGCTGACTGAACATAACTCGTACTAATGAAGAGATGCTAGCCCTCTGTGTGATTTTCGTGACTTTAAAACCCAACAGTGAATCTTTAAGACTGCCAATTGTTTAAAATGTTTTGCTTACTATTTCCTCTCACCTTTCTCATCTTTAACCTACTCACAGGACTAAATTTTCCATTAAATTCCAATATAATTTCTTTTTTTGTTACACTTCACTGTCTGGAAGTTACATTTAAAAGTTTAAATATAAAAAAAATTCTTAAAAACTAATATAAATATTTCTTTGCTACTTGTTTTGAACCTATAACTCCCTTTCACTTTTCATAGCACAACAGCTCTTCAGGATGATCAACATCACCAAGAACACAGAAACTTTGCATCATATGTTTATCTTACTCCTGAACTCTTCAAGAGGAAATGCTGATTAGGAGGCCAAACATACAGTATTTTTATATCTGTCATGACTGACTTATCCATTGTTACTAGTCTTCCCAATGACAGAACTGCTACACAACAACCCAAAGAAACTGAAGATTAGCTGTACAGTAAGTTGCAAAAAGTGCATCTCCGTAACCTCTTAACAACCCAACAACTAGCCAAAATAAAAGAGAATCCAGAAATTTAAGTAGAACAATTTCCTGGGGTTTATTATCAATAAATACAGCTTTTCAAAGATACATCTAGAAAGTATGCTAAAAATCTGCATGCATTTATTTTTTAAGTTCTTAATTATAAATTTATATAAGCAGCATGTGATTCTGAGATAGAAAGTTTGGCAAACTTTTGTAAAACAGCCTGCTTTGACATCTGGAACTTCCACCTGTTTTTCTACCAGGTATTTGTGCTATTTATATGCAATACTACTACTACTATTTATTGTAATTTCATTTTTTTTTAACAGTTTAAATGTAGTAACTTTCAGAGTGTTTATAATGGGACCCAAATACAGAACATCTATTCATTAGTTTAAAGTTTAGTTTGCTGAAAAGCCATTTCAAAAACTGGTTCATTTCTATTAAGGTTATATTAATCTGGTTGTTTCTTGGCAATATAGATTTATCCCCATTGAAAAGCTGCATAAATAATGAACAATCTAGGCCATGGATTTGAAATTTGCACTTTAATACTTAATCCAGGATACAAAAATTTAGTAAAAGTGAGTGGCCAAGTCATATACCCTACAGCTACAGTCACAGTACTTTGTCACAGAACTACTTTGGAACAGCTGCTTCCTAATGAACACCCAAGGGCTTCCCACCATTTAAGAGTATTTCATAAACAAGCAGCATCTGCAGAAAAGATTTCTCTAAATCTACAAAGGCAAGAGTAACCCAACTCTACAGGATGCACATAATGGCTACATGTCTTCACAGACTGAGTTTTCACAGAAAGGAAAAAATGAATCTGTCAAGACTTCCTTCACTAGAATTTGGAAAGCCATTTGCTATCACATATAAAACCTGTCCTCTCAATGAGGCAGGCACACTGCTAAAAGAAAAAATGAAATATAAAAAAATGCAAAAACAAAATGTTAACTCATACTACAGAGTTTTCCAGCTTACATTGGTGCCTTAGATTTGTGGTAATACTTTCATTGTTAACTTCAGGACTGGACTCAAGTAAGTCTTACTTTGCTGCAATATGAAGCAAACTTCTCTTCACACGTCCAAATGCATAATTCACATCAAATTTTGAATTTGATAGCAGCTCTGAGACAGACCTTCAAACAGAAATATAATTTTAATTTAAAAAAGCTCACAATATCCAAGCAAAGTATATACTGTAAGATGTACACAATTACTCTGGTTTTCACTTGATCACTATTTCTTTTCCCTCCAACTAATTTCTGAACAAGAGATCCAACAGCTTTCAAGCATGCGCATGTTAACAGGGCTTTTAAACTTTCACTTCTTACTTGTACATAAAAAATGAACTGTGACACTACCAAATCACTTCTTTACAAATATGGAAAAAAAGCATATTAATAGCTTTGGTTTGAAACACTATAAATTCCTATTTTCCTCCTTACCTCAACACAGACACCCTAACCACATATCCAACAGCTTTCCCAAACAACAGGCAAAGTTCAGAAGGGAGACTGGTATGTGAAATCATCATGATGAAGTAGTTGGACACATGATACGCCAAGAGGGTAAGGCCCTTCGAGCCCTAACGAATTAGTAAAGCTAAAGTATTAGTTAAGAGAAAATATTTCAAAATAGGTGAAACTACAAGTGAACTACTAACATTTCAACCTCCAGTAATGAGCTGATCACATAATTTAAAACCCTTGCCTAAAATCTCAACAAAGTATTATGTAGCAGAACAAATGTTTATCCTGATTAGATACACAGTTTACAATATCAGTAAGAGTTACTACCTGCTTGCCTACAAGACTCGGAACATAGCACCGCTTAGCTGGCACTATACAGCCCCAGGTCCCAACCACTTTGACAAATAGGTAAGAGAAACTGCTGCTCATCCGAGGAATCCCAGAAGTATCAATTTCGTTGTCCAGCTCTAATTCTATGTCTTTCCGAGATGTCTAACAAGACTAAGAGCTTCTATGTCATCAATACATGCACAAACAGAACCACAACCCAGTTACAGAACAATGAATTTGTTCTTATCCCAAGACAAATTTATCTGTGCATCAGCAGAATAAATCCCAGCTCCAGTCTATGGCATAAAACAAAACAGGTTTTCAGGTAAAAATATGCTGGGATGTGCAGAAGCAATTACTAACTTCAGCTACAGAAGGTCTCAGCAATTCAGCAGCAGAATTCCTGAGAGTACTCTAGCAGCTACAGCTCTAGCAAACATGCTTTTTTGGATCTTAAAAAAAAAAAAGGAATTTAAAGAAGTTCCCACCTGTGCTGGTCAGCCATAACCATCGGCATAAGCGTGTAGACAGCAGTTTCATTATCTGTGAAGAAATTAAATTACTCCATTATCATAAAATCTTTCATGTAAAATAAATTCCTCTAGAGACACTTATTTACCTTTTAAAGTGTCCAATGCTCAATAGATCATTCTTTTTACACAGGTTATACATACCTGAAGCTTCATTATAAAGAAAAAACCACTCAGACAAAAGAGGTAATTAACAGGATTGCAACACATGAAATTTCAGTGTGGCTCTTTTACAAAGTAATTGCAGAATTTTCAATGGAGCATCAGTTTATTTAAATTGACAGCTCTATTGATTAAGGCAAAGTATTTAAGAAATGCACATTAACAAAAAAGGTAAATAGCTTATTTTTAAAAGAAGGAAATCTGTGTTCCAAGGTGACTTCCATAGTCCTGATAACTATGAGTTTGTAAAAGTGATTTCTGTGAAGTTACTCCATAACTATTCATTTTTGTCCCTAAACTTGAATACCTGAATGGAATAAATTTCATTTCAATTTCTAATCAGTTTCATATTCCACATGTGAAGGCAATGAAGACAGACCAGAACTCAAAAGATCCAAGTCAACGGTGGGAACAAACTGACATTCAGCTATACAGTCCCTGTCAGTACTCCTGCTGCACACACCAGCACACTGTACGGGTATGACATGCCTGCTTGGTCATTTACAGACTTTCTGAAGTAAAATATTATTTTGAAAAGATAAATTTGATAAAACTTAAAAGGTTTTAATGTATAATTATTAAAAATATTAGTGTACAATAATTATTAATTAGTGATGTATAACGATTATACTTTCTAGCTTGAAGCAAACTACCCACTGTTGAGAGTACAGTCCCTACAGACTCTTCATGTAGATGCCAGCTTATGATAGGAGGGACTATACTTCCTAGGAACCCAAGAATATGGTTTCAGGATATGGAAATATAGGACTGTTCTCATAAAACTTTTATTTTGAACCTTTCCCTCATCATCTTAATTGATCCCAATACCAAAGTTACAAAGCCATCAGAACAGGAAGAATTAAAACAGACACGTAAGGACAGCTTCTCATACCTTTTACGTACCATGCTTCTATATATTCATTAGATAGGCAAGCTGACACTTACCAAATATTAAACAAACAATTCCTCAGTTATCAAGTGGAGTCAGAGAAACCCCTACCTATCATGCTGCAGCTATGCTACTCATTATTCTTCCAGTGTTCCAACCCACTATTTGAAGCAGTCTATAGTTAACAAAAGGAAGAAGCAAAGCTAATCTATTATTACCTTTGAACAATAAAAAGAGGTAAGTCATATTCATATTCAAATTCAAATCACATTAATTCTACTATTTATAAAAATTAAAAAAAAATAAAGCTGCTTACAGTGAACACATGGTAGAAGATACACAAGCTTCTCAAAACACCAAATGATGTTTCAAAGCTACAAAGAGTCACTCTAACCATCCCCAAGATCAAGAGTTTGAACTGTCTATAGATTGCTCCTTACATCAGAGCACTGGAAATACCAGATAATTCCATCCCCAACATGCACTACTAGAATTTTTCATTGCTGGGTGGGAAAGTAGTGGGGAGGCAGAAGCAGGAATGATACACATCGAGGGAGAGTCCTGGAAATAAAATTAAATAGATGCTAAATAAAGATATCAACAGTGGAAAAGATCTGATCACTTTTTAAAAATGTATCCATTATTAGCTCCCAGTATGTACAAATGAAAAAGAAAAAAAATCTCTTGCTTGAGCTCTGTTCCACAGATCTCTTGGCAGGAAGATAAATCTCTCCAATTGAAAAAAAAAAAAAAACAGAACATGAGAGCACCAACTAAATCTAAGCACAACATTTTTATGTATTTGCACAATCATGCCCTATTAAAGAGAAAAGGCCAAATAAAAAACCACGAAAATTTAAATACTCCAACACACTTAACTGAAATGCTTAATACTCTGCCTAATTAAATGTAACTATATTGCAAGTGCAGTTATCTAGAAAGAGACTTAAATATGAGTGTAGCTGGACCACAAAAGATGTTTATGGTACAGTTATAAAAATAAGCCTTTTGCTATTCTAGTTACAAAATTTACACTGCGGACCATATGCAGATTTTCCCAGAGTTTTTCTGTACATAAATAATTAAAAGAGTATGTGACTACAGAGGCTTTGTGCCTATTTTTGGTAAATGTTACCCCATTCATAAACAAGCTCCTACTGATGTAAAAGTACATGACACCAGGGAAAGAAAAAGCATTATATGCCTCATGCACGTACAAAACTTATTTGTTATCTAACTTGCTTGCATTTCAAGTCACGAATATCTAAAGACAAAAAGCACACCCAAAATGCAGAGTCAGAGACAACAAAGGGCCTAAAACTTACAGCCTCTGGGCTCTAAGACCTAGTTTTCAGGCACCGAGCCTTAACAGTAGAATCCAGAAATCTGTGTCAAGCTCTTCAGTTCCCAGAAAATTCCTGCTGAAGGATACTTCAGAAGAGTCATGAAAAGAACAATACTATTTCCTATTGGCAAGGTCAGCTCAGGGTATTCACTGGCACTGGACAGAGGTGTTAATGCTTGCTTTAGAAAAAAAAGAACACACTTAAAATTCATCATCTAGAATCCTGCCCTGACAAGATACACTGATTATTCTATTTCATAAGAGATATTGGCTTGGATTTGGCAGAGATTTTTAGAAATTTTAAAGAAATGTCAGCACCATCCATATAGTACCCTAATGACTACAGCACATGCAGAGGAAGTTAAATACTTGGATTTAGTGCCTTCTTCAGCATAAGGAAGCTCAAACATACATCTCCATTTCCTAACATACATCTCCCATTTCCTAAGTACTGTAACTCTTAGTTTAAAGATGCAGAGTTAAACTACACATCTTTCAAATCAAAGCTATTTAAATGTTGGGGCTGGGGGCGTGGGAATTGTAATTCAAGAAGCCAGACACAGCACACAAGAAGCTACCAAACTGCATGACATACTCGGCTGGTTGTGGTATTTTCTAAGCTGATCCTGTCAGTACATGTTTGGAGCAAAACACTACAACCCAAACCTGCTTCTCAAGAAGAGTTTGGGCAGGCCTGCATGAACCTAGGGAACACCAAGGCCAAGAAAGAAGGCACGTAATGAGCTAAGAGGGACCCAAAGTTAGGTGGCCATCAAATGGAGGTTTTCTTGGAACGTAATTTGAGACTTCAGCGCCTGAAGACCATTTATCTCTTAATTTCAGTCCAGATGTGATTTGTTTCATGTAATTCTTAGAGAATACATAGGACTGACATTCCTTCTGCACTATAAGGCAAGAAAAGTACTTGTTCTGGAGGTCACAGGGCTTGCACTACCACAGACATAATTACCTCTGAAGTGTTAAGATAGTAATACCCAAGATAGGAAGAAAACGGCTAAAAAATTCAGAATTAATCTGCCCACACTAATACTGGAGTAAATTTAAAGCAGCTCCAACTGGCATATTGTGCTAAGCATTATTCATATTACCATCATCAATTAGTTGAACTGGTGCTATTACAATATTTCTGTAAGTCTGAGCTCACATTAACAGTGTAGTACATCAGTTTTCACTGCTGCCATTCAAAGACTTACAAGAAGCAGCAAAATCCAAATGAAACTCATCTGTCAATCTTTTGAAATTTATGAGCAACTGCACCGGCAGATACTGAAACTGTTGACAGATGACAAGAAGGAAAGGGTGCAGCAGCTCAGCGTTGGGGGAAGTCCATAAGCAGCTGCCAGGAAGTCCCAACAGGGAACACACAGAGAAAATAGATTATTCCCTTTTCTCCACCCTCAGAGATGAAAGCTGGCAGGCAGACAGCCAAAGTGACTCGTCTGTAAAAATAAACCCTGAAGAAAGCACAACGACAGCATGTGACTCACAAGAACAGAAACTTCTGCATATCTCAAAAGCTTTTGCAGAGGTAGCCCTCCCAAAAGCTGGATCTGGCTGGAACACTAAACTGCTTGCCATAAGAGCCTGAAACTGTATTTTCAAATCCATCCCGATACGGAGTGGCTAGCCCAAGTGTAGTAGTTTAGAGAAGAAAAAAAAAAATTAGGCTATGGACAGTGACTTACAATACCTTTTCAAACAAAATTCAGCACTATAAGAAACAAATTAAAAAAAAAAAAACACAAAAGAACTGCCATCCCTAGTGCGTCATCGACGAAGCATCTAACGAAGGCTTTAACACGGGACAACACGAGGGTTCATCACCCCAGGCCACCCGCCCGCCCAGGCCCGGCGGCAGCAGCGAGCTGGGGCACCCGCGCCCCGTGACAGTCACCGCCGTCCCCCGGCGGCGGGGCAGCGGGGAAGGAAGCGGACGGGGGAAGCAGCCGCTGTGGTTATCGCCACCACAAACAAGAACGGCTCCTCGCAGGCGGATGGAGGGACCGGCTTCCATTCTCCTGAATCTCCTCGCCCGGCGCGGGCGGAGGGGCATGCAATGGCCTCCGGCTCAGCTCACCCGCCGGGCCGGGCCGGGGAGGCCGCCGCGGCGCCGGGACAAACCGCCGCGCCACCGCCCCGCCGGCTGCGTCCCCTCTCCTACCGTCCGGCAGCTCCACGGTGCGGGCGCGGCGCAGGGACCTCGTCAGCCGGTTGAGCTGCTCCATAGCTCTCTCCATCCTCGGGGCGCCCAGCCCGGAGCCGCTAACACCCCCCGCTGCCGCCGCCTCTCCCCTCAGCCCATCGCGGCGGTGGCGGCGCCGAGGTGCCCAGGCCGCCGCCAGCCCCGAGCCTCTGCACATGCTCCGCGGCCGGCCGGCTGCGCGCAGGCGCGGTGGGCGGGGCCGCGGGCAGGAGCCGCGCGCTGTCAGTAGTCCGCGCCCGTTTACCTCAGTTGACTTTTTCCCATGGGGGCAAAGGAAAAGGGATAGGAACGGGAAGATAGGGATAAATTTTCAAAACTTATGGAATACGGGTATTTGAACATCTTGTTTAACAGCTTGTATCAGTTTTTGAAGAAAATAATGCCTTTTGAAATCATCTCGATTGACTGATCTTGTCAGTGGTGGCTCGGGGCCTTAGTTTCCTCAGAGCTACAGGTGGCAATGGCGCCTGGCAAATGCACCTGAGCGGGAGAGGGCAGCTCTGCTACCATCTCTGCCCTGAAACTGCGACCAGGGTGCAGCGCTGATAAAAGAAGCCCCAGGCTGCGGGGAAAGGAGGGCTCACCCGTCAAGCTCCGGGAGCTTTAAACTTGAGAGGTGACTGAAAATGAAGTAGGAAACACAGAGCAAGGATGAAAAGTGTGATTGACTTTACTAGCACTTTCAAAGTAAACATAGGAAAAGGAGGATTTAGGAGCTATAACCTTAAAAAAAAAACGAAGCAGGACTTCATAATAGAAATAACACAGAGTATGACACAAGAAGCAAAGAACAAATGTTCATAAGTTATTTGTTGAGATTTTTTGTTTCAATTGTCACTCCCAGCTACAACAAAGCAGATAAAGCATTTGAATCCAAAGAGAAATTGCTGTACTCTGAGAACAACCTAGGGAAATATCAGTTGGGTGCTCTCAAGCTAGCTGTGCCATGTGATCTCCCTCCGAAGACTTGTCAACACTGAGCTGAAATGGACTCCTGGAGGACTGGTTGGGTTCATAAAAAGCAGGTGTAGTACCTGCCAGTGGGAGGGGGGGGGAAGAAAACCAGGGGATTTATCAGCAAGTCTGTGTAACTTAAATTCCAGTGAAATCGCCAGAACAAAACCTGTAGACACATAGCACTGTGCAAGGGAACAACTGCCAGTGTGAGTCTATCAATTAATTTCTTCCTCTGGCAGGATAATACATGTTGTCAAGTATTAAGAAATACCCTGTGTCAGGTATTATGGCTTTAATGCTTCAGGTGTACTTAATGTAATCTTGGCAAGCCGAGGAAATACGGGTTACATTAAAATTCTGTACAGTGAGAACGTAAAAATGGTGAAATAATCATACCCCAACAAGCTGTTATTAATGATCTGCTTCCAAATGCAAGGAACTATGTGTCCACAAGGGTCTGTCGTGATCTGATCCTGTGTAACTGTTTCATTCTTTCATTCTGTAAGACGTTTCAGTGAGATAATACCATAACATGTTCCAATGACTCCAACCTGGAAGCATAAATCAGAGAAAAGTGATATAAAAATTGGAAAAGGTTCAGAAAGGACAACAAGGACAATCAAGAGATGTGGGTCGGATTCCATATAAGTGGGAACTGAGTTGGAACTGTGCTATCTGGAAGAGAAACACAGGAGAGGACGTATGTCCTGCAGTTCTTGCCAAACTGGTGATTGCTGAAAACTGCCGTGGTAACACTAGTAAAGATCATAGAACAAACATCCACAGAAGACATCTGTGACAGTTTGACCCTGGTCAGACACCAGGTGCCCACCAAAGCCACTCCATCACTCCTGTCCTCAGCTGGACAGGGGACAGAAAATATGACAAAAGGCTCTTGGGTCAAGATAAGGACAGGGAGATCACTCACCAATTACTGTCTTGGGAAAAACAGACTCAACAGGGGGGGAAATTGGTTTACTACCAACCAAATCAGAGTAGGATAATGAAAAACAAAAATGAAATTTTAAAAAACAGCTTCCCGCCACCCCTCTCTTCTTCCTGGATTCAACTTCATTCCCAAATTCTCTACCTCCTCCCCCCAGGCAGCACAGGAGGATGGGGAATGGGACTTGCATTCAGTTCATCACACATTTTCTCTGCCACTCCTTCCTCCTCAGGGTGGGCTCCTCACACTCTTTCCCTGCTCCATTGTGGGGTCCCTCCCACAGGAGACAGTTCTCCATGAATTTCTCTATGAGTCTTTCCCATGGGCTGCAGTTCTTCACAAACTGCTCCAGCGTGGGTCCCCCATAGGTTCACAACTTTTGCCAGCAAACCTGCTCCAGCCTGGGCTCCTTTCTATTCACAGGTCCTGCCAGGAACCTCCTCCAGCACGGGCTTCCCTTGGGGTCAGAAAGTCCCTTCAGGCATCCACCTGCTCTGGAGTGTGGTCCTCCACACACTGCACGTGGAAATCTGATCCACCGTTAAACTTCATGGGCTACAGGGGGACAGCCTGCCTCACATCTTGGTCTTCAGCACAGGCTGCAGGGGAATCTCTGTTCTGGCACCTGGAACACCTTCTCCCTCTGCTTCTTCACTGACCTCTGCCTGCAGAGTTGTTTCTCTCACATAGTCACACTCCTCTCTCTGGCTGCAGTTGCTCTTGTACAGGGTTCCCCGCCCCCCACCTTAAATACACCATCCCAGAGGCACGCTACCACTGTCACTGCTGGGCTTGGCCTTGGCCAGTGGCGGGTGCATCTTGAAGCCGGCTGACATTGGCTCCACCGGACGTAGGGGAAGCTTATAGGAGCTTCTCACAGAAGCCCCTCTCTGTAGCGTGCCCCCCCCCCCTGCCCCCAGCTATGGAAACCCAAGATACAACAATGTAGTTGTATTATCTGTCTCAGGAAGCTCCTAGTTATCCTTAAATTGTTTGGAGGTTAGACTTAGCTTTGATACTAGAAAGATATTTCCTGATAGCCATTGCAGTAGTAGAGTAGCTTGTCTGAGAAGACATATGATTCGATAATTTGCAAGAGAAGCATGTGAGAGGAGTGATGTAGATCCTTTGACGTTGCTTTGGGATGAAGAAATGACTGGATGACCACCTTGGAGTCCCCTCCTAAAAATCTGTGGAAAATACTAGATATTCATTACTTCTATCACAATACTACTGAACAGTCTTTGAAAGAGAATCCCCAATCCCAATAATAGGCAATATACGTAAAATAAAAATATTCAGCACGTGAGGAGGGTTATTTTAAGTGAAAATATGGAATTGTTGAGGAAGAATAAAATTATACAGTGAGTTTTAATATTATAGCAAAGAGTGATGGAATACTGTGAAAATGTAAAAAGAACTATTCCATAGTTCAAAAATAAACGTGCCAAATACCCACACCATTGTAAAAAAGAACTCTGTGTTAATTGGTGATGTGCAAATTTTCTATTCTGAAAATGCTAACGTTTTAACAAAAATTAAGCTTTACCTTTAATATATAAAGGAGGTACCAGCCAACAACTGTCTTTTCTCAGCAAAATTAATTACTTGAATGCAGTTTTAGTAACTCTTGGTTTGCTAGAAGTACGCTTCTACTGGTTAGCATTTCATGGAATATTGTAAGATACTAGAAATAACCTGGTGTACTGCAATACCTAGTTCCATGTAACAAATTTAAATACCTGACTGCTTAAAGTTTACTTTTTTGATCTGTCAAAAAAGAAGGAAAAGAAAAATTAGCATCCTGCATCAGTAAGATCCTGTCTTGAACTAATACCTATGAGGCATGTGATGGCTAGACTCCAGTCTTCTCTAAGAAACCATCTGATAGCTTCCAGTCCTTGTATCAAATATATTTTTCAGTGTTTTTTAAAAGGTGAGATGTTGATTATGCAGACAAGAGGTGAATTTAACACACCCTGATGATAAATGAAAAGACATTGCGCTTCCTAGGTATCAGACTTAGTTTACAGATAGCAGATAAAAATCAGAGTAGGTGTTTAAATTCTAAGACAGACTTTAACAAGAGAAAAAGAAGAACAGAAATCAAAGGGAGGTTCAGAGGAGGAAAACAGTTGCTAACCTGCCTACATAGCTTTAAAAAAAAAAAAAAAAAAAACAAACAAACACAACCATATAATAAAGCTGCCTGATCTTCAGAAAGCTCCTAGGTACTCAGATGACAGCGGTTGAGATATTCCATCTACAAGTCAGTCAATTAAAATATCTGGAGAGTGCTGAGAGGCCATACACAGTGGAGGACCTTTGGCACTGGAATTCATTGTCTCCATTGATCTGATACCCTAAATAGCAACTTTCAAGAACTTTGCAAAGCCCTTCTGTCTTCTCAAGCTTTTGTTTGATTAGTGATTGAAGAGTATTATTTAGTTTTAATTATGAATGACTGTTGCAGCACTCTCCAAACTATCAAGCTGCAACAAGGTCTTTTACCACCACATACCAACATACTCTTCATGCCAGTCCCTCTGCTGCCTTCTCATCCAAGGCCCACTCTCTCTTCTCTTGCTTCTTCCTCTCCCTGCTTCTTCCTCAGCTGCTCTCTCTTCACTGGCTCTCAACCACTTAACAGAACCAGCCACACCTGCACCTTATCTACATCAGCCAACCCTCTGCCCCTGAAGCCAGCCCACAGTTGTATATTATCAATGCTAATTAACCCAGCTTCATTCCTCTAAAAATTGCAGTTATTTACAGCTGTTGGTTTTATAGCTCTGTAACACATAAAAGGAATTAAAAGCAGAAAAAAAATGTTGAATATGATGGGCACACATCTGGTCAATAAGGTTTTATTGCCTCCAAAAAGTTACAAAGAGAAGCAAGAAGAATGGTCAATGATGTGGAATGGCTTGTCTGTGAGATAATGAGACAAGACTAGGACTCTTGCATATGAAAAGGGTGGATACAAGTGGACATTACAAAGATTTATAAAATCTTAAAATATTATGAATATGGAGAAGGTGACTAGGAAATGAACTTAACAGGCAACAAGCTTAGAATAAATGTGTTGCTAGAGGCCAGGGTGCAAGATATGTTCCAATGCAAATTAAACAGTTCACGGAGCACTGGGTCATCAGCAGATTTTAAGCATGATGGGTGTAGGTGCAACATGACGCAGTTGCTGAACTTCAGACTTCCACAACCAGGTGTGGAAACCAGGTAAAGAATCACACTGTGCACGCTTTGTTCTGTAAACTCTTAAGTATGCAAGAGATGTAAGAGGACATATTCATCACCCATCATGGTCAGACACAAGAAGCCAGACTGGCCTTATGTGGTATGACATTTCTTACCTGGAACAGCATGTGCTCTGTCCTGGCATTTTTAAATCCATGCAGATGCCTTTGCTGATCTCCACAGAAGAGCAAATGTGCCTATCCCTATGTCACCAAAACAATGCTTTCTCCTTCCCTTGTTCACAGGGTTCTGCTACCTGGATCTTGCCACTTTTTCTTCCTTCCTTTCCAGACCAGCATGATATTGTTGCCAGGACAATATTCACCAGCAGCACTTGTACAGGACACTTTGTCTAAGTGTGGAGGCTTGGGTGTAAGATGAAAAATGGGTCCTAGACACACCTTTTAGAGCACAAAAATTAAATACTTTTTAAAATACTATGTGAAAAATGTGATTTATTTTGCTGCAAATGCTTGATGGAGCAGAGGAGCCCTTACAACAAGAATGTTAGCCAAATTTGAGTTTATTACGTGTTCTGGCAGATAATGGAACAAGCAATCAGATAAAAATGAGGTGTCATCACATTATTCATGGTTTTGAAATCCATCCCGTGTCACAGTCTACCTCTACTGGTCCAAAATATTCTATAGCTGTCTTTTTCTTATTTCATTGGTATTAAGAAAGAAAAAGGACCAGCTACAGAATGTCTCCATACTTAAGTGTTCCTTAGAAAAATTAGTTTATAACTTCTATTTAATTAAAATAAGCAGTATAATGTAATTCTCCCCTCCTTGGTCTTCTGTAGGCGAGTTGGCAACACTTCACCCTCAGCTTTGCCAAAGGCTGCTGATGCTGCTAATAGAAACAAACACTATTAGTGTGCTATTAAACAGTGACAATCTGTGAGCATACCCAGTGCTTTTTCCTTTTATTCCAGGTTTCAAAGAACTAAGGTTGTTCAGGGGCTAAGATCAGAGCTTACTCCAATTTCTAAATGGCCTTACTAGGGTAGAGGATGAATTAAGTGACCTCTTGAACTCCATTTCCTTTTGTGTGTGTACGATTCTGGGTACATTAATAGTAGAACCACAACATGCATGAACAACTACTGTTTGCCTTTTCTCATCATAACAATCGAAGAAGAGAAAAGTAAGGAAACCTGAGAATATATGTCCTTTCTAAATTAATGCCTTTTGAGACTCTGAGTGCAATGATATTTCAAGGGTATACCAGTGCCACAGGACGTATTTGGTGACATCTTTTAAGAACATCACAGTAAAGGGCTGAAACAAAAGAAAAGCATTAAGGGTATGCAATTAATTGCAACATGTTAAATTTGTATATTTTTATATATATATATATATATATATATAAATTCTTATGTATTTAGCTTCCAGTTCAGTGCTAAACACAAAATATATTCAGGGATGGGATGCATGTTCAAAAATTAAAGGATTGTTACAGCAGTGATATAAAATCCTTAGTAAATTTTGTTTTAGAGAATGCTTTATAGTCGAACACTGTGTGCACTGTGATCTGCATTCAGCAGGGTAGAAATGCTACTAGAGAGCAGGTGGGCACTGAAGAAAGAAAAACATAAGCTATTGCTCTTACGTCAGCCAGTTGCTTGAGTTTATCATGTGTTTAAGATTTTTCTTAGTTCTTCTTGGGACACAGGACGGATAGAAACAGTAGCTATTACCTTCCATGTTGTCACAAACTTCTCAGGAAAGAAGGAAAGAAGGATACTTGATACTACTGGACTCCTTTCCCTAGCACTAAGCTACACAGTCTCCCAACCCTAAATATAAGGTCTTCCTTCACCTAAATACAGGGTCTTCCATTACCTGTATCATGAGCTCTGCTATCCAGCCAAACAGCTTGGGCTTTATCAGGGCAGGAAAAACAAGACCTTTTTCCCTGACTCATAAGGGAGAATCATCAGCCAAGCCCCTTGACTAATTTTGCGCCTGCATTTTTTGACCCTATTTCAGGGGGGTTTCCGCAAACTCGTTCTACCTGCCAAGATATTCCCAAACAGATAGGATAAATTGATGGGCATTTGAGGCTTTGAAGCCTTATTCTTTCCACTGTAGCAGGAAGAAGTCTACAGTGAAAAGCATTTCCTGAAGTCTAACAACTCCTTTGGTTGATGACTGTACAAAAATTCAAGGAAGGAAAATCCAGTGGAGGCCCAGAGGCAAACCAGATAGTGGTAACATGATCCCAATGGTCAGTATCAGTGGTCACAAATTTCAGTATCACTTTCAGAGGCTGACTTAAACTCCAGATCCACACAGCTGGTTTGAGGGCTGCATAAATGGCTAAGGGTCTTTTTTTTTTAGTAGACTTCATCGTTAAAAAAAATCTCAGCTCAACCATATGAGCTGGTAGTATGTTCTGGGAAATTCTGATTTGAGCAGCGTGCTTTTCCAGTGGTATTGCAACTGTCCATGCCTATATTGACTGCCATGGAGAACTAGGCAACTCCAGATGGTAATTAATTCCATCTAGTTTAGAAATTAGTATCACACAGGGATGAAACACCTTCTGAAGTGTCTGTAAGACACCTGCAGTAAGACTAGGTCTCAAACTGAAAACTTTTACATGACTAAAATTAGCTGACAGTAGTAAAATCGTCTAAAATTAGTTACACCATGCTAGAAGTCATCAATAATACTTTCAAAATTTATTCACTTCCATGGTGTCAAGGGAAAATACATCATCCCAAGGAAAGACTAAGATTCCCAGCTTCCCACTTGCAGCTTTTAAGTCATTTGCTCATTGAGTGCAGTCAGCAGAGTTCTCTTCAATACTGAGATAAGCAGACACCAATACATCTATCCATTGCACTCATGTATCTAAAAATGTCATGTTCAACTGCCTAAGAGCAGTTGGTCAGATCTGTCTCTCGTGATGAATGAAAGCAAGTCAATTATCAGTCCTGCAAGAGAAACACTGTCCCTGGGCTTTACAGGAAGTTCATTGCTGTGAACATTCTCAGGGGAGACCAGAGATAGACTGTGTTTCTTTTCAAAACAATTAAAATTGTGGAGCTCATGGCATTTATTTTGCTATGAGCAGTGTCTTATTTGGAGACAAAAATTATTTCAGGATTTGGAGGAATGCAGATTGTTGTCAGAAAGAGAATGCAGTACCAAGTAAACATTAAAACCTTCAGCTCTTTCACTCTATTTTTCCTCTGTACATTCTTCACACAGACATACAAAATTGTAAGAATTTTAAGCTTGTTAGCCTACAGCATAGAAGAAAGAGAGAAATGGATATTGATACTTGTATTTTTAAATCCCCAGAGAAATTTGTGGCATAAAGACTTAAGTGAACTTTGGATCTGTTTTTTGTTGCGTTTTTTCTATCATTACATTGATAGGTCTTCACAAAGAGTCTTCTCTGGAAGACAGTGCTGAGCTCAAGCATCCAGTCCTAAATTTGACCTTTTTAGCATCACTGGATGCCAAAATGTAGGAATTAATTCAATGTATGGGGAAGCGCATTTCAGCTATGTGCTGTTGTCTCCTTTTACCATAAAAAGAGATTCTACTAAAGTTCATATTCACTTCAGCAGGCTCTATTCAGTTACTGGCAAACTGTCAGACAGGACTACTTGAAGAAAAGATCAAATCTCTTCAAAAAGGAAAAGTATCATTAAATATTTACAAATAGGTAAAAAAGTATATTTCCTTTTATTTTGTCTGCCACTCGTACTGAAGGAGCTGATAATGTGGTAGCTTATGTTTCATCAACAAAGGAATTAAAAATCTAACAGAGTATATTTTTATGGGATGCTCCAGATAGGCAGGCATGATCCAATGCGTTTCCCCTTGCAATTCCATTAGTCTTGATTCCCTTCCCTAGCAGTGGACTCACAAGTGCAATTTGAGTTCTTCCTGGAAGCTGTGTTGCCAGCAGAGATTTTCTTCTCCGCTACATTGCAGTGTTAGGAGTCAGCACATCTTCGGAGTGTGGCTTGGAGGTTTTTTTCCCAATAGCCACGTGCTCCTTGCAGGCTGAGCCAGCTTCTTCTGGACACGCCAACAGACTGTTGGAAACTGCCTGCATCTTCTATGCAGGAACTTGCCTGTGCTGAAGATGTGGCTATGTAACAGAGGACCTTTGCAGAATTATAGTAGAGATCAACTTAATTCACGGAGAGCTACTTCAGCTGCCTTCCTCTTTCCTATGTTACCACCAAAGAACATATAACATACAGAGAACGAGTGCATGTTGCTTTCTACCTGCTCTTGCGAGGACAGCTCTTTTTGTTGGATATATGCTCTTAGGGACTGAGGAAACCAGATCAAGCCACTCCAAAGAGAGAACTGTGCATAATTGCAGTGGAAACAATGATAGAGGATCTATATATATCTCTGTGACTTGCACTACTACTGCAGCTGCGTGTCTGTCCTATACACTAATTCATACAGCTGTATTTTTAGTACCTCTGACCATGTAAAATGCTACTACACCGAGACAGTAACCTTTTCAGGATATTTTAGCTGTTTAACATTGGATAGATAGGCTTTATACATATATACACGAATCCTTGGTTTTTATATATATATACATGAATCCAGATTATTTTTGCATTCCAAAATCCATCTTTAACCTTGCTATCAATAGTATTGAGGGTAGAGAAAATGTAACATTAAGCTATTTCACTTTTATCTGTTATCCGGACTGGAAATCAATTGTTCCATTTGCATATCCATCTTAAAAACAA
Source organism: Falco punctatus (assembly GCF_963210335.1). Taxonomy (NCBI): domain Eukaryota; kingdom Metazoa; phylum Chordata; class Aves; order Falconiformes; family Falconidae; genus Falco; species Falco punctatus. Next base: position 68,392,080 of record NC_137584.1, on the reverse strand, counting down.
TCAATGCAACCTCACTTTGTTGTCAATGGGATTTATAAGACAATAATAATAGTATGGATTATGTCCACATTTATTTCTACTGTCATATGATATGTGAGCTTGGCTGTGTTCCGATTTTACTTCTGAGCCTCATTATTTGTGATATAGGTGCCAAAGCAATACTAACAGAGGTTGTAGTGTTGTGGTTTAACCCCAGCTGGCAACCAAGCCCCATGCAGCTGCTCACTCACTCCCCCCGCAGTGGGATGGGGGAGAGGATCGGAAGAGTAAATGTGAGAAAAATCGTGGTTGAGATAAAGACAGTGTAATAGGTAAATCAAAAGCTGCACACACAAGCAAAGCAAAGCAAAGCAAGGAATTCATTCACTGCTTCCCATCGGCAGGCAGGTGCTCAGCCACTGCCAGGAAAGCCGGGCTCCATCACACGTAACGGGTACTTGGGAAGACAAATGACATAATGTGAATGTCCTCCCCTGCTTTCTTCTTCTTCCCCCAGCTTGTATATACTCAGCATGACGTCATACGGTGTGGAATATCCCTTTGGTTAGTTCAGGTCAGCTGTCCTGGCTGTGTCCCCTCCCAATTCTTTGTGCCCCTCCAGCCCTCTCACTGTCAGGGCCTGAGAAACTGAAAAGACTTAGTATAAACATCACCCAGCAATAACTAAAACCATCAGTGTGCTGTCAGCATTGTTCTCACACCAAATCTAAAACACAGCACTGCCCCAGCTACTAAGAAGAAAATTAACTCTGTCCCAGATGAAACCAAGACATGTAGTAGTAGCAGCAGTAGTAAGAATAAGAAATCTCACAAAATAAGATGTTATTTCTATGTCTTCTCTTATTTTTGAGGAATATTATTGTATGTTAAAAGATGCTGGTTTTATAATCCCTTAATGAGATTTCTTAAAGCCATTTTAATATCTTCTTTTACTGGACAAACATAGTTCCTTAGGTAATACTGAAAACCATGTTCAAGAAAAGTACAAATTGTGTATACTTTGACTGGGTTTCTTTTCATTTTACTACGAAGAGATTTCATCAAGGGGGGAAATTCACTGAGAAAAGGCTATGAAAGCACTGCAGTTGCTTTGATTCTGCCAACTGACAGGTAAGTAGCTGTAGGTCAGACATCAGAGACACTCCCCATCACTTTTTCTGACTTTATCTGCATGGTTGAATTATTGAATTTTCCTTCTATTTCTTTCCTGCTTTGCTAGATGAACTATACAAAATCCTGGTTTCTCTTTCTGAGACTTATGACAGGGCTGCAAAAGAGCTACAGATCTTTTTTTTAAAATTTGTTGTAATTCTAATTAGAACTCAACATAAGGTTAAAAACATTATTGTGTGTTTTAATGGCCCACATGATTTACACTCACTCTCAACATTTCTAAACTAAAGGACCATCAGTTACAGTTTGTGCAGCATCCGTTTCTATTCTCTGTGGAGCAATTAGCACTACTTGACACCTACCTACATTTCCTTAAAGCTGAGTTGCTGAAATTCGTCAGTAACAAAGCATCCAGGCTTGAAGATATATTTTTTAACTCTCTCTTTGTCTAATATGGCCATGCTTCTGCTCTGAAGAAACTGTCAGTTCTGTTAATTTCTGCTACATTTCTGTTGTACTAATTTTTCAAAAGGAAGTTTTACTGTGCCTCAGAACAAATCCACAGTGCTCAAGGATGACAGTGAAGATACTTTAAACTATGTTTATAATGTCATAGCCCTTAACTTTGCCATATCTTTACTGGAGCTTGAAAAGCGTACAACTGTGTCTCATATTTAAAAAACAGCATCACTCTTTTTCTAGTAAAACCCATCTTCTGCACAAAGCATTTTTGAGCAGAAAATACTAAAGGAGTGTAAGACAGACACAAGCCTTTGTTCTGCTAATCATTATGCTCTTCTTGGTATTAGCCTCGGTGCAACCAGTGAAGAGCCAACTATTTCAACATCTGCTTGGGCAAAAAGAAGTTGATAATCATTCTGTCCTTGTCTGTCTAACTTTGGGATGCTGTTCTTGTAATATTCCTGCTGGCTTTTACGTTTTCCCTACCACTTCTTTGGTTAGTTGTGTTTGCAACTTTACTCTGTTCAGCTGCAGCTCAGTACGGATGTGAGGGTTTTCCCTCCAGATAATTATGGCAATTTCTGCATATTCTCTCATGTTTCTAGAACATGCATATTTACAGTTCTGCAATAGTAATCATGACTTAAGGTCCTGTAATTCCTTATCTCTATACTCAAGCAGAGATCACAGTAAGGAAACCTGCAAGGTGAACAATGCTGAAATACTACATTATATCCTGAACCACCTAAATGTATTAACTGAACAGTGGAACTAATGATTTTGTTGCATTTGCTGCAAATTTAGAGTTTACAATATACTGAGATTGTCATTATCTACCCCTGTTTCAAGTCCTCATTAACTGTCAAAACTGCATTCAGGCTGACACTATTTGCTGTTATTCTAGAATTGATTCTGTTTTGAAGGACAAGCAAAATCTATTAATTTCTTCCAGATCAACTGATTTCCTCCTTGGAAGTGTATTAAAACTGGGTTAATTTTAGCAGTTGGGAGACAATGGAATATTCTGTCACTCAGAAAATTTCAAAGTAACTCTTCTCTTAAGCAAATAAATGAATGAATAAATTATATACACATGAGAAAATACTGGTTTGATCTCTCATTACTTAACACAGTAATAACTGGAGATAATCGATCTGCTGTTTCTCTGCTACTTGCTGGTGATGCTATGTGGGTAGACTCCCCTTGGTATCCCAAACCTCCTGTAAAGTATGGATGAAGAAGTTGTTGATGCTTGTGAACAAGCTAATAAAGTACCGATAGAAGATCCAAAAGTTTCAGATAAACACACAAACTACTTTCCAGCTTTATATCAACATATTGCAAGTTGCAAATTGCTAAGAAAGACAATTCTATCTCTAAAATTAGAATATGAAGATGTAGCCTCATATAACACCACCCCTGAGATGTAGCGATTGCTACACTCTTTGAACTGGCAATAACAGTATTTCGTGCTCTGAAGTGTATCCTATTTTGCAGACATTGAAGGCATGTCTTTTATGCTTGCACCACAATAAAATACATGATGAAGCCTTTGGGAACACAGCAGTGCTCCCAGCAACTATCTTGACTAAACAGATGCAGAGGCAGGCCCTGCTACACGCATGCTACTGGACACTGGTAGCTTTTAACTCACAAAAGACAAAATATCATTAGAGGGATTTTCAAACTAAACTATAGATCCTTGTTACTCTAGCCAGTGCCTTTGTTTACTGTTCTAGGGTAAGATTATTAACAGTTTTAAAAATATTTAAACTGATAAATAAGAGTGTGTAAACAGAGACATGTTAAAGAGGGCTGGGACTGCAGTGGTAAAAATGCTTTTGTACATTAACAATTCAAACCATAAAGCTCTTTTAAAAAAAAAAAAAAAAAAAACCAGCAAATTTTGATGCCAGCATTACTTCTTTTCATAGCTCCCTGTTGGGGTTAATGAATAATTTTCAGAGTCGTGTGGCTAACACACAATCAGTGACACAGAGAAGATGTACAATAGCTATTGAAGCCGGGGAGAAAAATCAGTCTTTTCTAAGAAACGCGAGCAGGCAGCGGCATACAAAAAGCAACCACAAGATGTCAGCCTTAATGAGTTACAGTAGCTCGTTCTGATTGGGTCCTTCCTGATAAGGTAGGGGGAAACTATGTATCATGTTGAAAAATTTGTGGAGAAAGTAATCTAAGAATAATATTCTTAGTAGTCATAATCATGGTCAGAAAAACGAATGATCAGCTCCAGATAAGTCCCTATGCACATTTGTTTCTACTAGGAGAAAAGCTGAAGATTTAACCCTTCTGCTTGAGACTCACAGGAAGGACATAGCAGGGATTTGTCACTCCCCACTTGCCCTTTTTTTTATACTCTTTCTCTAAGCATCTGCTGTCAGATGGACTTTGGACTTTTTCCTGTAAAGCTATTTTTATTTTCCTGGTATACTTGACTATGTTCTCAACCTACGGGTCTGAACGCTTGTAAGATAGTAAGAAAGTCATTTTCCATTTCCAGTCCAGGTTTGGAGACATTCAAGTGACAGATATTGATCGTTTTTCCTGGAATACTTTGCAATCTACTCCCCCATATTTTGCCATTTGAAAGCTGACAAAGGAATTGCGCTCTCAACTGCTTTTTTTGAGGGACACTCTATTTGCCTTTAGCTACTCACAGTAACAATGTTCTTGCGTCTGATACCAATTGCTCACACTAGCCAGGTTTACCATTAGCTACTGCCATCAGTCGCAACCTCCTGTTGTTTCTGCTGGTTGTTGACACTGTGCTGCTTTGCTCTACTCTGTTCTGCAGCAAAACCACTGACTGCTTCTGCCTCTCTGCTCAACCCTTTCTTTTTGCAGTCCCTACAGTCTTTTAGTTGTGCTTAAGAAGTTCAGTGATAGCAGGATCTGCACAGAGACCTTGCAACATCAGTCAGATTTCCCAGCAGGATCTTACCCCTGCTCTGAAAAAAAAAAAAAACAACCAGACAAAACACCAAAAGATGCTTTGATCCAGATTTGCTTTTGGTTCCTTCATTGTGAAATGCGATGACAAGCTGCAGCATTTGCTCCCTCAGCAATCACAGATAGGTTGCCCAGAACACAACTAAAACCCTTACGCATCAACTTGTAGCTGAAGTACCCCGAGGCACCACAACACTTACCAGGAAATTAAGCCCTGAACTTCTTGTTCCTTTGCTGGCTCTCAGCTTGCTGCAGGCAGGCAGGGCTCTAGGCTTCTATCTTACAGGGTTCTCACACAGGCTGTTGCCCTCCCCTGCAGCTCACACCTCCAGCTCTACAAACCACTTAACTAAAGTTGAGCAACTCTTGTCATCAGCTGTTAAGTGAAAGCACTTTTGCTAAAGTTACTTTGGCCTTAAAATTGAATTCACCTGGTGTGTCTTCAGGTTTCATAATGCACTGTTTGATGGTTGCCAGTCTCCCTTGGGGCAATTTGCTTCTGCTTTCTGAAGAGAGCAGGCATCCTAATATGCAGATTAAAGACACTGTGGGGCTCAGCTGTGGGCTTTCCAGTGGTAGGAAGCCGACAGAGAACAGTGGCACCACCCCGCAACTAATCCTACCTCCAAAGCAGGGACAGCCAAAATGCACTCATATAAGGCAAAAAGGGAGATGCACTTGTGTGGAGCCTCCAGGGGTCTGAATCTGCATCCCATAGATGAAAGTCACCTCCCTTCTGGGACAAGCGTGTCTGCAAATGCAGGTTGTGTACCTGGTTGAGAGATGACTCATGTTCTTCTGAGATCTGTGCTTTGTAAAATGAACACATTATGGTAGGATGTTTCAAAATTTAGGCAGGAAAATGTTTGGGGATGTTAAAGCTTCTTCCTGATACATCACTTGTTATAACAGTATCCTTTACTTATAGCAATCCTTTGCAAATATTAAAAGTAAAAGGTGAAGGATGAAAAGCTGTTGTTTCTTGTCTCTGTCAACCTGTCTTGTAATTTGTCTGGAATCTGTCTGGGTTTTGGTACAAAATCAGTTCCTTCTGTCTGGTTTTTGGTACAAGATCAGTTCCTTCCTATATAGTCTCCTCTCTGGAAAGCAACTAGACATATTGACCACTATGGCAGTCACAAGGGATATAGAATCACAGACACAGGAGTTAACATACATTGATTTAGTACTCATCAATTATTTTGTAATGAGTACACTGGAGAAATGCAAAATATCAGCGACACAATGTAATACCAGTACTTATCTAAAAATACATCTGACAGATATTTTCTGCAGGAAGTCCAATGCTTCCAACATACAAAAATCAAATTTTCAGACCAATCAGTTAATTTTATGTATATTTATCAAAATTTCTAAATGCAGTCTATTGGAATTTGTGATTTAACTAGCTTGTTAGTGTCACAAAATCGATTAGTGTAGCTCCCCAGCTCTTGTACCAGAAGCTCCTGGAGCATGTGGTTTCATGGGTAATTTTCCATTAGTCAGTACAACCCAAGCTCAAGTTTCATTGAAGATAGCTAATAGAGTTACTGTATTCCATTAAAAGAGTTTTCTTTCCTTACCTGATGCTTAATCAGCTTCTTAAATGTTATTTGCTTGTTCACCTGTTCTCAGTATGTGATTTTCTAGTTTTAACATTTTAAGACAAAGTTCTAGATCGATGTTTCTTTCAACATCAGTTTTAACCATTGACAGTAATGTTGATAGATGATGTATACCTTCCCCCCATGGCAAGACGCTGATTCACAATCCATTTCCTACTCTGCATTCCTAAGCTTACCCATTGCATTCCTCATTTTCCTATTCTGCCACCTTATTTTAAAAACTTGCCCACCCATAACCACTACCCTCATCCTTCTCCTCTGCATCAGCTCCAAGAATCACTTCTGGCATTCAGAACAAACTTACGGGCAGAAAACAAAAAAGCCCAAGCCCCACAACACGTGCAGAGTTACCAGTTTTCTGTTGCAGTCTCATTTTCCTTCTTGTATTAAGAGCGTTCCTCAGAGGGCAGGCTGTGCCTTAGTAGAGTGCCTAAAGAGCTAGGCAGGCAAATGGGATGTTATGTACTTTAAGATAAGGTTTCTTTTCAAAAGCTCATGGCAAGGCCATGGAAGGATAGGATTCGGGGTGTCACCCTGGTTTCAGCTTCCAAAAAAGTCATAAAAAGCTGTTTTTACAGATTTCTTTGTTGTGCTTTCCTGTACTGCATGAAACCCATCTCTGGATTTTGAAATTTTCAGCTCTCTCAACATCTTCATCACCAACTTTTTTCTCCCTGAATTTGGACACGTGACAAGGTTCCTGTGGCTCGCTCCTTTCTTGAAGCACTGGATCATGCAACAAGGGACCTGCTGAGGGGCAAAACTGTAGCTGGGGAATCTGTTTTCCAGCACATTCTGCTAGTTGCTCCTCAGCATTGTGGCCTCCCTTGTTGTCCTTGCCATACACACCTGGTCAGTTGCACCTGGCCCGTGGAACTCTGGAGCCAGAAAACAGATGCAAGTTAGCTGGGGATATGTCCTGGAAATAGCTGATAGTTTGGTATCATCGTCTGGGAACATGGGACAGGGGGAGGTGGAGCAAGCGTCATTTTTAAAGGATGATTTGACATATCTAGATTTGAGAGGAATCTTACTCTCTGTTACTCTTTAAACACCTGACAAACCTTGAGCACTAGAACACAAGTATGATAATAAATGGTAAAATTATTGTTTTTTCTTATTATAGGTTTGGTTTTTTTCTTTCTTATAAATCTATCATTGGGTTTTGCCTGTTGCCAAAGATTTCAACTTTATGAGTGAAAGCAGTTTTGTATATGAAGAGTTAATAATCTAAAACATATATATGGTTGGGAAAAATAACTGTAAAGAATAGCCGGTCTCGTCACCATTGTATATGTCATCATCTCAGTAACTTCCTCGGAGCAAGGAGGGGGTGTGGATCCTGGGAAGAGGGGAAGGGGTGTGCAGGACAAGAAGCAGAATTTTTTACGTCATTCCAAGCTATTATTTTAGGCTGTTATTCATTTCCCTCTTTGGGATCTTTGGGGCCTCCTAAGAGAAATCAGTGTGATTAATGGTCTACTTCTTACTCTTTGAAAAAAACCCTCCCTATTTATAGCTCAGCTTTTCTGAAGATGATGTGTATATAAAAAGATTAACCCACAGAAAATGAAGCTATGATAAAAACAGCTATGGTAAAGTGCTAGAAGATGTAGCCTTAGCCAAAAAATGGCACACAGACCATTTGGCACGGTTTTCTCATACATTGATTATTTGTAACTTGAGTTACAGAAGCAAGGAAAAGTGACACTCTCCAGCGAGCTGCTGCCTGTAATATGCATGGGATGCCAGAGAGGGCACCTGACAGTAAAGAACGAGGGCACGGTACACCCATGATGTTAGTGTCCCTGTGGGACAAGAGGACAGGAATGTACACGAAACAGCAGCAGCAGAAGGCTACCGGGAAATAAGTACTATAGAGGCATTTTAATTTATTGCCAGCTGCTGTTTCCCAGGGACTGGAATAATTTTCCGATGAACAAAACCAGCAAAGCCACCACACATCCTGGCTACACTGCAGGGCTGCATGAAGCACCAGGACCATGCTCTGCAAAGCCCACCCAGAGGGACGGAGCAGAAACCTTCAGTTCTGAAACTTTCATGTGCATATGCAAGGAGCTTTAGGGCATGAGGTCAAGAGCCTTCTGAGCTGTCACATAAAAATTTCTAAGGCAGCCTAGCACCCACAGACTGTGCTTGGCTTCTACTTGCCTTGGCAAGTTTCACAGCTGACACAACTTAAACTAGGTTGTGCTAGAATAAGATGTGCCAGATCTCACATTAACAGTATACTGTATTACCTACACATAAAATTATAGATTATGACAGACCTATGACAGACCACTGGCGTATTTTCAGTTCTTGCAGTGACCTAGTTTCTGACTGTTCATAAAGCAGACAATAGCTATTTTAAGCTGAAACTTTGATTTCATACCATGCTTAAATAATTAATCAAGCAAAAAAAATTATCAGCTAAACATATTCATCTACAAAGATACACGCAGCCATATATATACAAGAGAAATATGTTATTTGTTGTCTCTGTCCTTACAAAAAATCTCTTCAATAAAATTGAAACAGAAGTTGAGTAATATTTTTTTTGTCTGTTTTCTATTTATAGCAAGGGCATCAGCTAATGAGCAGAATATTCCCCCTTGTGAGTAAGGGAATCAGAATCCAGCCATAAAGGAATTGATATCTATCTATTTATATACAAATTATGCCCTTGTAGAACATTGGGGAGATATCTATCCCCATGCAAGGCCTGATTTGTATGTGAGTATGTATGTTAAAAATTCTTTAATGTGTTATTAAGCAAAATCTGGTTTCTGGATATGCTAACTCTGCAGAACTTGTATGCTCCAACGGTTTTATGTCTGTGTCTAATCCTGATTATTCCTAATCTTAAATCAGAGAAAATCCTCTCTTCCCCTCTGCAATCACCTGATCATGATTACTGGATTACCTTATAAATACTTAATTGTTTATTACCATGAATCATCTTCTTTAAATATATATTTTACATAAATAGAGTCTGTCTTTCATCTTCTCAATCCTAAGCACTGCTGCCTTATGTGTCCTAGGTATTCTAGGTCCCATGCTAGTTGTGGTAGAAGGAATTCCCAAGCCTCCCACAAGGCATGATCTCCACACAGGCACCATCTCTTTCAAGGGCAGGCAGCAACAATGCCCCGTGGTATTTGCATGGGAGAACAATTCATTTTCCTGGGCAAATCAATGCAGAAGAAAGAACAAATAGATCATGTCATTGCACCACTGAATACTGTGGGCAGTTCTCCCCCCTCACCCAGGTCAGAAAGGATATAAAAGGATGTCAGGGATGGTCAAAGCTATGAAACTGCTGCCGTCTGAGGAGTTTCTACTCAAAGACAAAGCTATGGGTGAGAAGGAAGGTATAATAGAGCTCTGTAAAGTCAGGAGTAGCACAGAAAAGGTACACACCAAGTTGATTATAAAGCATCAAGCAAAATTTCCAGGCAGCATTCTTAATATGAACAAAAGGAAGGGTTATTTCAGATAGCACACAGGAAACTGGAACTCATTGCCACAGGACACTGTGGTAGCCCAAAGTATAGAAGGATTCAAAAAGCAGCATCTAGAGAAGTTCCTAGAGAAAAGTTCATCAAAGGCTTTTAAGCACAAATTCCTGGATACAGCTCTGTCTCTAAAATGCCAGTGGCAGGGCCAGGGGAATATACCAGCTATCACTATATGCTTTACATGCTTGAGTGAATCATGCTGATCATTGCTTGAGATTAGGATATTGGGCTCAACATTTAAATTAGTAAAGTCATTTTTATTATCTATTCTCCAACAGAGTTAATTACAGAGTTAATTGTTAATTACTGCCAGGCCATAATTTGCATTGTCCATTATATAATTACTTTCTACTGGCTGTTTCATAAACTGTCGGTCTGTTTTAATGTGTGTTAAGTAATGCAATTAAAAATTATAAGGCAAACACTGTTTACATATTTTTCCTATGACTCAGACGTTTGATCCTTAAACATGATTAATCAAAAATGTTTCGATCTTTGCCTTCTTTAGAGGCTAATAACTGAGGAAGAGTGGTAGCACCTCATCAGATATTGGCCTGCCAGATATCCAAGATGTGCCGTTGAATACATGCTAGGGACAGTTTTAAAAGAACAGAGTAAAGCTTCCATGCCTGTTGTTAAAGGGATATATCATCATTACTGTAGCTCAGAGCTGGATTAACTTTGGATATACAAAAATAGCTTCAGCAGCTGTGTAAGGTGAGTTTTGACTTTGGAGATCAGTGTTTCACAGGGGGAAAAGATATTCTAACAAAGTGTCTACTTACAACCACATCTCAGGAATTAATGAAGTCAGTCTGACTAAGCTCGTGATTCACTTCAGTTACAAGATGGAAAAGCTTGACTTTATGTAGCTCAGGACCCTAAATTAGACCCTTAGTGAGTTACAGAAGAATGGGCATCAGTGTAGTAAGTTGTGGGCACCTGAAGTCACATAAACTTTATTTGTTTAACAACCTGATAGATCTTTGAGCTGAGAAGTTTGCCCTGTTGCTTTCCACCTGTTCACCAACCACACCTTGTTTTGTGGGTTCTTTTTCATATATCTCCTTCCTACCTTCAAACCCTGGCAGAGCATTTATGACTCTGACAAGAAAAACACTACACTAAAACTATACAAGGCAAAGGAGGGTTTTTTTACTTCTTAACCACTGACAGCTTGGCCAATGAGCTTGTGTGGATCTGTACTTGTTAAGTATTTTCCCTTCTGTAGGATATAAGTTTAAAGTAATACTGCTGTCAGCACAACCTTAGACTTAGTTAAAGGTCTACATCAGCTCTCAGTCAGCCAGGTTTTATTGCTTCAACTTCCTTTTGAACAAATCTGTGCCATTACTGAATCCTCAGCCCACAACAGAATAGCCTGGGATGTATGCATAGAGTGGTTACAACATGTATTAGTGGAAGATACCTTGACATAAAAGGTCATCTCCCGGTTAAAGGGAAAAAGAGCATCTTAAATGTAGTCCTATGAAATTTTGGGTTCCAAATATGGCACTAAACCAGTTTCTAGAAATGCTGGAAAGGAGTCCTGCAGTTTATTTCATTCTTGAGCTCATTTGTACATTAATATCTTAAGTAATCATATTAGAAGAATATATATGTACCAAATTATGTGCCCACAGGAGCTGAGGGCACTGCAATTTATCATCAGTGAGGTGGAAATGCTAGCTAATTCAGAGATGCAGGGGGAAGCAGCGGAACTGTTAACATTGCCTGAGAGGCCAACTAGCATGGAGTTATAAGAGGACAGCAAGATGAGCACTGCATCTTGGAAACGTGTAGACCTCCAAGCATATTGCCTTGGCATTCTAAAAGCATTAAGCTTTCAATTCCCCTGCATCTCTCTGAGCACATGTTGTTTTCTCTGACTTTGTGTTCCATGGTGCATAAACCAGTAGCCATCCCTAAGTGTTTGTGTGTACCAGTGCAGGTGGTGAGTTCCACGGCACAACTGAATCTTCTCAAATATGTGGTCAGGGAAGAGCTGTCTGTGAATAATTTTTCGTATCCTTTTTGTACCTCAAAGACCAAAATAAAAAGCCTTCCAGGTAGCATCTTGTAGATATATGAGTTGCAGGGGGGAGGACTCTGGTGAGACACAGTGCAGCTGAGGAAGAAAACTCATCCTTGGTATTCGTTACATGTTTTTCAACACTTTCCCACATAAGTCCAGATAATTGACAGGCTTCAGTGCAGAGATAATAATACTGGTTAAACAATTATTTTTTCTTTTCTGGCTGACTTTTTGGTCTTACTTTTCAGCCAGGTCCATTAATGAAAGTTTCAGTGGCCAACTGCACAAGCATAGACTCTGGTGTAATGCAGGGAAAGATGTAAGCAGAAAACTTAGGAGTCTTGCTGATGTAAATTTGAAAGTGACCTTCCACACCAAATGGAAAAAGAAGAGAAAATAGAGTTATTAGTAAATTTCACCGAACTTGTGAACCACTCCAGCCTTCTCTTGTAATTTCAAAATATTTTTGAGGAAGGGATTTCTGTTTCTTTTTTATAAAGGAGAGCTGATGACCAACTTCAAGAGTATGCAAAAATCTGACATGGTAGAAAGGGCAAGAGAGCAATTTCACAGTTATGAAACATATTACTGCTCAGCAGTTTCTTTTCTGTTGAAATTAATAATTTGGTCATTGCAAAACCTGATTCCTGTAGTATTTTATTGATAGGTGAAAGTTATCATGCAACAGCAGAACAAAAAATTCTTTAATACTCCCTTTGAAGAAAAAAATAATTGTAGTACTGATCAGTGCCACAAATGATGGAAAGATGTCTCTAAAAGAGATGGGTTGGTGACATTTCCTACTCTGGATCATCCTTTTCTGGAGAAGTTTTCTCTCTCTGTCTACCTCTTTGACAGAGAAAGCTTTGTCTCCAACCCTTCATTACTTCAACCAGAGCTTTGAATTGTCCAAGAGGAGCACAGCTGTCATGATACTTCAAAGGTCAGGACATAATCTGTAATGTAGGTCACATGTTATAGATGAATTGGTTCAGAAGTCAGCAGAACAATGGTACTTCAAGAAAGTTTGTCTTTAACTACTTTGGTGTCTTCCATACATATAGCAAGTGGTTGTCCCAAGTTTCATTTACTTCATGGTCTGTTGTGAGTTTCTTTGAGGTTCCAAGAGGACAGGAGAGTTGGTCTGCTACTAGACCCTTCCTGGTTAGATAGAGTTTTTTGGACAAAAGTTAATTGATTAGCAGCCGTTACACAGTTTGCACAGAGCTTGCGTGATGGCCTGCCGGTTTTTCAAAGAACAGACTTATCTGGCATCAGTGAAAGTCAGCAGAAAGAGTATCCAACTTCATTTAACACAAAATTAAGTAAGAAATGGATAAAGGATTATTTAGTTTCTTCAAAGTATATTGAAGAAAGGCTCTTGTCTCGCCTTGCTGAATCCTGGGGTAGACATATTGGGAGGCTGAGACAACAGCAGCATTGTTTGATGGAGTCTCTGGAGAGAAGGGACAATTAGCTTTACACAAAATTTGGAGGATGTCAGGAGTGCCTTGGGGTGGGGGAGGAGGGGCGAATGAAAGAGCAGCTTTATTTCAAAGAGTTCGATTTGCTCTACTTTCTTCTCTGTCAACAGGGATTCAGCAAGAGCATTCATGCAGGAGAGAGCAGGTGACAGGACTGCTGGCTCTGGGAGGGGGCAGTACTGTCACATCTCTGACTGCCATTCCACATACAGCTCCCCACTGAATTCAATTTGTGGTGATGAAGTAATTTGTAAGGTGTCAGTTCCTGGCTCTACATTGCCTGTTTCTTAAAGTAATTTAGAAAAAAAACCACCAACAACAAAAAAAATCACACACCAAAACAAAACCTTTGTGATTCTTCCCATGATGTTCCTTGCACTTAGTAGTAGCTCTCTACTGCAAGGCCATTTCATTACCCTTTTTCAGATAGGTCCCTTAGTCTTATTCCATAATGCCTGCAGAAAATATGACAACAGTTAGATTACTGGTGTGCTGTGATCACTGTTATCTCATTGTCTCCTGATACTTTCTTAATAATCTTTATTCTTACCTTGCATTGTAAACTCTTTACTGAAAATACCAGGGTTTGGGTTTTTTTTCTCTATTTTGCATGAACTCTTACACAGACAGACTTGTCACTTAGATAGGAAAAAAGCAAGCAAGAAAAAGGAATTCACCCCACATTGTCTAATTCACCTATTCTCTTTTTAAGCTCTAGGTCTCCTTGAATAACAAAAGTTGTAGAAGACTTGTATGGCTACAGTTGAGCTATCATGAACAGAACCTGAGGGATGAATCAGTGCAGGAGGATGAAAATCTCTTTTAACAGACACTTTTTTTCTGACCATAGAGATAATGAACGGGAAAAGCCTTTATCTCCTCCTTTCCTTATTTTTGCTATTTCCCCCTCACAGTTGCTGACTGGTTAGTTAAACAAAAGAAAAGAAAAAATGGAATCCTTTTTTCTTCAGACTTCCAGCTGTGTTAGCATATCTGTTATTTAGATGTTCCCAGGTCTGGCACAGCACAATAGGATGGCTCTGCAGAGCTGTATGAGACTTGTCTCTCCTTATTAAGTGTCAGTTTATGGTTGAATGGCAGAGGAATTTATAAGCAGAGTTAGATATGCAGACCTGGGAAGGGCTATAATGAAGGGTAGGAAGTGTTCTGTATCTATATCTATTAAGGACTTACAGAAGGCTCCTCGTTGTGGTCTGGGTTCCATTTCATTTTCTTCTGGTGGTTCCACTGTTAGCAGTTAAGCAGCATACACAGCATGTCATAAAGCTGATGTGAATCCCAGTATTTGTCACCTATACTGGGCAAATGGCATGCTGAGGGGGACAGTTCTCCAGGCTTTCTTGACTCTTCCTCAGATTGGCAATTATTTTTTTAGAAAGGCACTGAGACTTGTGGTTAACAAACTTTGTGAAAAATTATTTTCTCTGAAGTCTTTCATTAAGGGATGTTTTTATTCTGATGATATAAAAAGGGAAAGCGAGGGAATTGTATTCCCATGGGAGAGAGAATTTTTGACAGGCAGAATGGATTCCCCAAATTCCACTTGGTTCTACATTTAATATTGTCCCTGATTCACTGAGTGATGCTGTAAAGTTTATTCTTCTATGTCTTAATTTCTGTATTTCTGGAGTGAGGCTAATATTTTTTAAAGTACCAAAAATAACTCACTAGAAGGATGCTAAGGGACAAGTAGCACTGCTACATAGTATAGAGCATACAATTAGGAGAACACTAATCTTATCTGATTATCGCCTTAGAACAGTAACCAATACATTAAAAAGAACTTCTTAAGCCATCAAAAAAATTCTTCAGTCATTCAAGGACTCTTGAACTACTCTCATAAAACACTCCAAGTGAACACTTTATTCTGATGAACTTGGGGTAGTAGATTTACTTGTTTTTAGTGAGTAAAAGTATCTCTTCTGTTACACTTAATCTGTAACTTTGGAATAGTTTTCCTTTCTTAAAATTGACATTTTTCTTCAAAACTGGTCAAATATTCACCCCAGTTTTCTTGATGTAGGATATTTATATAATTACAGTGGTGTTCACTCCTGTTCACTTAAGACATCTTGCATTTGATATGTGTTTAGTGCACAGGAAATCTTACAGTCTTTTAAAATTTATATCATACTTTTGGGGGCTTTACCTCAAATCAGATCATAATCTGATGTTACAATATCCCCATAGAGAACCCAAAGAACTAGTATATGATGAGTTAGTAAATCAGTGGTGTAGAAGTTATAACAAAATGTGTAAACATATATGTACATGTTTTTTTTAATGGAAAGTGATGAAAGCTGCAGAAACTTGTGCTTATGTTATCAGGTCAGATCTGTGATTCCCTTTGGCTTAATGCAAAACTGAACACTTCCTTAAACATAAAATTCTACACATGATGTGCTCAGATGTTCTCTCTGATATTTTATTTATTCTGATCTCAGTGATCTATAGTAAATCTTTAAATGTTCAGTTCTTTCAGCTTTGCTAACAACCTAATCAATCTCTAAATTTGTGTAATCAAATTTAATTTGCTTAACTTTTTAAGGTTTTACTTTATAAGAAAAAATAATCTAATAAATAGGCAGCCACTAAGCTAAAAATAAAGTGATAGTATTTCACTTTCCAACTCAGGCATATAGCCATCAGCAATAATAACATACAGGTTTTTAGTCTATTTCTCCTATCTGTAAAATTAGAAGAATGCTTCTTTTTCTTTCATAGCTGTCATAAGAAATAAAATTCATTAATGGATATGAGGTATTCAGATACTAGGATGAGAAACATGGATACACACATACAGTAGTAAACTAAACAGTGCCAGAAGATGGGTCTGAACACAGGAACTGACTCATTTGCACAAACACTGAAACAATTAGATCTTTTCTTGGCAATTTTAGGGCACAGCTCAGAAGTTAGCATGGGGGGGACACAATTTCCAGTTATGAGGTTGCAATACAAACCTTGGCTTGGCAACCACAAGCCAACTGCCCAAGAGGCAGAGAAAGATAGGGAGTCTGTTAGTCCTGAGGTGCAGTTTTCTCTGCTCCAGTAGAACTTAACTGATTAATATATTTCCTGGTGACAAAATTAGATCTACATGCCACAATATATGGTATATCACTGTTTTATGTGAGTAGATTTGAGGAAGGAGACAGTTTCCCATTCCATGACAATCAATTTTTTAAAAGCTCTATGGGCTGCGCGGTGCAGAAAACAGAGAACTTTCCAATTTTCCTTTGCTTTTTTAATTGAAAGACGAGAACTAGATAGCCATGCTGGTTGCCTCTGCTCTCAAAAACGTTTGGGAGACCAGTTTAAACCCACGGTTTGAATTCAGCAGACAATTTCTTACTTAAGTGGCCAGCTCCAATTTGTATAATGCACTTTAATTGCACTAACTCTGTATTATATTCCATCATCACAAATTCTACTTGGACAGCATGGAGTTACCCAAGTGACTTGGCCAGATGTGTTCTTCACCTAAGTCAAGAAGAACTTAAGTTTTTCTCAATTTTCTTAATTTTGACACAGCCCTACCTGAGCACTGATCTTGCAAGCTGTTCCACCCGGATGACCCCATGCAGCTAGACACAGCTCCAGCTGAGCTCCAGGTATCTGTCTTCAAGGCAGAGTTTGGGTTTATGTTTCATTATCAGTGTTGAATTATTTATACAATTTATGCTGGTTCTGGTTATGTTTGTGCTTAGTTCCATTTTCTAGGTTGCAATTAACTTTTTGCTTATGTATTATTTTCATGACTAAAACCAGTCTGTAATAGAGAGTCCTTTAGCAAAATGCTCTGTTTCTGCATCAAGCCTTTTCCCTCCCAGGTGTGTTTTTGTGCTTGGATTTTGTTTCTGTGAAATTTCGTGCAAACCTATGGAAGATAGGCACCATTTGAGTTAAGTACTTTCATTACTGTTTCGTTATTATTAAACCCTTACCTTGCGTTGATGATTATATATTTTTGGTTTTGTAACATACATTCTTCTGTTGTCCATCCTCTGCAGGACCCCTTTATCTAGTGTTTATTGCACCCCATGTTTATTACAGAACAGTCTCGTTTCTAACTACGTTGCCTGTCTAGGTGTTTCCACCTTGATACATTTCCTTCTTTCCCTCCATTTGCTAACATTTTCCTTTCCTTTCTCTTTAATGTTAAGTTAATCTGTGAATCTTTTCAGAGTTAAAAAAATTCTTTCAATATCCTGTATTTCACTTACCTTAGCATTTTTTACCATAACTACTGTGATATCTTGTACATGGCTTGCCTCATTTCATAGATCACAGAATCACAGAGTGGCCGAGGTGGGAAGGCACTTCTGGAGATCACCTAGTTCAACTCCTCTGCTCAAAACAAGGTCACTTGCAGCAGGGTGTTCAGGGCTGGGTCCAGTCAAAGTTTTATAATCTCTAAGGATGGAGACTCCACAACCTCTCTGGGCAACCTGTGCCAGCATTGGATCATATACAAAGTATATTTAAATGTAATTTCCAGTATTTCTGCTTGTACCTCTTGTCCTTTCACTGAGCACCACTGAGAAGAGCCTGGCTCTGTCTTCTTCTCCCCATCAGGTATTTACACTCATTGATCAGGTCTCCTTGAGCCTTCTTTTCTCCAGGCTGAACAGCCTCAGCTCTCTCAGCCTCTCTTCATCTGACAGATGCTCCAATCCCTTAATTGTCTACGCAGTCCATTTCTGGACTCACTCCAGCATGTCTCTTTCGTACTGCGAAGCCCAGAACTGGATCCATCACTCCAGATGCTCTTTGTAATATAGCCCAGGATATTGTTGCCCTCTTTGCCACACATTGACTCAAGTTCAACTTCATGTCCACCAGGATCACCATCTCATTTACTGCCAAGCTGCTTTCTAGCTAGTCAGGCCCCAGCATGTGCTGGTGCATGGAGTTGCTCCTTCCCAGGTGCAGGACAGGTTGCATCTCTTTGTGGAACCTAGAGGATGTGCCTTCAGCCCATTTCAGGTCTCTCTGAACAGCAATGTAACTATCTGATCTATCAATCAACCATTCCTCCCAGTTTTGCACTAAGAGCAAAGAAAAAGCTCTTGTAACACTTTCATATCTGAAATTCATCTTTATGAAGCTTCTCATTTCTCTAAAATGCTTTTTGTGCAGGCTCTTTCTGGTGTTTGTCTCATAGAAGAATAGAGCAACCCAGGTCTCTCCGTGTGAAAACCCCTATCAAAGCTAGCATAACTTTTAAGGAGAAAAGGGGTAGACATTTTTGTTGGTTTTAATTTAAGTCTGTCCCCTTATGTAGAATGCATCTCAAGTTTAAAATTCCCATCAATCCTGGAATACACTTTGAGAATGACCTGTTCTTCAAACATGATTGTTGCAAGCTATAAATCTGCCTTAAAAGATCTTTCATTGCACAGGGGAGCTAACTGATGCCAGGAAATAAAGGCTTTTCTCTTAGTAACTCTCCTTTCAAAAATAAAAATTAATCTTTGATAAAATCCTGAAGGTTCAAAGGAATTTGGTAGAGACCAAGATCTTGGAAGGGGTATTTGCAGTGTTTTTTAGGTTTTCCTAGAAACAATTAGTGTTTCAAGACAAGCTGGAAAAGGCTATACCCCAGTTAACTTCTCTATATGGCAGGTTCTGAAGCAATGAAGGTTATCAGTATGTTTGAAAGGGTAAGAAGGGCACTGAAAGTTGCTGAACAATGTCACATACTTGAAGTATGCAGTTAGACCAGGTGATTGTCATCTGGGAAAGGCCTATGCTTCTAAACAGTACTTGTCAACTGTGATTGTTCACTGTGATGTTATAGTCCTGTATATCTATATAATAAGTTGATGAGGTCCAGCGAAGGGTCACTAAGATGATTAAGGGATTGCAGCATCTATCATACAGGGAGAGGCTGAGAGCTGGGGTTGTGTAGCTTGGAGAAGGCTCTTCTCAGTGGTATCTAGTGACAGGACAAGAAGCAATGAGCACAGACTGAAATATAGCAAATTACATTTAAGCATAAAAACGTTTTTACTGGGGGGGTGGTTGAATGCTGGCACAGGTTGCCTGGTGAGGTTGCAGAGTTTCTGTTCTTGGAGATATTATAACCTGACTGGCCATGGCTCTGAGCACCCTGCTGTAGGTGACTCTGAGTGGAGGAGCGGAATTAGGTGATCTCCAGAGGTCCCTTCCAAACTCAGCCATTCTGTGATCCTGTTTGGGAACTGTTTTGTTGATTGAGCAATGAAGAACAGTTTTAAGGTATCCTAAAGACCTCTTCCATTTAAGCTACTGAGCTACACTGTCTTACCTGAAAGGGAAACTGAGTAGCAGCTGCATCATGACAGAATGAACATCTGCGACACTCTCTCACCCAAGTCTTTGTCTCATCATGCCATTATCACAGCTCAGAGCCTGCTATGTCCACAGCAGCCTTCAATAGCTCTGTTCCTGCCGCATGAACACAGCAAGTCAGGGACTAAATCAGACATGACAGTTGGGGCTGTTTTTCCCCTCTTCCTACCCAACTTACTCTCATTCACTTGCACAGTGAACCATAACCATGGGACTTATCTAACTGAAAAACTCACCTCTCTGTAAAAATTATCTAGCTGAAAAAAACATGTACACCAGCCATGCCTATTCCCCAGGCCAGTTCCCAGTGAGGGAAGGCACCATTTATGCCAGAATAACCTTGAGGCAGAATACTCTTTTTACATGGCCCTTCCAGTTTAGTGAATGGCTCAAATTTTTATGCAGGAGAAGCTGCCCCTATGAAAAGAGACCAGACCTGGGAAAAGAACAAAAACCTACCTCTGAGACAGGTATCTTGTCATTGAGACTATACCTTTTCCAAACTGTACTTGTATTTGCAAAAACAGATCCTCTAGGTCAGAACCAAAATATGTCGATGTCTTGCAGCAATCCAGCTACTTCCTATGCTGCGACTACTTTATACCTGATTATCTTTCAGAGGAGTGTCATTATCTTTCAGATGATTGTTATAATATTTTATTGGTGTTATACTTGATTATGCAAGGAAAAAAAACCAAAGCAAGTACAAAACCTATGTATATCAGTAAATATCTTCTGCTTTTTCCAAGAATGTCTTATCCATCCCTTGCTTTGTATCTCTTCACTGTTCCATGGTGAAGAGAGTTCAGTTTTCATCTTGCTCACAAATGCTTTATCTCTTTACTTCTTTCCAGGCTTTTTTGTTAGCTTTCCCGCTTTCTTCAGAAGAAAGCAAGCTTGACAGGTTTTTAATAATGATCAAATCATCTCCTCTACACTAACTCTGAAGCACATATAATTAACGATGGAAGCAAAAGGTTGAGTAAACCAAAGGTCAGGGCAATTGAGGCTGATTTCATTAGACAGTGTCAGTATGTTATTGTTCCCAATGCAGAAATCTAGGTTTGAAGGAAGATAATGCATTCATGAAACTGGGCCACAGGAAATGGTCATTCTTCCGTTACTTTTGGGTCACCTGCAACTATTACTTTAATTAGGATCACAAGCAGCCACTGCTAATAAATAACCTGAAAATTATATATGAATGTGCTTTCATCAAAATAATTCACAATTAGATTCTTCCACACTTACTTATTGGGTAAAATTTCCCAGCATGAATAATCAATCGTATGTGTAAGGGTGGAAAAGTCTCTCCACTGATTTGTGTCATTTCCATTTTCATCTCTTGGTAATAAGACAGGAACAGGACACTCAGGAATATGTGTTTTGATAAATTAAAATAGAGCTATGTATAGGAAGGGATACTTTATCACATGAAAACTGAGGCATGGCACTTAAAGAAACACACAAAAAGAGCAGCTTTCAACTCCTTAGGATGAAGGATGTGTTGCTGAAGTACAGGTAAACTGCTTGGGGAAAAGGACAAGGTTTAAAACTAGAAGTTACACGCTTGGCTACTTAAACACTCACCAGTCTATATAAATTGCAGTACTGGTGGTCCAGAATAATTTCTTTGATACTTCCATCGCCTGCAGTGGAGTTTTTTCTAGCAATGGATTTAGCTCTGCACTTCAGTAGCCTATATTGCTAAGCCTAATAACTTCAGACTATCGATCAGATGATGCCAGTGCTCTGTTCCTGAGAGAGAAAAATGCCAGACACCTGGATGTTTCTTATACATTCACAGTTCATTACCCAGCTTTCCAGCTGCTGAGTGTCAGCCCTGCCTCCCTTCCTCCCCCATGTCCACCCAGCTCTGGCATGGAGCCTTCTCTTCAGTGGCTTCATTAACCAGCCGAATACTGCCAGTACTCACTCTGCTTGGTCCTTCAGTGATTGTCAGATATTTGACGCTCCAGTTTCCCTGCCCTCCTTTCCATCATCAGTAGTTTTTCCCTGACTGTATGGAGAATCTTTGCCTCCATCACATTTCTGTAGCTAAATGATTTGTTTGCTTTATTTTGAGCCTCAGACATGCCTTTTTTACTTATACTCCAGAATGTGCTGGAAAAAGTCCCGAGATCTTTCTGTTCCTACAGCAAGCTGATCCTCCACTTCCTAGCTCAGCTTTTACTTTGGCCAAGGACACCTCTTTTTCTCTTTTCATTCTGTGTTTTTTCTGTCACTTTCTTTGCATATCTAAAACATTAAGTCAGTAGGATTTGCTATGATCTCCATTCCATGCTTCCTTCCCCATTCACATTTTAACTTGGTCTCTGCCTGTTTTCCAAATTAGTTCTGATAGCAAGTTCAATGGGACTTAAACTATACTGGCTTTTAAAGAAAGTCAGAAAATAACTCAAAATCTATTAAAACACCATGCTTTATTTCCACTGCCTTTTTTTATTTTTTTATTTAAAAGAGTATGGGAAATCTGAAGGGACACTCTCCTGCATGAAAGCAGTCTCCATTTGAATCAGCATATCTTTCAATCAGATCACCCTTCAGCAATGTGGCTTACTTCTGCAATTAATCTACAAGTGAATTCTAATTGACTCAAACTGAAGGGGCAGAAGTAAACCAGGAGTAAAGCAAAATCTTTTGAGACAATATTTTTGAGCACTTTAAACCTTGCTTATCAATTAAGGTTTCACTCTTTAAAATCATGATTAACAATAAAAGTGATGCTGAAAATTAAAACTTAGAAATTATTATTCTAGTTGCTTATTATTCTAGTCTGGTGGAGATGCAGAGAAGCTCCTTCTAAATCTAAATCCTGTTAACTTCTCTACCTGTTTTTTGAATATTCAATAGAGAAACACTGACCTAAGTGATTGTAATTAGTTCTTGTGAATGGAGTAATGGTACATGAAGAAACAAAGTAAATGTATAAACCAACTGTGGCTTACCACCCACAGATGCACGAAGCAGGCACTTTCTCACTCTACGCCCCAACTCCAAGTAATCATTTCCTTTCTTCACCACTGTATACTTTGAAAAATGTTCTGTATTTTTTTCCTACCAGCTAACAATTCAATCTTTTGAGCCTGCAGTTCCCTGAGGAAACTAGTTCAAACTCCTTAAATCAAGCTGCTATAAGGAGCTAGACAGTTTCAGCTGATGAAACCTGCATACAGTGTAAATCAATAAAACCCACAGGCCTGTCTTGGTCATAACAAAATAAAATTTATTCCTAACGTTAAGCTAAAATGTTCTTATGGTTTTTATTCCTAAAGACTATACATACAGATTTTAAAAGCATTAAAATGTTAATGGTTAACCAAGTATATGTCACTGAATTCCTAAAAAAGTATTTGAACATGACTGTGGTCCTTTTGAAATAATTAAGTCTGAAGATCTTGTGCACTAATTCAGCTTTACCATAAACCCTTCATCCTGCACCAGACTCTGGTGTTGCTGTTGCTTTCGATGAGCATTAGATGAAAAGCTACATATTATTTTTCCTTTTTAAAAAGTGCCATAAGCACCACTCTGATAATTATTCTGTAGAGAGGCATGCTCAAATCTTTCTGTTTGAACTGGACTGAACAGAAGTCAGAATCCTGGGATCAGAAGTAGAATAAACATTTAAAAACCTGGCTGCAAACTACTGCTTTGGGTAGTCAGCTGCACACAAGGAGACCTGAGCTCTTACTCCTTCCCGACTATCTTCTTTTTCTTCAGTGATGGTGTAATGTAAAATATAGAAGCAATGGAGACCAGCAACCACTCAATTATTAGGTTCTTTTTGGAGCTGGCTTTTACAAAAGGGGTCCTCATAGTAAAGACCTCCCTTCCTTTCCTCCCACCAACCTACCTCATGATGGGGTCAAGACCTAAAGGCCATGCCTATATCAGTAAATAAAACAGTACAGTGCTCATTTTCTGACTCTGTGGCTAATTATCCTGGCACATCTTACAGCCAAGGGTTTAAACCAGTTATGTCTTCAACCAGACCAAAAGCAATCTGCATATTAGGGCTTGGCTTTGGCCCATGCCAGTTCCCCAGCCACAGCCTGGCACCAATTGTTTTGACAAGGCCTGATTGACACAAACCCACTTTATGGACCGTGCACAACCAGTGCTTTGGCATTTGCCCTGGCCCTGTTCGTTTTGTTAATTCAGATGTGGCCAAGGAGTCTTCATATCCCTGAAAGGGCAAATCAGCAGTGAGGATCCTGGCACAGGATCCTCCATCCATGAAACAAAACATGATGGGGGTAACAGACGGATTTAGTCCAATATAACTCTGTTATGGCAGGAGCAAAATAGTCATCTTTTTCCTTGATGTAAAACCAATACCTGTGTGACTCACATGTGGCATACTCATTCACGTTAAATAGGAAAGCCCAAGCCAACGACACTTTTTCTGGAATTGCATGTGTGGCCTCAGCCTAGAAAGCAGAAAGCAGGACTTGCACTGACTGAGGGGGTTCACAGCTTCCTCTTCAGTTTGGCCTTCCTGATCAACCCATCACCAGCTGATGCCGTGGCAAGTTTCTGGTGCACACAACTCAGTTTCTGCACCAGCTTAAACAACAAGCATAACCTCACCTTTCAAATTAGTGTATCTGAGCCACTAAACAAGGACAGAAATTATCAAGCATTTGAAGAAGGCAAAATAGCTACTGGTTTGGAATTAAATGTAGTCTTGTAAAGGTGGTAAATATTGGTTTAGCAAAGGTGTGGAGAAGTCAACAATTGAGGCTTGGCAGAGTGCTCTTAGTGTGCCTGTAATAAAGGTTTGACTGAAATACAATTGACTTGGCTGCAACTAAATATCTAAAAAGGCATTTGTGATAAAATTCTCTCTGATTACCATATTGAATGTTCATGTGCTGAGATATTTGTCTAAGCTGGCAAATGGAATGTTCTTGAGAATCTTATATTAAAATTTAAAGCTTCATAAAATGTGGTATGTTTTTCACAAGGCCACAAAATAAAGCAGAACAGCATATTTTGGCACAGCTTTTCCAAACTAACTTTTAAAAATCACTTCCTTTCTTTGGCCCCACTGGCAAAAGCAAATAAAAAAGGAGGAAGACAGGAGAAAAATGGGAAACTTCTCTGTTACTAATATTTTCATTGGGTCATTAAAAAATTAGAACAATCCCAAAGGGCAAAGAAGCAGACTAATGCCTAAAAGGAGAAAAGAGAAAGTTCTGTAACTGCATACAGCCATTGCCAGCTAAGAAACAGAGCACGGCTTGGGCCTTCATGAGGCATGAGCAGTTCTGGGGGAAAGAAAACAGGAAACAGAAAACAAGAGCCTCACCAGGGTCCTTCTATAGCACATTTTAGATCAGTTTGGCTGCCAGCATGCAAGGAACACTTAGCTTTGCAACTGCAGTATTTTTCCTTTGTTTGAGTTTTACAGTAGAGTTGATGTGTTTTTAAAAAATAAATGACAAGGAGGTCAAATGGAGTATGGTAGCCATATGATTTATCACTGGGCTTGAGACCGTTAGGGTATATACCTGGTACACACCTTGCAAAGCTGAAGGAGAAATCTTACTGCAATCCTACTGCGTTACTGCTCCTCAGACCACTGGTGGAACCTGCAGCTGTAGGAAAAGGTCCACAGTGAGTGCACAGTGCTGGGGGCAGCGAGGGGAGGCTGCCCTGCTGGGGAAGGGGATCCGGGAGACACATGTGACACGGGGCCTGTGGGGCAGGGGCCTCACTGACAAGGGCACAGAGCAGGTCTGTTGGTGGCAACCAAGGACAAGAGTCCAGGTGGCCAGACGAGCCCATGGGGATGAGGCAGGTCCAAGGTCAAACCTGTCATCCATCAGGGTCCAGATCAATAGGCATGGCCGCGCCTGCAGCACAGCTGCAACGGAGCTTAAGCTTAAGAAGTGCTCCAGGTCAAAGGAGCAGCAGGCCCTCACTGAGGTTTCTTGTAGCATTTTCTTTCAAGGCTACCAGCCATAGTATCTCTAAAGCTAGCCCTGAGCCCAGGCAGCCACACGCCTGGAAGCAGGGATGCACGCAGGACCCCCACATAGCAGCCGTGGATACTGTTTCCACTCAAATTTTTCCCATTTCTGTTCTGCCTTTGTCTACCACAGTTCCTTATCAAATCTATTTCAATACTCTTGTAATCCCCATTTTGCAGACAAGCACCTGAATTGGTTTTTTCCCTTCTCCATTCTGAGACCCTTTTTCTCTTCCTTCTTTTAGTGCATCCTATTCGCCCATGAACTTCCCATGCTTCCCTCATGGTTTTGTCTCAGTCTCCCCCACGCAATACTCCCGGCCCCTGCCCCTCACAACTAATAGGAGAGATGCTGCTACTTCCCACAGATACGCATGACAGCTCTTCCAGCCAACAGTAACCCTGGTCTTCATTAACTCATACTTCACATTTTGTGGATTTCGCTATGCTGGCAAATAAACACCCTGATATGAGGTGAAATGCTCTTGGGCAGTGAATCTCTGCCTCGGCTCCCCAGTTTCTAGACATGGCCTTTTGCCCTTGAACAGTCCTGATCTCAGGAGAATCTTAATCTATTTTTTTTTTTGTCATCCTGGTCTTGCATTTGTCTTATTTTCCACTTGACTCGGATAGCTTCTTCCCTCATGCTTCCAGCATGTTAGCAGTAGGGTCACTAAAAGGACAAGAGAGGGAAATTGCTTGTTCTTAGTTCCCAAAAAGGAACCTGATTGGGAAAAGGAGCAGCTGAAACCATCCATGGAAAGTTTTCCCTGAGATTCTGTAGCCTGGACAAGGCAGGGGAGTGTGTATATGAACTACCCATTTGCTGCAGAAGACCCGATGCACATAGGCTGCTTGGCGTTCAGCGTTGGAAGTAACTTGGATTTTCGTTGGACCCAAGGCTTTGTAAATTTTACCTGTTAAGAAAGTCTCTCAGTGTGTGCAAACTGCAGTTTGGCATGGAGTTATAGCCCAGCCAGATCTGAACAGAGTACCCACACAAACAACAAAAGGCATTTTCTTGCCTTAAAACCAGATTTGAAGTGCCTGCTCTAAATATTGGGACTGCTAGATCTATTTGAAGAAAATAATACCTTAACATGCGCCAAATACGTATTCTTCATTCTTTTTCCTGGAAATGACTGGGAAAATACATAAACAGCCTATAACAGGAGGCATGCAAAATTTCATACTAAAGAGCTAGCTTGCTGAAGATACAAGCAACTGGAAAACTATCTTATAATTGGAGATTTTAATACAATTTTAATAACAGCTGGCACAAACACACTTACAAAAAATAACAGTTTGTAGAAATATTGCAGATAAACCTATACACAATCTCCAGAAGTGCCTACTCAGACCCTGATTAGGCTGGCATACGGCAAGACTAATAAAGGGGCTGGCAACTGGGAGATGATACTGTCAGGAAAGAAAACAGCATGATTGAAATAGAACACCCAGACGATAAATGTGGAAGGATGGGAAACCTGAAGCAGCACAAAGCTGTGGGAGCGGAAGACTCTCTCTGCAGGATAAAATGAGTAAATGTACTCTGCAGCGGGGGTGGAATAGAAGCAACCGCTCTTGGTCTAAAAGCTCTGGCTTTGGGCTGGTTTGAAACCCAGGAATGTGCTGGAGAGGATGTTTCCTGGAACCTCAGAAACTCCTCGACGATCAACATCTCAGCACTTTCTTTTCAAACATTCAGTGAATATTTCCCACAGTTGGAGACACCATTACAGAATGGAAACCAGCGCTACTTAGTGAATGTTTTTCTTTTTTTTTTTCTTTACTATAGTGAAAATGCTTTAGTAGAACTCACTAGAAAAATATTATATTTAATTATTTTATGGCATATTTTCATGAACTATTCCAGAAATTATTTTTGATAGCAGCACAACACAAATAGACTAAATGTTTTGGTTTGGGTGGAACATATAGCATAAGAAAATAAAAGTGCTTTTTCAAACACTGGTGGGGTTTTTTTTGCAAAATATCTTCAATGCTTTTTCTTTTTCACCAGGGATGGTGGGTCACTTTAACAGGTCACCTTAGGAAAATATCTCGTACCTCATGAAAATGCCTAGAACTGTTTAATCTGCATAGGATTTTTCAGAGTTCTCAGGGGAAACTGTATGAACAAGCCCAGTGAAAAAACAGCTGAGAAATGGAAAGTAATAGAAAAGATTGTGCAGCATTTTCAAAGCCTTTCAAGGTGTTTGCAGTTCATTTATTTATTGAAAGAGTTAAATTTTGTTTATGTTCTGTATATAACTTGTTTTATACAAACTTGCTATAGAGTTAGATTATGTCAAATGCCGAGGGTACAAATCAAAAGATAGGCAAGTTACTTTTTCTGCAAAAATATCTCAACACAAATATCAGGGACCAGGAAGGAACCCTTCCAGATCTATAAATAAAAAAACTAAGTGAGAAATCAAGTTCTGACCATAGTTTGGTTTTGTTTGTTTTGCAGAGATCATGCATTCTCAAACTATTAGCAAAATATAGCTACAGCTGTGTTATATAGCTATATATTGGGCTAATTTTTTATATTTATATATATATTATAACGAGACTGCACATTAGAACTTTAGGTAATAGAGTCAAATATTAAGAGTACTAGCAAAACGTGGCTACTTAAATGTCATCTGGAAAAAACGAATGAACTTGCTAGGACTGCGCCTAAATAAGTCTCAAGTGGAATGGCATCATTTAGTGACTCCCTCCACAAGATTTGCTCCTGAGCCTTAAAAAATATTTGTCTGGCCAACACAAAACCTTTCTTGGCTAAGTAAGGTGCAGTATTTGAAGGCTCAAGAAGCACCATAGCTTCTTTAATCACAGGCTAAGATCACATAGCAAAACTGTGTAAAGTTTTCTTTGTGAAAAAGAAGATAAATAGCTACGCAAGTATTTTAGCACTGACTGGGCCCTTAATTGTACTCAAAGTTCTGAGAAGTTCTTGAAAGTCTTACTGGAGCCTCAAAAATTGAACCCACAAAGGAAATCCAAGAATGGGAAGGCGCGATCATGGCAGACATACTAGTGCCTAATGATACAAACCTATGTGAGCTGGGCTCTCTGCAGAGCAGGAAATGAGCACTTCAAAAAGGCATCCTCTCCACGCCTCGCATCGTGATCTTGCTTGGTCTCTTACCAAAATGCAATTGCATTCATCATTCACCTCTTTGCTCCCAAATAACTTTTGAACCCTTTTTACAATTTCAGCCAAATTCAACATAAAAGACCTGAAAATAGTAAGTGTCATGAAATCAGCAGATAGAAGACACTTATCAGTGTCCCCACCAGAGGAAAGGTAACTTCACCAGTCGGCTAATCCTCAGCACAAGCGCCTGGTGAGCCTGGAACCACCTCCATGTTGCTAGTGCACGTGGGAGGGGGGACTGCTGGAGCCCACGTCCAGGGCCTGGGCAGAGATGGGATGGGAAACACTAACCCACGGGTAGCCAAGCTCCGTTAACCCTGCTCCTTCTAGAACAATGTACTATATACACTTGGGTGAAGAGCGTTCACGACAGTAGGTGAGCTACCATTGGGGTACTCTGTGGGTACGAGCTGGGAAAATGAAACTTTGGGATCAGGAACGGCCCACATGCCGGGAAAGGAACCCAGTCGTGGCGCAGGACAACTGGGAACCGACGAGCTCTGGACAAGCCAGCTGTGCAGAGAGCCCGCCCGCTCTGGCCGGGGACGGCACACCGGGGGACCCAGCGGTCACGGCCGCAGCGGGTCAGGGCGGTGCCGAGCCGTGCACGGCCCTCCACGCGGGGGCAGACCTGGGGGTGGGCGGCAGCGCGAGCGGCCTGCACGCGCTGCCCCGGGGGCGCCCGGTGCCGGGGCAGCGGAGCCGGTGCAATCACGGAGGCCGAGCGGCCGCCGCCACGCGCAACCGTGGGACGGGGAGGTGCCTCCCCGCGCGGGGGGAGGAGGCGGCCGGCGGGGGGCGGGGCCCCCGGGCGGGCTCCCGGAGCGGGGAACCCTCGACCCCTGCGAGCGCAGGCCGAGGGGCGGTGAGCTGACCCGGGCCCACGCGGTGCTGCCACGCGCGAAGGGGGCGGGGGGGCGGGGCGGGAGGAGGCGGACGGCGCGGGAGGACGGCGCGGGAGGGCGGCGCGGGCAGGGCTGCGCGCGGGCGCCGGGGCGCGGCGGGCGGCTCCCGTTGGGCGCGGGCGGCCCCGCCTCGCCCCGCCCCGCCCGCCGGCTCGCGCTGCCCTCGAGCGCCCCCGCGCGCAGCCGCCGGGCGCCCGCCCGCCCGCGGGGAGGGCGGCGGGCAGGTGCGCGGCGGCTGCGGCGTGAGCCAGCGTTGGGGCCGCGTCTGCCCCCCACCGCCGCCCCTCCTCGCCGGCTACCAACGCCTTCCCGGCGTGAGCACCGGTTCCCTCCTGCCGCAGCGCCTCGCTCTCTCCTCCTCCTCCGCGCGGCTCGGGAGAAGGCAAAGCCCCCGGGGGTGCCCGTCGGTGGGTGCGTGCCCCCAGCCCCCGCGCTCGCCTCCCCACCGCGGCAGCCGCAGGCGCAGCCCCGCTTAGCCCGGCCACCATGGCGTGCGGGAGGTAAGCGAGCTCCCTTCACCTCTCCTTCGCGGCGCGGCCGCCGCCGGGTCTCGCCCTCCCGCCGGCACCGCACCTGCCGGGGCGTGCGCGGGTCCGCCTCCCGCCGGCCGCGGGCGGCTGCAGGGAGGGGGCGGCCGGCGGGTTTTCCCGATCCCGGAGGAAAAGTTGCGCCGGGCGGAGGCGAGGTGGCCCCGCATTGTTGTGCTGGGGCGCTGGTGCTTCCCTGCGGGCGGCGTGGCGGGTGTACTTCCGGGTTCGCACCTTTTTTCCCTTCGCCGCCGCCTGCCGCTGCCCTCGAGCGGAGCCGGAGCCGCCACTGCTGGCTGGCTGTCGGTAGCCGAGCCGCGGCTCCCCCTCCAGGCCGGGGGGAAGGGGGTGCCGGGCCGCTCCGCACGTCAAACGCGAACGATGACAGCGGT
The DNA here is from genome assembly GCF_963210335.1 of Falco punctatus. Lineage (NCBI taxonomy): Eukaryota > Metazoa > Chordata > Aves > Falconiformes > Falconidae > Falco > Falco punctatus. The sequence goes on along the minus strand of NC_137584.1, from coordinate 68,361,522 downwards.
CGTAGTAGGGGAAGGGTGGGGGGACGGAGCTTGTCCCCGCCGCCGAGCGGGGCGCGGGGCGCAGCGCCCCGCCGAGAGACGCCAGCGCCGCCGCGGCGGCGGCCGGGGCCGAGTTAACGGCCGGGCAGCGGCCGCGGGGATGGTGCGGCAGCCCGACGCCAGGGGGCGGCCCGCGCCCCGCCGCCGGATGGCGGTGACCGCCCGGCGAGCCGCCGCGGCCGGTGGAGGGGGGGCGGGCGAAGAGCGGCGCGGGGCGGCCGGGGCCCGGCGGCCGGGGTGGAAGGGAAGGCCGGGGAGAAGAGTGGACGGACGGCGGCGCGGGACCCGCCGGGCGGCACGTCCGCCGTGAGGCGGCCGGGGAGCGGAGGATGGGGCCGCGGCGGCGCGCCCCGGAGGGCGCGGGGTTTGGCCGCCCTGTGGTAACTACCGCCGGGGCGGGCGGGGGCGAGGGGCCGGGGCGGGCGCCGCTGCCGGGTGTCACACGTAGCGCCGTGTGCGCGGTGCGGGGGGTTTAAACGTGAGTGGTGGCGGGGCCGCCATTTTGAATGGTTCCCTGCCGCGCCGCAGGGAGCGAGGGGTCGCAGCCGGCCGCTGCCCTCCCTCTGCGGCGGCCGCCCCACGGGGCTGCGGGGAGAGGGCCGAGCCGGGGCGGTGTGGAGGCGGCGGGGGCGCGTCCCCGCCGGCGGTGCCGCGGGCGGGCTTCCCAGGTAACGGTCACATGTAGCCTCACGGCCGGCTCTGAGGCGGAGTTGCCGGTGCCGACGGGACGCAGCGCGAAGGAGAAGAAATAAAACTGCAAGAAGTGCCTCCACAACGCCTTGTTTCTCCTTGTCTGGTTTCACGCCCGGGGGAGAGGCGGCGCAGTCGGTTGGGGCGAGGGCGGGGCGGGCTGCCGGCGGGCGGGCCGGGGCTGGACCACGCAACCCCGGTACCGGGCTGCGGCCGTTGGGCTGGGGAGTCGCACAGTGAGGGTCAGCCAGACGGCCAGCAGATGAGTACGTTAACCTAAAAATAACCACGCGGCAGCAGTGCACGTAAATGTTTTGCCCAGGCTATTACAAAGTGCAGAATTCCTAAATAAACCTGAAAGCTCTAGGTTGATCTTAAATCTTTTTGCTTTAACGTGAGGGAGTTGCCCGTTTTCATCTGATAAACATACTACCTGAAGAGATTTGATTAATTTACTTGTTTCTCTCTTGCCAATTGTTACCTTGTTAATGGTTTGAGTAAATTATGTATGATGTCCTTACAGTGATGGGACGAAATAGTAGCACGCTCTACCAGTTTGTTTACAGGCTTCATGCTTTTTCCTTACATAACTGATCTTCCTGTTCTTAAATAGGCCATACACAGGGCTGCTCTAGTGCCGTGTCCCCCGTTCCCCCCGCCCTATCTAATAGCCTGTGTTGGAATTTCACATCTTGCCTGGAAACACTACTTGTAATTGCAAGTATGGAGACATTTCCTGTCATGAACAAGTCATCAGATACTAAAAAAACAATTGTAGTTAAATTTGGTTGTAGTTCATTTAAATACAGTTGTGTAGTTTTAGTGGTATCCGGATATAGTATTGTACTAAAATGCAGTAGGGTATGTTTACTCTTAGACTGATACCTGTATGCTTTGCTTTACAAAACTACAAGTAATTTATTCTTAAAACACTGAAAAGCGTTAAAGCTTTAGAGGAGGCAGCACTGACAGGTTTGTTTGAAAAACCATTTATAAGTTGTGCAACTGAGCTGTAGTTCTTTAAAGAACGATGATGGGTTTTTTTCCCCTTGGTGTAGAGTAGCATGAGTCAATATTGAATTAAATTATGACCTTAATTATTAATACACCAGGATGCCAAGTTTCCTTTGCTGTAGTGAAACGAATGTAATGATAAAAGTTGTGATGGTGGCTGATGTTTGTCCCGTGTAGTAGTTACAAAAATGCAGCTGTAGTAAAAGCAGCCCATGGGGGTATGACAAAACCAGCTGTTGTCTGCTCTGTTTTAAAAACACATTCTGTAAAGGGTGCATGCTGCCATCTCGGTTTCGAGAAAACTTTTTTTGGTTTTTTTGTTTAAATCTTGAAGTGTATTAGCTGGCATGTATTACAAATTTCAGGAGAAGAAAGATGGTAATAAATGAAGTAGGAAGCCCCAAACCCTCTCCCTCGTAGGCCTGAACGGCTGCTGCCTGAGCCATTGCTAGGATGCAGTCAGGAGCAGTGTTCCAGCTTGCACCCCCAAGCACAGAAGTCATTTTTAAAGCCCGAGTGGTTAAAATACTTGTCCCTCCTCTTTTTCTTTTTTGTAACTCCGTGGCAGCGTTTTCTTTGAGCGACAGCTGACACCGCTGCTAAGACGGCGCGGCCGCTGCGCGGACAGGCGAGGAGCCCAGCGCCGCTCGGAGCCGGGCGCCGTGGCGGGAGGCAGTTTCCGAAGGAACCGTCCTGCCCTTAGGAAGGAGCCCGGGCGCGCTGCGCTGTCGGGCAGGCCGGTGGCCCGCCGGGCCAGGCGGGGCGAGGGCCGCCGGGGCGGGGCGGCGCTGCGCTGCGCTGCGCGGCCGGGGGCGCGGGGGCCGGGCCGGGGGCGGGCGGCAGCCCCTCCTCCCCGCCGCTGGCCGGGGTGCTGAATCCCGCCAGCCGTGTCGGGGCGGCCGCGGCCCCGCGACGGGTCGGGTGTCGCGGGCACGGCTGCGGGTGGTGCTTGCGCCTTTGTTCGTCTCGCGTGTTTTTGCACCGTTCGCAAGGGGTCACGGTAGGGAAATGCTCTCGCCAAAAGCCTTTATGTAACGCACCGTATCCCTCTGGTACTGAATGCTGGTCCCAAAATCAGTGACAGAAATACTACAGCGCTTTCTTCTTCAGAGAAAGAGCCCTTCCAGCAATAAAGGTTTTTTGTAAACAACTTGCGAAGCATAGTGTTACCTATGTAAAATGGAAGTGCAGCTGAAACCAGCAAGTGGGCAGGAACTTGCTATTTGCTATTTTTAACCACAGGTTCAGTTTATGAAAGGGCGTGCTGAAAGCTACTATCAAAACAGCATGTCATTGGGGAGAACAAAATAAACCACTCTTGGTATGGGGAAGGTTCAAGAAAAAACAAGTATCTATTAGCAGCAGTACAAACACAGACATGAGCTTTTTTCTGTTTTCCTCTCTTTAATAAAAGACAGTTAAATCTCGGAAGGCATGCAATCTAGAAGGTTTTTTTCCCTAAGTTCACTTTAACGTGCTTCACCATCTCTAGTATGTTTTAAAAAAAGAAAAAGCCTTCTTTCCACCACAGAGACAAGTGTTCATTTTCTGTAATTGCACACTGGGCGTTTCAAATGCAGTTGCACAATGAAAAGCAAATACGCTACTCTGGTTTGATGTGTAGAGGCTAAAAAAAGACAAAAACAACCTGATGTGGTTTATACAGGAGGATAATAATTTTAAAAATATGTAGGCATTTTCATATTCTGCTTCTAAAAATAGAATGAATTGATATGCAGTGTCTTCAAATTAAAGGTCAGAGGTGAGAAACAGGGACAAAGGTCATGCAGCTCATTTTCAAGCAATCAGTTTCTAGTTTTTTCATGGTTGAACAAAAGCTTAATTATACAGAAAAGCGAGGAGTGTAATATTTAACTAGTCAATTTTAACAGAGAAATAGAGGTAGTTTTACACGGTTACTTTCTTGAATGTGGCTGTAATATGGAATTATTTATACTACTGATAAAAATAAATCTAAATTTAAACATTTAAATACATTTCTTAATTTAACATTTAATAATTACAATCTACAATCAAATTCAGTATTTGTAATTGAGAAGTAAGGGAAGAGTGTATAGCCATTTTTCTGCTTTTTCAGTGATCTTAGAATAGACCTTTTTTTTTCTCCTGATGATACATACTGTGACTTTATAAAGTTAAATTGCAGGTCCGTGCATTTTGGCATTCGTGTGCATACTTGTTATTTGTAGCAAAGCCCTTTCCTTCCCAAAAATCCTGCTTCCAGTCTGCAGCATTCTCTGTGTCGCTCTGCAGTAACCTAAAACGGACTGTGTAATCAGTACATGTATGCAATTATAATTTTATTATATGCATTGTAGTTATTGTCTCGGTAATTAAGATTCAGGGTTCTTAACAATTTGAAGGGATTGTTTCAATTTTTATGTTAATATCACATTTGCACTAAACATGTTTTCATAAATATTCTAAAGGTATGTAATAAATATACTTACTATATGTAACATTTGGTGTATATTTGGATCACATGCAGTATTGCAACACCTAAGGATAATACCCACAAATTACACTGTTAAAATTTGTAGTCACTAGCACTTTTCTAATGCATAGTAGGATTTTGCTTTTCTTTCAGATGCTGTGTCCCCTGTACCTACTTCAAATATTGATGTGTGCACTGATTTTCAAGATTTTCATCTTTGATTTTAGAGATTGTGGAATTTTAGTTATATATCACTGATGTTCCTGTGGGCTTTTTTCTGATTTGAATTCATGATGTGTCTGCACAAAAGTTTATTAAAAATGACCATTGCATTACTTTATTTGTTCAGTTGTGTTAAACAGTGACTCACACTGTTAGAAGGTATGACATACAGGACTGCTGTCCACTCCAGTTAAAATGAGAAAAATGTCACACACCCTGCACTATCCATACATCTAGGAAAGTGAATATTGGTGTTTAAAATGTAGTCATGTGTTGTTTTATTTTTATAACTTTTGGTTAAGTTGTTTTAATCCACTATATCCGTAGCAGTATTTGGTGAGCATGTTATGAAATACACATGATTTTTAAAAATTCCATCTTTATCAACACTCTCAAGTAATAATTCAGTGATTAAAAAAAACCCAACAACAAAAACCAAGAAAGAAGATTCTGTGTTATGTAGGTAAACGGCATGTACAAATAAAACAAAAATGCTGTGCAAAGGAAGGGATATGTGAAAGATATATAAATTCCATGAAAACAAGTATTAAAGTAAAACATCTCAGCAAGGTGGTCTGAACAAACCATACTAAATTTGTTATAAAAACAAATAAAAATCTATAGAATATATTTTAAAAAAAACGGACTTCTTATAGTGCTATCACTTTTGAGGGGGTGATGTTAAAGTCTTAATTGGTTAGGGTATTTTTATAACCGAAACAAAAGTTATAAGTTATACCATTTGTTTATAGAACAGATTTAATTTTGGTTTGATAATAGTTTTGCAAGAGGAAAAAGCATGTACAGTTCTGGATTGAAAATGTAACATCTATCCATTGAATGTGAACAATACATGTTCAATTTAGTGTAATCAGGGAGAATGAAAAAAAATGCATTTTTCTTTAAACTAAAACTTAAACATTGAACTCACCTTGTTGCCATAATGTTTTTTTCTTTAATTTGACTTTTAACATGTTTCTTTTGGGGGCTTAATTTGGTGGTGTTTTGTTTGCAAATAGTTTTCAAGTGGGGAAATAAAGTGTTTCTCCCCCCCCCCTCCAGTTTCTCATAGAACTAAGTAAGTACAAAATAAACCAGTCATCAAGCTCTGAAAAAAATGTTGATCTGAGAATTGTGGCTTTTAAAGGTTTTTGCCTTACAAAGTGCTGATACTGATCAATTTTAAAAATACAAAGAAAAATCTGATTGTAAACAGATGTAATAAGATCGCAAGGTAATTTTCTCATGGTTTCATTTGCTGTAAAGTAAATCAATATATGTCAATTTAAATATACCCACGCTGACAGTAAACTGGGAACAAAATTCTTTAAAAATGAAGGAAGTAGAAAACCAGTAGTAGTAGAGGGTGGTGTGTTTTATTTTTAAATGGTGTATTTAAAAAAACCTTACGTTTGAATCTTACAAAATATTGTTTGAAACATACTTTACATTGCTTTTTATTAGTTATCATAGTTGCTTGATATATCTACATTCAAATGCAGACTGTATGAAATCACAGATTATACCAAATACACCAAATATGAGAATTGTGTATACCTCTTTTGAATCTGTAAAGCAAAAATAATCTTGTTCAGCGTGTTCCTTTAGTACATATTAAAATTTTAGTATATATTATTAAAATTTTAACCTGAATACTGAATAGTTTTTAATCCTAAAATAATTGTCAATATTAATATAATAATATAATTTAATTTTGAGAAACTTTGATCCTATTACTTGGGAGGCTTTCGTTGGCTCCAATTACGATACAGTGGGTTTTATTACTCCTTTTCATAGCCCAAAAGAATCAGATTTGTGACAATAGTGGAAGCACATTTTACCTTTCTCTGTTCCTGTTCTCACTGTAGTCAAATGACATTCTTACAAGTAGTTAAAAGGTGCATAACTGGATGCTTGATCTTCAAAAGTGTTTACTTCATTTCTTAAAAACTAAGGTATGCTTAGCCTCTTTTTATATCTGAGAAAAGCATACCTGGACTGTGGCAAAGCTACTTTATTTACTTCCAAATGTAATTACCCTTCTTCAGACCAATGACAAGACTGGGTGACATTTGTAAAGAAAGACTAAATTTTAATCTGCTAGTTGTTTAATTAATTTTTGTGAATCAGCATTTTTTGAATGTTTTGGCATCTCACACGTGCTTGCTTTTATCTTCACTTGCTAGAAAAATACTGTAATAGTGTAAGAAGAAAAGTATGGAAGAAAAGCAAAAAAGATTATGGCTAGACTAAGAATAAAATTGTGAGAGCTTTCAAATATTCCCCCCCCCCCCAGTAATTTAATAAGGACATTGACATCTGAGTGTACATTTTCAGGAAATATTAATTGTTATTTGTTCATTGCAAAGTAACTATATTTTACTGAATAAAACAGAAAGGAAAAGAGTTAAAACAACGAAAACGGCTCAGGAGGAAATTCATTATTTAGAATTGTACATTAAGGAATCCATGTACATACTTGTTAAAACAAGTTAATTCAGAGTATAAGACAACACTTTTTTGCGATGTTTGAAATCAAAATACTGTGTGCATAGTGCTTCTACCAGCAGTCAAGAACTGTGAACAAGAATAAAGTGTTAGTTAATTTTTACTGACTGGTTCAAAAGATAGCAAAGTTCATTAGTTACTAAATGTGTTTTCTAAGTTAATGTATCTGACGAGTGTGTGTGTGTGTGTGTGTGTATATATATTTTAAAAGCTGATGTTTAGTGCTCTTTCTATGCTTGGGTTCTATATATAAGTCTTAACACTTTGTATATACTTTGCAGTATTCATCCATTTTAGTCTTTACTCTTGATGAGTTTACTAAAGGAGCTCCTTTAATGTTGGAAAGGTTTTCCCCTATTCCTTTGCATCACTGTCATATTTGTTTGTTAAAAAATAAAATATTGGTGGGTTTTGTTTTCTAGTTCTTCTGCACTCTGGTTGTACTTGCAGTGTTGAGCATTTAAAAAAATACTGCTGGCTTTATTCTGTGGAAGAAATCAGCCCTTTGACTACCACTGACTGTAAGAAACAGGTTTAACATCAGAGTTTTTCTTTTCAACTTATTTTTGGAGGAAAGCATATAACATTGAAATTGGGTAACTATGTATGTATGCTTTACTTTCATCCAAGCAAATCTTTTTGAATCTTTTGGCAGCAAACTTGCTTAAGCTAATGAATTCAAAACAATGCTTATCAAAGATAATACATTTCTTTTTAAATAGGTATAAACTTACTAGTATTTTCCACCGCCCAGTAAGTTGTCAAAAAACAAACTACATAAGCTGTTAAGTTAAATTGTAGAATGTGCTACCTGTAAGGAAAGGTGGGTTTACCTTTGTTGGATGTCTGTTGGTGTGTTTTTAACTGATACTACTCTTTTCATTGTATTTCCTATCCTGCAATAATTCCATATGGTGTTCTGTTGCATTATTTTTTGTCTACTGTTACAGTATCCTTCCACGTGCTGTGAATGCATAGTTAAAACAAGGATTGCTTTCAAAGCAAGTAACTTTCTCTCTAAAAACATCTTGCTGTCTAGTACATAATTCCTCAACAGTATTTATTTGGTTATTTGCAGTTAAAAAGGTCACTTAAATGCCAAGATAGTGTCAGAACTAAAATGCCAAAATATTTTTCTGTTCTGTGTAGCATAAGGAGGCAATAGGAGAGTTCACCATGAGCTATTTCGGAGCCCAAACTTGGTTCCATTTAAGTCAGGGACCGATTTCTTAATGGCTTTCAGTAGGATGCAGTAAAATACATGCCAGTTAATTTCACGGAATTGGAATGCCCAGGCTTTTGTACAGTTAACATCACTTGTGCCAAGTTTTGTGTATTGTATTGGGAATTTTTATCAGAACTGCTTTATAAAAAAATCACATCTCCTTTTTTCTGCGTAATAACCTGATACATTTATGTGACACACTAAAATACATGAAGCTTACAAATGTGTTATGAAATGGCAGTACTGGAAACAAGAGTAACTTGAACTTGTGCTGTTTCCTGCTACAATTTTTAAGAGCTTTACTTTTCCCCTTTGAGTCCCAACACCACTCCCCCAAATATTTATTTTTAATCCCTTCATAAACTGAAGCAGACTACGTGCCAAAGCGAAGAAAACAGATCCTTTACTCTATGCTTGCATATTTCATTATGTTGCATAAATAATGCAAGTAAATCCTTAAGACACAAAAGCCACATAGCCACAGGTTGGCAGAACAAAGCAGCAGACACAAGAGATTGGGCTTCAGTGCTTGAAGGTGTAAAAGCAGAGCTAAGTTTAATACAAGGGTGAAGTCTACACAGTTCCAGTGGAAAACTTAGTTACTACAAAAGAAGAGGAACCGAATCGGCTTGCCAGTGCTGTTGCACTGGAAAAGATTGTACCATCATCCCCTTTTCCAATCCCTGGTGTTGGAAATGGCTCAGGATAACTGACTGTAAGGGAAAAGAAGTTAGAGAAATTTGATTTTCATTTGTCTTGGGTTATTCTTCTGGCTTTGCTCACTCCTAGTGGAATATCCCATTTTTGAGTAAGATCAGGATAACTGAGGATGTGCTTTTAAACTGGAAAAAGACAAATCTCAGATTTCTCTAAAGGAGAAAAGAATGGGGCTTATGTCTAAACAGGACGATACTGAAATTCCTTGTTTGTTTTGGATGGGTTTTTGTTAAAGTAGATTATTCAAAAGACAGTGGACAGGCTTGTAGAAGGTGAGTTCATGCATGCTCCTATCTGTTCATCTTTAATAAACAAACTAGACAGCCTAAGTAACAAGCTTACTCCCAAAGCAAGGTCTTTTCCTTCATGCTTCCTGCCATTTGTGGTACTAATTTTCTGCATGATATTTTTATTGGCATTATGGAAAATTAGCCAGGCCTTGCTCAACTAGATCAAAAGTACACCTTTCACGTAGTTTCAATCAAGTTACACATCTGTATTTTTATGACTGATTTTATTCAGATAGAGACCTAGATTTTAATACTATTACATATTATGCTCTGTGGTTATGTAACTGGCATAATTGGAAGCATTTTTCTATTGATGATGATAAATTGGCATTGAGCTACAATTTTGACGATGAAAGAGTCCCAAAGAATTATTGTTTTCTTAAAGCATATACAAAGTATGACTGACTGTTTAATTTGTACAATTTAAGCGTAGTAAAGACAACTGACTAGTTCTTAGGTTACCTATTGCAATTAAATATTGATAAAGGAAACAAACACCTTCCAATATCCTGCAAATCTGTGTCTTTTCCCTCTGTTGTCATCACCTGTGTAGCTCCTTTATGGAGGCTTGGGAAAGAAAAAAATTCAACAGCGGCTGATTTTATCTTGTGCCTTGTTTATCTCATTGCAGTTCTGATGAGCTAGGTAAGTCTCAAACAGTTAATAAGTTTACAGGTCACTTCACAGAGTCAATGCCCTGGCATTTTATGGCCTTCTAATGAGCCGTTAAACTGGAGAAGAGGTAATTAAATATGGTACTCAGGTACAGTGTACACAGTACTGACTCCAGCTCTCTGATTTTAGGTTCCTCAGAAGACGATGAGGTCATTCAAGAAGGTCTCCTCAGGCTCAGGTCAGTCTTCTCTAATAGCGTCTTACATGGCTGACTTTGTATCTCTAAAACTGAGGTACTGCAGTACTTGTGTCCCACTGACTCGGATGAACTTAATTCCTGGGGAGGGAGGGAGGAGAATCATTAATTTTGTGCACAAGCTTCAGAGTTCTTGTTTGATGCTGTTTGAGTGTTGTGCTTCTGTAAGACAAATAAACAATTACGTAAGGAAAGTTTTACAGCAGCCTAGGGTCAGATACATGTTTTAAGTTGTAGGAGCCCACAGGTCTGTGAGAGGGCTGCAGGGCCACCGCACACAGACCCTGGCCACTCACTAGAATTTAACTCCTCGAGTTACTTCCATGCCGCTGTCAGGTTACAGCGCCGGCCGGGCTCACCGCCACGCCGTGCCTCTAGCGCAGCGCAGCCGGCGGCGGTGCTCGCCCGTCCCGCTCCCGCGGCGGCCCCTCCCGGGTGCCCGCCCGCGGCGGCGCATGCGCGGGGCGGCGGGCAGGGGTGCGGGGCAGCGGGCAGGGGTGCGGGGCTCCCCCGCGGCGCTGCGTGACCGACGGGGTGGGGGCGGAGGCCGCTCTCGCTGCGCTACGCGCCGGGCGCTCGCCCCGGGCACACCGGGCAGCCACCCCGGCCCGGCTCCCGCACAGCGGGGTGCGCCCGTTGCGGCGGTGGGTAGCCCGGGGCTGGCGCTGGCAGGGGCCCGGTCTACCTGTGTGCTGGGGCCGCGGGAGCGCCCCGTGTCACTGCCGAGCCGCGCAGGCTGCCAGGCGGCGGGCGAGAGCAGCCGGGCGGTTGCCCGGCGGGGAGGAGGGGCGCCCCGCCGGGACGCGCACACCGAGGCGGGTGCGGCTGCGCCGGGTGAGGAGACGGGCTGGAGCCCGAGGCGCGGAAGCGCCCGCTCATCGTCCTGCGCTGGCACCGCGGCAGGTGAAGCGACGGGACCGGGCCGCTGGCCGCCGGCGCGGGTACGTCGGGCGGGCAGCGGCGTACGTCCGGTCCCTCTGGAAGTGCCGGTCTTCCCGGACGGGTTTTAGCCCTGTCAGACGGGCTCCCACGACGACCGGCTAGAGCCTCCTTAAATCCGCCGGGGAAGCGGTCGCTATCAGTTGCAAATCCACAGCTGAGAGACTGTTAATGTACGTGAGACCACATCCTGCAGCAGAGCTTTCCGAGTGCGTGCCTCCCGCGTCCTGCCCTCCGATCACGCGTGGGATCGGAGCAATTTCCTGCACTTTGTGAATCCCCCTCGCAACCCGCCGGTGCTGCCGGCAGGCGATCCGCGGCGGGCAGGGCGGACCGCGCAGCACGGCGGTGCGGCACCGAGAGCCGCCGCGTTTCATTTCAACAGAGAATGTCAGTAAAGCGCGTGTTTGAAACTGCGCTCCAGCCGCTAATTAGAACAGCGGTGCCTGCAGGCTGCGGCGTGAGCCTTCGGCCAGGGCCGCGCCGGCTCCCTGAGGAAGGCGGAGGCGGGCTGGGCTGCGGGGAGCGTGCGCGCCCGCGGGGGTGTCCGCGGCTGGCGCCCACCTCAGGTGCAGCGGCTGAGGAGCGCCGGGGCAGCCGTTGGGGGCTCCCAAAGCCGTGCTCCGGGGGGCAGCCGGCGGGCGGGGGGAGGCGCCTGCCGCGCTCGAGCGGCGATTCCCGAAAGGAGCCGTCGTTCGTACGGGAGCGGTGCGAAGGCTCCGTTATAAACTGGGTAGCTTCGTGCCCCGCGGACGCACGTCGAGCAAACTCCGTCTTCATCGTCCATAGCCATGGGAAGCGCGCAGCTAGGTCGGAGCTGTGTTTTGTTAAAAAGTTGTTTTTAAACAGTCCTGCGGGAATAACACCGCGGGCAGCAAGACCGGAGCAGGGGAAGGGGGAGAGCTGGGCGCGGCCGGCCTGCTCTCCGAAACGCGCGGGAAGGCATGTCGCCACCTCACCCGGTGGAAAGAAACCGCATTTTCTGGAAGTGTTAAACAAAAGCCCGAGGGCAAAGCGTGGCGCCGGGGCAGGGCTGCGGGGACAGACCCGCCGTCCCAACGGCCGCGCCCGCGGGCAGGCAGGGAGCGCGGCCGCTGGGCCGAGCCCTCACGCCCGGCGGGCGCCCGTGTGTCGCCCTCCTCGGCGCCCCGGCGGGCGACGAGCGATTGGAAGCGCCGCCGCCACCCCCGCCCCCCTCCGCCCCCGCCATCCCAGAGCGACACGGCCGCTGCCCAAAGGGAGAGCCCGCGAGCCGGTGGCAGCCCCCGCCCTCGGCCCGGCGCTTCGCGGCGGCGGAAAGGGAAGGCGGTTTTGGCGCCCAAACCCTAGGTGAGAGGGTTTTGGCGGGAAGAGCTTAGCACCGGCAGAGACCCTTGGCCTGAGGAAGCGGCCGGGAAGCCCCCTCTCTCCGCGCTGGGAAGAGCCGGTTTCGATAGAAACCGCGTAGGAAGCACGACGGGCGCCTTACCCGGGCACGGCGGCGGGAGCGGCGCGCGTGGGCTGGCGCTGTCGTGCGTGGGGCGGCGGCCGCGGCGCAGAGCGAGCGGCCCCGGCAAGTGAAGAAGAGGGGGCAGGGGCTCTCCGGCGCCTTTCCTGCTTTTCCTGCCTGCCCGTCGGCGAGAAATGTTGGCTGTGCTTTGAAATGGGAAGTCGCGGCAGCACCCCGAGCTCTGCTTTCAAGTGTAAAACGCGTTTTGTTTCAAATGCACGCGGGTCGGGCGTTTGTTTGGTGGTTGGTCGGGGTTTTGGGTTTTTTTTTTCTTTGTTTTGTTTTTTGGAGGTGGGGTCCTTCTTTGTTTTGGGGCATAGAAGAAACTAGAGTTAGGACTGTAAAAGTTTTAGGAAGTTGACAAATTGGAAATCCAACACCACTGGTTTTGGTTACAGTTTCAAGTGAGCTCTTGCTGTGCATTTAGGAAGACGATGCTGCAGCTTCCTATGTCTTTACTAAAATTAGCATCAATTTAGCGAAATGTAAGGCTAGAAATACACTTTTTAATATGAGAACTGTATTACCATAAAACTAATTTTTCCACAAAACTGGCTTGTTCTGTAGGGCTTTCTCCCCCTTTATACTCTTGGCTTTTCCCCTCCCCCCGATTCTTTGCGAATGAATTTTGGAAGGGTATTAGTGGGTTGGGTTCTTTTTTTTTTTCTTTATTTTTCTTTTTTTTTTTTTTTTTTTTTTTTTTTTTTTTTTTCCCGGAGAGTTCCCAGCTGGCAGCAGCTCTCTACCTTCCACAAAACTTGAAAGGCTGATGTCCCTTGCAGGAAATGAATGAGTCGATAACATCTGACACCAGTGACCAGTCCAGTGACCCCAACCTTAATTCCACTAATACTGGAGGCCTGAAAATCTCAGTAAAGACCCTTTGCAAATCCCCCCCGCTCCATTTTACAAAATCTGCATTTATTTTGCAATGTAAGAAATACTTTGCAACAAATATCTTTACTTTATTGAGGTGGTTTTGTAGCCTTTCATTTATTCATGGAAGAACGTATTATGCTGAATTTTCTTTTAACTGAAATTCGCTAACAAGACTTTTTGTCCATTTAAGGAACTCAGTCAACTCGTTTGTGTCTGTTTAACCAATATTCTAGCTTCTAAGGAATTTTTATACCAAACGTCGGTAAAATAAATCAAGCTGAAAAAATAAAGACTTTGAAAACGGTATTAAACAGATACTTTCTGTCTTTTCGAAGGGAGGGGCAGAGAGAGCTCGTATTTTATAAACGTGCCATTCTACAAGAAATGTAGTCTTGGGCACTTCAAGTAAGTGGTTTAAGCTTTTTTTTTTTTTTCTTCCGGTAACCTTCATTTCTTGTTCATACTAGAGTTTACGTGTGTTAAAATCTCGTACATTTATTATATATTAGATATCGTCCCGGTCATAAGATCCAAGCATATAAAATTACTACTGATTTAATATTGTAAAATAATCGGTATTGCAAAGGGGGAAGGGAGGTTACGAGCAAAAAGAAATGGTATGTTGCACGAACGAGTAAGGCAGGTCAGTGTAGGAAGTCGACCTCCACTGTTGAAATAACCTATAGGAAATTTACGGTTGAAGACTGCAAAGGAATTTCAGGATTTAAAGCTTCTGCTCCACTTGCCAGGCTGCTTGTATGAGTACACTTTTGCCCACCCTCGCTTCTTTCTAGCAAACGATCAAACCGAGCACCTTGGTATTTCACACAGAAGTGAGGCGCTAGCAGGGGAATTTACGCTTTCCTGAAAGGCAACAAAAGGAGTAAACAGGCCCATGGGGGCAAAGGCGTCCCCCTTAATTGGGCAGACTGATCGACGCCACTTCCCAAGCAACAGCAAGTGCTTTGCAAATGCATAAACCCCTTGTATTCAGGTTCTGCACGGATCGGTTTGTGGCTTTGGCTTTTGTTTGTGTGTGTCCTTGGGATAAGAGAGGATGCTGGGGGAGGGGGGGATGGAGGGTTAATAAGAAAGTAATTGAGCCCAGGTTTTAACAAGGTATAGGCAATATAGGTTATACAATACTGGATGTAGAGCGATGTTCTGTGAGTAGGCAGTGGTGAGGACAGAAGAGGCAAAACGTGATGTTTTCATACCTTCGTCTGTACCTTTTCACCGCAGGAGACAGGAGAGATGGAAAATAAAACGGAATCTCACCTAACTTCCTAAAAATAATTTTTAAATAAGCGTTTGGCCGTAAGTACGGCGATAGCAAGGGCTCGGGAGCGGCTGGCAGCCGTGTACCTGCGGGAGCCGGAGTGAGCGCCGCTGTGCAGGGCTCGCTCGGGCCGTCGCCGGGCCTGTTACACAGTGCACGGCGCTTGTTCCGAGTTGGATCCCCCCCGCTGGCAGCGAAGACTTAGAACAGCAGTCCCCGGTCAGCGTTATTCCTTCCCTCTTTGTCTTCTTCCTTCAGCTTTTTTTTTTTTTTTTTTTTTCCGCCTTCCCCCTCTCTAGCAAATCCCCTTTCTCTGTCAGCCCTCCTCCCTCCACCTCTCCCTCCTGGGGAACAATCGCTGCTGATTGAGGTTCACTCCAATACTGGGCTTGAAAACTGGGCTCTTATTTAGGAAGTCATTAATCACATCCCCTCCCCCGGAAAGAGATGGCGGAGAAACCTGTGAAGTACAATTCCTCGCCCCATCCCCCTCCAGAAATGTTTTGAAACGCTAAACCCCCGCACATTCTGGGCCACATTAAGGTGATACCGCGTTTCCGGCGCGCTTTTAATTTGAATGCGAAATGGGTTGTAGCGTGCGGCACACGCATGTACCGCGCACGCATGCACACCGCGCACCCAGGACACGCGCACACACACGCAGGGAGAGGCAGATTCCACCCCCCACTCCCCCCGCCCGGGACCCCGCCGTGCTGCGGGGGCTCTGCGCGGCTTTTCCTCAGGTGGACGCGGGGAGCCGGTGATACGTACGCCCGTGTTTTTCGCAGACGGTAACACAGACGCCTCCCAACACAGTGCATGGCAATACACATGCGTGTGCCTCGCGTGCGCGTACCCCACCCGGCGCGTGCACGGGTACCCTCAGAACCCCCTCGCGTGCGTGTGTGGCTCTCGGGGCTGCACCCCGGACCGCACGGACCTCCCTGCGCGCCTGTGCATGCATGGGAGTGCAGACACCCCAGAATAATACGTCATCTCGGCTTCCCGTAAAGGCGCGTGCAGATTAGCTATCGAAAAAAAGACGCGTTGGAAATTTCTTGTTCATTCATAAATTATTTTGGTGTGTCAGCGTGGTTGAAATGGCGATTGGCTACTCCTGCCTCCTGCCAACCCCTTAAGGATCCGATGTGAAATTAGTAGCAAGAAAGCATGTAATTGACCAAGTCACGTGTGCGCAGGGGGCCAGAAACGGAGCGAGAGAGAAGGGGAAAAATCAAAAGAGGGAAAGCACATTAGACCATGCGAGCTAAATTTGCGATCGTTCAAAATCAGGATGTTAGATTAATGCAGAAGACCACTTCGATCCACAGGGAAAGTTTTCATCTCACGAGTTTGGAGCAGAGGGCCCGTGGGGCAACATGGCCGAAGGTTAATTTTCTTTTTCTATTGTTTTACTATGATTTTCGCTCGCTCGCTCTCTCCCTCTTCCCCCCCCCCTCCCCCCCTCCCCCTTTTAACCCGACTATGCATTACCCTTTTTTAGCAGCTCGCGCAAGGGGGCTTTCTCCAAACCCATTGTTACCCGGCTCAGAAACTGTTCCGTACCGCCCACACCGATTCACAACTTGAAAAGCTTTCAGGGGGCTATTGTTTGAATTGTTCCTGTTTGATTAAGCACAGTTGCAGTGGTGGGATGAGAAAACGGCCGTACACCTGTCCCAACTTTAATCGAAAGTTTATTCCAAGGAGGGATGGATACACGTTGGAAAATAGTGGTTTCGGCGCTGCATGTGCAATAACCAGTTGTGCAATCTACCCAATTTTGCTCGTTCTCTCTCCTCCACCCCTCCTCGGCCGGCCTCCCCCCTCGCCCCCCGGTCCTGCGCCTTGCGAGGAGAGACTAATTGGGCTGAGAATTTCTCTTGAGAAATGGGATCAGTCTTAAACCAGCAATACTCAAGTAAAGTATCGCGTTCTGTGCTGTAATGTGGCTGAAAGATGGAGTTAAATGGAAAAATACACGTATGTACAGAAACGTGGGCTGCCCTGGGCAAAGAGAGAGGGAGAGCCTCCGTACGCAGTCTTTCCTCTCTGTAACCTCCGGTGATTTTATTTTTTTACGTATTTTGGTTGAAGGTTGTTTATTTTCGCATTTAGGAAAAAATAACCGCTTTTCGCCGTTTGCCTTTTGATTTTGTTTTGTTCGGCTTTTTTTTCCGTTTCTTCCGCAGTAACTCCTTTTATAGTGGCAAAAGGATGTTACCAGAATTTAACTCTTTGCTTTGCATCTTGTCCCCCCTTCCTTCTTTTTCTACTCCCCCCCCACCCCCCACCCCCACCCCCCACCCCCACCCCGCCTTTCCCTCTTCCTCAGCAGGGGCGAGTAAAGGTGGAGACGAGCCCGGGAAGTTGCCGGAGCAGGAAGAAGAGGAATCCCAGGTTTTGCACGGAACCGGCCATTGCAAATGGTTCAATGTGAGAATGGGATTCGGGTTCATCTCCATGAGCAACCGAGAGGGAAGCCCCTTGGAGTCTCCAGTTGATGTCTTTGTACACCAAGTAAGACCCATTTTTGTCTTCCATCTCAGCCTGCCACATTATTTGAGCTCAGTGGCACTCCAGTTTCATGTGAAGAGAAGTAACCTATTTTTCCTAGGTATTTAGGTACAGCTATAATGAAAAAAGTTGTCTTAGGTACAGGTTTTATTGGCAGCATGCAATTTGAATAAATAAGGTCGTTAGATTGTGCTTAGTCTCTGTGGACAGAGATTTGTGCAAAGGGATAATGTTATTTCTTTGTATCCTCCTGTTTGGTTAGAAACTTCAGTGCTTTTTATTTATTTTCAAGTGCCACACTTTTCTTTTTAACAAGGTTTATGATTTGTCACCAAATTTGATCAGGAGCAGATATGTCTTTCCTTGGAAACTCATTTAGAATTAGGCTTGGAAAAGGATAAATAAATGTTGGTTTTCCTTCAGATAACACTTGAATACAGTTTTAAATGCTTTTCTTGTAAACCTTGAATTACTTTTTAAAAGCTCATCTGAGATTAGTTAGTGAAATTAAGGCATAATTATAGTGTTATTTTGCAGTAATTCAGACTTGAGAGTGTCCCTGTGGTGATACACGGAAGCGTACATGTGGTTTGGTTAGTTGATTTTTAAATACCCCTTCCTAGGAAAAAAAAAAGTAACGATTGAAGAGTCAGACTTAAAAAAGCAGCATCTCTGCAAGACTGTTGGGGAGAGAAGTAGCATGGGGCCCTTGATTCTGGTTTTTAAGCACAGCAGCGTGAATGAACGTGGAAGCTGGCGTGAATGACTTGATGCAAAGGAGTTGCAGATGGCAGATAACATACAAAGTGATAAAGTTAAGGGAACTTTTCCCAAGGTCTGTAGCATGGTTTGTGAAGCAGCAGCATGTGTAGACCTTCCCTGGTCCTTCTGCTAGTGTCCAGTTGCAACAACGCTATTTTGAATTTCACCCAATCTACTCGGTGATCAGAGGACAGAAGAGCAGTGAGAGGTAAAGAGACCATTTTGGGTTTGGCTAGGCCATGTTAGGAAGGGAAAAAGGCATCTTAACTTTTTATGTCGTTGTCCATTTTCTATGACGTTTGCAATGACGGGGCAGGGGAGGTGTTCCATGATTATAGTGATTCCCTTTTAATGTTCCATTTGAGGGCCCAGTCTTCTTTTGTGGTAACTTTGATCAGGCTTTTTTAAAGAATACGCCTTTCATTAGATTAATAAAAAGGTGACTGAAACTTAGAAAGAATGCTGCTGCTGTGGCATGTTGCCTTACTCCCTGTGGTGGGGGGGTGTGGATTTCTGATCATGCGGTCTTACATGTACCCTACGCCCAAAGGCCTGCACATCAATATCAGCTGCTTGCATTTGGAATTATGTACAAAGTGTAGAATCCAACAGTGAACTTAAGAAATTCTTAACATTTCCTGCTTTGTACTGGCATATGAGGTGCCCCTCTCCTTTGCTGCTTTTTCTTTTTAGAACCGAGTGAATTAAATACTTACCAAAGAAGTAGTATTCCTCCTGTTTTACCCCCTTTCATCCCTTCTTTGTACCTTTCTAAATTGTGAAATTGCTCATTACAGTTCTATAAATTTACTTTCTAGATAAAAAACCTTTTTATTAATCTAATTGTATGTTAATATATGTCATTGTTTTTGCTTCTTGAAAAATAGAAACGTTTGAGGCAGAGCAGTGTAGTTAATAAAGAAACGTATTTGGAAACAAGGATATTCTTAGACCTGTGGAAATAGAGAAGTGTTAAACTGCATGATAACGTGATACATTTCAGTAATACTAGACAAGGTGTGCTGTTGCATAATGGAGAGTAGTCATAGAAAATAAAAAAGTATGTGGTCAATTTGGAAGTTGCTATTCAGTTTTGTCTCTTTAAAGGAGCGGACAAAAAGGAAATATTAGGCAGGTTTGTTTACACTTTAATAATCTACAATTTATCAATATCCTTAGGTTTTTAAGGCATATCACAGTGTAAAATGCAATGAAAAATAGATTGTTTCATTGCACATAAACTGTGCATCTCAGTCATTTTGAGTATTATTTAGAGCTATCTATGTCTTACTGAGTGAAGTTGTTAGTGTTCTGCAATGGATTGCTCTTACAACAAAGAAAATATGTTTCTTACCTTTTTATTTCTGATGAAATCTAGGATTATACATAAACTTCATGGTGATGTGAATTTTCTTTCCATCAGTCAAAAGTAGAGTTTTTATGTTTAATGTAATGGGGCAAAGCAGTATCTACTTCATTTCAGAGTACATTTTAGATCATTTATATTGCTATATAGGCTGCTTTGTGCTAGCTGGCTAGCTGATCAGTAGTAACAGTAGCACCCAGAGCATAAAAATGTCTTTAAATCAGTAATGTTATTTAACAGTGCTGCTTGCACAAGAGTCTGTTGCCTGAACAGTGATTGGACCCTATTCCTATTAGTTTCATTAGTTTGAAAAATCTAGTCATGTGAAAAGGCCTTTGCAAGGCAAAGATGTTATTTTATTAATCTGTTGAAACAAAATATTGCTGTTCAAAACTGCTTTGGAAACACTTCATCATTTATTTAAGTGTGGGCACAGTGTTGCATGCGTTCACTCATTCTGCAGTGTTTGTAGTGACTAGTTTAATTTTATAGAATCAGCAGAGGAAAGAATCTTCTATCTTATTTAGTTCAAGGCCTCCCAAAGCTAGCTTGAACCCTGCAACAGTATTTTTACTTCCTTATCTTACCTTTTCTTGGTGAGGCTATGCCCAGTATAGAAGGTCTTGCTACGAGCAAAAACTTACTGGATATCAAATCAAAATTCCTGTAATAGTTTAAGCTCGTTCGTTATAAGTTAGACTTTTGAGCTTGCAATAAATAATCTTGCTTTCTTTGTGGAGTTCCCCCTTGGTTGTGTGCAATTATAGACATGTTTTTCTAAAGTCAGTGCTTCACTGATTGTATATATTGATATATTTTTGGAGGACGATGAGTTTGTTTGGACTTCTGTTCCCCCTCACCCAATCAAAGTTCTGATCATGAAACCACTGCAGTATTGAGTTTTTAACTCTAGCTTTTAAGTCCTTCCTTCAGCACTAATCATTTGGATTGATCTCTGAACTACTTTCAGGTTGTTGTTACCCTTCTGGTTATGAGGTACCTAGAACTAGATGCATTATTTAAGGTAGAAACATGTCAGCCATTATATATGTGCGTCTGTGCATGTGTGTACAATGTAAATAGGATACACTTACAAGCATCTACACTCTTGTCCTTTTTTGGCTTTATTCTGATACAGTTTATATCTTTCAGTGATGTGTTTGAGTCATTCCATGTCATGTAAAAAAAAAAAAAGTCCGAAAAACTATTTAATTTTTCAGAGACAAGCCAGGCCCAGTGTAGCAATGCCTAGTCCACTGTGTTTCTTCTACAAAATATGAAGAGTAGCAATGTTAATCCTTTGTAACTGTTAAATCCAAGGAACATGCACCTTAGTGAATTTGGTTCAGTATTGTCATTCGCACTTTTAATAGGTTAGAATGGAATGAATAATATAGCTTGTTTCTCATTTATGATGTGAATTCTGCACATAGTTACGTGTAAACAGCTCTTGTTAAATTATAGAGAAAGATCTATTTATCAAAGGGTAAAACAGACTGGAGAGGTGAAGGAGTGAAACCTCTTGTGGTGCACATGGAGAAAGGTCTTCATTGCTAAGAACCCAAGAAGAGCTCAAGCTTTCACAAAATCAGAGAAACGGATGATGTTAAATGTTTCTGCATATTCAAAATTGTACATGCACTGTAGATACATACAGCTTTTGGGGAGTAAGGCAAAAATGCTGTGGATTTTCTTATACACATTTTGTATGGACTAAGGTAGAAACGTGTATGTTTTCCTTTGTGTGAAGCACAGACGTTAAAGGCGATAATGAAGAGTAGGGTGCTGGATGTAAACAGATGCAATTAAATACTTGTTTGTGAATATCAAGGGTTACAATTTTATGTTCTGAGTAATTTTCAGAATGTTTCAGGATGAGATGGATTGTTCAGTTCAGAAGACATTTGTTTGGACCTGGCTCTGAAGTACAGAATTCTTACTGCATTAAGGGATTGATACAGGATTTCTGAACTGGGACCTTAAACATGATCCTTTTTTGGGATCTGCTTTTATGAGATGGGGAGAGGAAGGAAGGGAGGAGCAGCACACAGGAGTTGGTGTATTTTGTTTTCTCATTAAAAGGAACATGGTTGGTTTGAAATTTTTCTCTTTCATCTGAAGTTTCTTACTGTTGCTGCAAGTTACTGTTATTACAAGATTTGATAAAAATGGAAGAAAGCCTTTTTTCTTTCACTGAGTCCTTTTGTACTGCACTATTGTTTGTATATTACAAATTTTGCTTTTATTGTTGCAAGTACCTGTAATGAAAGGAGGAGGGAAAATTACTGAGACTGTTCAGTTATGATTGTAAACAGAAGAATAAATGGAAAACTGTATACGTAAGCAGCATCTGAAAAGTCTTTTCCCTTTAATTTGACCCAGCATCCTTTCTGATGATGAATCAGATGCCTATTCTTTAAATTCCTAGTATTTTAGCCACAGTTGAACTACTTGTAGCATAAAGTTGGGCATGGCATGATACACTGAATGCTGACTTTCTTAGATTGTGACACATGTGATCCTGTCCTTTTGCAAGGATACATTCATTCATCTAGCACGTCTTTTCCAATTCTGCATTATTAGGAGCCTGTAAAAAGCTACTTAATTGCTCAGGATAACTGGAAGTTCTGCGCAAGCAAGCGGGATCAATATTATGTCGCTCCTTATTGTTAAATATGGTATAGCAATGCCCATTTGAAGTACCAAAAGTCTCCATACAGAGTACACTATTACAAACTTGTCATCTTTGACTTCTGCTGGGGACCAGGCAAGCCCAGTCCTAATCAAAACAAAAGTGGCTAGCAGGATTTAGAGAGGGAAGCTGAGGAAGGAAGTGAATGGGGAGTAAATGTGTGTTTGCAGTGAGCATGTGTATCGGAGATCTGGCAGAGATCAGACCTACACTAAAGATGTGGGTGTCAAAGTCTGCTCAGCAGCCTCAATGCTTGTAGAATCTGTTAAGCGTAACTGTTGGAGATCCAGAGCCAAGCTTTGGCACTTACCAGTTGTGTTGGAGCATACAGAGGAAATTGTCTTTAAATTATAGGGACCACAGATTTGTGGTATGGAGTGGTACAGCCTTGTTTGGGATTATTTTTTTTTTTAATTATTTTTAATTTATTTTGGCTACTAATTAGGCCCAGTCCTACATTTCAGGTCCTGTTTGTGGACACATAGGCAGATGGGAAAATACTTCACTGAGGGCTTAATGGTTTAAGATGGTTGTCTGAAGAAACCTGTAATTTAGTATTTAAATTATGGAGTTACCATCTGTGGAATAGATTTCATCTATTTACATCTAAACCCAACGTTACAGTGCATTTTTATTGATAGATGTAGGTAGCATTTAAATGAATGGGAAGTCCAATTAAATGTAGATGGTGTTGAATCGGATCAGAATTTGATGAAGTTGTTCAGCTGTTAAATTTTGATAAGTAAAAATCATAAGTGGCTCAAAGACAGAGGCCTGCAATGCACTATTTTGTCTCGAGAGTGATTCCTCTCTTTGGCAGAGCAGTAAGTACACCCTTTCCAGAGCATACTAGCCTCCTTTTCTGCAAGACTGAGGAAGTTGTGCACAGGGATTGGGATACTGGAAGGAAGAGGGTATTTTGTCTGGGGCACAAACATAAGATATCAAAGCAGATACATGAACTGAAGCTAAAAGGAAATGAATTGTTAAATTGGGAAAAATGTTGTTATGGTTGCTTGTCCTGGTTTGCAACTACATTACTGAGGGTAGTAAGTATATCTAGATTGTAGAGTTTTGCTTTAGACTCTTTACAAAGTATACTGCCACGTAAATATTTTTTAATTCCTCTTCCTTATGTAACCCTTCTCAGTACAGGCCTGTCATCTTTCTGCACTAATTATCGACAGGAGTAAAATTAGGGTCATCAGTTTCTTACAAAGGTATATAAAAGTTACCATAAAGGTATAATTTAAGTAAGATCCTAGGAACCTAGAAACCAGAGGGTAAAGACCATTCGTGATGTTTCTTAAATGAATACAAAGAAATAAGGACATACTGTTTACATTTTTCATTCTTTGTATTTAAGGGTGCTTTTTTTCCTCCCCTTGTGTTAAATCAGCTGAAAGTTACCATAACTGATAGAAAGATACTATGTGATACTTAGCTCTAAGGGACAGTTACCTAGGTCAGGTCTGGACAAGTTTTGCTTGCTGGGTATCACTGGTGAAAACAGTGAATCCTTAAATTGCTTTTACATCAGCAAAGTATCAGTAAACACCTCTGCATGGGAGGTGGGGAATTGTTTCTGATTGCTTGAGCATATTTAGTTGAAGAAATGGTGCCCAGGCTTTTCTTCAGATTATTCCAGCTGGTCCTGAATTAAAATGGGGGGGTTAATTCCTTGGGAGATGGCCAGAAGGAATTCCAGATCCCCACTCCAGAGATGGCTCAGCTGCTTGCAGAGCAGCTGTGGAAACTGCCACAAGTTTTACAGTCTGCTGTTTTAAGGAAAACTGGCACTGATTTTGATTTTTTTCCTAACATGCAAAGCTGTAACATGCAGCAGGTCAGCAGCTGCTCTGCAAGCAGCTGAGTTGGCTTTGCAGTAGCAGTGTGGTGAACAGGTGGAGGTTGAACCTCCTGCAGCCACCCTTCTCGGTGGGAGTTCTACAGCCATGATTTTACTTTTACATTTGGCAGCAGTGCTGCTGTTTAAGTTAGCTTCAAGAGCTTTAATAGCACTCTCCCTGTTGGGCTAGCATAAGTGCTTGTGAAGATGTGTGGCAAACCCAGCTGTGGAAATTGTGGTTTTCATAACTTATTTTTATCACTTCTCATATTGGAGAAGCCCTGTGATCCACACAAATAAGGGTGGACAGAGTTGGCACCATGGAAGAGCAGCCAAGGATGCAAACGGAGAAGCTGCCAGGGTGAGGTGAAGGTATAGGAGGAAAGAGAGCTGGAAGCTGCTGTTGCAGAAATGTGAATGAAACTGTAGTCTCCTCTGGTGCAAAATAGCAGAATATTGGTGTTACCTTCAGTTGGGGATGGAGAGACAACAAAAGCGTTGGTGACTTTTCAAGGAAAAGGGCACTTGTGGGTACTGGAATGAGTACAAGCTTCTGAGCTCTCCTTGGGAGTGAAATGTTTCAGGAATCTTTTTGGGGTCACACTTCAGTTTGATCTTACACATTTCTCTTTTTCTTGCCTTACTGATTACAGTTAAGCTGTGGCATTGAAATATATTGAATTGCAGTTTTAAAACTCACTATTGATAAACCAAAAAAAAAATTAGGAGGGATTTTTGATTCATAACAATAATGTGTGCTTTTTACTACTACAAAACAAAAGTAAGTATATTTACAGGGCATGTTCATAATAATTTGGATGTATCTTTTTAGCAGATAGGTGAGAGTTTAGTGAAAGTAGTTGATACTGTGAAAAGTGTATAGCTCCTTAATTATTCCATATGTATAACTTTGAAAATTAAATACATCAATGCATTTGAAAAGTTTTTTGTCTGAGAGTATGTGAAATATTCTTATTTTATTATCAGTGCAGGAGCCAAGAAAATCACACAGATACTTTCTACTCTGAAGTTCTAATGTAGTGCTAGAATTATATTTTTTGGAAGGATGGTGGCTGAAATGTTTGTTTTGGTTTTGTTTGCGTCATAGGTTAGTATTTTCACCTGTTAAAATTGTTTAACAGGTAAAATCAGAGCAAATGCTCAATGAATATAATCAATATTTGGAGTGTATGAATCTGTGTACAAAATCAAAGTAATATTCCATGACTACTACAAGATCTTACTATGCTTTGTTAGAAAACACTACTGTTGTTATTACATTCAAAGTATGTACTTATCGTGAACATAGCTGGTAGTGGCTTTCCCATCAAAGATAATCTGTTCCCAGAGAGGCCCTCTTCTAATTAGTCATGGTAATTTATAGGAATGCAGCGCTGAGGTGTTCTGGGATTTTTTCAGATTGCTTTTATTATAGTGCCACTTGAGGCTACTTTTAACATTTGTGTTATAACTTTCTTTGTTTATGGTTATATAAATACATGTACCACAATAATCCCTGGGCTGAAATTGAGAGTAAAAGTGATAGCCCTTGTGTACTTTAAGTTGACTAGAATAAACGCGAACTTGTATTTTTTCAAATTACAGGTGTCTTTAAAATCTCTTCATAGTGCATGTGTGCTGTAATGTGAAAAATGTTGTATTTCACTTTACAACTGTGTTTTGCAAGCTAGTAATCAAAATCTTGGTTGGTTTTATGGGCTATTTGTAATAACACAATCTTACTGGAAATACGGGATTTTAAAAAGCCTCTGCTGACCACGTGTAGAAATTCTGAATATTCTTAGACTTGTTCTATTAGAAATAGAAATACATAGAAGCTTTAATATGGAATGTACCTAATAGACCCAAGCTGACTTCTGTAGGCTTTGGATTAGAACCCCAGCTACTCCCTGTGATTAACAGATATATATTGCTATCTTAGCCTGTTTAAGTACCTGGCCTAAGACACGTAGATTGCACATCTTGAGATTTAGCCCTTGTTGACAGTAAAGTGGAACAAGATCAAAGAATTATTCACAAACCTCTTTGCTATGCTCTCCTACAGATATTAAAAACAATAGCACATCAGGTGAATGGAAATTTGAGAATCATTTCAACAGTAAACAAAAACTCATCCTTAATGTAACGAAACCATGACATCCCTTCTTTTCTTGTGGCTATTACAGACCTGATGAGCTAAATTCTGTTCGGTCTTCTCACGTGAAGTGGTCCCATTGGCCTGTGAAACTTGTCCAATAAACTGGACAGCATTAGGAATGGATTTTAAGTCTCTTATATCAGTGCTCTTACTGGAACTATGCAGTTTACATCCTTTTGGTTTTGTAAGCATGCTTTTTGTGTGCAAAAACTTGAGGGCCATATTGTGATCTGACTTGTTCCCTGTACAGTGCCTAAAATTGTAGGGTAGTAAACTAGGGTTTGGGTCAGTGCTGCATAATTAAAAGTTAATTTAAAATGATACAACTTGAAATAATTTGTATGCATGAACTTGACATTTATGTAACTTGTATATACTTTTAACAATATGTAGCATATTTGTACTATGAATGTATGATATTTAATGTCTTGCCTAAATTTTCCTGACCCACTAATCTGCCAGTCTGCTTTGATGCAAAGTCCTTGGGCTGCTAATCTGGGTTTTTTCATCTTCTTGAAACATTGCTCAGTCCCAAATCATTCCCTCACAGGAGGAAAGAGCGGTAGAAGTAGTACACGAAATGCTCCCAATGTGAAAAAAGCCCCTCGCTATGGGTGCAGGCAGGTTCTGTTGAAGGGGAATTAAGTTCATGGTCTAAGTGAAAGCCTTGAAGCTTTGGGGTCTTGAACAGCTATTGAGTAACCTGCAGACAGTTGGGGCCACCTGTACAGGGCTTTTGATTTCTGGCCAGGGTAATGGATGTGGTAGGCGTTGGAACTTTGTAACTGCAGTACTGTGTTTCTGTGTTCACAAGGGGAAGGATGGGAATCCTCCTGGCAGAGACCTTCACGGATCTGCCTTTTTCCCAGGCCCCTACATTTGGGATGTAGAGATCCTACCCAGATACAAGGGAGAGTGCTGACTGGTGGGGAGGGGGAAGCAGCTGACCCCTCTGTTCCAGGCAGGAAGGAGTGGACAGTCTACAGATTTGGAGGCATAATACAGTCCTCAAATATTTGTAAATGTAGTTAGTAAAAAAGTTTCCGTTTCACCACATTGCTTAACTGCTCTCTGCTACAGTGATTAAATTCCCATTTGGCTGTGCCAAACCTGCTTTGTTTGTCGGCGTTGTTGTTAGGTTTTGGGGTTTTGTGTGTGTGTGTGTTAATTAAAGAAAGCATGTTAGGTTTGTAATAGCTGTTTTATATGAATCAAAATAACATCTGTGTAATGTTATCACGTAGTATATTTTGCAAAATCTGTTTAATGGATGGGGAATGTAGAGTAGAAGTTAACCCTGTAAGAAATGTGTGGTTTCTTGTGTAGGGGTCTGTGTGGCTGTAGCAGGCACACTGACTTTAACTAACAGGAGGTTCAGCAGGGCATCCTGTTCATTGTGTGTGATTCTGGTTTAGAAACTATTGCAACCTAGAAACAAAGATAAAAGTAAAATGATTTCTAAAAGCGTTTTTAATTGGCTTTGGGAATTGGTGATAATTGTTAAAAGACAGACTTTAATTGTAAGGTGATTGATCTGGATGTGAAGCAGATGCATGAATAAACAACATAAGAAATGAACAGTTTCTTCACAGATAATTTTGCATGTTACCATTGACTTTAAAGGACTAGTCACAAAGAGAGGACTGTGGGATTGAACTGTAGATAATAAGAAAGCAAAAGATTTTAAAGATGCATTGTCAAAATGAAAATCATATTCAAGTTTTTCAGGCAGAAATATAGTATATCTGAAGATCAAATCCTTGTTCAGACTAAATGGGAAGAGGATTTTGCTAGTGTTAATTCATGCTTTTGCAAACACTCAATGCAGCAGTAAGTAACACATCTTTAACTAAGGAATGTTTAGTTCTACTGGACCATAGTCTATCCTACGCTAAGTAGGCTATCAGATTTTCCTCTTAGTGATGCTTTCTCTTCCTCAAGAATTAAGAAAAAAAAAATTACTAAGCATTCCAAAATCTGATTTATCTGTTTTGAAAATGCTTAAAATTATTTAAATTCAAAACACTCTAGTTGAGAAGGTTCCTATGGCTACATTGTCTTCAGTAGAAATTAGCAAAGGCTTTTGTAAAAAATGCATTTTTCATTCTATGCTATGTCTTTGCTTTCAATGACTACATTAACATTTTTGTATGACAGCAGATAGTTTTCAAAATTAATCTGCAGTCTGCTTTGAGCAACTAAATCACATTTTGTTTAATAATGTAACTGGTAGATTCAGTTTCCCCCAAGAATTTTTACATCAATCTTCATTAATTTATTTTCATGAAGCAATTACATATTTTTTTAAATGGCAGTTATTTTATTTTTATGATATAGTAGTTTCTCTTTTACTGACAATTATTGATAGTTTATTGGAAAGTGGTAGCCCATTCCATGCTTATGTGGGTTTATAGTTAGTCATCTTTACACAGATAGTACTTCTTCCTTGGATGATCATTTAACTGGTGACAACTGTAAATGGACTAGGATTGTACTGTTAAAATGGCTACAGCTGAAGCACTGTCATTTTCCCAAAGATTAACTATTTGTACTGTTCGTTATTTGATAGTATAATCGATGTTTAGTATTTCTGTGATCTCCTACATAGTAATACAGTTTTTTCATATGGAAATCAGTCATTTTTTTAAATTATATAGAGAGTAATACTATGTTTGTATAGTTTGTCTTCCTTTTATCCATATGTAATTTATATTTATTAATAGTATAATAATAATAATATTTATTACAAGGGAGCTAAACCAGCACTGACCACAATAGGTATCATGAAATGCACATATACTATAGTATATTCTCTTGAGAAGTATTGAGGTAATTTTCATAAAATGGTTGATTTTTGTTGTAGTGTGTCAGAGTTTAAGATTATTAATCTATTTGTTAAAAAAACTAGTAAACCGTAGCTCAGTGTTTGTTTTCTCCTTCCATTTGACATGCATCTTGAAAGCACGGTGTATATTTTAGTTATGCTTCAGGGACCAAATGTTGCTAAGAGATGAAATGTTGAGCCAGGTGAAATCAGTGAAATGGTTAGCAAGAAGTTTCTTTCAATAGGTGTGCACATGCTTTTTCTGATAGTTTCATTTGGAGCTTAGATACTTCAAACAGAAAAGTTTGTGTGTATAAACCGTCATTCAGTGTACTTGTTTTTACTATGTTTGCGAGTGCTTCCCATACTTTTAAATGCCCCCCAAAACTAATTATATCATGGTATTATTTGTATGAACTTATCGTATATGAATGTTCATCTAAATTTCGTGCAGCACATTCAGCTGTACCATGTACATCAAGAGAAATGTGACTCCTCTTTTTCGGGGGCAGAAAGTACTGCATTGGCTTCCTTTGTTCATTTTCACCAGGGTCTTCATTAGTTTAAATGTAGCTTTGCTGTTTTGTGGACAAGTTTGAAATTCCTGGCATTTCAAGTCTAAAAAAGGACTAACTTGGCAGACAATTATTTACTGATAATATGTAAGAGAATAAAAATGTGTACTGATCTGTGGCTTTCTCCACTGAAGTTAACATGTAGAAAGTTTAGTATGGTGGTCTTTGTTGTTTAATTCCAGCAGTTTAATAAAGTTAATCTGAATTTGTATGTCTTGCTAGCACATTGTTCTGGTCACACATCTCATTGCTAAATTTTTAAAGATGATGACCAAAAAAGCAAAATTATTTCCTTTTATTAACTCTATATGGAAGTAAATTATCAAACAATAAGGGTGCATACTAAAATATATGAAAGACAGTAATCCTTGCTTCCTTTAAAAATTCCTTTGTTGAAAAATACTGATTGCATTATTATAAAATAATTTTGACACCTTTACTGGGAAAAATATTTTAATGTCAAAAGCAGATGTTCAGATTTTGAAATGTCCGGTTTCCACAAATTTGACTAATTGTATAAGGAGCTTTCTGGCAACAATGTTGCTATTAAAATATTGCTGCTAAAAACCTACCCTTCGGACATTAACAAATGAAATTAGCAATACTGATTTAGACAGTATGCAGAAAACCACAATAAAATATTTACTATGAATTAATGCAAGATCTCTTAAATATTTGCATACAAGCTTCATTTTCATCTTCTACAGTGTTCATGCCTGTTTCAGGAAATATGTTTAACAGTGCAGGTCAGTTCGGATTCTGTGGCATAAAGGAATGGCAGAGACCAATGCTGATTGTAACAGCGGTTTTTACATTTGTCAGTCCCTTTCTGGATCAGTGCATTGCAAATCCATATAATTAGTATCTAGAAGGGGCAAAAGTAAAGATTCTGGGTCTTAATTTTTCCGCTTGCCCGGCTATTGACTGCGGTGTTACGGTTGGTGCGGATGGAGGAAAAGCTGTGGTCTTGCAAAGAACAAGCAATGATATTTTCTCGTTTAGATGTTGTATTTATTGTATGTTCAGTTGGTAATATTCAAGTTGGGCAGGTTGCTTCTCATGTAAAAGTTGTCTGGAACTGCTTGGGTAAGGAAGGCGCTGCAGGGTAACGCTGTTGGTGGCACCGCTCTTCATTTAAAACCTAAGTGAACAGAATCGTTGCAAAAAAAATGTTGTTGCCGTTGCTCTTAGGCCTGCTTTTATCCAAGATTGCCACTGTGAACATAACAGCAAAAAATGTCCCCCTACAGTGAACAAACCACCTAAAATCCTGTTCTCATAAGTTTATAAAACATAGATTGAGTGGCTGATGTCAAGATGGACGATTCACTTCTGCTCGTTTTCGTGCCGGTGGCAAAACAGGCGGGATGACTGTGGGGTTTTCTCTTTTCAGCGTAGCAGCGCAAAACCCGTCACTGTTTTTAATGCTTTGCTAAAGCATTCAGGTGGGCCATCATCAGGTGTTTGGAAGTGAGGTGTACTGCCGTTTCGGGGGGCTCTTTCTGCAGGCCCCGGCCCGGCCCCGCGTCCACCCGGCCCCGCGGCCGCGGGGCCGGGTGGACGCGGGGCCGGGCCGGGGCCTCCTTAATGGCCGCCTCCCCCCGCGTCCCGACCGGGAGGAATTTGCACCCTGGCGGCTCAGGTTGCAGGCCCTCCGATCAAGCCGGGGAAGCTAGGGTCAGGGCTATTCATTGCCTATCGCTTCCTCGGGCCATTTATAACGCGGTCCTCCCCTGGTAAGTTAACTGTGGCCCAAGGAAGTGATTGATGTGAAAGATTCAAACGTTTTCTTTTTATTACTCTCTTAATGCGGTTTAAATTGTGGGTTTTTTTTTAAAAGAACAACTATTAGCATGCGGCGCAGAACCGGGAACGCTGGTTAGTATCTTGGAGAATCGAAATAATAGATCAAAAATAGCTACAGGAGGGTCTGACTTCTTGGGGGGGGGGGGGGGGGGGGGCGGTGCGTCCGAGGTCAGGGGGAGCTGCGCCCGGTTTTCCCAGCCACGCAACGCCATGTACTTGCCGTCTGCAGGCGTGCTGCCCTGGGGGTGGCTGGAGGGCCGATTTACCAAGTGAATGTACAGCAAATGCGAATTAAAGAACTGGCAAATATATTCCCCTCCTCCCCCCGGAGGTTTGCTGCTACCTATACGGGCACTTGGCGCCATGGTGGCATCTGTTTATACGGGGGGCTATGGAAGACGTAAACACTTCTAAACAGAGCCGAGGTTAAAGCGCGCACCCAGCGCTTTGTTCCTATCCCGGCACGCCGCGCAGGAGGCCGGGCCGGGCCCGCCGTCGCCGCACCGGGCCCGCAGCAGGCGCGGGGCTGCCCATCAAGATGGCGGCTGGGCGGGCGGCCCGGCCCGACCCGGCGGGCGCGCCCCACTGCGGCCCCGGCGCGGGCACGGGCTCCCGTCGCCAGTAGCGGCTCTGCGGCCCGCAGGCCCCACCCCGGGAGGGCGGCCAGTGCCACCCTTTGTTCTGCGCCCGCGGGGTCCTGCCCCTTTCTCCGCCCCGCTGGAGGCAGTGCGGCGCGGGCGGGCTGCGGGTGCGGTGGCTGCCACACGTGGGCCGGGCGGGAGGCACTGCGCGGCCGCTCGACGCACCGGGCTCAGCCCGCGCCTTGCGGCTTAACGGGGTTGGAGACGTGAAGCTGCGGGGAGGCTCTGCCGCCTCACCGCCGCCTCGCCCGCGGGGTGGTCGGTCACCTTGGGAGCTCGGGGCAGAGGTGGCGCCCGGCCTGCCCCGGCCCGGCCTGCCCCGGCCCGGCCTGCCCCGGCCCGGCCGCGTGGTGGCAGAGGGATTGCCCAGCTTGGGGTGGTGATGTCTTCCACACCCCCTTCACACTCACAAGGACTTTGAACAGTGGAGCAGCCTCCCATTCAGCAGCGTGTGAAACTTGAGCGAATTGTGATGTTCGTTTTGCTTCGCTGATGCTCAGGAAAAAGTACAGGGTGGGGGATGAGATGTGGTCGGGCAGACGGTTAGGCAAGTGGTGGTGTCTTGGACCTCTCCGTTAGTAGCCGGACTTCCCCTCTTAATGTTCAAGCAAAACATGCTACTGAGTAACACGCTGTGTTGAAGTAGTCTTGTTTACAGAAATATTTGAAATTTTAAAGTGAATACATGTTCCCCAACAACTAGTAATTTTTCTTAAACTTGTTAGAGCCTTTCAGCAGCACTTTACCTTGTGGCTTAGAATTTAACTTTGGAGGGTTGTAACGTGGCAACACAAGGCCTTTGTAAAATATTCAGCAGAATTTCCTACTTTTGTTTGTTTTGAAGGAAAACATAGTCCTTCATGCTAAAAAGTCGTTCAAGAAGATTAACG
Organism: Falco punctatus; assembly: GCF_963210335.1. Lineage (NCBI taxonomy): Eukaryota > Metazoa > Chordata > Aves > Falconiformes > Falconidae > Falco > Falco punctatus. Next base: position 68,328,825 of record NC_137584.1, on the reverse strand, counting down.
ATTGTAGGATCCCGATCTTGCAAACTTGTTCTTTAAAGTAAGAAATATTAATGTAAATAAAGGTTTCAAGATTAGGACCTTAAATATGTCAAATTTTTTTGTAACTACTCACCGCTTTAGAATGGTCCTCTGCTTCAGGCCGGCCTTGGACAAAGTTCGGTATGGGCTCGATGGGATTTATATATATTTTTTTTTAATCTTGTGTAAGAACTATAGTTTAACTACTTAAAATACTTTGAGGAAAGGATTGATAGTCTGTTAGGTTTTTTCTATAAAAGGAAAAGTACGTGCATATATATACTTTATATCCTATATATAAAAAATATATCGCTATTTCTTCCACAACAATAACCTTGCTGCAAAGGAAGTAAAATCAATTAGTCTTTCACAGCTCAGGTCTTAATATGTTGATTTTTCCATCTATGTGGGTGAGTTGTGTAAAACTGTTTTACAAGTTCTCTCACTGTAGTTTATAACAGTATAATTAAAACCAGTATTTTTTACATTTGAAAATATAAAATGCACTTTGAGGCTGTGAATGGTGTGTAACGATGCACCCCTGTGCGACAGGCACTCCTATAGGATGAGTTTGATGTAGTGCCATTGATTCTGATACGTGTGCGTCAATTGCTCCTTCCTCACGCATCAGCATCCAGCTTGCTAGAATCTCATGGTTTTTTCCTGATACAAATTTTATTTGCAAACTTTTTTTTTAGATGCATATGTTAAGAAGGGAATGTGTACTGACAGAATCCTAAGGTTGTTTTTGTTGTTTCAAAATAGTGCAGGGGTTAAAGACTGCTTTACTTGCATTGTTAGCTTCAGATAGGTGACACATGCTTTTTGAAAGTGTTTGTCAAGCCAGAAGTATTTCACATTTCAAGTGCAGATAACTTTGTCCTAGGTTTTCTATAATTTTAATTAATGTGTGCTCTCTGGCTGCGGATTTTCAATTAAATAGGGTTGTTCTATAAAATGTACAGATTCTTTACTGTACATGTCAGATAATTGGAATATTTAGGTAATGTTTGCTTTTGGTTTGGCAACTTATTTTAACCTTTCTGTGTAAAATTATTTGGTTTTAAGGTTAGTGTTAAATGTTGCTTTTCCAATCCTAAGTGGGGTAGAAATGCTTTTCAAAAGTCACAAATCTCTGAGAGCCCAGTAATTGTTATTCCATGTGCCAGTGCTTTAATGATGTTTTGGTTTATACACATCAAACTTTTCATTGCTGTTTTTGTGAGCCCTGGAATTGTACTGCATGGTTGTTTGTAAATGAAGCAAGCATCTCTAATAATCTTAAAGAAAAAATTGTTTGCTGAAGATGTGATACCATGCTAGGCTTTGGTTTGGTTTGGTTTGGATTTTTTCCTGGATAAAATCCTTACTTGTTATAACCCTGCAGTTTCATTATTGCTTTAAGCCACCTAACTGTAGATTTTTGCTTGAAGAGGTAATTCCACCCACCCCTTCATCCACCCTGGCCTCATGTTCCCACCTGGACTCCCACGTCAATTCCACTGCCTTGTAGCTGCAGAAGCAATTACAATCCTGTGCTCTTTGGGCTGAAGAATAGTAATTTGTTTTGTGTGTTTGAATTTCATTTGTATCAGCAAGCTCACAGAACTTCGGGTTTACTATGTGAAATTGGAGCTAACTTGAGGAAAGCAGTGGGAAGTGTGCAGCCTGAGGAGATGCAGTATATGACCACTCTGGTGTCAGGACAGTGGTAGACTGTAATTTTCAAGGAATTGAGCCAAAAGAAAATGGGAGGTCTTGTTCCCTGAACTTCTGTTTGGGTTTAACTTGCTAGGTAGGACAAAATAGCAGAGCGAGACTTAGCACAACTGCTTCTCACAGAACCTCTGTCTTTGTTGGCGCTTGCTCATTGTGACTGCACCTTGTATTAGTGCTGTGCTTGATCTGGCATATCATTTCCTTAGAAAGAGATGTTAACAGTCCAGTCCTGCAAATGGTGGGTGTGTCTATTTATGTAACTTAAAAAAAATTAAAATATTTGAGAGCCAGTTTCCCATTGCCATTGGCAACATTTAATTTGTGGCTGCCCTGCTGGTGTGTAGCTAGCAGGTATAATTGAGCCGTCTCGTCTGCTAGGCACATCTTTCTTTTACTTAATATTACAGGAGGATCAAGTTAAGTTCCCTTGAAGAGTCACCATAATTTAAACTTTCATTGTGGATGCTATGTAAGATATATTAGCTGAACTCAGTGGTTACTGTAAGTAAGGTCAGGGCCAACCACTGCCACATCAAATAAGCCATAAACAGCTTCTCTCCTGGTGCCCAAGCTGTTCTTCAAAGCAGTCTGTAGCGGTAGGTTTTTTTATCTCTTGAGGACACTTGAAAAATACTTTCACCAAAATAAACCACTGAAACGTCTTTTTAAAGAAATACTTATTATGCACATGGATGTTTGTCATTCATGGTATTGGTTCAAGTGTTGCAAAGCACTGGTTTTAAGAAGTCACCTGGGCTTCATTGGACTTGGCTGGTGATGATCGAGGTCATGGACTGAGCTCTGTGCAGGACCCCCTTGCGCAGCAAGTTGCAGGATGGGCTCTCAATTTGTCTGAGAGTAAGTATGACTGAATTCTGCCTGTGCACAGTCAGTGACATTATGCTGTGTGCTGCATATGCATAACCTGGGCAGATTTAGTAGGTACATTAAAATGTTGAGGTCTGGTTGCTGCTAATTTAACATAAAGTCAGAAGGATGTTGTAGTTAGTAAAAAGCAAGAGTGATTATCTTGAAATTGTTTATTGACACAAGCTGTGGTGTGGCTGGCTAAGGTGCTCTGTACTACAGATAGGGTATGTTGGTACCATACATTAGAGTCCACCTCTCTTCCTGAGGGCTGTTTGGTGAGGAGGTAATACAGATCTACATAAATTGAAGGAGCTTTTATTTATATACATATATTCTATATCTAATGTCTGTCAGGAGTGAGTGGTTTGAACAGCTAGGATGGGCAGGGTAAGAGTGTAAGAGATCTGGCAGCTCTTTGGGGCACTGCTGATAGTCTACACTGGGCAGTGTCAGTGTGGTTCGGGAGAAACTGCTGTGTGTGGTTGGTTTTAATTGAGGAATAAAGTGTGTCCTCAAATTTTGGGAAATACTTCTCTTGTACAGATAGTTGGCCACTGATGAATGGAGCCTATCAAGTAGCAAAGCTCTGTGTTTAATAGCATTTGATCAGGACCCTCACAATAAAGTTGTCTTTCATATATAAAATTATATATGGTTTATATTTGTAGCTGCTTTTCTTGTAAACGTATCTAGGTATTTTATTTTAGAAAAAATACCAAATGCTACTGAAAACATTCTGTTCAACTGTAACATGTAACTGAGCAAATCATTACATTTTTCAGTTGATAGATTGATGGTCAATTAATTTGGCACTTTGTCTTGCAAACAATAATTTGTGCACCTTATGCTCTGATATTACATACATGGTCCATGTGGATCATGACTGTGCACAGTTGCCTTAATAAAAGACCAACCAAAGTAGATATGGCTGTTTCTGGCACACAGATAGAATAAGGAGGATATCAATATTGGGTATATTGTAACAAATTGAATTATTTGGCACATTATTCTAGCAAAGGCTGAGCAAAGTGAACAAAATACCATTTAGCTTTATTTGTAGGTCATGATTGATTTCCAAATTTCAGGTAGTTATAATCACAGTGACATTAATAGTAAGCAATTTACCTGTTTTTTCAGTGGTTGGGGGAGGTTATGTCACAAACATGGAGAATTTAAGAAAGCATAAGCTGAATGTGAGAAAATACTTTTAAATATAGCTGTGAAAGTAATGTTTGAAAAATTTACAACTATAAAATGCAAATTTAATTTCCATTTGAAGGTATTTGCAGAGCACAGGATTTTCTTTATTTTACAAAATGAAACAGTATCTACCTTTTCTAAGAAAAAATATATAAAACTCTAATTTCACAAAGAGGAAACCATAAATTTATTTTCTCTCCCATCAGATAAGCATTTGTGGGTCAGCCTGAATTTCACTGTAAAGTCTTGATTTCTTTACAAATAGGACATAAGCTATAGTAAATAAATAATTTCAGAATTGCCCCTGGAAATTTGGGGAGGTTGACCAAGGAGGAGTTTAACACCTTTTTTTAAATTCTCAAGTAATGACACGGAAACAGTACTTTGGGAGAGCTGAGCAAAATGCAGTGTACGCTGTAGGCATTTCTGCTGGCTTTCCTTCATCTTCTGTGGGTGCCCCTCCTCCATTTTGTTTTCCTTTTCCCGAGTTTGCTGGCTGTTGTCTCTGTGACCCCACCGTGTGAACTTGTAGCCACACAGGACACTTGTATGATTGGAGAATACTACGTTTGGATTAAAACAAGAGTCAGGAAAAAGACTTCAAAGGCAGCAAAAGGAAAGTGAAGGTCTGCTGTTTTATGTGTAAAATAATGTACTAGTCTTAAGCCAGGGCTTGAGGTTTTGTACAGACTGTTCAACATATAATATTGAAAGATAGAACAGCTATTTGTAAAAAATCTCTAAATAGATTTCGTTAAGATCTATTTTTCTATTGTGATTTGGTATTACAATTCAGAAAAAATAAGAATAATTAAAAGCACTCTCTGTCTAAAAAGGCAAGCAACCACCAAACAGAATGATTATTTCCTTTCCAGTTTTCTGCATTTCAAACAAGCTTCCCTAAGATAACCCCCTGAAAACCATGTGATACAATTTAAATATTAATCAGTGCTTACAAATTAATGCCTTTTATTTATTCCTAAGAAATGGTGTCTCTGATCTGTGCATAAACAAAAATTTTCATTCAGAAGTTAACCTTAACTAAGTTTTGTTATAATGGTATTTTAAAACCTTATATTAACATATTTAACATATTTCTTTGCATTAGTAGTCTAGGTTCAGTGTTGTGTACAACAGTGTTACAGAATATAAGCAGAAAATACTTGTACTTTTGTGATAAAGTATGCTTATACCTGGTTAATTGAGTAGATAATGAAGCTATTTAAAAGCGTTATAGAAAGCATTCTTTTAGACAAATGTAAGAAACCTACATTCTTCTTGTCCATACATCTCCCAAGTCATATCCATCTTCAGTTTGATTTTCATCTTTACTTTGGTAGGATTTTAGCACTACTATTTGTTAACCATGTCATACACCTGGACACTAGGGAATGTATTGTGTAGCTGGTATTACATTTCCATGTTTATCAGTCATGAATCTCCACGTACGACAAGGGGAGGCATTCACAAGTTTTGTGAAATAGGTACAGTATCTGATTATAGAATCTCCTGAATACTGTGTTCAGTGACTTTAAACAGGTATTGTAAGAGAAGTATGTGTGTTGCATTAGTTTGCTTTTTTTCTGTACCTGTGGGTCTGCTTTTTACATGTCTGACTATAGATTCAGTTTCTTGGCAACTGCTTGTTGATTATATTTAAAAGTTGTCCAGAGATTTTTGTTAGGAGCCAGAAATGAGAGAGGACTGCTGCTGAGCTGTACTTAGAGATACCAGGGTACAGGTTCTTGCTTAAATTATGGCATGGGCCAGCTAAACATAATTGCTGCAAACACCTGCCTGATGAGTAGCAAAAAGTCTCTCCCTTATTAACCAAACCGGTATTACTCACTTCGTGGGCTTTAAGACTGCACCTAGTGAAAAATAAACCAGAGTCAGGAGCAGGCTGAGGCAGTGCAGTGTGATCTTGCATGCTGTGTGAGAGGTGGCATGTTGTTTCCAAATGTTTTTTTCTCCCCACAGCAACTGCTTCTGCATCTGGCACATCTGGCAGTAGGGTCTGGTCACCCTTCTGAGCCCAGCTACCCTATCTTCTGGGAACGGGGCAGAGATGGGGAAAGAAAGAATTTGGCCAGATGGATGTTATTTATGCTGTGCCACCTTGCTTCAGAGCCAGGGACCGATGCCCAAGCTGTTTACTTAGCAACATGTATGTAGCCTGAGACACAGAGGGATGGAGAGGCAGGAGAGACTTCAAAATGGGTGCATATGTGGCTGCCAGCCATCACAGCGTCTGTGGCCACAGTAACATTTTCTGTTGCTCACACAGTTTTGTTGACTTTTTTTTATTACTATTTATTTTTCCCCTCACCTTTTTGTTTAGTAATAACAGATCACAGAGACTCGTATTTTTGTTCCCTTTTCAAAAGGATTAGGACATAGTAAATTTTAAAAGATGAGAGGCCCTACAGTGGGTAGGTAAACTCACACAGGAGTTAGTTTGTGCCTCGTTAAGGACAGCTTTGAAATAGGTCTACCCTGTGCAGGTGGGATAGGGGCATTTGGCAGCAGTGTGGTTTCACGTTGGCTTGTACCACAGGTGAAAGCGTCCTGAGCTGCCTACTGGTTAAATTGAGGGAAGTACTTGTGCCATGTGGGAGGTAACAGCAATTCACTAAGCACACGTGCAAATGCCATGTGTGGATGCACTGACTCATGTTAATGTAATTACCTCATTGTAATTGAGTTAAGTACAATTGATTTAACAGTAGTGAAGATGAGCCCACAGTTAAAGTCTAAAATGTGAGTTCATATCTGATTGTCAGGGTTACTGATTCTTGCAGGAGGCTGAAAATTTTCTTCATAATACAGCAAATGAAGAATGTGCTTAACTTTAGCCACCCAGGATGGTAGTTTTCATTTCCTTGCATGTATTTTCCAAATACTGTGTGAGCTATTGATAATACACCTTTTGCAGAATGGGAGGGATCAACATATGCGCCCAGCACTGTTCTATTTGATTAGCTGTTCTGTAGGTCGAGTTCTGATACTGAAGTAAAAATATCTTTTCTTGTCACTTAATTGTTTTTTTGGGGGGAGTGTCATGGCAATGATTTTTAAAGCCCTGTGGTTCACTTCTCTGCAAGCTTAATCTTTTTTCAGAAGAGTTTTTCATTCCTGCTTTATGTTAGTTCCCAGCTACTAAGAAGCTCAGCTATTTAGCCAGACTTAATCCAACAGTAGTTGCTGTCTCTTAATTCAATATGTTAGCATTTACTAATCCATGATTTTGGAGGCAATGGATGTATGAAGGTGATATGAGAAAGGGGTTGAAAAAAATAGTATCTTGCTTGGCTCATCAGCTAAGGAGTTTATCAGATATAAATTGTATAGATTAGGTATATTATGTTCATACAAACGGATTTACTTCCTAGTGAAGTGGTTTCTTCACGTTGAAAGCTTTTATTTTTTTGTGTAGAGGTCTGTACTGGTCTTTGTAGTTATTGATAGGTTTTGTCAGAAATTTCACATTTTCCATCAAGAGTTTATCTGTGTCCCTCAGAGTTCTGACCATAGTGTGTGACTACTTTAAAGAAAAATTTTTGAAATTACTATTATTTACTGAACTTCATTTATCTTTTTAAGGTTTAGGTGACTGGTACCCTTAGGGTCTGATTTGACATCACAGTTTAGTCCATTTAGGTTAGCTGCATTTGAAGGAGCAATCTTACCTGCTTTTCTCTGTCTGTGCTTGACCAGGCTTCAGCATGAGTCAGTTCAGCAAGGTAAACCTGTTTTAAAACCAAAACAAACACCAACACCAAACACACACACCCCTACCTTTTTTTTTTTTTTTTTTGGTAGAATTAATTTTGTGCTGGCATTGCTACCTAAAGTAGTGATGACTCAGGTGAATGCCAAACCTGGTACACAGGGTGGAGGGAAGGAATCCGCAGCTGCAGCTGGGAACAGCAGAAGGGAGCTGCTCCCTTTTCCTGAAAAGGTCATCATTAAATTTAAAAAAAATAATGTTAATGAGTTTATATGAGTAATTCTAACATTACCGTTTTGTTGTCATTCCAGAAATACTTGGTTTCTGAAAATGGGATACTCTGTATATATCTACGTAGAGATATCCATACCCCTGTCTTTGTCCACACATATTCTTAGGAATATAGTAAGATCTTGTAGATTCAAGCAGCTGTTTAAAGAGACAGGTATTTTTATTGTACAGACAGTTCACTTGTAATGGTTTTTTGGTTGGTTTGGTTTTAAGAACCAAAATGTTGTATTTGACCAAAAAACTTGCCTGGATAGCTTTTCATATTGAGTGGAATGGAGCAGAAAACAACAGGGGCAAACCCACAATATTACATGCAGTTGTGAGTACAGGTTGTTACAGTATAAAACGCAGTTAGTATATGTTACAAATCTAAGCACATTATTAAGCATACTGCCATTTCCTTATTAGAAACTAAGCCCTGAAGTTGAAGCATGTTAAGGAAGCTAAAAATATTCCTGATGTTTAGATAGCATATGATTGAGTCAGAAGGTTTTAAAGGCTTGGGGGCAGGCTGTATCAGAAATGATGCAGTGTTACTATCTGATGTAGAAAAAGGAACACAAAACAAATGTAACAAATATTCTTATATATAACAGGTCATTAATAATGCATCATGGTGGGTGAGAGTTTTTCAGGTTTCAGAAAAACACCATTGATGGCCATCTATATAGTAGTGATAGTTTGAACTCGTTAAGACTTGGTAAGTGAAGCTCCTGTTGCCTTGGCTGAGTTTTACCCTGGTTTGAAGCAGAGGGCATTGTGACTAGTGAAAAAATTAGCTATCCCGGTGGAGTCGAGGGCTTGGACACCTACTGTTGTTCAAACATCAGCAACTGTAATTGAGATGAAGCCTTGTCTGAATCTCTGTATAGATAACACCAATGTTTCTGCCTTTATGTCTTATTCTCTGGGGAAGGGGGTGATTGGCAGAGAAGGGAGAAGGCAGAGTAAGAAACAAACAGATCAGTGCAAGGAGGGGGACACTGTGCTGAAATAAACTAGAGTGCGGTGCAAGCAACCCAGACCTCCAGCAGGCAGGCTCTGGGCTCTGTATAGACAGAAACTATTCACAGTACTCAAACCCCTGCCCTCCTAGAAAAATCTTGCTCCCAAAACAGGGAAGCATCATGTGTTATAAGCACTGAGGCAGGCTGCCTTGCTAGCCCAGGCCAGCCTCGCCAGGCTGAAGCCATGACTGAGCTGCCTCTTGGCCCCGAGTCATCCCGTGTCTTACAAAAAGGATCCTGCCATACTCCTGCTCAGTGTCAATCCCAGCAAGTGCAACTGGGTTTATAAGCTGCCATTTTATTCCCTTTAGAGCAGTGATGTGGTAATCAGTGACAAGAAATGACCTTCAAACAGAAGTATAATTTTTATAGGACAAAAAACAACATAGAGAAAAGGATCTTAAAATCCATAAACCAGAGAGCATGTGAATGAAGCTTGCTATGTGATTTTTCTGGGCTAAGTAATGCCCGGTTTCTCTAGATGGCTGTGGTGGAGTCCCTTTGGCCCAGTCCATTTTAATAGTTCCTGAGCAGTGACCCTGCCCTTTCCATTGAGAAGGGCCTTTCTAACTCTTCAGCGTGTGTTTTTGATTTCCAAGCAGAATATCTATGTTACTTTACCCTGAATCCTAGCGTTTGTCCAAGTTGTTGCTTACTGCTTAGCTGGGCTGTTCTTATGTGGAGCGCTGCTGGAGAGCTGTCTGTTGCTGCCCTGGCCATGAGCTTACTTGACTGATCATATGAAGCTGGTTCTGTGTCCCTTTCACTAGAAAACAAATTACTTTTTGATTATATATGTGACAGGCCTTCATTCTGTATAATACCAGGCAATGAAAAATGGGTTGGATAAGTGTATTATTTCCCAGGAGAGACACATGTGGCTTAGGTGTCTATGAGTACATTCACAGTAAATGTTTTCTTTGAGAAGGAAAAGGTTTTAGATGCCCATTTTCCTTCTCCACCATTTGGAAGGCACGGCAGAGGGACTGTTAGTTTTAAAAGCTGCATTGGCAGCTGTCAGTCCCCATTTTTACTCTCTAAGAAAGCTTATTGTTCACTTTTAGGTTATGCAATTTGAGAAAAAAGCGGGCCTTATGCTGTGCTGGCATATCCATTTGGTGATTTATACGTCTTTAATTCTCTTCTAAATCAACAGGTGAACTGAAAATATGAGTATTTTACTGATAAAAGGCTATTTCTTGGTTCTTCAGCTGTTCCTGGGTTTAGTTGCTTACAGGAGGGAAGCCTGAGGTCTTGGGTCTGTGGAGAATCATGTGTCTCCCAGCTCTACCTGTTTTTATGGTGTCTCTTCTATGCATTAAGTGTCCTGACTCTGCCAGAAGCTGTCCCCTCCCTCTCTTTTTAAGTTTTTCATGCTTTTTGTTAGCCTCAGGGGCTTAATTCTCTGGAAACACCAAGGGTGATTAGTCAAGCTGATTTGTGTTAACTTAAAGAACCCAAACAAACTGATTCTACTTTTGTGTAGTCCTGACTTCTATTTTCTTGTTAACATTTTCTTTGGAATTTCTTATCTCAAAAATATCTTGCCTGTCTACATAACAGACGTTTATGCACCTGATTACTCTGAAGAATACTCCTGTGTCCACAGAACAAAGCCAGCCATAAGAAATCCCACATGGTATATGAACTTCAGAAACTTGACAGGTGACTAATCATGAACATAATCTTATGCTTTCCTTACATTCTTAAAATAACTATTCGCATGACATAGTGGTCATGTCTGAGTGGTCTGGGAGGTGCAGAAGTACTGTGTGGCTATAAAGAAGAAAGCTATTTTACTAATTTGTCCTTAAGATCCATTGAATTGAAGGGTTATATGTTTAAGAAAAGTGAGATTTTGTAGGGTTGTCTCAGAATGATTCACAGCTGTTCACCTGAACAGATACAGAAAAGTCCTAAGTTTTCTGTTGTGTGTCCCCCCATGCCCTCCCCCCCCGCCCCCCCCCCCCCCCCCCATGTCTATGTCCATGCACACATTTTGCTTATGAGCAAATGATTGCTGAGCCTACATGGTCCTGTACACTGTGTCACTTACCTTGGAAGAGGCGATTGTTTGTGTGTCTTAACTGCCCTGTGTGAGTTTTTCCCTGGGGTGTGGAAACACACTCTGAGTACACCTCAAGCTCATGGTGTCCAGTCTCCTGACCAGCTGTGATGATTACATGGTGCCTGCTGGGTGTGTTGCTGCACAGCCTGCTAAGTCTTCATGCGGTACTTTATGCAGCCTCATATCCACACTTGGATAATCACTGTGTTCTCTGATACTGAAAAGGTGGTGCAAAAGCTTGGTGGTCTTCTCCCTGCTGTGTAAGGTGGTGATCAGCTTCTGGAATTAGTGCATTATTTCTTTGTGGATGCAGCCATTAGTAGTGTATTTTTTTTTAACATTTAGAATACCAAGCAAGCAGACGTATTTATCAGGTTAAATTTGTCAGCATATTGAACAGAAATGCAAGAGCTCTACCACTGAAAATTTGCTTAGACTGTGCCTGTCTAATTAGAGACATATTTATTGCATTATCCAAAATTGCTGGAACTTCTTTTCCGGAGGAGGTCTTAGCCTCATTTAGGTATCAATACCTTCATTGTCCTTTGGTCAATGAAATTCTTATCTACTCATCTATTTATGCTTTTAATCCTGCATGTGTTTTATAAGAGAAAAACGAGGCTCTCCGTTGTTCATGTTCCCATCTGGCTGAGCAGGCAGGTTTGCTCCCCAGCTCATGTTTGTGCACCCCCTGTACAACCCCCTGGCTCTCAGACCTCCTCTCTCTCAGCAGGAGCCAGGAGATGTGCAATCCAAATCTGTATTTCCTCCCTATCACTGTATGGAGCATGGATGACTCCTGGCAACCAGTAGATCCTGTTTGGCCCTTTTCTTATTTGTAGCAGTGAGTCTCCATCTGAAGGTGGAGATAATTTTTGTCTTGAGTGAGCAAAATCTGACTTGGCTTAAAATGTGAGCATGGTCTCCAGCTGTCCAAGCACAGTGTGTACTCTGTTCTCACCACTGGTACTTACATCTTCTCTAAGTCTGTTACAGTACTGTCAGGGTTCTAAATAAGGTGGAACATTAATGGCCTTTCAGGTGGAACTGCTGCTTGTGTTGATGACAGTCTGCTTGCTACTACTGTATTTTAAGGAAGTGGTGTGGTATTAGGGATTTCAGAAGACAGTAGAAAGAAATCTTTCCTGAGGATTCACAGTGTTCCTACACTTAATGTTTTCAAATTACTTCAGTAACAATCTCATCTACCATCTTACAAAACCACATTTACCAAAAGCTGAGTCATTCCCACACATACATAGCTTTTCAGGTTTTTTTTCTGTAAGTTTAATTCACTGCATCTCCACAGCTATTTGCAGCTATAACTGAGAGTCAAAGACTGCACAAATGGATGTTGACCCATGCTCAGGTGAATCTACTGGTAATCCCCAGAGCTTGAGCAATTGCTGTTGCCTGCCTTCTCTTGTGCCTCTGCTCGCTTCCTCTCCTGATGGGATACCTCTGTGGGAGCTGCTGGTGCAAGAACTGCTGACATGCATACAGTGTAGGTACTGCCCAGATTAAAAAAAGCCTTTGTGGTTAAATACTGTAACATAGCTGTTTCCCCATAGCGTAATATGTACAAGAGGCATTTGCAGTTACTGGCAAGTAATTTTTTTCTGCTAGTGAGAGCTTTCTAGCTAACCTTTTATTGTATTTTGTAATGGGCACCTTGTGTGGCCTAGTGTTTAATTTGGCCTCTGTTTATCTATTTGATCAAGCTAGGTTATGAAGTTGGCTTTAAATTACATGTGCGTTTGCACATGCATGCATGTACACATACACATGTATATAAACTGTGATAAGGGAAAACTGAGTTTGTGTAGTCAAGGAGGAAGACAACTTGGAAAATACTGAAGCTGAAGTTGCACATACAGCTGTGAGTCTAACCCCTTTTTATTTCTCTCTCTTCAATTTGTACTTACTTGATTTTATGATCACCTACTAACACCCACACATACACACACAACATAATGTGTTGAGCTTTCAGCTACAAATGGCTGCATCTTACAGAGTAGCTAGAAAATAGATGTTGGTGTGGATATGGTCATAAGATATGTCACTGAAAGGAGTCTAAATAAAGAACTAATACACAGAATATATTGTTTCCCACAACTCAGCTGTGTTTCTTGAATCATGGTATGCGATTTACCTCTGGTTTTAGCCTTTGGAGCTTTCTCTTTCAAACAGTCCAATAAAAACAGAGCCTGGAGTTTGTTTACTTCTGGTATTAAAAGCAAACAGCTTAGGGAGCAGGCAACTTTTTATTGGGCCTCTAAAGGAGAGATTTCAGGCTGTATTTTGTTTATTATGGCTTTCAGGTTTTTGGGGGTACAGAGCTGTTGATGTGGGGAGGGTTGGCAGCTTTCACTGATGTTCGGCAGTCTGAAATCAAACCATTGCATTAATGCAGGAAAAAGTCTGAGTGGAAACATAAGTATGTTTTAGTGAAAAGACTTCCATTTTTATACAGTTCTGTTTTTTCTCCCATATGGAGTGTAATGTTATGAGGAGGAAAAGTCTTTGGCCAGAACTGAGAGGAATAAAATTTTGTAGAGGACTGGTTTTATCTTACTGCACGTGGGTACAATAGAAATAAACTTCTCAGTAGTTTAAGAAAATGTAACTACTGCAAAGCCAGCATTGCTGGTATTACTCTACCTTGACCTGGAAAGGTATTTGGAAGAGAAGATACTCATTGTTTGTGCTCCCTTTGTCAGCGACAGGCAGTGAGAACCTGGGCATGCCATGCGTGCTGCTGGTGCCCTGTGAAACAGTGTGCTTTTAGTATTGAAAGGACAGGGGAGAGTCTACAGCTTAAATCGTGATGTTGAAGGGGTATTACTGGGTGATGCAGCTAAACCATCAATGTGTACTGGGAAGGATTTCTCCTTGGAATGTTTGCCTTATATAACTGCATCAGAACTAGTCACCTGCTTACATTTCATAATGAGATGTGTCTGGCATGTCTGAGGTGTAACCAACCCACAAAAGCAAACAAATTCAGAGTTAACAGGCTGATATTTCTGGGTCTGCTCTCCCCCATGAGTGCTGATGGGAGCTGTGTCAGCAGATTCTAAGAAGGACTTGTCCTTAAGGAACCCCTTTGTGTCTTCCTGCTGCTGCTGGTCTGACCCTCTTTCAGGAGGCCTCAGAAAACATTGACATTCTTTCAGAGCATGCTAAAATTAGGGCATAAAAATGACAGATTCAATATCAGAGTCTTAAATGATATTTAAGTAGCCTTGCATTGTGTAATCCGAGCAGAAGCCAATGTTACTGTCGTTTGATTAATGCAGTTGTATGCATGATACGCCAGTTTCACAATTACTTCTTCAATAAATGCAATCATAACTATAGTAATAAGATACCTGGATAACTTTACTGTTAAAATAGTATTTCTGACTACTGCCCCAATACCTATGCTAATAAATTTGAGTAGTTTGCTTTATAGTTAAAATGTTTTGTTACTTCCATAAAAATCTGCCTTCCATTTACTTTAGAAGGGTTTTGCCTTAAATGCTGTTCTCTCATTTGTATCACTGTAAATTCAGACGTGTTTCACTGAAAGATTGGGTGTGTCCTTTGTAACAGAATATAGCTTTATGCTTTGGTAACAGAAGTGGCTCCGGACCAACCATTTCTGTCAGCTTTTAAAATGCGGCTATTTTGAGAACTAGTTCATAGTAAAGTTACAAATTAAATACTCTCCCAAATAATAATTTAAAGGTGCTGCCAAGTTCAGGTTACTTTTTGAATCATGAACACTGCTGTCTTCTACTGCTGAGTATTTCTAAAAAAAATAATTTAATTTTAAGTCACCCATTCATTTCCTGTTATGTCCAGACCGCGTTAAAGATTTATTACTAGTTTCACTGGTCTCTAGTACCTTAACTGTCATTTAAATGATCTGCCACTCCCTCCCTCCAAAAAAAAAAGTGACAAATGTTTTAAGTATAACTTTGTGCTCATTCTTCCTTCAAGACAGAAGTGTTATTTCATTCAAATATCGGAGTATCTAATCAATATTTGTAATTCTGGTAAAATTGTGTCTAATTAAGATACAGCTGACGACAATTTTAAGTTGGTATAACTGATGAGATATTAGATTTAAAAAATTGAAAAATTAGTAAATGCATAATCTGCTGTACAAGAATAGCTAAGGAAGATTAATGAAGCATAGAAATACTAGAGAACTTGAATCATAAGTCAGGAATTGTTAATACAGTATAAATGTTTCTAATTTTTGCTTTTATAGTAAAGAAGTAGTGTTTTGGTTTTACAGTATATATAATGTAAAAATAACAAAAACTTAAAAATAAACCAGCCCCAATAAAAATTTAAGCCTATTTATCTTCTTTGCTTTATGAGCAATGACATTTGAACCCCACCAGTTTTGTCAGATGTTCTTGTCTTATTTTTGTGTGCATGGTGACTTTGTTTTTAGTAAACAAATATTCTATTTTATTTCTGTGTTTCACTTGCATGTTGGCATTTCAATAAATTGAATTAAAAAATAAATAGTAAATGTAGGTTCTGAGCTCCAAATGATTTAGCAGCATTGGTGCCTTGCCTGTTGAGAAACCGTGCCTTGTGTCATTTGTGCAGGACCTTGCACAGTGCACAGTGCACAGGAATCAAGGACATTTGTACCATAAAAGTAAAAAATTTGCCCAAAAGCTTGAGAATAGTTCAAGAAAGGTTCCTGTTTACGAGATAATGGGGTTTTATCTTGGGATTGTTTAGGGCATAGTTATTCCCAGTTGACTAAAATACCATCCGTCATCACTTACTCCCTTGCTCCCCAGCTTAGCAGATTTCAAGCAGACTGCTTCCTTCTGCTTGAATTAGATGTCAATGAATTAGAAGTCATTGAAGCATGGAGGGGCCTTGTACTAGTGCAGCTGATGGTAGTTTTTGGAAAGCACCTCACCTGAGGTGAGGACCTGTGAGGTTCCAGTTGTGGCACTGTGCTGGCGGCCTCTGTTTCTGTGGTGGTGGTGGTATGAGGTCAGTTCTTCAGGCTCTAGCCTATAGGTAGCTGTGACCAACCAGGAGAGAAGGAGAAGGAAAGGGAAGTAGTGGTAGTGGTGGACTGCTAGCACAGTCCAAGTCAGGACTGGGCTGTAAACCATTGTTCTGATTCCAGGGCTTGAGCCACTCCTGTGCCTTTGCAGCCTGGGAAGAAAGGGGAGTTGGCTCTTCTGCAACTTTGAGAACCTACAGCCACTGTAACTGTCAGCCACTTCTTTTCCACAGATCATTTTAGCTTGGATTGTCAGCCAGGCCATTGTCCCAGCCCATTGCTTTCGAAGGACTTCTGGCCTTTCAGCATGGCCCAGCCCTTCCACCACCCTGTCCCCTGCCCCTTGAGAAAGTCGAATTGTTGAGTTCCAGCACAGTCCAACCACCATCCTCCTTCATACCTCCATTTTTCCCACCCCACAGTCCTACCTCAACTTACTGCTCACAAGTAAGATGATCCTTTCTGTCCTGAGTATGTATTAGCCTGTATCTACCAATGCAACCCACCTACCCTCTCCCCAGCCCGCTGTTTCCCTGTTGGGCTGCAGAGTGGTTAGTCGCTACCTGTCACACTACACTTCAGGAAGAAAGAGACAGGTCACTATAACTGGGATGTATTTTGCCATGAGAATAGGGTGAGCTGAACTTCCTTAACAGGTTCAGGACTCCCTCTGTACAGCTGACTTGCTGAATCATTTGTATGAAACACCTTTTTTCAGTGTCAGCCTGTGGCTTCTGAGTTGCCCAAAGCGTTAGCCAGGCTTTCTTTCGTTTACTGGCGAGACGTGAACTGCTCAGTTTTTCTCATGTAAAGTTGGGATGCAAAAAGGTGGATGTACCACTTTCTCAGTATTTTCCTGGTACTGTTTTTCGCTACTGGTACCCAATTTAAAGGTTATGGACAGCCTCCTGTAGATGATGTTAAACATCTGCAGTAAGAAAAGATGACTCTTTTTCAGGCCACTTTCATGCAGGGGAAGGGAAAGGTGCATGTGCAGAGAGAGGTTCTGCTACATCTTAAAGGTCTCTTTCAACCTAAAGATTCTATGATTCTCTGATTCTACACTTAAATTAGTCTGGGCCTAATTTCTTTTTGGTTATATGCAGTCTCTTGAGATGGTAAGAGGTGATAAGGGAGGTGGATAGGAAACCGTTACATAGCTAAAACATCACCTGGTGTAGGGGATTGTCATTACCATGCAGCAGGAGGGTGTACAGAGAAGCACAGAAACTAAGCTTATAGACATCGTAGGGCAGGCATGGAAAATAGAGGTGCTGCAGTTGTTTCTGATAATGTGGTTAACGACACCAGAAAGGTGTAGTAAATCTGGAGGAAGTTGTGGCTTATTTTTAGGTGTAATAACTCTACCATTGAGCCTGTACTTTCTACTGGAGTACGTTTTCAGTATTTGAAAAACGCAGCAAACTGTGTGGGTTGTACATTACGCCTTCCTGTGCTTTTGCACTTTCACCTATGTTTATGGGATGATTTACATTGAAATCTGCTGATTTTTAGATCTGTTAGAACTGTAGCCATACTGTGTTCTATCCTTACCGTTAAACTTGTAGGAGCAATGACAGGCAGGAGACAGCTCAGTCACATCCATCATGGAGGTTTCAGTGTATTTATATCCCTTGTGGAAAAACTGAGAAAACCAGACTTGTTGGCATTCATTGGTTTTCTGGTAGCCCACATGTTTTTCTTATTTGTTCTTTTTTTGTGGGAAGTGCAGGGAAAAAAAGGTCTAGGACTCTGTGTGGCACCTCCTTTCTTCAGGTAGTTGAAGATGAGCTTCAAGAATGGCCTGGTTAGACATTTGCCTTGAAGGTCTGGGTTTTTAACAGAAAGGAGGCTTGAAAAATACTCTGCCTAGGTGAACACTACAAAAATACGTAGCTCACTGTTGTCATGAATTTTTCAGTGTACAGCATGTTGTTGGGGAAGAGGGGTGATGATGCCCACAGTTGTGTTAGTTTTCACCCCTGCCAGGAAGTTTTGGACTTGATGCTTTGCTAAAATGAACAGAGTATCAGGGTGCCTTGAAGAGCCTGTTCATCTGGACATCAGACCCTTGTCTTATGAAAGAAGAAAAAATGGAGAAAAAAGTGCCTGGTCCCAGTGAAAATAGAAAGAGGATAATCTGCCCTGTTGATTGGTTGCATAAAAGGTCGTGTTAGTTTGTTCCTGATTTTTCTAGAGAGAGGCTTCAGGTTTCTGCAGATGAGTATTTGGAACAGAAAATGAGGTGGTTTCAGTCTTGTGAGGTGACTGCACTTGCCTGAGGGTGGAACAGCTCGGTGGCGAGCGGAGGAAGGGAAGGCCCTCCATCCTGGGGGATCTGTGGGGCTCCCAAAGGCAGTGTGGTCAGCTGGCAGCGAGGGAGCACTTCTCAGAAGGAAGCTTGGAGGTGTCCGAGTATTGAGAGACTGTAAAGAGGAGAAAGTGCTTCTCAATGGGTGGATTTCAGAGGCTATTATAAAACTGTCTGGAATTAATAGTGTGGTTTCAGGAGATCACTGAGGCTGTGTAAGTGGTGAGTTGTCAAGGTGCTGCACAGGACAGCCTTACCTGCCATGGCTGCACACTCACGTGTTGTCTTTTGTGGTGTGCTGGTGAGTTTTTTGGCTCTGCATAGAACTGTTTCAAGAAGCAGAAACATAGCGGAAAAACGTGACATTACCAAGAAGAGGTGAACTGTTTTCTTCTGGGTCAATGTGAGACTGAGGTGGAGCAAGAGGAACTGTCCCTTTGAATTGACTGAACTGAATCCTAAAATTTTTACCTTGTTCCTGGCATGACAGATGAGAAAATACTTATTGAAGAAATGGGAGAAGTGGCTGGCTTGATTTTCACGCTTGGTATTAAAGCACAGAAGGAGGAAAACTGGGTAAATGAGAATTGCACGTGCAATAACACAAGTGGTCTACGCTAAGGAGCACAGAAAGGGTGAAAGCTATTAGTGGAAGACTAGTTGTGTAGGTGCTACACCAGCAAAAATACATACTATAGTGAGAAAAGAGGGTGAGGTCAAGGAAGAAAACCAAACGAGATGTTTGTTATCCAGGTTCTTTTCATTACTATACAAAACTAGAACAGCTGGTGCTGAATGTGTAACTAGATACAGAGGCAGCAGAAACATGGTCAAATAGCATTCGTGGCCTGAGCACAAACACTGAAAGTTATGCAGAAAATTAGTAAAGTGTCATGAAGTGGCACCATACAAAGAAACAAACAGTAGCATGGATACAGTAGAATCTGTTTGGTCAGAATCACTTTGGGAAGGAACTATGAAAGATGTGTTGTAGACCTCTAGCTTAGGATTTATATACAGACACTGGAATAACAATATTATGAGAAGGTAATACTATAGGAAGAGTAACATTGTAGGCTATGTAGTGGACCAGATCTATATTAAAGCACAAATGATATTATAATGATGTGATATTTCTGTACATGACAGTCAATAGTTTTCCTAGCAAACGAGTAATTCAGAATAGAAGTTGTGTTATTTTGGACTTGGAAGGAGTTGCTGACCTTAAAGAAAACCTGTTTGTTTAAAAAATGAAGACAAAGCATGAACTAGGTTCATGTGATTTAAGTTTAATGGGATGATAAAAAGTGAACATTTGTTAACTTAGGAGAACTAGTTAGTGAAAATAAGTGAGCTGAAGTACTGGAGGCTTAAATGGGGAAAAGGTTCAACTTCAGTCCCAAGTAAAGGAAAAGAAGAATTTTGGGAAGTTACTTAATCCTTCTAGCAGAGAACCTTCTCCTGGGAGGGGGACTGGTAGAGTAAAGGTAATGGGGAAAGAAGGAGGAGTAGATGATCAAAGGAAATCACTTCTTGGAAGTTGTGGTGGAACAAGAACAGAAAGTATTAAGCTGACTTAGAATTTATTTAAAGTTCTTGAGAGTTAAAGCAGTTAGTAAAAGTTTCTTTAAATCTATAAGTAAATTGAGAAAGAAGACATCCTTTTGTTGTATAGGGAAGCTGGTTTTGAATTAGTGCCTTTTGTTCAAAAGCTGGATGGATATCTTTGCACGCTTCTCAGAAGAGCAACAGTATGGGGACAGCAACAGGATGATGAATAGAAACAACGTTATGCACATGAGTATGGTTGAGGTGGAAATTCAAGACAAATTCTAAGTAAGTAAGGATGTAAAGTTGCAGTGTACGAGTGCCTACATACCGGGTCTTTGCCTACTGTAAAGTTACTTGCAATAGCTCACCATATCTAATAAAAATATACATGTAGTGTATGTGGCTCATCATTGCCCAAGAGCTGAAGTGCAAATCTTTGAGACATGAAGTCATTTATAGCTTTATTTTTAAAGTAAAGTTGATTTGTATTATGGTGAGCTTAAAAAATATTTGCAATACTCTAGATTTTTCTTTTTACATAAAATATTCAGGAAAATATTCTCATCTCAAAAGTTACCATTTCCACTGTGTGTGCCCAGGAACTTGTTGAACCTTTCTGTGAACAGATGTTGATCACCAGAAAAACAAAAATCTATCTCTGTTTCCTCTTCCTATTATCCACGCCCTGCACCCCACCCCCCGTAAACTGAGTTTATTTCCTGTCAGATTAGTGAGTTAAATTGGTTTATGGGGAGGACAGAGAGGTGCCAGATTTGGTGCAAGATAAGCCCATGGGAGCAGGAAAAAGCCCTTGAGGTCAGCAGGAGGAACAGACTAGTTGGCTTGTGGGTGCCCAGCCTTCGAATTCTGTGTTAGCGCAGCAGAACTACGCGTTGCTCTTGGAGGGGCTGTTGTTCAGTGTGGTGGATATTTTGTTTGTTTTGGCATTCTGCTTTGCAAGAAATACATGATCTTCACAAACCTCCTAAAATGAACATTTGGTGGATAGCAAAAGTCCTTGCAGCAGGACTTGAATCAGGCAACTGATAGTATTTTGCAGCAGTTCCCCTAACATTTGCAGTGTACAACAGTTAAATTCTCGTTTTGACCTAATGCAGATAAGAGCACTAGTATAGATCCAGTGTAAATTGTTTTGCTTCTGTGTGCTCTTACTCTGTACTCCAGCTTTACTCAAGGTTGCTGGCTCTTGACGGAACTACATGGGGTTGCTGTGGAGAGACTTTCTTAAGATCTTCAGTGCAGTTGGGCTTCAGGATATGCTTTCCTTCATGTCTGGATTTAATTGTAGATAATTTTGGAGGGAAAACTGTTTCTTACTTTGGGAAACCTGGCATACTGCTGGCATCTGGTCATTGTACCGAGCAGTCAATCAATCACTAGATAAAAAGGGGCAGAAATGAGAGATACAGAAAATAAATGATCTAAGCAGAATGCCACAGAGTAAATCCACACCACTACCCCCCCCCAATAAATTAATGCCTGCGATGGCAGTTGTTCACAGCCCTGATAAGAAATGGCAGAATTGTTGTGAGGAGGTGCTTGGGGAGGGCCCTGTTCTCCCTTCCTTCCCCACACTGTCAATAAAAGTAATGCACATGTATTAGAGGCGATCAGGCCCCTGTAATGAGCCTTAATTCCAAACTTCCTTTCTTTTGTAGAGCCTGGTGAGAGTTGTAAGCAATCCCTGACACTGCCCAGGAAATGGTATTTTTATTTGGAAACATCTTGCTAATAATTTATATTTGTTATGTTTTGATTTTTGTTTTGTAGAAGGAGATGCTTTCCAAGAACTTGTGATCATGGATTTTTCCACTCTTACTATTTTTTATTGTTGCTAAAACTCTTATGAAATTGCCAGCATTTTGGACCAAGCTGTTACTTGTGACAGAGGTGTGTGAGACTTTAAATCATAGGCTAAAATACCAAGAAATAATAGGATACCTATAAAAAAACCCACAGAAATGGCCCTGTCAAGTTAAAAAAGAAAAAAGCTCTAGTCTGAAATCACTGTATTGACTGCTGGTAAAAATAACAGCAAAGTCTGTGACAGCTGAAAGAGAAAGGAGGAAAAGCATGTTGCTTTTAAGTTTTTCCCTTTGTTCACTGGCAGTGTGCCCATACACCCCATTCAGAGCTCTAGAAATGGTTCACTGATTTGAAACTCTGGCTGCTTTTAATTGTGTGGGTTTTATTTGTTTAAGTAATATGAGGAAAATAGTGAGCTAGGTCTTTCAACATTAAAATATCAACTTTACAGGCATTTTTTGTCCAACCCTTCAGACAAGTTAAGAGGGATTCAGGTTTTCGATTTGTTTTTCTAGTTTCCAAATGACATTTTTTCACAATGGCTTTGAATTGTTATTACACACTGAGAGAATCTCACAGTGAGCTGGCTGACAGCATAGTAGTATAATAAACACTTACACAGTAAGTCAGACAGCACCAAATCCATCTATAACATTGAAAAGCTGTTGAGGTGTATTCAAGGAGAGTACTGTGCAAGTAAGTTGGAGTGGTTTTTTTTCAACATTTTCTGTTGTTAAAAGTGCTTCGAAAAAAACAAACATCAAAAGAATGTACAGTTGTATAACATAGGATTTATGAAAGTATAATTGTTCCATTACTTTGGCTTTTAAATATATTGTTAAATCTCTGTTGTAAATATAGTGCTTTCTTTGGAAATAAAAGTTCTGTTGCAAAAATGAAATAAGAAGAATACAAACATTTTAGAGTACTAACAAAGCCCTGGTTTAGGTTGCATTTTAAAGAAGTACTTCTTTTGAAGTAAAGTAGAAGACATAATGTTATGTGCATATCAGATGTCAACCTTTTGGCATTTGTTTTATAACAGTGCAACTCAGAAAGGAAAAATGTGTAAGTCTTGCTGAGACTTAACTTATATGTTCATTAAGTTGTAATTAAACAAAAAGACAAAAGCATCCATGCCATGTTCAGCATTACTGAGAAATACAGGCTTATGTTTACCTGCTTGAGGTTCCCCTTGTGATCAGTACCCATCTGTGTTGTCATGATTGTCTAGTTTTGGAACATTTAACAGTATGTTTTAGTTTGGGACAAAACACATTCTTTCCTTTTAACAAGGGTCTCCCCGTGGCTGCTGGAGACTGAAGGGGTGTGGATGGACCCAGGGATGGATTCACTCCACAGGCAGAATCTGTTGTTTCAGTTGATGAGTGGTGATGTCTTCTTTTGGCATATTCTGAACTTGGATGTTTCTTCAGGGTGACAACAATCCCCTTATTGCTATACAGACTTTTCAAGGTGGAGGGCTTGCTTTAAATAATATTGCCTTCCTGGGTGTTCTGTTTCATTGGTTTATATAGAATTACTGGCTTCCAGTTGTATTAATGAGAAGATTTGCGTATTTATTTTTCCATACTTTATATTTTCATTTCAAAATACAGCCAAGCTTATGGTTCAGGGAACAGATATTTTGTATTTCTTCTCTCATTTAAATAGTGCTCAACCTCTCACCCAGAAAGTCAACTATTTGTCTTAATGCTTCACGCTGTTACATTTGGTGGAAAAGCCATGTTTACTAGAGCTGCATAACTGGATAAGCAAAAACAGCCTTTGTCCCAACCAGTGGAGCTGTGGTGTTGCTTACTTTTGGCTGCTGGAAAAATTATAAACAACTGAGTCCCTCAGCCAGACTGGCATTGGCAGTATCTTCTGCTATGAATGGTTGCTGCTGGGTAGACTCTGAGAACTCAGCTGGGTCCAACACTTGGGGATTTTTGGAAGCAAAGGCGCATGTACTTTCACATGGTTTCATTAAAATAAATATTTCTGATTACCTTGTAATTTTTAACTAATTTTATTAGTGCTGTGGGAAATGGACTTTGCAGTGGTGTCCTTCTTTAGAAAGACAGGGAGAAGTTAAGTGACACAGGTCTCCTGAGGTAACTTCTGCAGAACCAGGCACCGGAGTCCTGTTTTCTAGTCTCACTGGGTGTGATTTAGCTCTGGATTGAGATGCATAAATCACAGAAAAGTCTAGATTGGAAGGGACCTCTTGAGATCATCTGCTCCAGCCTTTTGCTGAAAGTAGGGCCTTGGATTGTGTTATTCAGTGCCTTGTTAGTTAAGCCGAGTCTTCAGAGGGAACTGTACTACTTCTCTAGGCTTCTCTGTTTAATTCTTCTTTTAGTAAGCATCTTCTCCTCATGTCTGGATGGAGTTTCCCCTAAAGCAGCTCAGCCCTGTTGCCTCCTGTCCTGTTCTCTGTGCATCCTTGTGAAGAGACCAGGTCCCTCTTGGTGTGTGAACTATGAATTCTATAGGTGTCCGTTTTGTGCTCTGCTAAACTAGTGTCTTGGTGATGCAGACCTCCCATTCCTATAACATGACTACAGGCAGCCCGTGTCAGGGATCGCTGTATGATTTGAACGCATTCCCTAATTACACTTGTTGAGTAGTAGGTGTGATTTAGTTGTGTCACTCGGCTCTTTTTGACGTGGCTGAGTGGGATGCCCCCTGAGTGAAGACTCCCTTCTTGACTCCGTGGTTCAGCCAAGTGAGTGCTGCAGAGCTGACTAAGAGTCAGTCGGGATAGATTTTTCTCTCTGCTATGAAAAGTTTCATGAGCAAAGGAAGAAAACATGTTTCATAACTGTCTTGCAAAAACTACAAGTGTTTGGAAATTGATGGATTTTTTTAATATTCTCTGAGTCCAACTGATCTTATTGATGTAATGTGTAATTTCTAAAATAAACATTTAGTGCAACCAGTGCCTATCATTTTATTCCCCCCCCCCCCTTGTCTCACCTAACTTGATCATTTTAAGAGTTTGATTCATCAGATTTGTCCTGGGATGTAGACTTTACTATTATATATAATTTATTAGGAATTGAGATGAAAATTTTCATTGCATCAAAATCCATGGTGAGCTCCTGTTGAGCTCAGCTTGTCCAAGATTTGCTGTTACAGTGTAATATCAACAGATTTATTAGTATTTATTTCACTTGCCCTGATGGTAATAGTTTCCTTTTCTGTGAATGAAAATACAAACCCATACCTGAATCATGCAAACTAGATAAGATTTTGGGGGTAGTGACCAGAAATTTTAGCAGCTCACTAGGGATATTTAAATTGCCTGTTTCAGTGGACTGTTCAGAGTGCCTTCCTCCTGCCTTTTGTGCTCATTGTATCTTTGATCCGTTTTCAGAGCAGCAGAGCCATGTCCCAGATATAAGGAATACAGGTTATGATAATTTTGATCATAAATGAATTATCTCTGAAGTGAACATTCATTCTTCTTCCATTTTGTTAAAAATGCCTGTTAGTGGTTTTAAGAATACAGCATTTTCTCTGCTGCTTAGGTCTATAGCATTCATCACAGAAAAGGAAAACATTATTTCAGTTTTGCTGATACTGAAAATAGGTTCTTGTTACACTGAAAACACTAAATAAGTATCAAGGAATATAATTTGTAGTAGCGTCTGCTGTAGCTACCTAGAGGAAACTGTTGTTCAACTTGTGTGTATTGTAGGATAGTGGACAGGATAATTTGTTCTGTTGATTATGAATGTAAATATTGTTTTTAAGGCAATGGTAACCAAGAGTATTTTTCCTGTTTACAGAGCAAGCTTTACATGGAAGGATTTAGAAGCCTAAAAGAAGGAGAACCAGTGGAATTTACTTTTAAGAAATCTTCCAAAGGCCTTGAATCAATACGGGTAACAGGCCCTGGTGGGAGCCCCTGTTTAGGGAGTGAAAGACGACCCAAAGGGAAGACAGTACAAAAAAGAAAACCAAAGGGAGATAGGTAATTACCTTACTTTGCTATTCCCCCTCCCCCCTTTTTTGTTCTTTGCAAGTTTATCTTGGAAAATGTTTTCAGCATTTACTCATTTGTGAAAAGAAACCCTTCTGTGTAAATTTGGCTTTTACATGTAGCCTAGTCACTGATTAAACTTAGTAAGATGTACCTATACAACTACATAATTCACCCACTTGATTGGTTTTACTTGAGAAGGTTTTATTGAATTAGAGGAGGCCTGTAGAATGTAATACTATTTTGAAAATATTGCCGTTAGATTGATAAGAGAGGTCTGTCTGAATACAGGTGAAATAATGTCATATTTAGGTGAGAATTCTGCATGCTGAAGAGACTTGTGTGCAGCGCATCGGTAGTTTTGTACAGAAGAAAGTGTAGGTGGTGCAATCAGGGTTGAGGTGTACATAATTTGATTAATTATTTCTTTTATTTAGTGAGCAAGAGTATCAAGTGGTTTTGAAGCTTTCAGTGCCTGGTGGTCTGAAGAAATGTAATAATATTTTACAAATTTCAGGTTAGTCTTGAGAGCTACACTTCTTTATACACAAGTGCAGCAGTCTGACTTGCACTGTTTTACTTTACTTTCCGCCTCTGATGGCTTGAAGAAGTTCTGTAATCATCTTCACTATAAAGCCACCTGCATCTAGTTCCCAGAGGAAGCCTTCTTGCCCCAAAGCTTGTATTTAGGTGAATCTCCCTTTTTTCCTCATGGTATTGCCCAGCCCTTAGCTGTAATGGCTGAGATCAAGGGGAATATATAGTTTGTGAAGGATCCTAGTAAGAACATCCAAACAGCCAAGTTTTGCCTGCAATATTTGATATATGGCATGACTGTGAGAAGGCTCTCTTCCATTGCAAATTCTGAAGCAAAGAGTAGCTTGGGAAAGAGGGGGTCACCTGGAAAGGCAGTAGAGCCCTGCCTCGAGAAATGCAGGCTACAGATGAACTCAGTTTGTCCCCACCTCTGTAAAAGGCTTCTTTTTTTTTTTTTTTTTTTTTTAGTTAAGGACTGGAGACAAGAAGATAGTTGTGTCTCTTTCACCTTCTTTGTAAAAGCTAAAAGCCATGAATAAAATTTATTGCTGCTGTAACAGATCACAGTCCATAACCACAACAAGGAGAGACTTTGTAAGCTGGACAAAGCTCTCTTTTTGATTGTTCACCATATCTGGCCTTTCAAAGTTATGCTGCATGCAATGGCTGTGAAGTTATTTTTTTTTTTTTTTGCTCAAGCTAGGCTTCCAGTATAGTTCTTATTTAAACCATTGGTTTTCCATTGACTGTAAGTACTAATTTGTTTAAGGTATTAGCATTGCTTCTGTTACTGATGTTTCATACAATGGCAGCATATAAAGGCCACAGTCATGCAGTCATGATACATGTTGTTGCATGTGTATATGAGGAAAAGACAGTCCTTGCTTCAAAAACCTTGACTTTTAAGTGGACAGGTTGTAAGTAGACAGGAAAAACTACGTATTGAAGGGGACAGGGGTTTGAACGAATGCAGGTATCTGTACTGCACAGTGTAGCCAATGCTTTCAGAGTTCTGAATTCATCTCATCCTAGGGAAGCATCTAAAATACTGTGGGTGAATCTTGCCTTGTGGCTTTTTCTTTTCAGGGACTACGAAGGGAGCCTAGCTCCCATGCTGTAGATACTCTTACAAGTCTTTAAAGTTAGATGAGATGAGTCCTACTTTCCGTAATGTTTTTTCATAGCTAAAGCACATAAAAACCCAAACAGATATACCCTGAAAAACAGTGCAGAGAGATGATCTGTGAAGCACTGTACTCCTTAATGTTCGCTTGCCTTTAAAGAAGGAAAAGAAATATTAAATTGGTTTGAATATGAAAATGTGGGCAAAACCATCTACCCACTTCTGTTTCAAAATTCTTACACTTAAGTCATTAGATACCAAAAAAGTCTAAAATTTGAAATGTTTGAAGTGGCACTGACATCACTCGGTGAGGAGTAGTATCTTTGCTTGAAAGAAAATTAGTTTTGATTGAACATCTGGCCAGTAAAGAAGGTGCATCTCTGATATGTAACGGAAAAGTTCTTGAAGATTGGTGTTGTACTGTGAGAACTGCCTCCATTTATGAAAAAGCTAATTCCAACTTCTTGTGCTCATCACTTTAACAGTGTGAGGGCCCAGCCTCAGTGCATCTTTTTATATGGATCCTTTTTGAATGGATCACATAGCTATAATAATGGTGTATTAGGGCAGAAAGGAAGACAGAGAGAAGGAGTTAGAGATAGCAAGGGGGGGAGAAAGGACAAAGCAGCAACATGTGCAGACAGGGAAGAAAAGAAGTCATGACAATGAGGTTGCTAATATTGATGCTTGTTGGTAGTTTTTGTGGGGCTTCCACAATAGACCCAGAGTCTCTGTACTCTGCAGACTGTTGTTGCTGTGAGGACCGTACTATGATATTTCCCCTTCAGCATTACTGTGGGCCACATTATTTTTACAGCATAGGTGGGAAGGCTTTGTAATTGCTGACAGTGATACTGGCCACTTTGGCATCTTTCTCAGCAAGCATGCTTGCGCATGCCAGTATGAGGAAAGTCTTTTGTGGTCCATGTGAAGTGAAGCTGTCACTATAAGCAGCCTGCAGGCTTTAGGTTCACGGACCTTACTTTAAGCTATTGCAATATCCATGTGTCTTACATACAGAATTTTTTCACAGGGTCTAGTGTAATCTAGGCTAGGGGGGAGGTTTCTAAACAAGGCTCAGCTGGAATTTGCATCTGACAAGTGCTAGGTTCAGAAGTGGTGTTTTATGTCAGAGATGTACAGTGGAGGGACTGGTCTCTACCTAAGTCAGAGATGAATTTGTAATGTATTACACTGCAGCGGGTTGTGGATCTCTTTGCAGGAACTCTTAACACATGCCAAACGCAGTGTGTTTTGCTTAACTTTGGCAGTGAGCTGACACAAAAACATGCTGTGCTGCTCTCTAGGAGTGACCACAGGGAGATCCAGAAAAGATAAAGTACTCTGAATTCACATCTTAATCATCTGTTTAGTATCTTGTAGACAAGTCTGTGAAATCTTGATTTAGAGTAGAATAAATGAAATCAAAACCTAGCCCACCATCTCAAAATAAAGTCTGGAGGAGGAAAAGGGAGGAAGGAAAAAAATTGGGTGGGTGGTTGTTTGGGTGTTTTGTTTGGTTTTTTTAACAAACACTCCCAGCACTGGTATGTGACCTAAAATGAAACTGGGTAACAGACCATTTTATCAGTTGTAACTTTTTATTTATTTTTATAAATTTATATAGCTGGTAAAATACCCTTTAGTGCAGTGTATATTTAAATAAATTTCACCCACAGACCTTTGGCACAATGTTAACAAAGAAGATGCATGATGCTCACGGGACTAGAAGCTAGAGTTACCTTTGGGACCTAGAGGTATTATCCAGTACCTGTAAATATTCCTAGTAGGAGCTCACTGTTTGATACCTTTTCGGCAGAGTGTCTGTAGTGCTGCATCTGCTCAGCTTGGCACTTGCTCCACATGGAGTGTTTTTGGCTGGGGGAGTGGGATAGGATGACAGCTTTTTTTTTTTCTTTTTTTTAAGTATTTACACCAAAATGGAAGCAATAAAATAAAGCAAGGAAGAAGGGACAAGGAACAAATAATTAAGGGTATAGCTCTATCTCCCGGTTCTAAATTTTGGCGTTTCAGTTCTATGCTGCCCTCCACTAACATCACACTTGTGGCAGGGAAGCTTTCTAGCATGGATGACCTGTAAGTGGTTTGAATTTGAACATGTAATAAATAAGAAGTATGTTGTGAGATTTTGGGTTTGACATGAAACATTTCACTGACTTGATTTATAGTGCAGCCCTGCAAGTAAACTCTGAGGGGAGGGAGTTGGAAGCTGCTGGAAATGGGGGAGCTTAATGAAGCATTCCACTGGATAAACAGTGATGCTGAATTGTGTTCTAGGAATATGGCTAGTGAAATAGCTGTGTACTTCTAGCTCAGCTGGCTAAATAGTGACATGCTCTGCAGCACTGATGTAACACTTCAAAAACATTTTTCCAACTTAAACATCTAAGAGGAGAGACAACTGGAGAAGAAGTGTTTTTGTGTTAAGATGTAATAAATGGTGTTTGCCAGTAACTCTCGGACATGACCAAAAGCATAATTTTCAAATGAAGAAAAACATATTTCTAAACCACTGATTGGGTGGAAATAGTCACGTAGGGAAGGGGGGCTGTAATTAAATTATATAATACGTCCCTGATGAACTGTCACTTAAAATTAATTTGTGTCCAAGTCAGACAGAAATTGGATTTAATACCTGAAGACATTCTGTGGATGATCTGAAGCTGGACCGTAGTAAGAAAATCTTAAAAGTAATCTTTAAAAGCTCGTGATCTGCACATAACAGCCACTAAACTGCTGTGGTGCAGTTTGGCGAAGATGACAGTATGGTGGAGTGCTGTGAGGGACATTTGGATTGAAGTTAAAGGACTAGGAAAGCTAGTTTAGGACAGCAAAGTTACATGGTACAGAGTCACTTCAAACTTGAGGTTATATAAATTCCATCTCTACTGACTGAATCAGGGCTCAAGCGTAAAATTTAATTTTCATAGAAAAGCCTCCTACAGCTTGAGCCAAGCAGACTTTTCTGAAGGAGACATGAATAATGAGAGTGGCACAAGCCACTCAGGAGAGCCCTGAACTACTAGTACCAAAATGGGAGAAGCTCATAAAAGCTGTGCTTAATGGATGGGGCTCAGGCAGAGATGGAGAAAGCTCATCAGAGTCCCTTTGCCTGAGAGCTGGGAGGCAAGGCCAGGCTGCCGGTCACCACATACAGCTATGATGCAGGAGGCATGTCCAGTCCCTGCCCTCAGCCAGCGCCAGGGACCCGCTTTGGGCAGATCCTGAACAGCACTGGGGCGAAACAGGGAGCAGACAATGCAACAGTATGTGGCCAACCAGAGAAAGAGATGAGAAAAGTTCAGGCAGTTGTAGCCTTTGGCCTGAAATGGTGTCAGCATGTCATTATCAAAAGGTTGAATTTTCCTGCTGCTCTCCAAGGTAGATCGCTTTCACAGTTTACTATTTTCTAAAGAGTAAGGTGACACAGAAGTAATGCAGTAGTTGCATGGCTTTTATACAGATTTCTTAAAAATACTGCCTTACAAAAGGACCTTACTCACGGGTGGTCTTTCAGAAATTAAAAGTGTGGACGCCTTCTCCTCCCTTACTCTCTTTCACCAGGTTAAAACTGAAAGATTATAAGAATAGTTTCTTTCCATTTTTCATTCCTGCTTTTCCCATTTTTCAAGCATAGGGTATTTTCTTGGTTGTTTGCTTTTTCCCTGCTTCTTTTGGATGTTTAGTTCCTCTTTCCAGTGATGTCTGAGACCCCTCTTAGGCATACAGACCACAAAGACCACTTGTGCTTTTGGAGCTCATTGTGAAATGAGGTCCCTCTGGCCTGCTGTCCTCTTTCCAACAGGAGCATGTATTCAAGGAGAGACTGTAAGAAATAGGGAAGCATAGCTGTCCATCTCTGGCAGTTAGTGGTTTAGACATTTCTTCAGTATCAGTGCCTAATCTGCAAAAGGCAACTAGTACCCGAGTTGCTGGACACAACTTCCTCTTGGATCCTCAAGCAGCATTTGAGATTATTTGTGCAGAGTTTTATACAGTTAATAATTTGCACACTTAGACAATAGGCTAGAAAGGGGGCTAAACACCAGTTTGAGATGTGCTTCCTTACAGGATCTTATTACTGGTATTTGCTGACTGTCCCATAATAAGCCACTAAACTAGTATGAACTGCTGGTAACAGAAGCGGCAGAATGCCGACAGACTAAAAAAAAAAAAAAAAAAAAAAAAACGCAGCAGCAAAACCCAAAAAGCCTGAGTGCTTTGTACTACTCCAGTACTTTAAGGAGGTTACATCTTTGCTGGACTGCAATCATTAGAGACAAAGTTTTCCATGCTTGCTCTTTTTTTTCAGGCTGACAATTTCTGGGAAGGCTTAGCAACAGCTCAGGTTTTTCCAAGAGTGGGATAAAAATTAATAGGTTTAAAGAATAGGCAACTTTTAAAAATAGCTGCCACTTGGTGCTGTGGATCAGAGCCTTGAAAGCTAGCTTGAAGATGGATCTCAAGGGCAGGGCGTTAATTTTTCTTCGTGTTTGTGCAGACCCATCCAAGTCTGTTACAAGCCTATGAAAAGTGTCACTGCATGTATTCATTAGATGTCCCTTATTAAAATCTACATCATCTCATCTGTGTTTAAGGGAGCTCAGCAGCCACAGTCTTCCTGCGTACCAAACACACAGTGTGCTTCCAGGACTTGGTCTGTCCAGCCTGATGAGAATAGAATCAGATCTCCAAGACTGAGTATTTTCTTCACCAAAAGATGAAAGGAAGGTGGCTTAAGCAAGGAAATACAAAAGCAGCTGCTGCTGGCTGCGTATAGTGCCCAGTGGCTATGGACCTTACACTGTTTGGCATGATTTCATCTCCAGCCTAGGGTGTGGCTAAACTTCAGTCTTCTGGAAATGCCAGGTGTAGAGATACGGTAGAGTAAGTGCTTCAGAGTGAGAACACAAGCAGGAAAGCCTTGCCTCTGAGAAGAGAGCAGCCATGGCTAGCCTAGCTTCTACCCCCAGATCCAGCACACACCATCGGGTGTTGCCTTCCTCAAAAGATAATGGATCTCTCTTCCTGCCTATTTCCGTAGCTCAAAACAGTCAAGAGCCAGGATGCAGAGCTGAAAGATCAGTACTTGAACATTGGGGCTAGGTGTAGAAATGGTTACAGTTGTGCATAACAATATGTATAATATTAGAAAAAAAGGTTTTGTCTTTCAGAAGACATGGAGGAAATCCCATGCTAGATTTTAAATGTAGAGAACAAACATTGTTTAATTTACAAAGCCAAGTGGCCATAGTTAGATAGAGGCTACAAAGCTTGCTTTGATCCGTTACTAGTTGCACTGCTTCTGAGACAAAGGTCAGGTAGAGTTATTTTGGGATGGTAATACAGGCAATTCCTCGTTCATCTGAAAGGCTGTTTTCTGGTTTCAAACAATTGAACTACCAAATTCATCACAGGGCAACTTGAAAGTAAGGGCTCTTTTCAGGTCCCACATGCTGGTGAACTTGTATGACCATATGGTGATTCAGCCTGCTCACTCGGTTGCGGGTGGGAATTGGTCTTTGCACTTAGGTGTACAAATCCACAAAACACACAAAAATATGTGCTTTCTTTCCATCAGATGTGCCTTCTGATAGGGCTATTTATATGCTTCAAGTGAAGGCAAATCTCTGTGCTAAAGCAAGAGCTGGGAACCTGGTGGCAGTGGTACCACTAAGTGCTTAATTTACTTAATTCAAGCTTGTATTAAGAACAGAGTAGAGCCTGAATAAAGTTGTCTTTGGTATCTGTTTGTGTGCATGTACAGTTGAGAAGAGAGAGGCCCCAAATTTTCCATAGTGTTTATAATAAAAAATCCAAATTTGATGCTAAAGTAAGTAGATAAAATTCTGAAAATGTACAAGGAACAGATGAAGTGAGTAGGAAGGTGGTGGTTTTATGCAGCCTTATGTAGAGTAAAACTATCCCTGCACAGCAGATGGATTTCTTAAATACATATGCTCTTTTCAGAATGCAGAGTGTTTTTCTTTAATTGGATGTCTTCTCAGGCCTTGTGTTTTCTGAGTATTTTACCCTCTTTCATCAAGGGATGAGCTCTCATTTACAGTAAAGTACCATTGATGCCTTTGCTACGGTGTACTGATATGCCTAATGATCACACTGGAGTCTTACCTGTAGTAATGATTCCTCATATCTGAAGGAATTGAGAAGTAAGAAAGAACTGAGAACTCAAGTTAACAGAGATTATGCATAACTTCAGTAGTGTATGCTACAAGTACTTCAGTAATAATTCAAAACGTCATTTCTGTTTCTAAAAATCAATGTAACTGACATCTTTCTTAATTCAAATTTCTCACTTGTTTAATTTCTTACTACTATACTAATATACTACTTTCAAGTAGACAAGAATAAACATAAAAATGCATACATTTTCAGGGCCCAACTCAGTAAATAATTAAGCCTCTGCTTTTAAAGTACGAGGGAAAGGGTCACTATTTGAAAAACTTGCTCAATGGTGGAAATTAATTTTTGAGTTGATGTTGACCCTGACTATAGACTGTGCTGCTTTCTGCTCATGTTACGTGCTATAGCTATCAATGAACTGCTCACAGAACTGTTCACAGGATGAACTGTCTTTCTGAAAGATGCACAGTCTGTGCTGTATTTTATGGAAATACTCAGTGTAAATAATTAAACCTCAGTCCCTCTTATTTTAGGAAAACGGTTGTATTTCCTTGTGTTCCTTGATGTGTTGCACTCCAGCATCACCTAGCAAACTCAGTCAAAGCACACAGTAAATACATAACACTAAGGACAGATTATAA
Organism: Falco punctatus; assembly: GCF_963210335.1. Classification (NCBI taxonomy): domain Eukaryota; kingdom Metazoa; phylum Chordata; class Aves; order Falconiformes; family Falconidae; genus Falco; species Falco punctatus. The sequence continues at coordinate 68,294,750 of NC_137584.1, read as the reverse complement.
TGGTGATTCCAGATGATGGAAAAATTTGCCATAGATCTTGGCCTGTTGAAAAAGATACCAAGAACTTGAAAGTTAGAGAAAACTGAATTATAGCATGGCCGCTGAATCAGATATTCCCAAAATGTTGCCTTTGATTTACTGCTGTTGATGAATCTGAAGCTCTTGAGAAGTAATAAAAGTTCTGATGTGCTTTAACTTCAGTTTAATGAAGTCTGTGCAGTAATATAATTCCAGATCATTACAGCTGTTTCTTTTATTAGCTGTGGCCTCATGTTTCTGTCCTTGACACTTAAATATCAAACCTACTTAAACATGAATCACTTAAAAATGTGAATTTACTTCAATAACTTATTTTGTCAAGAAGCTCAGCAGCTCATTATGTAAGAGGAATGTGTCATGGAGGTAGTCATCTCTGTAGTGATGCTACAGGCACACTACTGCTACTTCCACTGTGCACCTCCCACACCCCCCAAGTGCACCTACAATGTGCTAGAGCACTTCTCAAGCAGGTAATAAGACGTTGAATCATAGGATTGTTTGGATTGGAAAAGACCTTTAAGATCATCAAGTCCAACCGTTGACCTTGCATTGCCAAGTCCACCACTAAACTCTGTCCCTAAGCACCACATCTGCTTGTCTTTTAAATACTTCCAGGGATGGTGACTCAATCACCCCAGACAGCCTGTTCCAATGCTTGACCACCCTTTTGGGGAAGAAATTTTTCCTAATATCCAATCTAAACCACCTTATGCACAACTTGAAGCCATTTCCTCTTCTCCCATCACTTGTTACTTGGGAGAAGAGACTGATACCCACCTCACTACACCCTCCTTTCAGGACATGGTCTACGTCCTGAAAAAAATCATGGGTTTAAGGCTATATTTACACCAGGAGAAGTAGGTTTACTTTTGGAAAAGAAACAAAACACACACACACCCATACACACACCCCAAAACCAAACACCCCCGCCCCCCCCTGTTTTAAGTCACTCTTTCACAGCGGTGCAGCACCCTCCATCCAGAAGTAGCAGGACTGAGTGGGACTTTGCAGTTGATTCTTCTGGTAATGTGAAGCTGTTCAGAGACAAGACGGTGGAGCTCAAATAGAAATGTTCCTGTGGTGTCTATGATCCCTCAGGCAGGGTGACAGGAAGATATTTCAAGGACAGGGGGAGAGATTAGGATGGAGCAGGAATAGGAAAACACAAACACGGGAGATGAGGAAGGAGAGGGAAGAGAAGGGCGTGGGGAGCAGAGGGCAGACAACGGAAAATGGTGTCAATATGAGAAACACAGAATTTTCCCAGTCTCCAAATTATCATCTCAAAGCTGGTAGTTCAGGTACCCTTTAGGGAGTGCAGGCAGCCTGAGTCCCCTTCAGGCACAGAGACTGAATCAAAGTCTCCCCTATTTTGAAAAATTGTTGCAAGTAAAGAGCTAACGAACAAGGGAGTTGGTAGGTGTGATGCAAGCTCCTGCTTTGCAGCCCAGCGAAGGCTGAAGTGATTCCATCAGATCTGGGAGGATTGATCTGAAATGGGACTTTTTGCAAATGTCTCCGTATTGCATGTTTCTCATTTACTGGGTGACAAACATGACACGTCTGGATTTTGTTTTGCAGAACCACCAAATACTCCTAGCTGTTAACAGTTGTTTGGTTTGAGCTTTTCCCTAAATGTATTGGGTGCTATAAAATAGTAAGTGCTCTCTGGGCTGTGGTATTTCAATTGGGCGCCTAGAATAAGGCTCCTCTGGAAAAATATTTTGGCTTTTTTTCTTGTGTTCCAGAATCCTGTGCGTTTTGTTGAGACTGATCAAACCACACAATTTCATAGAGCCATTGCAAAGTAATATTTGTAATGCATGAAGAGATCTTAGTGAGAGCTATGAAGTCAGTACTTCTGTATTGTGTTCAGGTTTTAGCTGGATTTAATGATGAGTCCAAGCACTGAATTGAGTAGGCTAAAGAAGTAGTACACTACCTGTCTTATATTTTGTGCAGCAAATGAGAAGAGGCTGTGTAGGAGAACTTGCATGTTGGTCCACGGGCTGTTAATAGTTTCCTTCTTTTTTGAATGGTGAATTTGTATGTAATGGGTAGAAATTAGCCTGAATGCTCTTCTGACTAGCAGCTGGGCTTGAGGATTTGTACTGGTTTTTCTCTGAAACTGTACTGTGACACTGTAGGCTGAGGATGAAGAGACTGTTTCATGGAAGAAACTGCATGTACATGTGCAAGAGAGAACAAAGGTGGCCATTGGCCGAGCTGAAGGAATAGTGAGCCGAAGCCAGCGTTATTGATGAAGCAGAGGGAGCTGGGTTTGCTCAGTACAGACCCGTGGAATGGTTAAGGAGGAAAGAGTTGTGAAGGGTCACTATGACATATGGGAGTGAGCTAAACAATTTCTTTTCTTTGATCTCCATTCATTTATAATCTTATTGGTGTTGAGTCTCCTGGTACTGGACCTTTTACAACAAATGGCTGAAAGTATGAAAATTGATTTAAATTACTCTGGTCTTGTGCTGAATGGCTTTCTTTAGTCTAGAAGTCACTTGGAGTTTTACTCTTTTAGTTGTTGGACAGTTTAAATGCTAAGTATTTAATTTACTTCAGACAGCTCTGAAAACAATAGCAAACTACAGACTGCTTTTGTTTCATTGTCTGCAATTAATGTTGCAACAGCCTTTGCATCAAAATTAACCAGAATGCTTTAATTTCCTTATAACCAAAATGGTTATCTTTGGACCAATATAAAAAACTGAAATAGTTCAGTGTTTCAAAGTCAGCTTCAGATTTGCTAGCGTTTAAGATTAGTAGCTCTGCCTTTTTGTTGTGCTGAACTAATAATGTAAAACAAAACAATAGAGTGTGTGTGTGTGTGTGAGTCTGCATAATGAGACGAGTTGTTCTATAAAATCACACAGAGTTACTTCTTTCATCAATGAGAGGGAATCATCAGTGGCTGGCCATAGGCTTAGAAATTGTTTATAGCTCAGATGTAAGCCTATTTATTTAACTTTTTAAAGGTTTAATTTTATTTACATTCTTTTTCCTGAGTTAATTGTTGTAAATCACTTCTTTCTAGTAAGTAAATGAAAAAGCTTTAATTTCCTGTTGATCAGACTCATTTTTCCATTTTTTTGTGCTTTGATATATTTTTGGAGAATCATGGCTAGCTGCTGACATAATAATTGGTAGGAGTAATGATTACTTAAAATGTGCTAAGCACTTGAGTTTCCTAATTCAAAAAAGAATCCACAGAGTGTTTTAATTTACTTTTTGTTAAATAGTTCGGTGGGGTTTTATGTTGTTACATGTGGGAGTATCAGTACTCACTTCACTTCTAGCATTTTTGTCTTTACGTCCATTGTGTAAAGTACAAATTTTACTTGGAGCTCAGAAATAGTTTTATCAAATGGCTTGATCTTGTTATCTCTGTATTTCTAATTCACTGGACCCTCATGAAGTTATCTTTCTCCTTTACAATCTATAAATTTTGTTTATGTGTAGAAAAGAAACATCTGGCTTTTTTTTTTTTTTTTTTTAATGAGAACTGTATGCTCATTGACCAAGCAGCAAAGAATCTGTTGTATGGGTGATTATGGCAAGAAAATGAGCTAGTAGTCTTACTAATAATCAGTAAAGTTATTGTATAAACTGATGCGGTTTCATTTTCTGAGTTAACTAATCTCATATTTTCACCCTTACAAGAAAACAAATGGCGTTTAAAAATACTTGGTGTGGAAAAATGCTACTTTCAAATGTAGAGATTTGAAACATTTAAAACATACATATCTGTGGTTAAAGATATGCTGATTCTTAATTCTCTCCTTTCTAGAGCTTTCCTTTTTTATCTCTGAACTTCAGTCACTATTCCATGTCAATGCCATTGGTTTTATTTATTTTTGTATCCTACAGAAATGAGTTCATACTGTTTGGATCCCATCTTTTTAGAATTTTTAGAATAAATGCAACATATCAACAAGTTTATATTTTATGCAGCCTGTGGAGTTGGATTTTGGAATTTGCTTTTTTAGTGGTTCTTTTGTGGAAGAGAAATCTTTCAGGCATGAATTGATAGTCCAGATCTTTTGAGGTCTGTCTGTGCTAACCTATGACCTTTGTTCTTAGGAGGTCAACATCTGAGGGCAGGAGATTAAGGCAGTTAAAAGATTGGAATGGGAACTGGAATGGAAAAATTAGCCAGCACATTTTGGGTGGAAAACATCAAAGTCATCAAACAATTTGCTTATTTTAAACTCAGTTTAAGGGTAACAAGCTAATTGTACTGTGTTTGTTGATGCAAGCAATTTATATTATTTGAGGACATTAACACTGAAGAATTTTTTTATTGCAGAAACGTAGTGCCTGTTCAGTATAAACACACTATGTATTTTGTATACTGAATGCTTTCATGCAACACTTTTTAGGATAATTCAGGATCTGATCATACAGTCTGTATGCATTTAATTAGCTCTGTTTCTTGCAAACAGCAATAGTAAGTGTTGTGGAACCCAAATCTTGCTTGTGGTCAGCTGAAGACCCCTTGCTGTCACTGGAGAATACAGGTGCTTGCAGTAAATGGGAAAAATTATTCCCATAGTAAAATTTCCTGACTGTGATGCTTAAAAACATTTTTAAGCATATCTCTTTTTTTTTGTTGTTTTTTGTTACAGCTTTTCAAATGTGAACTCCTTTCCAATGCAAACTTGTCACCAAGGAACGTTCTTTCATAGATTATAAAATTGATTTACAAGAAAACACAGCACTGTCTGTTTGTTCTTGTCTGTCATAGTTAGAAATTCATTAGTGTATGTTTTTAGAAGAATAAGGACTTCATCTTTCATCTGCACAATCGATTTCAAAGATGATATTATCTAGAAAAAGACACCTTTCCACATGTGAAAGTTATGCAAGTTCAAGAATTTGTGTAAGCAATCACATTTTTGTCTTGCTTCTTGAAAGTGCAAATAAAAGTGGTTTCAGTATCACATGCAAAAGCCAGAGTAGTGTTTCATGGTGCAAACCCACCTAGTAGGAAAGAAAAAGTTATGGATATCTCACAGCTCAGACTCAGACTAACTGTATGGATTATGGTACTTACCCTGTAGGTATGGCTGCTAATTAAAGTACTATAAAATACAGCTAAATTCAAGTGCCCCAGTCTAACCTCCACAAATTATTACTGTTCCTTTGGTACTGAAGGATATGAGATTTAAACCCCTTTGCAAGCTTACAGTTTTCCAAACTATTCCTCTTAAGGCTAAAACCTTTTTGCAGCTCTTAGCCCTGACTTGCACCTGAGGGGAAACTGAGCAAAATGATCGCCATCATTTCTTCCTCCTTCATGGAAGGAAAAGAAGGGAAAGCAGGAGGAGCTGTTGTGGACGGCAGCAGCCCATGGACCATTCCCATGGAACCAGCCACTGTTGTGTTTCCTTCCTGGCATTTCACTGGGGTAGCTGGAGAAGTGGCAAGTGCTGCTGTGGCTGGCTGTGCCCTGCATCCCCAGTGGTACTGCCACGATCAGGTGTGCCCTGCATCCCTGGGAGTACCACAGGCGTAGAGGAAACGGGCGCAGTCTTGAAGGGACAGGACCAACCCTGAAGGCTGTTGTACCTTGGAGATCTATTCCCCATTTGAATTCTTGGAATAAAATGGGGTAACTTGTGATCAGCCATTTTGTGATTTGTGTTTGTCAGCCCTCTCTGTGGTTAAAGAAATTAGTAGGATTGATGGATGGAGAGGTAATTCTGTTTTACAGAATGGCTTTGGTGACCCACTTGTGAGATCACATGAATCATTGTAAAGGAAGGGGACTTGTTAATTAACAAAGGAAAGAAGTTAAGCAACTACAAAGATAATGTGCCTGACATGACTTAAGATAACTTTCTTGTTTGTCTAAGCCCATTCTATACCTTTTCTCTGTTCTGTCTGTTTAGATGGTAGACTCTCCAGTACAGAACTGGTTTCCTTCTTAGTCCATAAAATACTTAAAGTCAGTGCTGTTTTTAATTACAATAGTAATTGTGATTCTTGGCTATCTGATTTATTTGAGAGCAGTGATACCCAATCCCATTTTTTTTTTAATCTGGAAGACCTGCTCCCCAGGTTTTTTGTTGGATATGTGTATCTTCTTGTTTCATGATGTTTGATTCAAACATCCTGTCCACAAGCCTGCTTTTAACTGTCTCTTGCCCACCCTTTAGAAGTAGTATATCTACAGATCAAAAACTGCTGTTGTGGAGAGTAGGGTGCTGGCGGTTTTTCATCTCTTAGTTACTGTTACATCAGTTCTAAATGTACAAAGAATTGCCTCCAAGTTTGGTGTGCAGTAGCTTGTAGGTCAGAGTAGACTGCTTGCTGAGTTTGCAAGAAGAGGTAATCAAAAACTCAGAGTTATAATACAATTCCTGAATTACTTAGAAATTATATTTGACTTTTTATGATGAAAGCCTTTGTTTTCGCTTGATCTATGTGAGAAATAGGTAGAAGATATATCCTCAGTTCCCTAGCATATTCTTTCCACTACAGAAAATTTCTGCAGAGCTAGACAAGACTGATTAGAATTACTGCAAGTAGTATTTTCAGGCTTATGTGCTTGCGAAGATTGACATTTCTGGCAGTGCAGCTGTGCCAGATTTCTGACTGCAGCCCTCTGTGCTCTTGGCATCAGCGTCTCCAGATAGGCTCTGTAATTTGCCTCAGCTGAGTCACTTCCTTGCCACGAACTGCCATAAAGAGATGATTTCTTTTGCTTTGCTTTCTAGGGTTTAGCCTGCACTGCCCCCCTCCTTTTCAAAGTAAGAACTCATCAGAAAACTCCTTTTGTAGTAATGCAGTCGAGTTCAGAGGGTTTCAGAAATCTGGATTATTGGTGGCCTTTCTTGTTGAAAGGGCTATTGGGTTTTGTGTTCATCTGTTTCTAGCTGCTAATTTGAATGAGAAGCCAGCAAAGAAGCATGTTGGTTTTCTTTGTAAGTAGTTGGCTATATTTGTTCCCAACCACCAGGTGAAACGAGTGTCTGAGAGAAGCTTCAGGTGATGGCTATCCATAAAATCTTTAGAAGTATATCTTCATATATTTAAGCTGTCATAGCTCATCTTTCTTAATGATCCTCATGTCTTACTTAATTATTGCAGAAAATATAAATGAGTCAAATTTGAAAGTTTTTGAATTTGGCAGAATAATAATAGTCTTTACACTACTGTAGTGTTAAGATGCATTTTATAGAAGGTTGACTTTAATTGTGAAGAGCCAAAAGAATTTATTAAATCTGTTGTATACATATGTGTTGTATATGCATAAATGTATACACAATAGATTTATGAAAGGTTGCCTTAGCTGCATTGAAGAAGGTGAGTATCAAAAGGAAGATGACTTAATAAGAGATCAGTTCAGAGCAAGATGGTACATGTTGATGACTTTGTCATTTAAAAAAAAAAACAAACCCAAAAAACAAGCCCCACTGTTTTTATAATTGCATGGTAGAACTGAGGGGAATTAATTAGTGCTTCTTATGCTGACAGTGATACTCCCTTTCTATTTCAAACTTCCACCAGGTGAGGTTGATACAGGTGGTCACGTAACACAGTGATGCTGTGGAACGTGGTAAATTTTGGCTTTGTAACCCAGTTTAGTTTAATACAGTTGCTGGTAGCTAAGACACTGTGTGACTGGCTGCTTCTAAAAGATGCTGCATGTATTGCATTAGTAGGACATCCTCCTCTAACCAGCCAACAGTCCCTAGTCTATACCTGTGTAGACAGCGTGGCCACAAGCATGTGCTCCTTTCTCCCAGTTGTCTCTGCTCCTGTATCCTGGAGTGCATTGTTCTACATTATTCCCCTTTTGCAGTGTGAGGTATTAGCCAAAATGAAGCTGTACCAATTTAGCTGTGTTAGCTTGCTCTCATTAGGCCAGGTAACAACAGAAGTAACGATATCACAACATGCCCTTTTTGCATCTGTGGTCTTGCCCACATAAGAAGCTCATTTGAGTGTTCAAAAACCTGCAGAATTCTTGAATTGCAGGTTATGGTTGAGAAAAAGGAAGTGGAAAAAGTATATGAATTGTAAGGTGGTATTAGCACTGGAAATTAATCATGACACTGTCTGCACGCTGATCACTGTAACGGAAACATCTGGCCGCTATAATGAGATGCTGCATTGGGAATGGGATACCACCATATTCCCTTTCTATAGTAGCAGGTGGTAAATTTGCTTAAGCTTTCATAGTTTGTTACACTGCAGAGGACTACAGTGTGTGTGTGGCATAGAAATCCATTTTCATTTAACTTGGAATTGTTTTCTTGAAACAAATTCTCATTTAGTTAAAGAAAAAATAAAAGATTCCACAGGAACAATTTTATATGTAAAGACTTGAAACAAATCTATTTAAAAAAAAAGGCACTGCTTTATTAAACAGTAGTTCAAGTTTGTCAGTTTAAAAATCTGTATTTCCTTGAAGTAGCCAGCTGTGACCTCAGGTGGTTCACACACATCAGCAGCGTGCATGTAAAAGCTAAATGTGATGATTAGGAGTAGAATGGGGACAGAACTGAAGGTGGGTGTGTGAAGAACTGGAGATGGGGAGGATGTGTGGTAAAAGGGATTGCTGGATGTGAACGAGGTAGGTAGTTTGTGGAACTGGGGCGCACTGGATTTAAGAGAAGTGGTGGGTGGGCAGTGCTCACCTCTCCACAGCAGACGGAGACAGGGCTGGACTGATGAGATCCAGTGCCTGTAGACAGGTCTTCAGCATACTTGTCTGCCCCGAATCAGGCAGGCTGTAGTACTCACATTCCTTTTGCCCCTGTTGTCCCCCTGGAAAAGGTGAGAAATATTTAGAGAAGCTTCTTTAACATGCGTATTTCACATGATTCAGAGGAAGTGGAGTGCCAAACATGTCAGCTGCAAGCCTGACCAGAAGACAGAACAGCACAGGTTGTAGCTGTGCTTTGCACTTGTGGTCCAGGGTACGTGGCTGGCCAGGGCTATGCCTGGCTGGGATACAGCTCTCTGCAGGGACAGCCTGGGATACAGCTCTCTGCAGGGACTGCCTGGATGCTCATCCTGTTGTAGATGCCCAGGGGCCCCAGGCACTCTTGCATGTGTGTGCACAGGGTGCGTGTTATCTGTGGAAGCCGGCGCAAATGAAGATGTGTGTGCTGCAGCTGTGGTTGTGCTGAAGTCTGCTGGGGGAATGGCTTGGTGCCAAGTGCCTGGCTGCGTGAGGGTATGCTGTGTAGCCCTGGGGAGTGGGAGGGCTGGTGTTCCTGGCTGAGCATGAACTATTAGAGGTAGGAGGCCAAGTGTGTGGCCTGAAGGTAGGGGTTCTACTGCTCTGGTGTTCGAGAGTGGCCCCTCCTGGGACAGGATGGGCTGCACAGTGCTCACTGCGAAGAGACAGGCACTTGTAAAATTCCCCTCCTGGTATTTCTGACAGACGGCACTTGTGACACTGCCAAACGCACACACCAGCTGAGACTGCTGAGTCAGTCAACGTGGCCAGGAGAGTTCTCCAGAGGATGCTGTAATAGATGCAGCCCTAGAGACCTGTTTGGCAGAGCATGCCAATAACTGAATTCTGCATGTGCTGCAGTTTCTTTCTACAGAGGAAAAGAGCCTCTCTGGAAGAAAGATGAAAGTACAGAGGTGGCCTTGTCCCAACCCCAGGCCAGATTCCTTCAGATTTGGGGTTAACTTAAAATTTCTTGCATCAGTAATGGTGCAGTAAACGTGTACATTTAGGTTATTGTTGATATAGGCATTGAACATCCTGAGGTATGTTTTTTTTTTATTTTGTATGTGCTTATAAATCATAATACAGAATACCAAGAGCATAAACTTACAGTGGCTGGTTCTGTATCTCATGCTTGTGTCCATTAATACATAACTGGGTCTTGGGACAATTCCTCTGGGGACACATAGCTAGTGTTCAATTTTATCTGGTCCAGGCTTGCCAAAATTCTCCTCAACAAATACCCCAAAACTCTTCAGCCAAAGACTTGGACAGCTGTGCTTCACAATCCAACTGATTTTATTTTTTTTTATGATGCCTTTTAGGGTGTTTTTCCCTGTTAGGCACGATTAAGTTGAAAATACTGTACATTCCAGAAAGCAATTCTAGTTTTAAGTATAAAGCATATGAGGTTTTTTAGTTGTTGATTTTTCTGCACTGTGCCGTATAAGCTGAAGAAACTGAAATCTCCCAGGTAGGACAGCATTAACAGATTGAATCCCCATTCCTTTATTTTTCGTGTGGGGGAACTGCAACTTTAAAAGACATGGATGCGCCTCTGGCTCTGTAAGCCAGCTCTCTGCCAGGATGCAGTTTCACATTGCTGGGGCCAGCTGGCTGCTGTGCCCCCCCTGCACCCCCAGCCAGCGTTGTGGTCCTCTCCCTGCAGGGTTGGTGGTCCTGATCTAATTCCACAGAGAGTCAGTTCAGGGAGCGTAACTGAGAGAAACTAATCCCGGGGGAAAAAAAGTACTGAGGAGCAAACTGATAGTGGGGTGGTGGCACAGGGCATGCCTCTTGGTAACAGCTCCACGTTCAGTGGGTTTATCTGGAGTACAAAACCCTGCAGGGCAGCTTGGCATGAAATTTGTTGTGCTCTCTGCTTGGTGTGGCAGAGATGTTCCCCCCACAACGTGGTGGTGGCTTTTGGCCCCTGTAGCGGGAGTGATGCGAGGTCTGCCCTCATCGGTGGCAGGTGATGATTTAAGACTAGCTGTGTTCTCTGGAGGAAAGCTTCAGGAGCACAAACCCCAGGAGGGAGTAGGGTTTGGCCTCCAAAAGGCCAGAGGTGTAAAGAGGCACTGGGAAGACCATATGGAGGGCTTGGGGAGTGTCCCAGGCAAGACCTTTTCTATCCAGGTTCTGCCTGTGAGACTGCCACACAGATCTGAAGTACCAGATCCCACTGCACATCCCACTGTAAACCAGTTCCCCACAAGAATGATGGTGTGTTTTTAGCAGGGCTGCAGCTTGTGTTTTTCCTGGCCAGGGAAAGAAAACAGGATGAGAAAAGCAAATCCTACCTATTTTTAGATGCTTTGGTGCCACCACACCTTGAACTTGTCTGTTAAACTCTACAGTACCAGGAAGTTGGTGATGGGGAAGGTAGGCAGCATTCTTCAGTTCTGTGCCCAATTTCCCTGTAGGGCTGAAGAGCAGCCTTCAAAAGCTGCAGCGGTCAGGCTTAATTCACTGTTAACTTCTGGTTTGATGTTTTAGTATGGCATGGCAGCATGTATGCAGTGGTCATTTTTCAGTTCCCTCCCTGCCTTTCAGCAGCTGCTCCTCAAAACTTGCAAAATGCAAGCAGTAGGCGTGGAAGAGTGCAGCATGTGGTGTAATCACAGCTCTTCCTTCCCCACCAGCTTCCTCTAAGCAATCCGTTTAATTTTTTTCTGCTTCTGTTCCCTTAGTTTGAACTGCCGTGAATGATGTGGAGGCAAGAGATACGTACTAAAACTAGCATTTCTTATGGCAGTGTTCTGCTATTTTGTATCTGTTATATTAAGCGTGTTACAGTTTTGGAGTTTTACTTTGGAACTTAAATGTACTAAAATTATAACCTGCTTCCTTAGTGACAAGGAAAAAATAAATTTCACACGCAGTAGCAGAAATCATACTCTTTCCATCTGATTTTACTACATGCATCAATTACAGTGTTTGTGTATAATACACAAGAAGTTAATGTTTCAGGTTTCTTAATGACAGTTCTTCAAAGGAAGTTTTCTCACTGAATGGAAAGAAAGGATTATATAAAATCAGCACTTAAAGCTAGTGGTACTGTAATGCTGAAAAGTACACATAAGTGTCAGTAACCTTGTGAAATTCAGTATATAATCCGTTCAATGTTGTGTTTTCCAGGCTTCCAAAAAAGGAAAACATATATTCCCTGATACTTTGAGACAGGCATATTTTACTAGTTTTTTCTAGGAATCAATGAGTTTTCAAAACATTCATTGATAATGATAAAGTATGTTATGAAATGCTATTTTGCGATGTTGAAATAGCAAACTAGTTTTATTGCAAATCTTTCAATTACCCTCAGTTACCAGGAAAGTTAAAAGAGTTAAAAAAAACACCAAACAAGCAAAACCCCCAAATAAACATACAAACCCAAAACCATACAACAACAAAAAAAAACCCAAAACACAACCAGTTTTTTTAATTTATGATAAAGCTCTACAGCGATATTAATGTTATTCGGAGTTCCTTCTGTACATAGGGTGTGATATTGGCAACAAGTCCTGATTTATCGATGACTCCCCTTTCTATAAGACAGCTTAAGGTTTTCTCATCATCATCATCAGAGGAAAGTTACCAGCTGAACTAATGCATTCTACAAGACTTCATAGGAAAAATAATTTTGCAGCTATTTTTTCTAACTGAAATATACGTGATTTTAACTCTGGTGGAAAGAGGCAGGATAAGGCATGGAAAGGCAGGCAGCTGCCTCTAAAAGAAACAAAGCTTCAAGGAAGCTTAACATGCTGGAGTCAAGGGGGGCATATAATCTCTGTCCTAGGGTGCTAAAATACAGAGTGTCACATCAGTTCAGGGTTATTAACAGCTTTTGCTTTGGGATATGGACTTAAGGCTAAAGAGTGCTCATGAAAGAAGGACATTAAAAACTGCAGGCAATGGCAATCAAACCAGTTCAATCTCAAAATACGTATGACAGCCTTGCATCCTACTACTAGAGAAGACTTGGAAAAATTAGAAAAAGTGGGTGAAGTGAATGTTAGCTTACCAGTTGCAAATCGTGCCTTACCTTTATTATTGTACCTTACCTAGTTATTTGTGTTTTGTTAACTATATTATTTTCTTAGACCATGGAAATGTACTAAAGGTAATCGGGCCTTCAAAAAGGATCTGTTACAGTGTGCAAGGCAAAACCACATGAACTCTGAAATGGGTAAAGAATAGTTTACTGAGCCCAAGAGCTTCAATTGCTTTTGAACCTCCCACGCTCCCCTGTGATTTATGACTTGGAATTAGAAATGTTTTTGACAACATAGTATAAAACTGCTGTGCCTTGTGCTGAGCCACCTCGTAGCATCTAGGCAACCATAATGAAGGATAAGTTTGGGGTTTTTTAAGGACAACCATATTAAAGAAATACTAAAATTAAAAATAACTTTCCTAAGTTGCACCCTACTATTTATGTAACTGTTTAAGGGCCAAGGAACAGAATTTAAACTGACCTTCTTGCTGTGGGGATAAAGTGGAGGTTATCATGTCCTGCCTTTCCTGCCAGTGTATCTTTCCTGTGGTTCCCCAGTTCATTGACCTTACCCTTTGGCAGCCAGCCATGGTTGCCCCAGAACTTTTATGTCAGTTTATAGGAACCCCAGGAAGGAGGCTGGCTGGCGTTTTTCTGGTTTTGGGGAGCATGTAGGAGGGGGGAAGTTGTTCTTCCCAATAACATCTTACAGCAGAACGGGGAAAGACAAGAGAAACTTCTCAAGTCCTTGATTCCCTACTCCACACTAGAGCAGGCTCAGTGCTGCTGAGGTTCAGGTGCTTCCTGGTTCCTTTTCCTAAAGGCACATAGGCCAGCTGGGAACAGCAGGGATATAATATATTTCAATGAGTAGTGTCTACACCAAATTAGGTACTGATCTGGGGATCTGGTGGTGGGATTTCCTTTCTTACTCTGCCACTGTAGCGCAAAAGCAAGTCACTTTGAACAGGTTAGGGAATTTGCTTTAAAGTATTGATTGTGGTTTCTGATCCCTTTTAATAGCCTGGTCATCCCCAGTGTTGCAGAAGCCTCTGTGTAGTTTTTGTACAACAGGTAATTGCTTGCAGCATCCCTGTAATATCATTCACAGGTTATGCTAACTGTATGATCTTCAGGAGCCAGTATGTCAAAAGTCCTCTCACAAACAGGCAGACACATTGTTTGGTGCTCAGTGGTGCAGTTCAGTTGTCTCCTTTTCATGAGGTGCAGTTTGGTTTTCTGATGGCAGGCCCACTGCGGGGGAAGGGGCTGGAGGGATGACTTTGCACTTCTCTCATCCTGTTAAGAACAACATGCACCACAGCTGGAGTAAACAGGGAGAACTGTACCCCTCTCTCCCAACCTTACGATATCTCACACCGCAGCCGGAAACCTGCTAGGCAGCCAGCTGTAGTCTTGTGGGGTTTTTGCTACCTCTGTTACATCATGTGTTGCAGCTTTTCATCAGCAAATTTCTGACGTTGCTGCATCATGGTGTAGGCAGTGTGAGATGTTATCTTGTACATCACAAGCACTGTACGGATGGGTCTTGGCATGTAACAGTTCACAAGCTTCTCCTTATTTCTCAGACTGAGGAGTCTGCTGTGGGCCATCTTTACTCAAAACTCTCTTGCTTCCATTTTTATCTTAAAGGCACAAAAGAGGTCAAGACAGGGAAATTTGACCAAACTTTCAGAAGATGATGATCAGTAACAAAAATTATGCAGGCACGGGTTACCTGGGTTTGGTAGGAGAGAAATTACAACCTGACTGTTGGTAAGTCGGTGATGATAATTCATGTGATTATGAACTGCTGGGGCAAAGTCTGAGGCTGCAAGAGAGGGAGAATCAGAGAGTTTTTCATGAATATTTGGGGTAATGAACTTGAGGTAACATATGATGTGCTATATAGGACAGAGTCAGGGTTTGGTTTCACTCAAGAACCAACAGATCAGGATTTTAAGAAGGGCAGGGGGAGAATGGGGGAGTAGAATGGACCTGCTGCTACTGCTAACAACCATTAAAAAAATACAAAGCCAGCTGCTCTCAGAGCAGAGCTTGATCCTTTCAGTGCCTTTAACAGCACAGTATATATTCAGAGGAGGTGAATTCATGAGGCCCTATGGACCTACACCATGGCATTACACAAAAATGCAAACCCGAACAATGGGTGGCCTCAGCGGTTCCATCTGGCTCACCATTAACAAGGTTAAAGTAAAGTGGGTTTCCTTGGCTGTGTCACACACAATTTACACTTCAGATGCTTTAACTTTGGAGCTGGACCAGAGGGAGCACCATTCTGAACGCACGTGGCGAGGGTCTCTTAATATGTGTGGTAACCGTATTTGGTATTGATGCTCTTTGAAAGATAACAGAGTATTAGCATTTAGATAATTCCTAAGTACTATTTGGAAAGTGCAGATTTTTTGGCTAAATAATTTAAAAAAAATATTTCCTGTCTTCAAATTGGAATTACAGTCAAATACTGTTTACTCAAAATATTCTAGGGACATTTTAATTAGCGGCTGGATTCAGATAACAGCAGAAATTATTAGAGGCTAAGAAATGTTACCACCAGCACTTCTGGTATGGTAACCTGAAAACTCCAATCCACTTTTAAGCTAAAAGGGATACTGATACACTGAAATGTATTCTGTTGTAAAGCCTTCTGTTTTCAGAGCCACCAAAATACTTAGCTAATAGCATAGTTAACCATGGCAGATAATGACCTTTAAAAAATTTTAGCTGTAGAGAACCAGTGGTACATCAAAGGTATGTTGGCTTGTTAATTTCTGTGCCATTGAGTGTAATAAAGCATTGGAATTATCACAGCATTTTGCAGAAACAGTGCTCTTTGTCTCGGCTTTGAGATGCTTCAAGGGAACCCAACTGTCCTATAGGTTGTCCTGTTCTTGAATAAAAATTCAGTTGTTATTGAATGAGTATCAAAGTTGATAATTCAATTGTGAAGCTGGTTTATGATCTTTAAGACAAACATTTGAGCAGCTGTCTCTGTGGTAAACACCTAACCTAATTTCCAGAAAGAGAATACATCTATTGCTGCTGCAGAGGTGTTCAGGGCTTTCCGCAGAGCAGGACAAGTGTTGCACTGGATGGCAAATGCTACAGGAAACCTAGCCACCTTGGCTGCCTTTGACTATGAATCATGAGTTCAGTAACGGTGCAGAACTTCATACTCCTCCTGAAGCTCAACAAATAAAATTGCATACCATAAAACCAGCAGACGTTATTAACTAACAGTTATCAGTGACGTTAGAGGTTTCTCATAGGAAGGCCCTGAGCAAGCATCCTTCCACACTGAGCTTCCTCCTTGGTGAGCTGTGCAGTACCACTGTGATGGGGCATGCTTCCTCTCAAGCGTACTGCTGAAAGATTGGCTCTGGCCTCACCGGTGTTGAACAGCCCCAGAGTTCTGTTGCACCTTCCAGGCTTTGCTAGCAGGTGAGCCAATGTCACTGACGATGGCCTCCATTATGTGCCATTAATAGAAGGCCTGGCATGAATGGCTCTATGCTTGTTTATCCCTCTCCTTCCTCTGTTGTCCAACTCTCAGACCCACCCTCACAGCCCCTCTATGCTGCCCTTTCATATCTCTTTACAAAGACACTTTAGTTTCTGACTGTATGCAGCAGTCCTGTAATCATAGCCGTGATTATTGTAAGGTGCCATTCGACAGGCATGTCAAAGTTGCGAAGCCTGTCTGAAAGGCTCCCTGCCTGCTGCATTTGAGGTCACTATACCATAGGCAAAGCAAATGGAGCTGAGAAGTCATTTTATGATTAATTGGTCACAAACCATTGATGTTCCCTTCTCTTCTTCCTCTTCAGCTACCAGACTGCTCTCTGTCTGTGAGCAGCAGCTTTTGAGTCAAGCCCTGTCTTCACAATAGCCTCAGAAAGAAAATAGTTGGAGAGCTATTCTTGCTGAGTCCTGGCAGGTGCAGTGCTTCCGCACCAAGCATTGCAGTGGAAGGAGAATGAAGAATAATACAGCTAGGCAGAACCTGTGAAGGAGGTAGAAGGGAAACTGTCCAGCTGCAAGTAGCACTTGCATGAGCATAATACGGGAAATGCCCCAGCTATGCTGTGCGTGAGTAGTGGGAGAGTTCACACAAAAAAGGGATTAGTTAACCTGAAATAGGTATGGTTGATTTATGGGGAATATGTAAAAGAATGGTATAAAAACATACTTACTTAGAGGAGGGAAAATACGCGTCTCTGTGTGCTGTATTTAGTGTGTATTTAACTCAAAGCACAATTTGCAGCCAACTCAGCTACTTTTTTGTCAATTAAGTTCTTTTCCAGCTCATTGTCTCTAGCTGAAAGGGAATTTAGCCACAGCCACTCTGTTTATGAAACCAAGTTCAACATCTGCATTTTTTTTCCTGTGATTCTTTCATCCATCCTTCACATACACACTCCTGCAGGTGTAGATCAGATAAATTAAATACTCTGACATATTTGTGAACCCAGGTAGAAATCCAGTATAGATTTGTATGAAGGCTGTGTGTGTGCTGTGACCAGGAGTAAGTCCCAGACCACAGGGTGCAGTTCCACATTGCGGTTCCTCTGGTAAGAGCATTTGAGGATGATGGGAATCTCACTGCTTAATCTATTCTCTCCTACCTCCTGCCAGTGTTTTATCACACCCACGGTTACGCCAATGCAATGTTTTATGATTCTGCCTTGAAACTGGAGGTGTGATGTGAACCAAGCTAAACAAACACTACAAACTGAAAAAAGTTGATGCATTAACTGAAAACTTTTGCTGTTGAGAATTGGCTAGCAGGTTTAGTTACTGCATGGATCATCCTCAGGAGTTTTTTGAAAGCAGATCATATGTCTTTGGAATTATTCTTCTTGAAAAGGGGGCTGTTTACTGAGTGATTATCTTCCACTTATTTTCACATTACCAAAGAAAAGCTATGAATGAAATGCGAAGTAGTGGAGCTGGAGCCCTGGTCACTGCTCATGGCTCTGGATGGATTGCAGCATTCAGGCACAATCCCTGGCAATTCCCTGCATTCTGTCTGGCACAGCATACTGTTGCTAGCTAGTTTCACAGTGCGGAGTGTGAAAGCAGAAGGGCACGCACCCCAGGAGCTGTCACTGATGCTGCCAAGACAGCAGGCAGCGGTGGCACTTGCCGAGCAAAGCTTTGCAGGAAACTGGGATGAAAGCTAAGCACAGCAGTTTGTTGAAGACATTCTGGTTCAGACTTTTGCACCATGTAGAAAGTGTGTGTTTTCTGCACCTGATTCTCATTTTTGTGCTTCCTGCCAACAGGGGATGAAAAAGACCTGTGGAGGGTTTTTCTGTATTTGTGATAAGTCCAGTTAAGCTCTTGATAGGCCTCATTTTCTCTGCGATGTTTGGAATGTAGACATAAACGAAATGACTTTTCACAACTTGTCTATGACTTTTCATCCCAATAGTTGGACAGTAGTGAAATAGGCATAACAAAGATGGCAGTTTCAAAATCAGGTATTTTATGCATCATCCAGGATGTTCTTGATCCCTGCTGTAGTTCAGTGAATGCCAATTAATTTGTGGCCTGATCACCATACAGTTGTACTCTGTTGTACCATAAGTTGGTTTTTTTGCTTGCTTTACCAGGTACAGTCCCAAGGGGCACAGACTTAGATTCTCAAAGCTATGAGGATCTTCCTGGCCTCTGAAGTCAGTGGGACTTAGGCATTTAAGTCCCTGTAAACGTTTCATTATACACAACAGGGTCACACAGGCTGCCTGTGTCAGGAAAAGAAGGTAATGCCACACTCTCTATCACCAGCTTCTGAGCCTAGGAATAATGAGACTTTTCTGATGGACATTTCTGGGCTGTGCTTGAGTTTCAGAGTCCTGAGTGAGGGCCACAGTCTCCATCCATTATGTGGTTATTTGGAATTGATTATTTCCAGGTATTTTGGATGTTTAGAATTAGAAGGTTTGTAAGGAGGAGAGCCAAAGGGATCTTGACTGAGGAAGAAGGCTTTCTGGCCTTACAGGTTTTCAAAAGTGAGGCTGGTTTAATAAACAATTGGTTTGTTATCCCGGAATAGTCTAGGAAGTATCATCTTATAAAGGTCTGGTCCCTTGTCTTCTGTGGCTAAAATTGTTCAAGTATTACTATTTTCAACCACACAAAAGGCATCAGGTTCCTAGATTTAATATTTGGGTGCTGCCAAAAGCCTTGAAACCTGGATTTACTTGCTGTATCTTGTATGACTTGAGGTTTCTACTGGACAGCCAGCAACTCAGTGCTGTGGCTTACAGCTAAGCCCCCCAAAATTACCACGTTGGCTTCTGAGACCTCCTCTTCACCTGCATGGCCCAAACAAGTGAGCACACGTTAACCTACATAAAAGGTCCCCAAGGGTTCACCACATACCTCACTCTGCGAAAGACATGTTTGGATGCAAGCCTTCCCTCAGTCAGGAGGTTGCTGTGACCTCCAGATGGTGGTTGTTCACCTTTTTGAAGAAGGATTCATAGATTGTAGGTAAGAGACAAGGGTTTCTCGTCTCACTGTCTGGGGAGCTGACACCACCAGCTGCAGGAGGATTACACCTAGTGCTGTGTCATGGTTTAACCCCAGCCAGCAACTAAGCATCACGCACTCACTCCTCCTACCTGCCCCCACACACACACACACACCACGGGATGGGGAGGAGAATTGGGGGAAAAGGTAAAACTCGAGGGCTGAGATAAGAACAATTTAATAACTGGAATATTATAATAGTAAGAAGAAGAAAAAGGAGAGAGGGAAGGGGAGAGGAATAAAATCCAAAGGAAAGAAAGAAGTGATGCACAATACAATTTCTCACCACCTGCTGACTGATGCCCAGCCAGTCCCCAAGTAGTGATCGGCAGGCCCCAGCCAGCTCGCCCCACTTCACATACTAAGCATGACATTCTATGGTGTGGAATATCCCTTTGGTTAGTTCAGGTCAGCTGTCCTGGCTGT
Organism: Falco punctatus; assembly: GCF_963210335.1. NCBI lineage: Eukaryota > Metazoa > Chordata > Aves > Falconiformes > Falconidae > Falco > Falco punctatus. The sequence continues at coordinate 68,275,023 of NC_137584.1, read as the reverse complement.
GTCCCCTCCCAATTCCCCGTGCCCCTCCAGCCCTCTCGCTGGCAGGGCCTGAGAAACCGAAAAGCCCTTGGCTTGGTATATACATCACTTAGCAACAAACTGAAAACATCAGTGTGTTATCAACATTATTCTCATACTAAATCCAAAACGCAGCACTGTACCAGCTACTGAGAAGAAAAAACCTAACTCTATCCCAGCCAAAACCAGGACATGGTGGAAGCAACACCACAAGGTGTGGGGTGGAGACTGTGCCTGGAGGGAGCGGGCAGTGGTGGAGGCTCTGGGCAGCGCAGAGAGGAGAGTTCAGCTACAAAGCACAGGGCAGCTCTTAAGAATGATTGTGTGCTTTTCACAATGGTGCAGTAGTACAGATACCTAACGCCGAGGCCCAATACAATTTGTTACTGCACCAGCTGAGGGTTGTGACATGTGTGCCACCCGTCAGGAGTAGCAGTGAGGAAGGGTTCACACAGATGGAGGACACAGACTGGGTGGTAGGGGCCCTGCTCCAGCCTGGTACCGAGCAGCCAGGCTCCCTTGCTTTGCCTGCTCCCTCTACCCAGCAATGGGCATTTATCCAGAACAGAAAAAATAAATAGATCCAATTCTGTATCTAGCTGGGAGTTCAAATCCACTGCCCCAGCTGGTTCAGCTGCAATATTGTAAAGTCTTGTAGGAGAAGGATACTCTCAGTGTTTCCTGCAGAAGATCTATCACTGGAATAACTAACTGTTCAATGAATATTAAGAGTTGTCTCTCTAACCTCGTATCAGTACGGCCAATTAATTACTAAAACAGGAAGAAAAGGGGTTTTGGTCAGAGCTAATGAAATCCTATGGATTCCTGTGGATTTGACACGTTACATGTTCCATTCATAGCCACTGCAGTATGTCCCAGTCACCTTCCCATGTCTTCTAACCTGTTCCCAGAGCCTGGGACTGGGGGAAAACAGACAGGCTACCAGCATAACTGAGTAATCCTTTATTTTCCCAGAAGTTGGGATTTGTCCTCCAAAACAGGAGAACTCGTAACCATCCCCCGTGCAGAAATTCAGTACCTTGCTGGTCTGTGCAGACTTTGCATAAGTGGCTGCAGAGACATGTCTTCTTCCTCCCCAACCAGAGGTTTGATTCATCACTAGCAACCTCAGGGCTCGCATTAAAAATGCATTGCCTTTTCTGCCTTCGTGCACTTCCAGTCTTAATGTAGTTTTCCTGCCCTAGCACAGTGAATGCTACTGTATAACCGGAAGGTTGTTTGGTTTAGAGTATAGATGAATTGTTCAGGCACAGACAGGGTGAGGACATTAATCACTCTTCTGGTTTGTGACTGCTTTCAACATTGTAAATTCAGGGCTTCCATAATTGAACCCAAGTTGTGGCTGGGTATGAATTTCTGATCAAAACTACAGATAGCTGGTCCTGCTGTGCCCAGTGAGCGTATCCATTGCATTTTCCTTTGGCCTGTGCATTCAGTGTCCAACGTGTAATCTGCGTCCCCTTGCATTGATCATGACTGGGGTGCCCTTATCTGAATTGTTCTTTGCTTTCAAACATTTTAAGTCTAGGGTTCCTGTTTTATCTAAATCTCCTGATGGAAAGTTCATCCGTCTTGCCAGGAAAATTGATTCTTGGCCTATAAACATCCTTACTTTTGAAACTGTTCATTCATTCTTTCTTAACTTGAAAGGTTGAGCATAAAGGGGCAGAAGAATCAAACATATCACTCCTCTACCTTGGCCATAGTTCTTTGGTTTTCTTTTTTCAATTTTGTGATTTATGCTGCATTATGCTTTCAAGTGTTACATCAACCAGCAAACACAGATTTACAGGTGGAACTGAGGGGCTTCGGCCTGCATTGCTGCGCTGCCTCCCAGCTTGTGTCAGCCTGACCTCTGCAACCAGCCTTGGCTGCTGCAGTGTGACTTTTCAGTATTCATACACAGTGGGAAATTCTTGTCTCTTTTACACTGCTAAAGTTAATAGAGAATAAGCTCAGTGAAGTCATCAGAATTGCTCTGGATTTACACCCATGTCACTGACAGCAGAGTTAAGACCATTAAGATGCTCTTTTTCTAGGCAGATGCAATGTTTTAAAAAAGTTTTCTTCACCTCATTGTTATCATTTTACTGGAGTGGTATCAATTATGAAGTAATCACAGCCAAGGGAGATAAAGTGATCTAGTTTACCACATGTAGTAAAATTATTTCAGTTGTGTTTCATTATTTTGAATTGTACACAGAATTAGCAGAATTCAGAGAAAGAAGTATTAAACTCAAACCTGTGTGTGAAATTTGCCATCCTGAGGCCAAACTAAGAAAAAGGAAACACAAAATTTTGAAGTAACACTGTTGGTTTTATGTGTGCAGATGTGTTTTTTCTTTTTATGTATATAGTTATATAGAGAATTCACAACAAAGATAAACCTGGTGGTGAGAAAGGACAGAATAGTAAAAAAATGGCATTATTTCTCTTTTGATTCTCATGGATCGGGCAGTGTGGGGCAACAGAAATACCTGCCTCAAGTGTGAATTAAAAGCTTGAACATGAGGCTTTATCCTGTTGAACCTGAATCCTCTTTTCATGCTTTCCTATTGCTTCTGCATTTTTACGTGAAAAGTTTCAAAATATTCTTTTTTCCTTTAGGATGTTGATAGCCTTTTAAAAATGTATCATAGAAAATGCTGAACACAGCCATTTAGTAATAATGTCAATATATGGAGCTAGTTTATTTTAGACATCTTGAGTTTGGAAATGTGAATTAGGAACTGACTGCTTGCTTTCTCAGTCAGTGCATCAGTGTGATACAGATTTCCCTTACCCGTAAAATGTGTCTAAAGAGCATCTTGATGGCTTAATTGTTCTTGTGGGTATTGAGCATGTGAACTTATAGGTGCTTTTTCAAGGAAAACCAACCACCATGTTCAGTGTCCTTTTGTTACACAGTTGGGAAAGGAAGCCTTGCCTGTATTTCATGTGACAGGACTTTATCGATTCCAAGAGCTCTGGAAGGAACCCCTATATAGAGATAGAGCTGGCATGGCCTTCTCATAGTGAGTGTGTCAGACAGCAACTGTCTTTACTTCTGAAGAATGCAATGAAGATGTGAGTTGCTGCTCAAATCCTGAAATCCTTAAACCACTTGTGAAGCCTATGTAAGTCATCATTCATGTAAGTCATCCAATTCAGTGAACGTAACAGGAGAATCCACGTCAAGACTAGGATCTAAGCCCGTGCTCCTCTTGCTAGGCATAAATGCACAAAGTTTCAGAAATAAGGGATACCGAAAGTCATATAACTCTAAATTGGTATTTGGGGAAGAAGAATAGGTTATGAACTTCCAGAGCAGCCGCCTTCCTCCTCTTCTTCCTCTACCACTTTTTGCTTCAGTGCTCCAGCCTACTGCCAGGAAGCTGTTTGCAGTTTCCTGCTGTTAGGAGGAGTTGATGCTACTTATATTTATTGCTAAGGTTAGTGATAAAATAAGGAACAAAACAGAAATGGCAGTTTTTAACAACTGATTCCCAGTTACCTGCTACCCTTTTATCTCATCTATGGATTAGCTGATCAGTGCATGTAGAAACCCTGGTACCGGCTCTGCTGTGAAGCCGATAAGGTCAGGCATGCCTCTTAGCTCATGAACGGCACCTCACTGACCCAGAAAGAGTTGAGCTGGTTTTATGCAGCGTGCATCCCTATCCACATGGCCAGGAGGCTCAAGCCGCCTCTGTGAAGACTTCTGGTGTTACTGAACTATGCTGCTGTAAACAGGGGCACCAAGGAGTGCTTTCAAACACGGGCACCCAAGGTCTGCTTAGTCATGGCCACCCCCCTGCCTGCCCAGTGCTGCACGCCAGCTAACTTCAGCAACAGGCTGCAAATGTGGGTACACGCTGCAGTGATACCCTGAACAAACCTGTACGGCAGCCTGTCCGCCAACATGAACTATGGAAAATACTTTTGTTTTTAAAACAGCTGCATACAGAACTATTTTAATTTAAAATCCTTTTTCTTTTATTGTTCCCACAGAAATTAAGGCGTACAAGGGAAATTTGTGATTGAGAGTATTTGTGTGTGTGGTTTCATAATGCAGAAAGATTAACAGCAGTAGACTTATTTGAAATCATGGTATAACATTTCATGTTTGAAATGCGTGATATACGATTGTTTAAAGCATAACTTACTTAAACCATCACTGATCTTGTATCTGCTTTATCTGGAAGGTTAAAGCCATTAAAATATATACATTCTTTGCATGGTATATTGATACTGCTGGAGCAAAACCATCTTTCATGTTATTTAGAAAAAAGACCTCGCTTTGTAAATTGTTATTTCAGGAGTTCTTAACTCTCAATATAAAGAAAAACCCTTTTGTTGTAACAAATGAAAGTATATCCAAAGCATTCCTCCGTGAGGATGCATTTCATAAGGATTTTTATGTGATTATGTGAAAAATAATTTTCCTACGTGTCTGTAAAGAGGGCTGAGTGGGTAGCAGAGATAAGATTTCATGCAAAGGAAGAAAAAATGGAAACAACATTGTTTTGTTGAGGTTATTTTTTAAGAGCTGCTGCCCATGTAGGCCTTTCCATTTTTGTGGAGAAAAAGCTGGTTTGTGCATTTTAAACCACCTTTCTGTTTCATTGTTGTTCTTGGTTCTACAAAAAAAAAAAAATCCACCTTCCAGTAAAATCGTATTAGTAGGTTTTAAACAAATGTATTTCCTCACACACTTGAGCTAAATTGTATCTCGACAGCCATGATTTATCAGGCAAATGCCCACGTTGTTTGTCAGCTTCTTTGTTTTGGGGCGTGAGGGGGAGGGGAAACCCAAGCAACAAAAGACCGTAACCTATTGATATTACTTCTGTGATACACCGGGGAAAACAGATTGATTTAGAACTAACCACAGAAAACTAGTTGATCTGATGAGTTTATGGTGGAGCATTTTTATTTATTTATTTGTAACAAAAGTAAACATCATCAATATTCGACCCTGTGTTATTGGAAGCCTTGCAGACAGTGGGTTTGTGTCAGTGTGCTGGGGCTATCTCTAAGATGAAAGAAGGCAAGCTTAAAAAAATGGAGGAACCTTGTTTTTCTCACGAAATTGAAAGTCTCCGATCTCTGGTATGTTATTATGTGTTGTTGGATTTGTAGGAAAAACAGATAGATAAGCATTTTTATTTTATTTCATCTTTATTTCTTTAGGAGGTTATTTTTATTTTAGAAAATGGTATTTCTGTTAATCTTAAAAAGCTAGTAAAGCACAGGAAATTTTCAAACTGAATTTTACTGAAGAACAACAGCCTGCAATTAACTTTCCCAGCATGTGTCACTTCTGCACAGCATTTTGTGTAAATGAGGGGTTCAGGGTAGCAAATACTCACAGGATAAGTACAAATCTAAATGTGGCCCTGATGTGCCACTTTCCAAATTGATAACACACTATTTTCCAACATACTTTGCTAAAAATAATTACACTTTTAAAATTAAACTCATTTTTTTTTCATGGATTGCTAAATGAGGGTGCTAGTAAAGTTCTCTGCCTTAGTGTGACCCAGCTTGCTGGACGCACCATGAATGTTCTGATGAAGATGCTAAATGCTCCATTCAGCAACGGAATGCTTTAGTTTAACAAGATTAACAAGATAATTTCTCTTAATCTTAAATTATCTTTCTCAGTATTATTTCAGTATTTGGTATTTTGAATACTAATATCTTATTAGAGTGTTTTCAAAGTTTACCTGTATTCTCTCCTGCATTCAGCTACAGCTTAAGAATTAAAGGTTGATAAACAAAATGGCATGAAACCCGGCAATGTGCATGCGAGCAGAAACATTCCAGCTATTTCAGAGGGCAGTGGCAGAGTGTGTACGTTCAGTGCCCCTTGTGTATGTCTCCTTGACTCGCTCGCAGTTTTCATCCTTTAAAAACAAAAAGCTGAGCCACATTTCTCTGTCTTAATTCCTCACCGGGTGCGGGGAGCAGGGCAGCTGCAGGGCACGGCTTGGCAGTGCAGCCATGCACTGTGACAAGGCTGTGTTTTTTTAAAAAACACAGGCTGGCTTTATTTCTCCTGGGATTTAATGCTTCTTAAAAGGTTCTGGGGGGAGGAAGAAATGTCCCAAAACAGTGCCTGTAAGGGAATCCCCCAGTAAAAGCAGTGGAGGAAGGAGTGAAATGCCAGAGGAGCTGGTGGCCAGTATGGGGCTGCTAGTAGGTGCTGGCTGCTGCTCATTGTGCGTGGGGCTCCCCGGGGTCCCCACCACCTCCTGCTCCTCCCCTGCTTCTCCTGCTCTTGCAGCTTGTTGCCCTGGCAGCCAACCAAACTTTTTTATTTTCCAAGGATTTTCCAGGGATTCCATTTTGCCTGGTTTTAAGTTGGAGTGACAGCCCCCCCATATTTAGTTCCAACATTTCTTGCTCTGAAAGGATGAAGTGCTGTTTTAAGGCATAAGGCTAATGCCCTGTTTCAAAAAATACTCGAAGTGTTTTTTCACTTTGAAGTCTAGGCTTCTGAGCAAGAACGATTTTTGTATTATTTTGTATTATACCTGTATTAAGTAAATATATAGTACATATATGTATTTTTATATATACATACACACAGATATAGAGTATATAATACAGTAACATACAAGAGGTGCCCATTCAGCAGCAATCACCTCTCATCCAGTCAGTCTTTGGAGAGCAGCTGTGACAGATTTGATATCCAGGATTTTGCTACTGGATTATTTAAGTAATCCATTAAAAATATATTTATCTCAAAGACAGTTTGAAATTACCAGATGCCTGACAGTCCACGTCTTAGTCCTGCAGAGGTGTTGGAAGTGTTTCTCACTCATCCCAGGTGGTGCCTGAGCAAGCACATGCTTCCCCGAGATTTTGAGCGTTTACATCCACCAGCAAGAAGTGTCCTCTTGCACTGCCCCATGGCCTGATTTTCAAGACAGGTCACTGAAACCCTTGAAGAGTAAAACATCTCAGTTTTGTCTAAGATCCATATTTCTGTTAGATCATAGATAGTTTAACCTTCCTTTACAGGAAAATAGGATAGTTCAAGGGATCTGCTGCATGTTCTGTCTGAAAGAACTGGCCTTTCTTTAGATGTGTTGTGAAAGTAATTACTAAAACAGACAGCACATTTAGGTGCAATTTTAAATGTTTCCTTTGTGCTTTAACTGATTGGTTGGCATTCACTGTGTCCTAAAAACATCTTAACATGCTCATACTGTTAGAGTTTTGCCATTTTTCAAAGCATTAAGGTTGCTAGATGGAACACTGTTAGCCAAGATGCAGGTTTTTGTTGTCTTACAGCATTAGGAAAAACAAAAGATGAGTTGGTGTAGGGAATATCCCGGCAATTTATTTTAGTCTTCCTCTGACTATACTCTCTTTCTTCCTTCTGCTATCACTATTAGATATTAACACCACCACCACCACCAAGGAAAAGTCAGTCATTGGGGTAATTTTAATGCTTTTTCTCTCAACAGGTTAGTGTGGAGCTACACAAACGATTCTGTACTTGTCCTATATATTGGATTATCATCTAAATCATATTATGAAGCAGCATGAAGAAGCAAGCAGTTGTGCTTGCCCTCCTTACTGCTTCTCTCTGCTGAGCTGGGGCATTGTTGTTTTAAAAGGGATAGGGCTAGGGCATGCTTCCTAAGTAGGAGTTGACTGCTGGGACAAGGAAAAAAGCTGAAAGCTAGAGAGCATTTTATTTTGCATTTGCATTTGGTTGTGAAATTGAGCACTTATGAATTTCAGTCATCAGCTTATTGCAACTCATACAATATAGTTTGTGTTGGAACCTATACACGTTCTTCTTGTTCATGTGTTTCCTTTAATATGTATAGTTCGGTGTAATCACAAATCTTGAGAATATTGAAATACAATGCTAGACATGTTCCTCAAGGTTGTTCCTTTATTACAATGTTCATCCTTTTTATATCAGAAAATCACAGTGATTCACCATCCTGTCAGTGCTGTAGTGAAGAAAGGATTCCCTGTTAGGATAATTGCCACCTCTTTATTTACTGTGTTGCATTATTTTTTGAGCCTAAAGCTACCTAGTGAATCATGGGAGCCTACTGTAAGAAAGACAGTCCTGTTTTAACAAATCCTTCTTGCTGGTGCTTTTTTGTAAGGGTTACTTATACTATAATTGCACTGTAAGGGCTTTTTGTGGTTTATTCATCTCATGATGTAATTTATACTCAAACTTTTATGTTCTGTTTAAGCTAACATAGGTTATTTCCATGGTGTTTCTGAAGTGAAGAAATACTTGTTATGGTTGTACTAATCTAGAGTTTCTGAGAACATACTTAAATGAGAATTTGCTAAGTTTCTTAGCATGAGCCGGCTTGCATCTTGTTCTATATATGTACATAGGGATGTGGATGTATAAGTTTGTGTGTGCATATCATATCGTTATGTTGTAACATAAGTATGTACAGAAGAGAGAAGAAAAGAGTTGAAGCGTTTTGGACAAAAGGGTTAATACCATATCTTAATGCATGTGGATGATGCCATGTGGTATCATTTGTGAGCTCTGAGGTGGCTGTCCATTTCCTTTTTGGTGTAAATCCCTTGAGAGGGAAGGCATTTCAGAGCGGGGTGTGATCTGTTCTCCTGCTAAGAGTGATTGACAAGGAATGAATAAATAGTTAAAAGAACTGAATAAATACCACCCTCCTGTTTAAGTCCAGGCACACCCTGCCTGGCACATATATATTCTAATGCGATACTTTAGCCAGATGCTTGAGTTGGTAACAGAAAGCATTCCTGAAAAGCCAAATCATAGTTTAATCAGAAATGCATTAATGGAGTTTTCTTTCGTGGTGACATTTTAGCAGTGATTTGAATAAATGCAGGGAATTACAGTATTTTGCAAATAGGATGTATTGATAAATATATATGCAAAAGGTGAGGGACGCCTCTCGACTGGAAGCAGGGGCCCTGGCAGCAGGTTCTTGGTCAATTGGTGAAGTGAAATGTTTCACTGAATTGGCTAACACAGTGCATACCATAGTGACTGATTAAATTGATTTGTCCATGGCTACTGCCTACCCTGCTACCGAGGCCCTTAAACCTATTTTCAAACTTTTTCTTTTCTAACCATTCTAAATACATGTGATATTAAGGGAAAGAAGCAAGTGCAAATGCATTCACAGCTATAAAATTCTGCACTCTGAATTATGATAAAATGCACAATTTCCAGAATGTCTGCACACTCCCATTTTATATTCTATTATACTATGCTTAGCCCAGGAACAAGTACACTGCTAGAAACCGATGAGAGGATAATAATCAACATCATACTTTAATACAACCTAAATACCACATTTGTGAATTCTTAGATGTATTTATTGGAGGGGTAGAAAGTAAAACACTGAAGCATTTTTGTTCTTGCTGATCTTTTTTTTTTTTCCCCTAACTGCATATTTTACTTACTGTTTTATCCAGAAGGTGTTTAGAAAACTTGTCAGGGAAACACAGGTGAATTTTGTTTAAGAAAACTGGATGCTACTGTTAAGTGGGGGTCATTATTTTGAAAATAACTGCAGTAATTTGGAAAAAAATAGCCAGATGGATGTTGTTTAATAACTTGCAATTATTTTTTTTTATTATGGCGGAAAAAAGCTTGGTGTTTTGGTCTTATATCAGGATATTTGTATTTTACAACATATTTAGTATGTCCTTTCCCTACCTAAGCTAGGGAAATCAGTACTAAATGACAATGGGGCTTGTATGTGTTGTTTTCTTCTTGATTCAAGGGAAGCATTATATTCTGTGCCTCTTCATGGGTTATTCTGTAGTATATGCAGACAGACTAGGGTAAGCATAGTCTTCAGATTCCATTGAAAAATCGCATAAAACTTCAGTGCAGTGGTGACATAAAAATAGAACCAGTTCACCTAAAATATGTTATTGCAGTTGTCATAGAAGTGCAGAGTTCAGTATAATGGGTTTGGGGTTTTGTTTCTTGTTAATCTTTAGGGAAGATGCGACAATTTAATTACAATGTTTTCTGAAAGGATAATGAAGTTCTGTTCATCACTTCTCTAAATTATAGGTCAGTCTCGTAGGGCATGACAGCATGCCATCAGCAACTTAAGCTTTTCTTTCAGTTGTCTCTTACAGTAAAGATATGGTTAATATCTTGCTAATAGTGGAGAAGAGATATGAAGGAGGAGGTGCTGAGGGATTGTTTCTTGGAATGGATTTGCAAATGTTAACGGCCATTTTGCAGTCCTTTTGAAAACCATGCGAGTTTGATCAACAATATTTCTTTGGAAGGTAAATTCTGTAGGTGAGACTCCAGCTATACATACAGGTTTGCATGAACTAAACTTACTGGTTTTGTATAGACTTATAATGACCACTAAATACTAGTTGGAACAGTGCCTTGTTACTTTCCACGAATGTGAAAAATTAAGATATTTTGATGTTGCAGAACATGTTGCGCTGTTTTGTACACGTAGTTAGTTATAGTTAGTCTTTTTTAATCCTTGAGTTGACTCCACCAAGCCTAAGTATTTGTGCAATTGTTTTTTGAATTAGTTGATGGTTAAGGGAAAGAAAACAAATTATTAGTTTAGTTCTTTCCAGTGGAGCGTTAGATTATAATAAATTAAATGTCTATGCATTCAGTGCATGTTTTTATAAAAGAAACAAACAGAACCCGTTGAAAAATAGCTAAAATAGAAAGGTCAGTGGTGAACACGATGGGCATAGGATCACCATGGCAAAGGTGGAGAATTATTTCTTCGTATCATGTTAGAATAACGTAATGCAAGGACTGGCATTCCCGGCACGTGTTGCCAGGTGAGAGGATTCAGTAAGGATTTGCTGGGCATTTCTTCGGGACTGCCCTGGCTAACAAGCTTAATGGAAGGGTATTTGTGGATTTTAGCCGTTTTTGAGGACTGGGGAGCAGACGTGGCGCGGGGGAGGCGGCACTCTGTGCCGGCGTGGCCCAGGGGAGATGGCACCCCGGCTCGCGGCGCGGCGGTTTCAAGAGAAAACAAACGAACCCCGCTTTATGGCGCCTGCCGGGGCTTTGTTTATTTTGAATCGAAACCGTGAATGCCGTTACAAACCCTCTGCACCACAAGCACCGCGGAAGCTGGGCGCGGACCCGTGCCCCCTGCGCCCCCTCCCCCGCAGGGCCCTAGTGCCGGCAGCGCCCCCTCCCCCGCAGGGTCCCCCGGGCGGGCAGCCGCGCGGCCGTTCGGACACGGCTCTGTCCGAGGCCGGGTGTCTGCTCTCGGCACGTTTCTTTATTCCCCCCCCGGCCCGGCGACGGGTGCAGGCGGAGTGAAGCCGCCTCAGGGCGAGGGGCCGGCGCCGCTGCCCGCCGCGCCCCCTCTCCTCGCCCCGCGGTCGCCCGTCAGGCGCAGAGACACGAGTGCTGGCCCCGCGCGGTGCGGCGGTACCGGGCGGCGGCGGATGCCCGGCGCCATGGTGCCCCCTAGCGGGGCCGCCCGCACGGGCTCCGCGCCGCAGGCCTGGCCGCGCCCGCCGGCGGCCCTGTGAGGGGAGCCGGGCAGGGACGCCGGGAGGAGGTTCCCGTCCCAAGTACGGGGCGTTTTTTGGCACCGGTGCGACAAAGCAGCATCTTCCGAGTGGCTTCAAAAGCAAACCCGAACAGTCCCTCGGCCCGCGGCAGGGGGATGTCGGTGCGGAAGCACTCACTGTTTCACCCCCAGACCCCGTGCACACAGACGCTGAGCTTTACCTGATGTAGCAAATCTTAGCATCTGACTGTTTTATAACCGTTTGTGTTTTATAACTCGCAGTCTCTCTTTGTTTTTAGATGCTACAACTGTGGCGGCCTTGACCACCACGCTAAAGAATGTAGTCTACCTCCGCAGCCAAAGAAGTGCCATTACTGTCAGAGCATCATGCACATGGTGGCTAACTGCCCCCATAAAACTGTCTCACAGCAGCCCACTAGTTCTCAGGGAAGACACGAAGCTGAACCGCAGCCTTCCACTTCTGCCTTCCAGAGAGAAGGGGGAGGAATGCATGGCTACCCATCTCCATCGTACTCTCAGGAGGGCCGGTCAGAGATCTCGGACCGCTCAGGCAGGTCGCCGCAGGAAGCTTCATCGAGTAAGTTGTCTGCGTCACCCGAAGAACCAAGCAGAAAGGGGCCTTCTGTTCAGAAAAGGAAAAAAACTTAAAGCATTTGTCATAACTTTCCATTTTCTTTATCCTCTTGGGATGTCTACCTCATGCAAGTACAGGGGAAATAATTTCATTATCAGTAGCTGACCTGGAATTTTAACTACTGTTGAGGAACTGTGAATTTTTTTCTTTAATAGACAAATCACTCCAAGCAAAATACATTTGAGCAGGGTGCATTACGTTTTAACTTCTGTATGTGTGTGTATGAGTGTGCACGTGCGTGTGTGTATGTGTACATATCTATAAATATATCTTTTTTCCATCAGACCACTCTCCAGCTCCCACAAGACATTACTGTGAAGCAATAGGCACAGTATCCACAAACATTCCTGACTCGTTCCTAGAACCTGTTTCTAAACGTGTTCAAAAAACAAACAAGAAAATCCAAGAAATCTCACTCAGAAACAAACCAGACCTGATAAACCACACACAGAACTGAGATCAAGACTGTTACTTCTCTTGCGAACCAAAGGATACTGTCATATTTTAAAGCTGCCATATGGTACTAAATTTACTAAGACATCCCCAATACCTTCAATTTGAGTTTCTTTCATTCTCATCTCCACAAAGCATCAAAACCCTTCCCCTCCCCGTGCCCGTGCAGGGCAGTGTCATGACTCAACATGGCTCTCATTGCCACCATCCTTTGCTGGTGAGGAGTGTTAAAGCTCCAGAAAAGACAATGAATGTGTAGTTTCTGTGCTGGTTTCTCAAAACATTTTGTTAAATTAATATGGTTGTAACTGTAATTTAGATGACTGTTGTGTAGGGGAGAATGTATAAGTTGTTACCAAACAGACCTTTTTGAGTGTATCAGGATACCATCCTGTTTAACCCTTTGTATTCTGGGAACATTTAGGGGACCATGGTGGCAGTAGTAGCAGCAGCAGCAGCAACTTCTCTCAGTCCCAAGTAGTGCTGCTCAATTTGAAGGGACTTCCCCCTTGTTTTCAGTTGAAATACCACGGAGAGAACTCCCTAGGGATTTTTGCTGTTGTTGTCTGTTGTGGTTTTAAAGAAAATTAAATGCAAAGCTAATGAGATCCTGGGATAAATAATTTCTTAAGAATAAAGGTAGATGGGTACTTGGGGTGCTCAGCCAGCCTCCCTTGCTGATGATACAGCATGTGTACAGTCAAGAAGGACAGGTGTCTGCTGCAGGCAAACCCAAGTGAGGGTACCTGCAAATCTGCCAGAAGCCCTGGGCATCATCTGCTCCTTGTGAACTGGAGACTGTTGCTGACCAGCCTTGGTCCAGAATGCGCTGGGACCACACACTTCTGCATTAAAGAGCAGAAAGATTGGTGGCCTCAGAGTGAGACTCCCTGGGCTGCAGCCCTTGCTCGGGGTTAATGGAGTTGGAGCCTATCAAAACTTCAAGTCGCTTTCCATTTGTAACTTCTGAATCACCAAGTCATACGTAAGATAACGTACTTTGACAAATCCCATTGTGGATGTAAGTTAATTAGAGAAACCTGTATAATCCTTAACATTGGCAATAAACACAGGCTATTAAAGCCTGAAAGTGTCGGGTAGGTTTAAGCTCGGATAATCAAACTAAAGAAACAGCCTGCATGAAAGGCTACAGCGAGCCAAAGTCCTACCCGTGGTAACTCTTTTGCAGCTGGTAGTTACAACAGGTATGCAGCTGGCTCATTACGTGGCCTTCCCCTTCCCACTTGTCCTGCCAGATGAGACTTTTACTGTTGCTGCTGCTGCTTCAGTAAACAGTTACTAATCAAACGCCTCTGTGAAGGGCACAATTTCAAGAAAATTATTTTGTGTGAATTCCTTGCCAGTGTTTGCGAGATTCTCGATGGTTTATACTGAAGTTCTCAGTATGCTAATGCAAAGCTTACCTTTGACGATATTGAATGTGATATATCTATAGAGAAGAACTTCCTTGCCTTACGTAAGGATAATAAACTTATTTAAATTATGTAGACAAATCAAAGTGGCATTGCTTAACCTTCTAGCCGGTGTAAAAACCAGGTTAAACAGCAAAGATGCAAAACTTAGGTCACTTTGAAAATTTAAACCAAAGTTCCTTATAGAAATAGGCCGTTGTGGATTTGAAAACTGGTCATTCCCTGTTTATATGTAAGAAGTTCAGAGCTGAGATCAGGAAATATTTTCAACATGCAGATTTTTATTGGTGCTGTTTGAAATCACTGTGCGCACCAAAATCAGACTGAACTGCTAAGAGCACATACCAAACCCTATCTTATTGTTGAAAGCTTAAGGTTTTATTTTTATATATTAGAATGTTATCACTATTACATAACATACTCAGGACAAAGAACTTTGCTCAGGGAATATACCATGTAATGTTGTTTTTTCTTTACAGAATAGTCTACAGACCTGCTTACTCAGAACAAACCAAATAGTCTTAGACCTTTTTATCTCTATATAAGTATTATGTACTGATATTAGTAACTACCTCTGAGTTGACATAGACCTAAATTTCTGATAATCAGATCTCAGCATTTTGTATTATAAGTTCCTGTGAAATGATAAAGTGGTATTCTATACTGGTTGCTTATGTGAGCATTTGTGTCTTTACATTCACAGGGTCTGAGTTTTCAGAGATGCTGGGCAACCACAGCTCCCACTGCCTTGCAGTCGGAGTTACTGGTGCTTAGCTTTTCTAGGAGGGGAGGGATGGGGGACGGGGGGTGGAGGGGAAGAATAAAAACACAAAAGCATCAAGCCCACTTTGTTTACATAGGTGACAATAAAATTATTATTCTGTTTACAGCAAAAGGCTACCTCATATTTACTGCATAAACACACCTTTGTGCTGCTCTAGCCTTAAAGGTGGCTGTTGATCTATGGTACATACTTTTTATCTGTACTAGATATGTAACTGATAGTTCACCACTGCATACATTATGGCAAATACTTGTTTAAGATGAAGCATCCATTTGAAATTAGAAGACTTTTCCAAACATTTCTTTGAAAGTTTTTCTGTCTGAAGGATTATGGGCACTGTTCACAAAAATAAATACATCTCCAGAAGAGACAAAAACGTACATGCCAAAGCTAAATAAGTAGCAGTGCAAGCTGCGGCAGGTAACTACTTTGCACTGGGCTGCAGTAGAAATAAATTAGTTCTACTCCTTCAACAGGCTGCTCCAGATAAGCAAAAGAACCCTTTAAAGGAGGAGGCACAGACTGAGTTTGGGTCTCTTCCTTCATGCCTAAGGGCAAAATTAATATTCTGCAGCATTGGCTCAGCCTAGATTTCCCCTATTTACTAGCCTGTCCTTGCCAGAATGCTTCACAATAAAACTTGTTTGAGTACAAGTAGTTCAGTTATCTGCTGAGAGAGATGTATTTTTCTCCTAACAATAGCAGAGGTAATGTCGAACCTAGAGCAAGAATCTCTCTCTCCCATTCCCCCACCCCCAGATACTCAATTTCATTTAATCATAAGGAATATGGTGAGGTATTTTTCACTCTCCCCCAAGGAGAGGTCATGATATTTATGTACATGCTACAAAAAATAGGCTATGAGGAAGACTTGTCTTCCTCCTCTTTGGAGGAAGAGCCAAATAACTTTTTGCTGCAGTTGATGGTAAATTTGGTGTTGTAATACCGTTTGCAATATTTTGCTTGTAGCCACCTTTCAGGGAGTGCTAAACACCACATTCGGATCCTGCCTTTCCCCTTTGCAGGCCACCTTCTTCAGCCCAGTTTTACTTTACGCCAGTGCTATCCTGGAGTTCCTGCTTCATCATACTTAGTTGTGTGAATAGAGCCCCATAAAAAGTGTTTATAGATCTTGTAACATTCTTTGTAAGAAGAATTATAAAAGAACATGGGAAATCTCATCGAGTCTTAAATTTAATTTAATTAATTTATCTGTAAGAAATGTTTATCATAAAAAAATATATATGTATTCCCCTGTGCTAGATATAAAAATAATTGGGAAGATATGTACATGTGCAGATGCACTGATTTTAATTTTCTAGAAGTCTTAATGAGATTTGAGTATTGTTTTAGAAACAAGCAGAGCCTTGTTAAATGCATCAATCTTACTTTGCTTAGTATATCAACAGCCTCTTCTTTAAGATCCGTTGGTTGTGTTACCCCTGTTACAACTGTTGACTGATAACAAGAGGTTGATCTATGAACACGTTTCTTTCTTTATACGAACCGGAGCTGTATACTAGCAGCTTTGGCAGTGTTTTTGTGAGAATGTTGAAAACTACCAAGGTATTTGCTACCATTGTCATTGAATCAAGTGTAAGAGCAACCATCTTTACAAAGGATAATGGTTTTGACTACCTCTTGGATTACTACTAAGTTAAGCAACAACTGGCTGACCAGACTGGCTTAAACTAGTATGCGTTGCTTGTGGTAATAATAACAATAACCATACTAGAGACCAAAGTGAACACTGATTTCTATATGTCTTTAATACTGTGTCTTATCTAGTGTTTTTAAATTATCTTCTGTAGTCTAGATTACCTCATTGTCCATTTTGACTTGTATGTTGTTTACAAGGTGAAATAAAAGAAAAATCACTTGAATTTTATGTTTTAAGAAAAAGACAGTGAACTGAAGTTTTGAAGGTCATTTCATCTGTTTACTGTCTTGAGGGACTAAAGCACTGATTGCCTTTCTACATATCATGTATTTTATATTCTCATTTCATGCCTAATGTCTTTTTTTCCTGTCAGTCATGGATATTGTGAGGTTTAAAAGAATTACTTGATTAAAAATAAAACATATAACGTTGGCATTTACAGCGAGCCTTTGAGATTTTCTTTATTGCATGATAAAAAAGCACTATGCAGTCACTGGGCAGACTTCTCTGTATGTATGAATATATGTACCTATATTCACTTAGGTTTAGGATATTTTATTCAGAAAAGATAATTTTAGGTATATAAACTGTTGTTGGGGGGAGGGAGAAATAAATTATTAATGCATACGTGGATCATAGTAGCAACGATGCAGAAATTGCAACCCAGGCCCTACTCAGCTATCGAAATTAAACTACAAGATTATAGCTTTTGGTACTTGCTCTCTCTGAGA
Source organism: Falco punctatus (assembly GCF_963210335.1). Lineage (NCBI taxonomy): Eukaryota > Metazoa > Chordata > Aves > Falconiformes > Falconidae > Falco > Falco punctatus. The sequence continues at coordinate 68,257,779 of NC_137584.1, read as the reverse complement.
ATACACTGGTTATTAAAGTTACCGAGCATTCGGGTTATTCTCTGGGATAAAAAGCTTTCAGTATTGAAGTCTCATCCCATCTTTATTACTTCTTCCATAATCCGTAATCTTGTATGTATCAATTATGGGCTTATTTAAAATCATTTGAAGAGTTGGGGCTTTTTTAGAAATGAAAGTGCTGTCAGCTACCATTACCTGGAAATTCCATCCCTAAATTACATTAAGTGTATTAGTGAATTGGGTAGCATTAGCTCATCATTCTGCATTAAAATATTTGAGGGCTGTATATGCTAGCTCCAGTGCCTCTGTTTCAATACAGGGCTCTACATATAGGTGATTAATAGCAATATTTGACATATCTGCTGAATACAAGGCAGAAAAGGTTTTTTTCTATTTGTACAAACAGCTGTGTGAAGGATTACCATCTACTTACTCCATCATCTGCTCCTCTATCATCTACTCTTCTAGTCACAGAAAACTTAATTTACTTCCCCCTGCCCCAATTCATGGCCTTAAAAAAAAAAAAAAGTGAGCTGTGAACATGTGTCCCAGACACATCCCATCACATCCAGTCCTGTCCCCACCCCACTCCCAACGCACAGCCAAATGGTTTCATCACTTTCCTGGAGAGGGGAGGAGGTGACCAAATCCCCTTGGCTAAGATCTCCCACATGTCCCACTTGGGTTAGCGGCAAGGAGCAAGGCTTTCTTTTAAAACCTCTTACGAGTATATTCTTTGAAGAACACAGTTCGTACCAGGTTGTTACACGTGTTCCTGGTCTGCTTGACCCTGGTGTTTTGGAGAATGGCAGGGGACACCTTGGGCATGCCACCATCTGCATTCTGCACCACCCCACAAGATGACACAGGCAGGCACAAGCCACCTCAGGGAGCTGTGAGCAGCTCTGGGCATGCATAGACCTAAGAACCACTTGAAACAAGTAAAATGGAGAAACCTCCCCTCCAGCAGTGCTTAATAGTGGTTGAAAGTGCCTGGAAGAGCAGCAACACCTAATTCTTCCCAACTAGTCTGAGACATACATGCCTCCCTTCCATCGCTTCTGGAAGTCAGTGGTCCTTACCCTTTCAGCAGCTCCCCCAGGCAGTTATGAATTACCTCCGTGTTAAAGGCAGGAAGCTGCGCACTGGGTGGGCCGATCACAAGGAGCAGGAGCAGCTAAATCCACTGCAGCAAGCCGAGTCCCCCCTTCCTAACCTCGCAGGCGTGAGGTAACTGCCATGTGACGTTCATGCCAAGGAGAAGAAATTACTGGGTTGAAGCTTCCGAATTAGTCAACAGAGTAACATCAGAATCACAGCAGCACTTTGAAATTATAATAAAAGCAGCATGTTCATTTGCTCCCCTGTTCTGTAGTGCTTGGGACGCATTCTTCCAAGCTATTTACAGCCTTTCTGTAACCCTAATTGCCAAAACAAATTTAGCCTTTTTTGAAAGAATCGTATTTTTCCTGTAGTCTGTTGGGACCAGGAGCTGTTTACACAAGCCTGTAATTGCAAAATTATTCTTAATTCATAAAAGGCTCCATACCTGTCTCCTTCCCTCCACACCAGTCATCTTTTCCCTGTGAATAAAAATATCCCAGATGCAAATGATTTCACGAACTTGAAAGTTCATACTTAATCTCCTTTCCTGTGCTAACTGCACAGGAAGAAACTGTGGTGGAGAGGACGGAGTTCGTTCTGTGGATGTCCTCTTCCTGTTTATTAGTATCATTTAGGTGATGGCCTGATTAATTAATTTAAAGACCTTTTTCAGCAAAGCACTCTGCTGTGCCCAGCGGCATCTGGTGCCCGCAATGCTGTTGACCTCCAGGACAACCAGTCCTCTCAAGAGCGGGTGATTCTGCACCCATCTATTTTTTTTGCAAGTGCTGTCCACTGCATGATTGCAAAGGAGTTACCATCGGGCCCCAGGCACGTTTTTCAGGCTGCTGATGCTCAGTTAACATGCAGCTGGTCGATCTTTGCTTCCTGGCCATTCAATATTTGGCCCTGGGCGCTACTTGCAGTACAGCACAGCCTAGATATTCAGGGTTGGATCAGCCAAACAGTTCCTAAACCACTGCAGATGAACTGCCATCATTACTCCCACGTTACCAGCCAGGAGGTGGACTAGGCAGAGAGAGTAATGAGTACTGAGCTTAGGTATCCATCTAGCTTTAGATGCTCACAACCAAATAATTTTACAAATAATCCAAAATTCAAGGCCAGAAAGTATCAGTCGTTTATCTAGTTTGACCTGCTGCATGACACAGGCTATTACACTGAGGGCAGTTACTGTTGTATTGAATTTTAGCACTCGGCTTTAACTGGAGCCTGGTTTGCTTGGCTACTTTAAAGCATATTTTCCACTTGGGCTTCAGATCAGGCCTGAATGCTCTTGAGAAAAAAGAGATGCTCCGCTCTGTGACAGCTTGCTTTAATCACCTGCTGCTAACAAGTAGTGCCTCATTTCCACTTCCTCTGGCCCCGGCTTCCAGCTCTTTGTCCACTAGAGTAAAAAGTCCCTTTGTGCACCAGTAAGAAAATGCAAAAGCCTTTTTTGTTGTTGCTATTAATTATAGACAAGTTGCCTCCTCCTTTATCATCCTTTTGAGAAACCTGCTACTCTCCTCCTCCAGAGTCCTTCAACTTTGATGCTGGAATAGTGTATCCAGCTCTGGCTCTTAAACCAGCCTCTTGCCTTTAGTCAGGCAGACTATGGCTCAAGGGCTGCATTACCCAATACAGACACTAGCCAAACAACACAGTCCTACTAGTCATGGTGATATGGCATTTACAGGGCCACTGGTGGAAGTTGAACACTGGGCCTGGACCAGAAGTACGTGTTCATTTCCAGCAGTGGAGATGATAATTAACTGGCAGAACACCACACACCCACACCCACACTAAGGCATGGGGCAGATCCAGTTGGACTGCAGTTTCTTTCCTTTGACTTCCTCAAGAGTAAACATCTAGAGATGGTTTGTAGCTGAAAAAGAATTGATGGATCCATCTTGGCCATTGCTGAGTCAATCTGTAACTGACAGTACTACACACAAGTCAAGTTTCTCAGTCATTCTGGGTTATTAACACAGATTTACATGGCAGGTGGTTGCACTGCCACACTCTGGTCTTCAATATTCTAGAAAACTAGTTCTTTTGTCTTCTTTCCCTTTTAGAAATGTGCTGAATTATCATGCCCCCAGTTCTTTAAAGCAATTAGCTAACCCCCCCACACACACCAAAACCAAACCAAACCAAATCAAATAAAACACCAAACTCAAGTCGGAGCATCCAAAATATTTGAGGCAATCAGACTAACTAGATGTTTTGGGAAATACTGGCTGAAAGTTACTGGAGTAACTTTAAGTTAAATTTGTAAGTAATTTGGAAGCTGCCTATGAAAGAAAGCAGAAATGCTCTTTCTCCCCCAAGGCGGCACAAGGGCGGGGGCTCCAAGCACAGCAAGCTCCTTTCCATCCAGCCTGTTTCTTTCATCTCTCTTTGACCTACACTGACAGCTGTGACAAAAAGTCACAGTCAAGCCTGCTGAACCGTAACTTCTGTGGAGTTTCAAGCCTGAAAGTTTCTGAAAAGCAGTTGTCTCGCACAAAGCTGCGCAGAGAGGAGACCCTCTGCTTGGCAGCTGCAGCATGGGAGGGGAAAGGGGGCAGGCGCCAGTACCACCCCAGTGTTCCCTGAGCCCTAGGATGTGTTTCTGTGTTAGCAAAAGCCAAGGGGAATTAAAGCAAAAGAACTGCAGGAAAAGACATATGGTTCCAGCACCAGGTGATTTAAAAAAAAAAAAAAAAAAAAGAAAAAGAAAAAAGAAGCTAAAGTTTTCTAGCCCTTTCCAGACCAAGAAACTGGGAAAAAACAGGATTAGTGGCGGCTCCTGGAGTTTAAAGACAGCCTATGAGGGGGTTTCAAGGAGCAGCAATAGGCTCAGCTCCCTTTCCACCCATTGCAGTAATGCTCCATTTCCAGAGAGGGGTTTGGGGCTGCTTTTCCCAATGACTCGGGAAGAAGTGATGGCCCTGAACCGACCCCTATACTAAAAACTAGAGCCTTGTTCCCCTGAAGTCATTTTAGTTGGGCTCTTAGTCATTCTCAGCCAACACCAGACAGGGCCATTAGCCATATCAGCGTATTTGGAAGTGACGATATACACACTCATATGCTACAGAGAGCATGTGTTAGGAGGAGTATTTAGACCATCGCCCTGCAGCATTTCACCTGGTCTCCTGAAATCCCTGGACAGGACAGTTAGACTATGGGAACTTTGCTGTGGGCAGACAGAGCTTCCCAAGTGACACAAGTGTTTTGGCTAATACACGTGGGAAGGGGAAGGCTGCTATTCTCCTTTCCACCAGCTTAGCTGTTGCCTTTTTTTTTTTTTTGCTAGCAGTTCTCAGCATTGCATTGTTGGATGAAACAGAAAAGAAATCCTGAAGTGAGTAACAAATTTGAAGAAGAATTTGTCACACAATTAAGAAAATTGCATACAGATGTTAAACTACATCAGAAGTTTTACATCATTACCAGTTGAATCTCACTGTTATTATTGAACAAGTCACCTCACTGTTCTCAGTGCTGACAAGACACAGGCACTTAGGGCTAAAAATGTTTTTCCTCACTGGGGCCAGGTCTGTGATTCAGGCCAACCCCATGCCAGGCAACAGCATACATGAAGCAGAACACATCCTGCTGTTTCTTTTAGCAGCCCAGCTCAGCTCAGCTTGAAGAGGACCACTCCTGTCAGCAGACATTTAGGTACCACACATTTGCCCACATGCAATTTCTTCCTCCACTCCCCTATATTCTGTTTAACTGTTCCCTTGGGTGCTCGAGTGCTTTTCGCATCACGGCTGCCATGCAGCACGTGCTGTAGCTGTTCCATTGAACTCTTCCCTTGGCTAGGTTTCATTTTGCACCTTTCACGTTGCACTTGTACCGTGAGCACATGCATTGCTGGGTGTGTCCCCTCTGTGCTGTGTTTGCAGACCATTAACTAGGGTGGCTCCCAACCCAGGGAACAACATTGCCAAGACTTTCCCCTGAAAAGCTGTGCAATTACTACCTACAAGGAGAGAAAAGTACCTGTAACTGAACTCAGACCAGACTAACCCACCTTGGCACAAAGAACAGACTGTGTTTTCTTCTCTGTGAAGCTCTGCTATGGTCATGAGAACATTAAACCCATGAAAGCCTCCCTCCCCTCCCAGTGGAGCCATCAGCATCTCTGACTTCATCCAGGCTGTGGTAAGAGCACCAAAGACACAAGTATCTGTAAGATGCAGCTTTGGTAAGAGCAGCTGTGTCAGATTCCTGTTTAGGGCTATAAGGCAGCTGACGAGCAGCTTAAAACCCACAAGCTTTTAGCATCAAAGCAGCAAGTGGGTTCTGTGCACCATCTGGTTTTGTTTCAAAAGTTTCTCCAGTGTGTGTGGCTTCCAAATGAGCGATCATGTGTGTGATAATGATTTATATAACTGATCCTTGCCTGTATTGGGTTTGCATGGCAACATTTTGGTAGCGGGGGAGCTACTGGGGTGGCTTCTGTGAGAAGCTGCTAGAAGCTTCCCCCATGTCTGACAGAGCCCATGCCAGTTGGCTCCAAGACGGACCTGCCACTGGCCAAGGCCGAGCCCAGCAGTGACAGTGGTAGCGCCTCTGGGACGGTGTATTTAAGATGGGGGAAAAAAAAACCTGTGCAAGAGCAACTGCAGCCAGAGAGAGGAGTGCGACTATGTGAGAGAAATAACCCTGCAGGTACCAAGATCAGTGAAGAAGGAGGGAGAGGAGGAGCTCCAGGCACTGGAGTAGGGATTCCCCTGCAGCCCCTGGAGGGTAACGCTGGAGCAGATCTGCACCTGCAGCCTGTGGAGGACCCCAGAGCAGGTGGATGCCCCAAGGAGGCTGTGACCCTGCAGGAAGCCTGTGCTGGAGCAGGCCCCTGGCAGGAGCTGTGGGGAGAGAGGAGCCCAGGCTGGAGCAGGTTTGCTGGCAGGAGCTGTGACTCCGCAAGGGACCCACGCTGGAGCAGTGTGTGCCTGAAGGACTGTGCCCTGTGGAAGGGACCCACGCTGGAGCGGTTCATGAAGAACTGCAGCCCATGGAAAGGACTCATGTTGGAGAAGCTCATGGAGAACTGTCTCCTGTGGGAGGGACCCCACACTAGGCAGGGACAGACTGTGAGGAGGAAGGAGCAGCAGAAACATGTGATGAACTAACCACAGCCCCCCTTCCCCTGCACCACTTGTGGGGAGGAGGTAGAGAAATCAGGAATTACGTTAAGCCCAGGAGGAAGGGAGGGGTGGGGGGGAAGCTCCTTTTTTAAGATTTGGGTTTATTTCTCATTATCCTACTCTGATTTGATTGCTAATAAACTTATTTTTCCAAGTCAAGTCTGTGTTGCCCATGAGAGTCATCAGTGAGTGATCTCTCCCCGTCCTTATCTTGACCCATGAGCCTTTTGTTTTATTTTCTCTCCCTTGACCAGCTGAGAAGGGGAGTGATAGAGCAGCTTTGGTGGGCATGTGGCATCCAGCCAGGATCAACCCACCACACTGCCCACAGTCAAGAGAGGCCAAGAATATTTCACCTTGAGCCAGTACTACAGCCACCTCTCCAGAACACCCCTCCTCTGGATGCTGCGCTCTGCATCAGAGCTCACCACTATTCCAGCTGGATAAAGGCCACACATTGCAAACAGGAAGGTAAAAACCCATTCCTAGAAACCTCCACTGATCCACAGACCCTCCTACAGATCCCAAAAAGCAGCAAGGAAGGAGCTGAAATTCCAGCTCCCACCTGCAGCTGGTAGACCAGACAGCAGCATCTCTACAGGTAATGACATAAAACTTTCCATATTTTGTCCACTCATCATTTCCTGCTGTTCAGCTTGACAAAGTAGCAAAGCTGGGCCTAGGGTTCTTCCCAATTTGGCTGCAAGATAAACATTTTCTGAGCACTTTGGCAAGAGCTAAAGTTTTGGGGCTGGAAATAACATTAGGGTGATCTCTCTCTGAGGCTTAGACACGTATTTTTCTCTACAAACACAGAAGTTCCTCAAATCAGCCGCATGACAGTGCTTTCCACAGAGCAGGGATTAGAACTGATTTCCAGGTGAAATTTTCCAGAGGAAAAAGCCTACCTGCCTCTTTCTACATGGATACACAGGTACAAGGAGCTACAGCTAGACAGAGACACACATCAGGAACAGGGAAGGTAATGGAAAAAAATACACTGATCAACACAGATCTCGAGTCCCTAAGTAACACCAAGTATTTATTAGCTTGCAGCTAAGAGCCACAGGCAGTTACCAGAGAAACCTTGTCACCCCTGTGAGTCACACTCACTCAAAATAAAATCATCCATTTGCTGGAATATTACCACCACAAAGCGTAAGACGGAAAGCAAAGCGACAGGATACAAGAAGAAAGGGCTGCTGGGAGAATAAAGAAGGTCAAGAGTCTCTTTCAATTAGTTTCCCTCAGCTGCAGAGAGACGCTGGCAGGTCCCGAGGGCCACAGGGCTCCTGGCGTCACCCAGAGCCCACACCAGAGCTTCCCAGGCCCGTGCCGGCACTGCCAGGACCCAGCCACGCTCGTCACCCAGCGCCTCTCAAGTGTCCCTCTAACCTCTTCCAGGGGCTTCTGAGCCTGGTTTTGTCCCGACTCAGTCAAAGGGGGAAGGATTTGGGTCACTGTGAGCTTTTGTCAGAAAGGTTCCCTAAATTAGCTTCTCTGTTTGAGACAAAAGGAAGAAAGAGGTCCATCTTTATTTTCCCCATTCACCCATCTTAATTACTCCATCTCATCCCTGTCTGCTATTCACTGGCTCCCAGCAAGGCCCCAGCAGCCAGGTCACAGGTCAGCATGGAGGACAAGCCTCTGCTTCCCTGAAAAGGATTGAAATGTCTTAAGTGCAGCTTCCAGAAAGTGCCTATCCCTTCTGAGAAAGCAGGCTTGGTAAACTGCACCAGCAGTGACACGGCAAGGAGAGCAGGGGCTTGGAAATCACTGCTCCTGCGCTTCACTCTCTGGACATTGCTTGGTTTGTTCAGAGCCTCGGGAAGACAGTGAACGTACCAATGTACCCCACAGGGCACTGCCTTATTCCTCCAGGTAATTAGCAAGGTACTTGCCTTGCAGGTTTTCAGATCTACTCATCTGCCTCCTCTGTGTGTTTAACTACTTTTAATTCAATGCATAATTTTGCTGCTGTTGTTATTAATGGTCACGGGGCAATTTTACTTTTCCTCTAAGGTCTGGGAAAAGATCCTACCTATACATTTCATATTAGAGCTAGTGTTTGACATGTGTGTACCCATGTCTAACAGTTCCTTTAACATCTCACTATACATGGTGGTTTTCTTAAAGTCTTTTACACAGAAAGGATTTCCTGAAACAAGTAACTTTAACAATTATAAAAATACTTGGTCTTGAATTTATATGTAGTAGTAACTGCACCAGAAGCCAAATCCCTAGATTACGCCCAGCCAGCCAACAAGAACATGTTTTATTATTCCTGCATTGAGTCACCGCCGCCAGGTTTGGATACCCACTGTGAAGAACCATGAAAACCAGACTAGCCACAGAAAGTATAACAAAATTTTGCCAGTAGCCAACAAGTTTGGACACGCTCACAACCACACTACCAAATGATCTACAGATAACAGTAGTGACACAGGAATCAAAAGCTTGAGAGCTGTTAACCGAGCTGTTCAGGTGACATGAGAAACTATGGGAAATGCGAGGTTCTCCCGGTGCCTGGGATGGGGGCTGTGGCAGAGAGAAGTGCCAGCATCAGGGCTGCTCATCACCACCTCCAGGTAACAAGTTGGTGGGCCGGTGTCACCTGGAGTGCTTCTGCAAACCAAGAGCAGAACAGACTTATCAAACTGTTAAGCCACCTTTGCTCTTTGAATACCCATCTTGTCCCTTCCTCAAGGCAATGGCTGTCCCCCGGGACACCACAATGCGGGCAGGACATGCTCTGCTTTCCCTCTGCCAGCAGTGAGGGCACTCAAGTGGCAGCCGTAAGCCTAGGCTTCACAGAGCTAGTCCAACTGCTGGTAGCAACTAATTTTCCCTTGGTGTCCTTGCTTCTACTGCCACCACCCTTGCTATTTCCAAGCACCAGTTTTCACACCTGCTGATTTTAGTTTTGGAAACCCAGGACCTGTCTGCAGAGGTGCAGAGTGTTCAGGGTAGTACTGAAAGCTGCTGAGCATCCCTGGGACCACTGCCTGCAGGACAGGCACCACACAGCTTTGCTGTGCTCACATGTGTTGTTTCACAGGTAATGGAATCAGAAGGTCCCACTTGAAGTTATCTCACACAGATCATCAGAAAAACTGCCTCACATACACACAGATAGATACAGGGGGTGCGAGGAGTGGGAGGTGTGTGTCTCTGCTTAACCAAAAGAAGATAGCAGTGTGGGTTTCCGAGTATAATGTATTGCCCTTTAGCTGTAAGGCTTGAGCCAGAATTCGCTGAAACAAAGAAAACTCCAGGTGATGTTACTGGACATCACGGGCAAGGCCACATGACTAAAGCACTACTTTGAACCATACATGACTGAAGCACCAGAAATACCCGGGTGTATTCATGTCCTGGTTTTTTTCCCATTGAAAAAAAATAGAAAATTAAATAGGCAAAGAAAGCAGTGACATGATTCTTGCTCAGACAGGAACAGGCTGAAGTCCTAACATGAGGCCATCTGCTTGAGGGAGATATTTTTTATTCATAGTTTAAGCTCAAAGCAAGAGGAAAATGTCACACTATCCAGCCCCTGGCACACACTTACCTCACTCAGGATTTTGTGAGGCTCTGTTGAATTTATTCTATATAAAAGCTGTTTGCTGCCCTGTGCAAAGGTGCTTATTCCAGAGGTGTGCCTCTGGATACTCATCTGATCCACCCTGCAGGATGCCAGCTGTCCCTGCTGACACTGCGGTACTCTGGTGCCAGAGCAAGTGCCCGGCCACTGCTCTCAGCCCTGCGCTTGCTGGGGCACTGCAGGGTTGTAGCTCATGGCCCTGCAGGACAAGGTCTTATTTTTTTCTCCCGCAGTTTACCTACATGCCAACTATTATTTTTCTCCTCTTTCTGCAGTGCTCTCAGCCCTATCTTTGCTGGAAATCAGCAATAGATGAAAGAGGAAAATTGCTGGTTTTCCCTCGTGTTTTTATATAATTACTGATATTGCAAGACTATCATAGATAGCTCCTTTCTTGAACCATGCCTAGATAATCTTCTCCACTTCAGCTGAAGCTCAGGATGGGGTTTGCATTCAGCAGTGAAAATGCCCTGATAGGACTGAGTCTCACCTGCAGTAGTTACACTGGTGACCTTCCTCCTCTGAAAGGGAATCTAAAGCCCCAGCCACGGGTCCAGCTCTGTTTGGCACTCTCGGCAGTAATGGGGGGGATGGAAAGTGTCCTCAGATGGCATGATGCTAAAAGGGATGACTGCAGGCACTTTAGACAATAGGGTTAGTGGAAGAACACACACATTTAGCAGGGATGATTTCAATAGTGCCAAGCTGTGTGCAGTACCTTTCCAGAGGACACAGCGTATCTGCAGATTATTTGGTAGCCCCAGAAGAAAAAAAAAAAAAAAAAAAAAAAAAAAAGGAAAACTGCAATGGGCCAGCTACCAAACGTGTATCAACAACATATAACTGTTACTGAAAGTAGTCTGTTTTTTTGAGAAGTTACACATTGAAATACCACATAAGCAAATATCCGAGGGAATTCACTCTGTTCTGGCATGTGTCAAGGACCCAGCTGGAGCAACTTTTCTAGCTGAAGGTACAAGCAATAAATGCAAAAAAAGCCAGCTATGAGGGTAGGCTGAAAGAAGCAGATGTTATCTCTTTTTTTAGCAGTTTCCTTTTACAGGAAAGGCTGGCTCAAAGGGACGAACACACAGTTGTTCTCCAAGTCCACAGGAGAGGGGGAAAAAAACCCCACTGAGCGCAGTTTCCTTTTGCAGTAGTTTCAAACAGGTGAGCAGCAGGCGAGCACTGAATACCCACCTATCTGACTTCACGAGGCGGAGATTTCCCAGGTTGGGCCAGACAAGCCCAGAAAAAGCAGGTTCATCTTTCCTCTCCCTGCCCCATTCTGAAGGGATAGGGGCTGTTGGGGAAGAGGCAGAGTAACTAGCTGGGATCCTGAATACCTTAGGACTGCCACAGAATTAGCTGCCAAAAATAATCTGCTGCTCCCCTGCTGTGCTGCACAACGTACCAAAATCGTAACAAGGCAGGCTTTGATGAGAAACATCCCATTTACCTGGCCATGATGGCAACACTCACTCTGTAAGAGCCATACTGCAAATGCCAAAAATTCCTTTAATAACAGCTCAGTAGATGTTATCTTTTTCTCTTCACAGTACAAGCCAGAGCTGGGCTTGGATAGTAATGCATTAAAGTTAACATACATAGTATTCAGTCAGCAGAGCTGGTAAGGAAAACAAAGAGTGTAAGAAAGCACATAAGAGTTTGATTTTCTAAGCTGAACTTTAGTTTAGTGCTGGAAAGGACCAGATGACATTGGAAGTTCTCCAGAAACATTTCCCTCTGGAAAAGAAAAAAAAATATCTTTTCCCCACTCCAGAAGCCACTAAAATATTTCCCATACTGTTTGCATATATCATCTCCTCTATTCAGATTACCTCTGTTGGGAATTTCCATTACTTCCAGCAGTCAGCACTTTTTAGTACTTCTAAATGCATTGTATAGCATGATAAATATGATGCTGGACAAGAGCAGAACTCGGATCAACTGCTTCAAGACACAAACAGCTTAGCAATCATTCTTTCCATGACATGATTAAGTTACTCTGCACAATTGATTTTTCCCTTGTCTTTCTTCAGTAGAACCTACTGCATCTAACTGAGAGAGGTGGAGAAAGCATCTCTAAGAGAAAGACAGGGATTGGGACGAGAGATGTAAGATTGAAGTTGCACTGTTGCCTGCGGTACACTGTTATAGCTATGTGCTGCTTTAATAAGAACAGCTACCTGATGAAGTTGTGCAGAGGCAGCTTACAAATCTACCGATTATCAAAACAAATCTATTCATTTTAGTAGTTTCCCCAAAAAGTTTATGATCATAACTGTACTTATTCCCCCCAGACTAGAGAGATGTTGCCTCCATCACTTACTTTGGACACCATAAGACATACTCTAAGCTCATCTCTGGCTCATCACCAAGCCTGAAGGTTGCGTACGCCTCCACATTCTTTGCCAAATCAGTATCTTTCCAATTAACTGAGTTGTTTTGGCCTCCCCACTATCAACGGTATTTGCCTAAAAACACGGGAGGTTTCTCCCCAGTAGAGGCTGCTGTTTGCATTCTTGTCTTCCAACACAGCAATTTTTACTTTTCTCCTCTGCTGAGCAAAACAGCACGTACCTTGTTTGTTACAGCATCTGACAGTCAATCAGAGCTTAGCTGCGGTCACGCCGTCAGGCTGCACTGGACGAAACACTTGTGCTGGCTGAGTACAGTCCAGAAGCAGTTTAGGAACAGGCTTGGCCATAACACTGCCCTCCCAGCTCCACCTGCCCTGACCCTGACAAGACACCTGCAGCAGAGGAGAGTTACCAGTTCAGTCCTCTTTACTGCTTCTATTGGTAAGGTAACATTCAGAAAGCAATCAGTCTTCCGAGATGCTTATGATGAGTGGAGATAAGATTTAAAATTTAGCAGTCTCCATCTGACAAGACAGCCAATGTAAAAATAAACTGGTTTGAGCTGAACGTAATATAAGCAACTTGTAGACAAACTGTAATTAGCTCCAAACCAGTGATTTAAATGAATTAACAGAAAAATTCCATGGATTCCATGGTAATATCCCATGGATACATACCACCTAGCTATTCATGTGCCATTTAGGACAGAAACTAAACATGCTGAACCCAAACTGCCATCTGTTTTGTGAAGAAAAGCAGGGTTCTCAGCCCACTAAAACATAACGTAAAAATAAACCCCACTCATCTTGTTACAGATTTAAAAGGTTATTTAGGGGTCTTCATTTGTCTGTTGCCTTTTCACCTGCAAAGGCTCAGACACCTTATCCCCCACCCCCCATTTCTAGGACAAGGTAGCAGAGGGAACAGACATTCACTGCAGAGTTTAGAGAAGAGTCCCGAGTTCTTCAGGAGTCATGCACTAAAAATGCTTTTTCCTGGTCTTTGACTTCTCCTGCCCTACTCAAAAAAGGGGTTCATAGCACTAGGTTTATGCAATTAAAGGATGTCTGACATACCAAGAGAGGCTTTTTGGGGGGACCCCTCCAACTTTTTAACAAACTCCACTTTTTTCTGTTTAAGTAATGATAATTTGCCTTTGACATTTAAGTAAGGATATGTTTTTAAACTTTCACATTCTGTAATGCATTTTACTACACACCCTGTGCATGTAAAAAACATTTTCTCTTCAATACACTCTAAGTCAAAAGAAGCAGTAATCTGTTAGGGCAGTTGATCCTCCAAAGATAACGATAACTTCTTTCAATGCAGGATTTTTTTGCTGTTGCTAATTATACAGTTTAGTGGTGAGTATATAAAAGTCTACAAAGGAGCATCATAAAGTTTCCTTCAGTAACTGTCCCTACTGCCAGATTTGGTTCAAAGAAGGAAAGAGGGAAGGGAGCAGGAAAGAGGCAGGTAGCCAGACAAGCCCCACAATGCTTGTGTGAGCCTCTATAGGGCTTGCAGAAGAGCAACTCAGATTTCACATCCTCACCACAAAGCATCTTTTGATTTTAGACAAAACCGTATCATTGCAATTCCTCCTTACACTTGCAAAGATGAAATACCAGCTGGAACACAGGACTATATCTGGCCTGATTTCTCAGGAGAACAGACCCCTGCAGAGGTATAAGCTGCAGGGACTACGCAGGCTGTTTGCCCTGTGCTCAGGATCACTTACCGCTCCCCAGCCCGCAGGTGACAGCCACCACAGACACACAATGCCACCGCAGCAGTCCGAGCACACCCCACAAGTGCATCTTCAGGGGGTCATCCCAAGCACAGAGAGGGATCTAGCTCAGCTCTGAGAAGACAGAGATCACCTCTACCACACCCATGTGCTGATTTGCTCCTGCTGGGTCAGCTTCTCCCCACACACCCAGTCAAATGAATCAGCCACCTCCACCTGGGTTTCCCCACTGCTTCTGGTCCCAGTGCAATCCCCGTGTTGAGATAAAAACCCAGTTTCCTCCAGCCCCACTCACAGATTGGTCCTGGCTGTGCTTTGGCATAGGCTAATGGTTGTGTGTGCTCCAGGGGAGGGAAATTGTGGTGCAGTTGTGATGGGAAAATGGCAACAAAACAATAATGCTGTGAGTTGAACATTTAACTTATGTTTAGAAAGATGTTTTTAAAGTCTTACCTCTGAGCAGTATGAAGGGTTTCTGTCTCGCTGCTCTAGAAGCAACTGCATGCCTCATGCCTTTATGATCATCCCCAAGCCCTTAAAGACCAGCACAGTACCACCTTCGTATCCAGTTTAGCCAGGAGCAGGTGTACTACATGCCCCTTCTAAGCCAGCAGTCCAGCCCAAGAGCAGCATCACCTGCCAGCTCTCCTGAGTAACCCTGCGTGGAGAAGCAGCCTAAGGGACCAGGCTGTGGGCTTGACTAGAAAGTTAAATCTGTAACCTTTTGAAAGGGATTCCCTCCTCCCTTAGCCCCTCTTTGTAGTCCTGTGACAGCTTCTGAAAAATTGTGAGGAGGAAATGGTGGAGAGATAAACACAGGTTGGTGTTTTATTTTCGAAGTCAGCTTTCAGCAAGCAGTAGTCTTCATAAAGTGTTCCTTGAATGCCAAAGTAAGTATCTGCAGACATGAGTGACCAAGCCCTGGAAATTCTTAGCCAAGAGAAGTTTCTATAGCAAAAACCTTTCATAAAAGTATTACTTATGAAACCAGGCTGGAAAAGGAGTACAGAAAAGGTCTGGCTAAATAGTGAAAATAGGTGAAAATCAGGAAAGGAATGAGATTATAGGGAAAAAAATGAAAAAAGCACTGAAAAGACCCTGACTCCATCTTCAATATTACCTCCAATCAGGTATTTATACATATTGATAAGATCCTCCCGAGTCTTTTCTTCTCCAGGCTGAACAGTTCCAGCTCTCAGCCTCTCCTTGTAAGAGATGCTCCAGTCCATCATCTTTGTGGCACTTCCTTGACTTGGTCTGATATGTCCATGTCTCTGTTGTACTGGGGAACCTAGCACTCCAGATGTGTCTCACTGGTGCTAAGCAGAAGGGAAGGATTACCCCCACCTTGACCTGCTGGCAATGGTCATTTTAAAGCAGCCCAGCATACTGTTGCCCATCTTTGCTGCAAGGACATATTGCTGGCTGATGTTCAGCTTGGTGTCCATCAGAACCACTAGGTTCTTTGCTGCAAAGCTGCTTTCCAGCTTGTTGGCTCACAACATGTGCTGGTGCATGGGGTTGTTCCTCCTCAGGTGCAGGCCCTTTGCACTTACTTCCCTTTGTGGAACTTAGGAGATCCCTGTCCCCCCATTTCTCTAGCCTGTGCAGGTCTTTCTGAACAGTAGTACAACCATCTGGTTTATCAGCTACTCCTCATAATTTTGTATTGTCTGAAGGGTTGCTGAGGGTGCACACTGTTCCATCATCCAGGTCATTAATGAAGATGTTAAACAGGAGGACTCCACTAGTGACTGGCCACCATCACAGCCCTTCTGAGCCTGATAGTTCGGATGGTTTTCAGTCCACCACTGTCCACTTATGCAGCCCATATTTCATCTGTTTGTGATGATGTTACGGCAGATAGGGTACAGTCTTGCTAACATCAAGATAAACAGCATCCACTGCTCTCCCCTGATCCACCAAGCCAGTCTGCTGTAGGCCATGAGGTTGGTCATGAAGATTTCCTTTTCATAAACTCACATTGATCACTCCCAATCACATTCTTGCCCTTAATGTTTGGAAATTGTTTCCAGGATCATTCACTCCATCCCTTTCCCAGGATTTAAGATTAGGCTGATGAGCCTGGAGTTCCCCCAGTCCTCCTTCTTGTGCTTCTTGTAGATGGGACTGGCATTTGCTTTCTCCCTGCCCTCAAGAACCTGTTGCCAGCAGGTCGACAGAGGTGAGCTTTCCCCTTCATTCAGCACCAGTGAGGCCACCCCTGGAGTGCTGTGCCCAGGTCTGGGCTCCTCCGTACGAGAGACACAGGACCCACCTGCCTTGGCAGACTTCCACAAGTCTGAGCCCCCAGCAAGCAGATCAGGTTGACACCTGAGGGTCTCCTCGAAAGAGAAACCCATGTTCTTAAACTTTAGTGACTTGCTTGTGTAGCAAGCCCAAGTTAGTAAAGTGGGAAGAAAAGAAAAAAAGAAAAAAAAAAGGAAGATTGGTTTGTGTTTAGCAACACTTTGATTTGGGTTGATTCTCACCCTTTTGCCATTTACATGAACCTCTACGGCTTCTGAACCTTCCCAGTCTGAGCAAGTGCAGACAGCTGCCTAGGATTTATTTTACTTCTATCTAGACAAACATGTCATTTCAAGTCACCCCCATGTGAATGGAATAAGAACAGAAATGTGTTTTCATTGTTACAGCATTTTATATACTACGACTTTCGCTTCGCCCCTTCACCATGAGCCATTTTGCCTGCTGCTGTGTGTTTTACATCATTTGGAAAGAAGCCCAAGTGCATTGAACAATAAAAAAAGCACAGTGTAAAATTTCAGAGGGTGGTATAATCAGGGAAATTATTTTTTAAAAATTGAAGGAGAACATGATTTCTTCAGTATTTAAAGGCTTAGAAAATTCCTATTTCTTTACGGTATTTTAGCAGACAATGTCTGCACTACTATTAAATCCCTTAGTTTTCTGGAACAGAATCGAGCACTGAGCAGAAGTGACCACAACAGTATTGACGGAATAGCATACAAGTGGACGCGTGTCAAGAGGCATTGCTTTTGATCTGTTCTTTGCTACAAAGGATAACGGGGAATTGTTATCCCAAAAGCACTTTGCGCAGGAAGTCAGGATGTGGCTGTAACCGATATTAATCTCCCAGGAGAAAGTTAAGGAGGAATTCAAGTACAGTAAATTGGAGTGGCTGGACAGCATTCGTGTGAAGTATCCGATAGCTACAGTAGGTGCCTCGAGATTGTAACACAACTTGCATCCATCCCTGTGCAAAGCCCTAATTTCTACTCAAGCTCTGGTTTAGGCATCTTGAAGAGGTTTCTAGAAAAGAAAGTTCTCACACTTCTAGAGGTATTTAGCAAACACACAGGCATGGCATGGCTGCAACTCACTTAGATTTATGACATTTTATGTTCATTAAGTGCCAAGTAGATATTCTTGTGAATTAAACCTCAGCTAGCATTTAAGCTCACCAAAAATACTTTTTCTACCTGTAGTGATAGTGACTTTATCAACTGAAAAGCAGCTTGTTCTCTTAAATGTCCCAACAAGAGCCCATCAACTTTTGCCACATTGCTGAGCCACTCTGCAGCGCTGTCCTTGTTGAAAAGGATACAGAGCCTGTACTGCAATCGATACCGAGCAATCCTGCAACTTTTGCTTTCATGTTACCTCTCTGCACTCTCTGATGACTCTCATATTATCATCATAATGCTGTCAGGAAGTTTAAATGTCAGGGCTAATTAGTTAAGATGGTTTTCCTTCTCTTATTAATCCCTTAAGTACTGAGAATCCATTCCCCTTTAATCAGAAGCAGCTGTGACCAACATGGCACCAGAAACGGAAAAACAACATTTTACTTCAAGGCATTTCCTATGAACACATTTCTAAAACCATAATTAAAGTAGCTGTTACTGTAATTCCAGTAATAAGGTTAAAATGTGTCGCTACAATTTCACTTCCTCAAACTCCATCTAAATGATTTGTGAATGGATCTGTGACAGCTTACCGAGCACCATGCACTGCTGCCTTCCACATGAAGATACTGAGTCTCTGCTTTTGCAATAGGATCTACCTAGATGACAAAAATATACTGAAGAACCAAGCCCTTGCCTTTTATCTACTCTTTTGCTACATTATCTACTGCTTTGCTACTCTCATTTTTTTTTGCTGAAGCACCTCTGTTGTTCAATCTTTGTTTTGCTTTCTAATGCATATATCAAATAAAGTAACCTATTTTCCATAAGGAGATTATAATTCAGCTGCATTTACTCCTTAAAGGGAAATAGTATAGGAAAAAAATAAAGCATTTGGTATTTGCATACACAGTATTTGACACAGGTCAACATAGTATCTATTTTTTTAATTTAAATACATTGGGCTTGTTTATAAGATGACCATTTAAAAATATGGGCTATCTAAACTACATTCATATTACTGAAAGTTTTGGTCATTGAATCGACCTTTTCTAAGCTTCTTATTTACTGCAAATATTCACCATGGACTAGAACCCAAGAGCTGGTTTTCAGCCTGCAGGAATGTGATGTGGGCAGTGACTAGCACCTTTCTGTACGTTAATCAACGTCTGGAGGTTCACCAAGTCTGCAGCTGGAACGTTTTTTACATACCTGACTTCCTGAGAGCTGGGCTACAGCTGATTTCCTGAATCATCTCTAAATTAATTTTTTCAAGCTTTGGACAACTTCTTCAAAGCAGAGTTACCTCCTGGGATAGGAGTACACAAGCTCCTGTGCAAGTTACAGCTGAAGAGATGCTAGGTCAGATCCACATGAAGTACCTTCCACACGATTTATGAGCGAGACAAGCAGTGCTTTGCTATGAGAGCAGGACAGAACCTGAAATCAATCTCTAAGACAGTTCTTGGTAGAGCTAACTGACACCTTTTGGTTCCATTCCCTGACAAACATGGTACTCCGTATGCATTTTACTGCATTTATATAAATGCACTGAAATCACAGATTTTGTTAAAAAATCATAAAAGAACACATTTTGATCAAGTATCTTCCTTTTCTCTCCCCCACAGGCATTCTGGTTAGTAAAAAGAACTATTTGCTAGTATAATTCACATCTGCTGTGTAGTTACAGCTATGACCAACAGAACATGATGTTATGATTTAAAAATATATGTTGTTTTATGTTTTAATTACTAATCACACCTGGAAATGAGCTAACAATAGGTTTACAGCATATCCTCTACCCATGCACACGAACACTCCTCCTTTAAACATGAATTATTACAGGATGCTTTTCCTTGCCTTCTGCATCAGCAATGGAAACGGGTGTCTCATTCCACACAGAAAAGCAGTCTACAGTTTAGCTTCTGTTGCCTCAGTGACAAGTCTATTTGAAACAACAGGGACAGAGGTAGACTTTGCAAGTTGTTTATCATGTAAACTTATTTGCTATTAATTTAACCTGTGCATCAGGAATTTTAGAATTCCCAGTTACATATTTTTAGGTAATAAAACGTATTGCTTCCAGCAGACTAACACAGGTATTTATCGCTAACTGCAGTGTTATGGCTGTAGTAACCTTAGCATGTGTGATGCTTTGCAGGCATAAAGATGACTTGGTTCTTGTTCCCAGGCAGCAGACAAGAGGTCTCAAGGTTGGGATACACAACTGGTACGCAGAGTTCTGCTCCTGCAAGGCTTCCCTTGTTTTTAAGACAAACACTTTTCAGGAGATGCAGTCTCTCCAGGCATTGAATGTTGCTTGACTTGATAATAATACACAAGAAATTATTCTGCTGGAGGGAAGAAGGAAGGAAACGATCATTTTTACTTCAGTCTCTCTGGGTTTTCTGGTTGTTGCTAAGCTGTATGAGCTCTGTTCCACCACCTTGGTTTTCCTTTTTAAAGGAGTTTGAAAACCGGCAGAAGTTTGGGAAGATTACATCAGGACAAGGACATGGGTCCCTCTATCTCCTTATAAGTAATTCCTATTTCCTCTCTTATTCTCCCAGTAGCCAAGAGGCAACCTCAGAGATGTGGCCATTATCCTTGAGACACTGAGCCAATGATGCACTTGCTCCCTATGCGCAAAAAGATTTTGTTTGTAACCCAAGGAGGAAGAGAAGGATTTTTGCATATTTTTAGTCCTAGCCACTAAAATTCATGTATCAGCACCCTTCTTTTGACTGCCATGCTTTATCTACAGGAATAATTTTCTCTGGAATGGGAGTTCAAAACTTCACTCCTTATGCAGGGCTTGAAACTGCTGCCGGGAGCAAGGAAGCCTTTACCCACTGATCTGTGAGCCTCTCACCATTGTGTTACTTAAATGTCTTGATAATCAACCACTTGGAACAGCTTTTGTGAAACCTTTAAAAAGATATAGAATTGCTTTATTTACGAAGTCTGGCAGTGTTTTAATCCAAAAGGAAGATAAGCATTTTAGATACATGATCCTCACACGCAGCCAGCTTCCTGTAACAGCACTTGTTAATACTTTGTCACCATCATTACATTTCCACGCATTTGGAAGTTGACCCTGTTTCAGCAGGAGGCTGGATCGCTGAATTCCAATTGTACCCCACTAGACTTGCAACTGATCCTACCTATAATTTTGGTTTATCAAACCAGTGGTTTTGAAACCGTCCCAACTAACACTCGTGCATGAATTGCAACAGCTGTCAAGAGGACTTCCTATTTTCTACCTATGAAGAAGTATTGATGTGATATTAAACACTGGATTGAAATTCATAGAAACCAGAATGCTGACAACAGTCAAACTTCCAGTCATTTCACTGCATGTTTTGATACTGCACAGGTTTTTGAGGAGGGATTAAGTTGTTTATATAACTCAGTTGCAGGCTGATTCAAGGATGCTCTGTCAGGATAAATTTTAGAAATAAATGGAATGACACAAACCAGCAAAACCCAGACTCTGACACCTCTGAGTGCTTGAGAGTATGTAGCAGAGTTTTGTGTAAATGGAACAGTACCTATTTTCTGATATGTTTAATTGAAGTATACTATTTGTTGTATAACAAATTTCAAGAACCGTCAAAGCACAGAAGTACAGCTATCACCTACACATGTACACATACCACAGACAGGACTGCTGAAAATGCCTCTTATAAAGGATTCCCAATGCCTCCCATTATAGGACTGTGTTGTACTGTACTTGCAGCCACCCAGTTTTGAGGTTGGAGCTGAATTTCCTACATCAAGTGTAATTTGTACTCCATGTACTGCTGTGTGGAAAGGTTATTCCAGAACAGCTCTATTACTCTATAGACAAGACTAAGGAAAAGTACAGACTTCAGTGTAACATGGTTATCTAAAGAAGAAAAAGTTAACGTTGGAAAGGCAACATTAAATAAAATTAAAACTGATGTCATTATTACAATTGTAGAGTCAGTGAGGCTGGGAAATGCCAGAATTAGAGGCAAGTACCTACCAAAAGATGCAGAAGAGCGTGTACTGTCTCACACAAGACTCTCACAGCAATGATGATAGTAACTAACAACATAGCTTTGGAAACAGAGTCTCAGAACCTCCCACTGAAAAACATGAAGATACAGGCTTCTAAGAAACTTACAGCAATGAAGCTAGGTATATTCTGCACTGAGTAAGTCTCTAGAAATTTCAAGCTAGTCAGCCACTTAAAACTAAATTTACGGTGGCAAAAGTCAAAGTAGAAATAAAGCAACCACCCATGTCCAGAAAACAAAAATACAACCCATACCAAGTTTTTATTTGTTTTATTTTATGTAGAAGTACAATAAAATGTGACATTTCCATCTAGAAGCCACTGACGTGCGGCGGTAAAGTCAAACACAGAGAGGTGGTTTTAGCTTTCAGATTTCTCCCAAATACAGCTTCTTCCCCTTGCACTGAGCTTTGTACAAGCTCTGATAATGCCTGAGGACACATCTGTTTAAGGCAGCCGCTGGAGCTCAAGCTTATCAGCAGATGGTGCTTCGAAGACATCGTCTTCAACACTTTCCTCTATTGGCTTCATTTTTGCCGAAGTCCTCAGGTAGGGAGACGTTCGGCCTGGGCCTGCCACAGTTACAAAGAAATTAGCAATTAATTTAACAAGACATACCTGCTACATACACCTAATTGTGACAAAGCATATGCAATCTGATGTTCCCTTGTGAGCAGTATCTTGTAAGTGAAGGTCCCTGTTATGTGGCCACAGATGTCAGGAAATTCTGGAGGTGGGACAGGCACGCTGCTACAAACCAGCAACGCCTCCAAGGTCCAGCCGCTGTGGCCAGCCACAGTGTTCTCCCGAAATTCAGTGCAAATCCTGACTGCATGAGGTGCCCAACGCCGTATCCCTAGCAATCATTTCCTCACTGTTACACTCACCCACTAATTCTTCTCCACGAACGATGACATGAAAGGCTGCCCTCAGTACAAAAGATATGGACAACTGCACACCTGCCTGGGCTGTGAAAAAATCTCTCAGCCTCCTGGCTGAACCTCAGGCCTGATCACAGCCCTAACTGCCTTAAAAGCATGATAATGTGGAACTTGTAGAAAATACATAAATAACCACAGAGATAACAAGATTAAGATGTGAAGGTCACATAACTTTTGACTGACAATGATTTCATTGCTCCAAGACAACCTTTCAGAAAAGCAGTGACTCACAGAGCTTGCAGAGCGGAGTGCACACCGCAGCTATTACTGGTAAGCCATTAAATGGAGTTTTTGTGCAAGTTACCACTGCAAACTACCTATGTCGTATTTAAATTTTCAGCATGAGGGCTAAACCAGAGAACATCTTTGACATCAGGGTAAACAATGGAAAATAAACCTGTTTGGCTGAAATCGCATCTGCACTTGGACATTTTTTTCCCCTCAGTACCCTCTTCTAGAACTAAACTACCACCATGGTACAAAGTTGTAAACAGCTAGTGTATGATGACCAAAAAGATTAGGGAATTCTTTGAAATACTATTTAAGAAGAAAAGAGCAAGAGGTAGAGGTTCTGTCTGACACAGCATCCCTATACAAGCTAATTCAAATTTTCTTGAAAAAAATACTGATAGTCATAACATACTCTTATTGCAGGGCTATTCTTATTACTTTAAAAAAAGCTTATCAAATATATAGTAAAGTGTTCTGCTAAGGAAGCTGATTTATGAAGGACTCCTTTGCACTGCACGTGTTATACACAGAACAAAATACAGCTACAGGCAAGACCAGCAGGTTATCGTATTACTGCATTGGCAGATCACATTCACACACACACTGTTTGAAATTAGCTTTTTAGAACTTTTTATATTACAGATTTATTAGTATTTTCTTCTGACATTCAAAAATGACTTTAAATGCCATGATAAAGGGTTGCTCAAACACATTTTTAAATACCGGAATTAAGAACTTCTCACACAGATGGGTTTCTATGGCCTAAGCCAGTGATGACTAGACCATTTAATTGTTTCAATCCAAGGTTTGTAGGTACACTTGGATACAAAACTGGCTTTGCTGGTAGATGCTAACTCATTCACTCAAAGGTGGAAGGATGCCTGAAAATGCTGAATTACAGTTTCGTCTTTTTTTTTTAGATTTTTGTATTAGTATAATTTATTGCCATTTTTAGACTGGTTTTCTTCTATTTAAAAGTGCCCAATTCTCTCCAGAAATCAAAATTAAGAAGCTGTAAGTCTCTTCAACCAGACTCAATATAAGGTCTAATGCTGCCAGGCTGCTTGGTTGAAGGACATGCCCTTACTTCTCCAAATACAAACCCCTTGTCTACTGATGCCTCTATCCAGTGTTGGACAGATGTTCAAGAGACTGACTCAGACCTCAAACCCAGGCCTTCTGTACACCACTCCACTGCCCTCTCTTGAGGGCCTCGCCCACATACCTATTAAAACAGTATTTCCCATGAAACCCTGTCCCACTTTTAACCCCAAGCTGGGTATAACATAGCACACATAATGAGAGAATGCTGACAAAAGCATTACCAAAACAAAACCTTTCCACACTCCTGCTTAGCTTAGAAGTTTGCAAATAGATTCAAGGACCAGCAAATTTGAGTGATCTAAACCAAGTAACATAGAAAAAAAGAGACTGTATCACTAATATGCATATGAATGACTATCAAAGCAATAGAACTACTGAATAGAAACTAATACTGAAGTGTTTTTAAAGGACTAAAAGTCAGGTGAAGCTACCTTTGTGATGAGGTTGAACTATTTCTGCTTAACACATTTTGGAAAAAGATACACATCAGTTTCATTTACTAATAAATTACATACAGATGGATCATGGATGTCAAGCACAAGTATCACATGATAAACGAATCTCACTTTAATACCTTTTTGAGGATGCTTGCTGAGTTAATGTGATGTTATCAACAGAAAACATCATGCTGCAAACGACTCACTCCATAAGCATTATAGAACTCTTGTTGGTTATTTCCTTAATATAAAAGCAAACAGTTAGTTGGGTTTTTTAGTTTATTAAATTAAAACCACAGTTTTGTTAGTAATTGTAATTTCAGACCTACTAATTAGGATTTTTCACCCTTTCACTACTAAAAACTTTGAAAAAAGCTTTATATCTATTTATTGAGAAAATGAATGAAAGCTTATTGTTTGTAGCACAGACAAAAGCATAATTTAAAGTTTGATTACATAAGAATATAAATGCTCACTTTTTCAATAATATGGTAATTAGGAGAGTAAGACTTATTTGTATTGTAGTAGTCAAATATCGTATTTGTTATGGGAAGCTTTTGTCCACACAACAACTGATCACCTAGCAATGACAAGACAGTATTCCGGTAGAGTTCCTGTACAGATAACTTTCTCTTATTCATTTCTTCTTTAATTAAAAGAAAAAAGTTTGTAATTTCCATTTGTTCCTCACTAAATCTTCTGGGGTTTTTTTTCAATTTTGTTTGTTTCTAAATAAACAAATGTATGATCCAGGGGAACAGCACGGGGACAGTAAGCCTTAGCAAGTACCTCACACTGAATCTTAAAGACCAGACCAATAAAAGAAGATTGACTGCTGCATTGAGAGCACCCAGGAGAAGGTTTTTGAAATACAACAGTGGTAAGGTAAATGGCAGGTTTTCTATTCAGATTTCCCTGTGACCCAAGAAAAAAAAAAAACCGCATACATGGCCACAATCCATGTTGAATACAAATCCTTAAGCAGAGCTCACCTTGGTAGCAGACCCATCAATGGCAATGACAGTACCCAGGAATAACTAACAAGCTATCTTGGCAAAAAGAAAGACTGAAGCATTACAATTTAGTGAGATACATAACCTTCCATCAAGAATTTTACCAACCTTTTACAGAAGTAAAAAATTTTGCATTAATCAAAATCAAAGAAGTAGTAAGTGAAAATATTTCCCAAGATGTATGACACCGCTGTATGGGTGACCCCTCTGCCTCCCCAACAGTAAGGTAAATATCGGACTTGGGAGGCTGCTGCCACACCTATCATTGCCAGTGGGGTGGTGGCAGTATCAACTACACCAACTGCTGTTGGACTGAGCAATTTCAAAACGTAAAAGACATTTAAATCACTCTTTTGGGGAAAGTACACCCCATACACCAGAAAACATGGTACACAAACCAAGGAAAAGTACAATAGAGAAAAGTGTATTTATCAAGTATGTGCTAAACATGGGTGCATCTTAGGGATTAATGTAATTACAGCTGAACATGTCATGCATTTAGATTACTTTGTCCCAGAGCTGAAATACTGGTGTGTCTCGCTGCTAAGCCTGGAAGAGAATTTTAATTCTAACTAATTGCACAAACACAGTTTTACGATTTCTTTTGGGCTTCTGAGTGTGCAGATTTGTCCAAGGGCTCTCTGTGTAAAGGAGTGGCTTCCATTTCATGGAGCTTTGTCGTGGAACAGGTGAAAAGCCAGTTGAGAGCTTATAGGTAAAGATCAGAGAACAGACCAACGCAGGAGACTTTGTGGCAGGTATCTGCTACAGGCTGCCTGATCAAGAAGAACAAGTAGATGGAAGCCTTCTTTAGACAACTGAACGAAGCCTCACAACTGCAGGCCTTGGTACTTGCAGGGAACTTTAACCACCCCAGTATTCAGTGGAAAAGCAACAGGGCTGGGAGCAAGCAGTCCAGGAGATTTCTGGAGAGGAGCGTAGCAGACAATTTCTTCACACAAGCGATCGATGAGCCAACTAGGGAAGGTGCTCTGCTGGACCTGTCACTGATGAACAAGGAAGAACTCATCAGGGAGCTGAAGGCTGACAGTAACCTTGGCTGCAGTGCCCAGGAGCTGGCAGAGTTTAAGATACTGAGAAGTGTGCAAGACAAAGAGAGTTACAACACTGGATCTGAGGACAGGGGACGGTGGCTTGCTCAGGGTTCTACTTGGCAGGAACCCATGAGACATGGCCTGCAAGGGCAAAGGGACCCAAGGACAGATGGTTGATCTTC
Organism: Falco punctatus; assembly: GCF_963210335.1. Taxonomy (NCBI): domain Eukaryota; kingdom Metazoa; phylum Chordata; class Aves; order Falconiformes; family Falconidae; genus Falco; species Falco punctatus. The sequence continues at coordinate 68,231,420 of NC_137584.1, read as the reverse complement.
AAGGACACCTTCCTCAAAACACAAGGACAGTCCATTCCAGTGTACAGAAAGTTGAGCAAGCGTGGTAAGAAGGTTGGCATAGATGAAGGCTGGCACAGATGAATGGGAGAGTCCTTACAGAGCTCAAACACACACAGTGAAAGACGGGATGGACTGCTTGTGGGGGGATACAGAAACATGGCCCAAGCATGCAGCAAAGGAGTTAGAAAAGGCAAAGCTCAGCTGGACCTTGACCTAGCAAAGGGCAACAAGAAGGGCTTCTACAAATACATCAGCAACAAAAGGAAGACCAGGGAAACTGAGGCCGTGGCTCAGAGAGAAACAGGACCTAGGGACATGGAAAAGGCTGAGATACTCAATACCTTTCTTGCTTCAGTTTTTACTTTACAGGTTTCTCTTGAGGCCTTTCACATTTCTGCATCTAGCGGTAGAGACTGGGAGAGTGATACCCGACTCAGAAGAAAGCTGGACTGACTTAGGGACCACTTAACAGGGCCAATACAAGACTGTGGAACCACATGGGCCACATCTAAGGGTGCTGAGGGTTGGCTGATGCAATTGCAAGACCCCTCTCTATTATCTTGGAAAGGTCACGGCAGTCAGGGGAGAGAAAACAAGGCCAGTTAATGACCATTTTCAGGAAGGACAATGAGGAGGATCCAGGGACCTACTGGCCTATCAGCCTAGCTTCAGCCCTCAGGAAGATTATGGAGCCTGTCTTCCTAGAAGCCATGTCCAAGCACATGAAGGACAGGAAGATGACTGGAAACAGCTAGCATGGACGTACCATGGGAAAATTGTGCCTGACCATTCTGACTGCCTTCTGTGGTGAGACAATGGGCTCTGTGAATGGAGTACCATGAATGTTGTTTACCTGGACTGTAGCATGGCCCTCCACACCTGCCATAGAATCCTTCTAGCCAAATGGGTGAGAAATGGACTGGATGCATGGACTGCAGCTTGCATGAAAAATCCACTGGGCTGCTATGTTCACAGGATAGTGAACAGCAGCACAAAACCCAACTGGCAGCTGGTTACCAGCAGTGTCCCTCAAGAGCCAATACCAGTAATGTTCAGTTAATGACCTGGATAACGGGATGGAGTGCACTCCCACCAAGTTCATAGACAACAGCCAAATTATGAGTGAAACTGTTGACAGGCCAGAGGGTAGAGGGGCTATAGTCAGAACGGGCCTTCTGAGGCTGGAGAAAAGAACCGACAGAAACCACATGATGTTCAACAAAGGCAAATTCCCACACCTGGGACACAACAAGCCTACACAGCAGTACAGCCTGGGCATCAGCTGGTTGGAAAGCAGCTTTGCAGAAACAGACCTGGGGGTCCTGGTGGACACAAAATAGAATACGAGTCAGCAGAGTGCCCCTGCAGTGAAGGCGGCCATCCATCTATTGGGCCATATTAGCAGCTATTACTGGGCCATATTAGCAACAGCCTAGCCAGCAGGTCAATGAAAGAGATTAATCTCCTCTATTTGGCACTTGTGAGACAGCATCTTGAGTTCTGAGTCCAATTTTGGGCTTCCCCATACAAGACAGACATGGACATGCTGGAGCGAGTGCAGTGGAGAGCAACCAAGATGGTCAGCGGCAGGGGGACGTGACAAAGAGAGAGGCTGCACGAACCGCGTGTGTTCAGCCTTATAAACAGAAGGCTCGCAGGGAATCCTACTGTTGTCTCTAGATACCTAATGGAAGGATATAAAGACTTCTTGGAGGCATGCACTAAAGAACAAAGGACAACAATCATGAGTTGCAATAAGAGAAATCTTTTCACCATGAGGGTGGTAAGGTCCTGGAACAGGTTGCCCAGAGAGGCTGTGAAATCAAAGTTTGACTGGACAGGACCCTGAACAACCTGCTATAGCTGACTCTACTTTGAGCATGGAGTTGGACTAGATGATCTCCAGAGTTTCTTTCCAACCTCAACTCTTTTGTGGTTCTAAATGTCCTTTCAGGGAACACAGGATAGATAAAGAAAATATCAGAATTTTCAAACTGCATCACAGGTGTCACCCTCAGTGCTCTAGTAGGGGGAAACACTGGCAGGGCTTTTGCTTCCATCAGTCTGGGCATGCAGACTATACCAATGTTAAAAAGTAAAAACAGACAGGCCCTCCAAGTCTGAAGGAATTCCTGGATGAGAACTGTGAGGAACACAACAGAAAATGGGTAATTAAATGGGAAAGAGCAAATGCTTTAAAACACTTTCTCTTCTTAGCAGAGAGTTTAACCATAAGAAATAACTGGCAGTGATTCTTTCCCTTCATATATTTGAATTCTAATTACTAAAGAATAATAATTCCCAAATCAAAATAAACAATCCTATATGATCCTTTTATATTCCATTAAACTAACAGCCATTAAACTAACAGCTTATACCAAATGAGAAAATTGAGCATCTTTTGGGGTCTTTTTGTTCAGAAGCTGCTTTCAGAGTTCAGGCTGTTGAAGTTTAGGTTCAGGGGAATTAAAAATAAACAACAGCAAAAGCCTAGAAAGAACTGTTTAGAAGGTTTCTATAAAGGAATAAATTCCAAGAGTGGAAGCAAAAAGGTCAGACATAGTTCCTTCCCTCACTTCATCTGTTCTCTACTACTCCTGTCATACAAAGCACAGGAGAGGAAAGCCTAACAGAATAGTTGGAGATTTTCCAGATGGCATCAATATATTGATTGCACGCCACAGTTCTCCAGACCTTGCCAATAAAAACTATCTCAGGAGGAAATGCAGAGCACCAAGTTACTGAAGGGAAATGTTTTGTTTGGTTTTTAATTTCTACAAGCATCAGTCACAGACCAAAGGAGATACTACTGTGACACGCACTGTACATTCACAGTTTTGTCCCACTGCTATAAACATTCCATATTATGTCTACACATTGAAATTATGCCAAAAATCAGCACAATACATGCTGGGGTTTTGCCAGTATCTACATGAGGTAGCTTCAGTTAGCTTACAAAGCCTGACGCACTTTATGAAATCTCTGCTTAGGTCCCTCCACCTAGGTGATGTACAGCAGCATCCAAAAAGCTACAGACTGCTCCCACTGAAGGCAGCAAGTGTCCTGCAATCATCTCTAAAGATCAACCAAGCTGTGTTCAAAACTGGCATGAAATATTTTGAGCACTCACGAAGAGAAGATGCAGAGGAAGTCCCACGAAGAAACATCTGCAAGCCATCCTCACTGTCACTGGTACTGGCTATGCTGTTTCTCATCTGCATCACAGAGAGCTGTGAGCAAAGACTGGGCTGTCGATCAATCTTTTTTGAAGCCTAAAAAAAAAAAAAGTAAAGTTATTATTATTATTTTTAAAAAGGTACCAAGTAAATTAAAATGGAAAATAACTACTTTCTCTGTAGTAGATGCTCTGGTCTCAGCTATGACAATTCATGAATCAAGAAAACAGTTAGAGCAGAAGATTCTATGCAGTGTAGATTGGTTTAATGTTCTAATGTAAATATATTACTGGCATCTTCTGTTTTCATTTAATAAGCATGAAACCTCCGATTAGTTATTCAATTTTAATTTGTTTTGCACTGGACTTTTCATATGTTTTCCTTCAGAAAGTCTGACTCTTATTATTTGTTAATTCATTTAGCTATGATGCTTTGCAATTAAATACAACCTTTATGATAAGCCTAGTCCTCCTTGCTAAACATAACAGCACACTATATGTAGTTTAGAAATGTGTATCTTAACAGAAACGTGTTCACTTTTCTGGCTTTTCATTTCATCATGTTAGAAAACTCTGAATGTCACTCCTTCCTAGTAGATTATCATTTGGGGCTTGATTTTACTGAAGACAGATTAATTGCATCACATGAACATTATCCTCTGCCTGTCAAACGGTCTGAGAAGCTTCCATTTGCTTTGTGTAGTCCTCCTGAGAAGTCTTTGTACTATAATATTTATATGAAACCATACATTGTACCTTGTTAAGTATTACTGCATGTGAGAATGCTATTTTAGGTGTATGTGAAAGGTAGTAATCGTTGACAAAAGCACAATGGATAACTTCACTTTAATGAATTTTAAATGTCAGGAATTAGCATCTTATTTCATGCGCAGAGGAATGACTGTTTTCAATAGTTAAAATCTCCTTAGGTAGGAGAAAATCACAAGGTTCCTTGTGAATAAATGGATACTTTTCTGTCTTCCAGCACACAATGAATTGATATCCTTGCCTTCTTACTGCCATCTTGATTATGAATAATCTATACTGAATTTTTTTAGTTGTTCTCTTCTATGATCTCTGTATACAAAAGTCAACCACAAATTTTTCTGTTGAGATTGCCACCAGTTAAAAAGCATTACAGACACCAGTAATATGTATATTTGACGACTGAGAAGTGACATGTGCATAGAACGCTTGCAATGGGGAGATGAGGAGAATTTACTTGGCAAGTTCTTGTTCTATGTTCTATAGGAAGGGCTTGTGCAACAGGATTTCCATTTGAAGAAGAATAAAAAGGTACTACAAATTTCCCAAATGCTCATTCTTAATTTTTATAACATACATTTTCAAATCTTACTGTGATAAAAGTTACAATAATCTAAAATTCATGTGACTATTGTCACTAAAAACAAAGACTTAGTACAACTGAAGTTAAAGAGCGCAGATGTCAAGTCAAAGGAGGGATGAAGTTTGGTGTGGTTTCTTTTTTTGATACTTAGAAGATATGATAAGGACCTTTCAGAAAAACCAACCAATTATAAAACATTACAATGAGTACTTCATTAGATTTCCACTTCAAGAAACATTTATACTAGTGCTAGAGCGCTATAGTGCCAGAAGTCAGCAGCACAAGTGTGTTGCAGATGACTTTGTATACCAGGCATGACATTCCAATGCTGTCATCCACATGTAAAAAACAGAAAATGAGGGAAGAGGAAAATAAAATGTAGAATAGAAAAGGGAAAAAGAGGGGGAAAAAAGGGAAAAAGGAAAATGGAGCAGGAGGAAGAGAAAAGATGACAGAGGGAAAAAAAAAAGAAATGAAAAAAGAAAAAAAGGCAAAGCGAGGAGTGGGGAAAACAGCAGTCTGCCAGGAGAAGAGGTCTGAATGCAATCCTTCACACACACAGGAGGCACACATTGCTACTACTCCTTTCAGATGACGTACTACAGAAAGTAATTACTGTCTATGTATTTTATAGACAGTACATTCCTGCTAGATCACTTTTATCTTACTGCACTAATAAGGTTAAAACAGCAATCCAATATTGTTTTGAGGATCTGCTTGCAAGACACTGTAATCCTGTATTTGATTGACCAGAAGGCAGAATAAGCACTGTTTTATGGTATTGAATTGTTTCTCCAGCAATTCTTTCTTTCCTCGTTCTATAGCTAGTGCAAAATTGAGAAAACTTACAATGTCTAATTAGCCATAAAAGACATGACAAGTTAAGCATGTTGAAGTCCGTGGTACAGCAGCAGTGGCAGTCATTCCTTTTGGATCATTTCCTAGTAAATTCACAACTTTGCTGAAATAACTATTTAACCTATACATGAGATATTTATGGACAATCTGATGAGAAGGATTTTTGCTCCGAGTTAGTGTGAGTTAAATCAATACAGACAGAATATGAAGATGCTGTATTATAAAATTATAAAGCTTTTAATAAATCATGGTGAAAGTTCTTTACATAAATTATATATGAGAACCCTACAGCCACTACATAAAAAATAATAAAAAAAACCACCAGCAGCTGAGTTACCGTCCAAATCTTGAAAAGACATGCAACTAAGGAGGTGAAATGGAAGCAAAAGAAGATAATCAATATATCCATGACTATACCCAGGCCACTTACTGTGACACCTAAATCACACTCCCTCTACATGTAAAGAAGAATAAGTTATATTCAGACCACTTAATATCTTGTATATATTTACATTTATTTATATGTATTTCATGCCTCCTTCCACTAACTACATCATATCAATACAATGTTCCCTTACTCTTTTTTTTTTTGTTTCTGCAACCCTCAAACGCATGGTGAAATCATTCCATCTGGTAATCAGTATTACTGGTTGTTCGACCCCAGCAAGCAAATTCTTTAACAAAAAAACCTGAAGCCTTTTTGTACAAAGGCATGCATTTGTTAATGGGAAAGGATATCCAGGGAGAAGCACCAGTCATCATGTCTACTAGTTGGCTAGAAGTATTTCCGCTTGCTGATCAGTTCTGAATCTCAGTTATTCACCTTTCTTGCACATTACTGTGCTAACTTCAACCAATATTGCTTCTGATAGAAACGTTGCATTGACTCATACTTTGGCACTAAAAGGCAACGAGACTGAATTCAGCAGCTGATAGCAGCAGATTTTAAAAAGGTGTTTTGACAGGGTTTAAAATTGAAGTAAAAATACATTTGTGTGTGTAAGGAAAATTCCCAAATGGAACTTCAGCTGCTTACCTTGTCATTTAAGGTTGGATCATTCAATGAATAGAGTTTATTTGTAATATCTTTGCCAATAAGGTACTTAAAGATCTCATAAAGAAATGGCTCAGATTCCAGAAAATAAGTCAGCCTTTCCCTGGACCAGCACAGGAACTTGCAGTTATCATCTGCGATAATGGTGACCTGAGAAAATACATGCTCAGAATTAGCACATTTTAAGAAGTTTTAAAATCAGCAAATTTAAACATGCTTTAAAATAAGTGATACTATTCCATTTGTGCCTCCAGTTAAAATAACTCTGTAAGCCATAAAACTTTTTGGTGTCCCTTAGAACTTGGTGTTTACAAATGTAGAAACATCTCAGATATTTATTATCATCATATTTTTAACAGATAAGCACGACCAGTTTATTTCTTAGAAAGCTTGGGGGGAGATAATAAATATCTAGTAAGTTCCCAGACTGTAAAAGCATTTAGGTTAGAAGAGACTGACATATAAAGTCAGTCCTACAGCGATGACACTACTTGCATCCCAGCAGGCCTACACATTGCTTGGTTTTATTTTATGTTGCTGTCACCAAACAGGAGCAACTGGCATAATCCAAAGGTCTCCATCAAAGAGTTTTCAGTGATTTAAAAAACGTATTTTCATCTTCCTCTCTTCACTGTCAGCCCTGCTGATTCCACTGGTACCACCTTCCCGCAGCTGAGCTGAGGCTCCGTTTGTTTGCTTAGTTACCGGTAATTGGGCTATGGACAGCTACAGAAGAGCTTGCAGCCCGTCCAGGGAGGCTGGACCTGCCAGGTTCGTGCCCCTGTGCCGGCAGAGGGCAAGGGCACACCAAAACCTGCACCGCAGGGTACCTAGCGGCGTGCTCTGCAAGGGACACACAGTCATCTACGAAGAAATCAGGTGCTCTCTGCTCTTTCAAGGTAACGTTACCTCCTGAAAAATTAAAAATACATAAAGCCTAAGACATAATGGGAAACTGTCACATATCCACGGATTTTAACCTCACGGTCCGTAACGTAAGCACCCCGGCTGAGGAAGAATTCGCCAGCGCTGCCAGCAGATGGGGTCCTTAAGGCTGAATCCGTGTCCTGCAATGGCAATTCTGAGCGGGTTTGTTTATACGGCAGTAAGGAGAACTCACAGGTGAAGGATGTACACCACCCCAGGTTACAATAATTTTGAAGGCAGGCACAAGTTGGGGCATGAGCCTTTTCCCTTCAGAGGGACTGATCCGTATCCAGTGGCTTACAAGAGAAACAGGGTGTGCCAAGAGGGCGGCCGTGCTGCAGGACACCTCACTGCTGTGAAATGAATACATCTGGACAACTCTCTCTCCTTGGCGTTAAGCCTAGTATTTGACCGGAACATATGACATCAATCACTGATTTTAGAATCTACACCGCTCTCCCTCCCTGCCCTTCTGCCAGGGTATCAGTCCAGAATTACCCAATCAGCCACAGTCCAGTCATCATTACACATACTCAACTGAAGAACGCCAATTCAAAAGGTAGCAAAATAGCCACTTCAGTACTATTTGAAAAAAACTTCTCTAACAGTATTTTTTCCCACAAGCTACCGTATAATATATCCTTTAATGTACTAGCATAATTGCACTGCTAGAGATATATAGCCTTATTGTTCCCTCTATGAATATTTTTATTCAAAATACTGCGCTAACTTTCAGCTCATGTTGCTTTAATAACTTTCAAAATGTCAGAAGCATTAATATGTTTAAATACTAATTTCAAACTCCTAGTGTCTGAATTTTTAGTCTTTCATTTTAGTAACACCAAATATTACAATAATTATTTTTCCTTTTCTGTTTTTGAGCCAGTGATGAGACTGCTCATATCATCTTTTTTTCAGTAAAGCTATCTCTTCAATTATTTGTCCTGAATAATCTCTTAACACAAAATAAACTTGGAAACAGTAAAAGAGAACAGAATAGCAAAATCCAGACTACTCGGCAAACACCATCACAATACTGTTTTGCAGCATTTCATTTCAAAAGTTATTCTTGATATGGTCCATCATGAAACACCAGTTACAGAAAGCTAGCAAAATTATGTACGTCAGATAGCTCACTGCTGATCAGATTTATAGGCTGTTTTTTGATGATCTCATCAGCCCGTATCCGGTAACATTTACACCAAAGTGTACCTGGAATTTCTCACCCCGGTTCATCTGTGTTGATCGAAATTCAGGAGAATCTATAAAGGCACAGGGGTAAATATTATGCAGAAAATGCCCTCGATAAGACACCTTCATTCTGGAAATAAAAATGTATGAAACAAATTTTAAAGTTATGGAGGTTGATTAATTTAATCTAAAGTTGGATATGATTATTGGCAACAGTAAAACAGTAGGTAACAGGCAAAAATATGTTGTTCATCTTCTGGAATTTCAGCCCCAGAGCTACCCTAAGGTAAGCTTAGAGAGAAACCCCAGAGGTTTTCTGCCTAAACTCCACCAACTCCAAGCAGAACAGGCTGCCAGCCCATCTGAGCTGCTGAATGTGGTGTTTATCCTCAAAACATCGCTATTCAAAATGAAAAAGGTCTGCAGGGTTATGCTGTACAGCCAGACCAGAATCAGGCTGCCTTTCCACAACTAGTTTTGCAGTAATGAGCAGTTAATGACTTAAAAGGAAAACAATGAAGCCTGAAATCACGGTTTCTATCAACAGAAACTGGTTAAAATATTGGCCAGAACTTGGCCAGGCTGTAATTTTGAAGCTCTTGCTATGGGCTTTATTCTACCCTTTCTCACCTGGGTCCTTCAGCCTCTAGGCAGTGCACCTGCCCCCTCTGCTTACATGTACAGGTGCAATAAATCAATTCCAATAGGCCTGTTGTTTTAAAGTCTACTGGAGGAGTATTTTTTCCTTCCCTCGTGCAATATTTTTTAACCTTAAAACCCGAGAATGCACTGAGAAGATTACTTAGATATTTAAGACTCAAACAAATCTCTTGCTTCTTCTGGAAGACACTGCCTTTGGTACTAAACAAATATAATTCCCACTAAAACCCATGCAGCTGCACACACAAGTGGAGACATAATACACCCCCAGTAAGAGACATCACTGTCATCTGAAAACCCTGTCACAAAACAGTCTATACCTATAGATTATCTGACTACAGACCGTAACATGCTACAAACAATAACATTAAAAACCTAAAAAAAAAATCCAACAACTTTCTAATCTATTCAACCACCACACAAAGCATAAGACTCCCCAAGCTTTATAGAACCTACTTCCCCTTCAGCAGGACGCTTAGCCTATCATCAACTGATGTTTTATCTTCGGCAGCATAGGCTTGACCTGTCTTTAAAGTCTGAATGTTGCAGAATTGTCCAGTCAGTCTTTGGAAGAGCTCTGGAGGCACATGGAGAGGTTCAAACATTCTCTTGTAGAGGCTGCTAAGCTCCTTCTCTATCTTGATCTAGATTGCAAAACACAGACAGGTTAGTTAAAGGAAGTGTAAGACTGCATACATGCTTTACTTGCTACATTTGAGAAACATCTCTTTTTTTGTTATGCTTAGGCAAGGAAAAAAAAAAAAAAAAAAAGGTAAACATGTGACAACTGTCCACAAACACTGCCTATGACAGGGTGACCAAAACCTTATCTAAAATTAGCCAGGCTGGCACACTGGTGCTTTAGAATGCTGTTGCATCCAAGTGGCAGATTAAATCAGACACAAGGAATCTTCTGAGACTTCTGTTGATGTAACAGAAAATAGGACTTGGGCCAAAATTATACAGGGGGGGAAAAAGGAGGTTGCCTGCATTTTTCACACCACTTGCACACCTCATTCTGGCCATCTCTCAGGCTCTCACAGCAGCCCCTTTCATCCCTGACCGTCTTGGCTTACTTGCAGTAGAAAAGCAAGTCCTGAAAAACAAACCCGTCGTATTGAAACCACGTGTGATGAGGGAGGGAAAAAATAAAAACATTGCCAGCTGAACATCCCACATCTAGGAGCCCACCCAAACTCAGGCAGTGGCAATGAGGGAAAGGATGCTGGCTGAAATCCCAAGCCTGGAAGCCTTTCCTGAATGACAGCTGCAAGGAACGAGACAGTGTCCCAGCCTCTCTGAAAGCAGAGGCAGCCTGAACAAAGCCTGCATATTTTCTGGAAGGATAACAAATAAGAACAATAAGCATCAAATAATGAAAAGATAAAAAGTACACAGACAGAGAAAAAGGAAAAGCAACCAAGAAAAAGCAGGAAAAAGTCAACACTTCAACAAAGGAGAATATTCCAAGTTTACACATTTTTCTAGTTTTTTTGAATATTGAAATATTCAAAACAGGGGAGAAGATAGCAACACAGGAGTCCAGGAATCACTTTTCTGCTGATGGCAGCCAAGAGTGGCTGGAGGAGGTGGGCAATCCAGAATGACCATGGGAGGCCCTAGGCTGTCTGAGGCCCATGAGGGCTTGAAACTGTCAGGTACCCACTATTCCTTCCCCAGGAGAGTCTTGAGAGCCTTACAAAAGCTAAGGTAGACAATATTCACCACTCTCAACTATCCGGCCAGTTGTTTCATTTAGAACAGTATCAGGTTGGTCAAGCATGACTTCCCCTTGATGAATCCATGCTGACTGCTCCTGATCACCTTCTTGTCCTTCAAGTACACAGAAATGGTTTCCGGGATTAGCAATTCTACCACCACCTCAGGGATCAAGGTGAGGCTGACCAGCCTGCAGGTCCCTGGGTCCTTCTCCTTGCTCTTTTTTGAAGAAAGGAGCAGCATTTGCTTTCCCCCACACCGCAGGCACTTCTCCCAGTCACCACGGTTGTTAAAAGATTATCGAGAGTGGCCTTACAGCGACAGCAGCACTCATGGGCACATGCCGTCAGGGTCAAGGACTTACATATGTCCAGCATGTCACCTGGCCTGAAGTTACACTAGTTTCACACTGAATCGATTACTAATTACATCTTCCACCAGTGACTATATTAATAGGAAAAACAGATTTTTAGTTTCCTGTATGTTCCTTATGCCACAGTCTTTAATACCTCAGAAGACATCTACATGGACAAACCCAAGATTAAATTTAAACTGTCAAGAGAAATTATATTGAGTTGGGGATTGCCCTGGACTGTTTGATTTCAAAATACATTCCATATACCTGGGAAGTTAGGTGACTGTTTTGCCAGTGGGTTTTCCAGGAACTCTCTCATTTTTAACAGCCATACAAATTTAATTTGCACCTCTTTCTCTACATGACCACTGCAACTCAAAGATAAATTTCTTTCTCAGGTGAACATGTATGTAGCTCCCAAGACTAGACTCCTGATTTCAAAGCAACACATACAGACATGAGGACAGAACTTGGCCCTGGAGTGTTAATGCAATCCCTTAACTAGCACATAATTCAGGTTTCATGGTCTTCCTCTAATGTATAATAAGAGAAAGCAGGCATAACCACTTTCTTAACTGGACACTGTAGATACACTTTAGATGGTCTCCCTCGTAACAGCCTATTCACCCCTTGCAGGCACAGCTGACTGCTCCTCCAGTCATGCTTGCGGTCATATTCCAAATGAGCCATACGGGTAGGTGTAATGTTTTGTTCAGCAGTGGTTGAAATAATTCTGGGATGTTGCCAGAGCTTCGAGTCAGAGCTCTACAGAGACACTGATTACCTCTTTCAGCTTCCACTCAGGCTAAAAAAGCCAAACCTGTAAAGCTCCAAGG